>NC_051193.1:30644029-31272444 GCF_015220075.1 Falco rusticolus
TTCATAGTGACTTACGGGGGGGAAAGATGTAGACATAAAGATGTTTATGCACTGCTGCCTACTTTCTGCAGGTAGGTCCTTGGTTCAGTAGTTGGTTATGCTTAACTTGGTGGCTTGGTGAGTGGCAGCAAAGCAGAAGTGGTTTGTTTGGGTTTTTTAGAGCTATTATGTCACAAAGTCGTTTTACTTAATGTCCTGGGTTTGGCTGGGATAGAGTTAATTTATTTTTCAGTAGCTGGTACAGTGCTGTGGTTTGGGTTTAGTATGAGAATAATGTTGATCACACACTGATGTTTTAGTTGTTGCTAAGTCATGCTTACCTTAAGTCTAGGACTTTTCAGTTTCCCATGCTCTGCCAGTGAGCAGGGGCACGAGAAGCTGGGAGGGAGCAGAGCCAGGACAGCTGACCCGAACCAACCAAAGGGATATTCCATACCATGGACCATCACGCTGAGTATTTAAGTATTCAAACTGGAGGAGTTGGCTGTGACCTTGGGGTCACTGCTCAGGGACTGGCTGAGTGGCGAGCAGTTGTATTGTGACCACGTGTCTGGTGGTTTTTTCCCCCCTTTTGTATTTTATTCCTCTCTCCCTCTCTCTCTTTTTCATTGTTGTTATTATATTTAATTTTATTTCAGTTGTTAAATTGTTCTTATCTCAGCCTGTGAGTTTTAGATTTTTCCCAGTTCTCTTCCCCATCCTCCTGGGGGTGGGGGCAGTGAGTGAGTGGCTCTCTGGTGCTTAGTTGCTGGCTGGGGTCAAACCATGATACTTAACTATGAAAATAATAGTCCTAGGTTTATTAAATAACTGGAAGATATAGAAACTGAAGAAAAAGGGGATTTGTTTTGCCATTCAGTTGATTGGGAAAGAATATGGGAAACAATCTCAGTGGTTGGAGGTGAGTGAATACATTCTCAGATTTTGGGAAATTGTAAGGAAGTTCTAAAAATTTGTGGTAGTAAAAAACTTACTATTAATCTGTCTATCCCCCATTCTGGACATACTTCATTTTTAGTATGTTTTTTGTTTTTTATGTTTAATGTGTTCTTTGCTTTTACTGTCATACAAGAAGATGATGCTAGTTCTTTATGCAAAAGTAATCTTCAAGCTAATTAATAACAGTAATCTATATACACTGGAAGCAATAGTTATTCCAAGGCCATTTTGATTTTAGCTATTAATAAATGTTCTGGTAGTACACATGTGGGTGCAGGGTTGCATGTGTGAGCATATCTTGGTTTTGCTTAATATTTTATGTGTAATCTGTGTCATTTGTCTTGTTTTATTGTAATTCTAGGCCCTATGCTGTCTTGTGTCTGCAATCCGCTGACTTTTCCTTACAGCTGCCATGCTGGTTTAAGGAGTTCAGTCCCTCCCCCATTTTCACTTCTTCACTTCCCGGCATCATACCCTTCATTGCAAAACTACAGGCTGAAGTGGATCAGGAACTGAGCCAGGTGCTCAGCATCTCCCCCTTCTTGGCTTTTCACTAAGCACTTGGGGGAGAACCCTAGCTCAGTTTTCTGGATGCTATTTTGCAGCTCTGATGCATAGTTTCAGTTTTCTATAATCCAAAATCATATACTTGTAAATTAATTAAAATATGAATGCAGTGTAAACATGAATATTTTTATATATGTTAGAGACTTGCAGTAAAAGTTTGCTGTCAGATTTTTATGTCTGTTTGATAAAAGGACGCAAAAGGCAGAGGCTGCAGACAGGACTGGTGAGAAAGGATGGGCTGGTTGGATTAAGATTATTTTTGAATAAGGCTGTTAAGAGAGAAACTGAATTACTTTGGCCATTTTAGAATTGGTATGTCAGTCCTTGTAGTAACATTTGTTGGTCCATGTCTAAAATAAATTACAGTATTTTTTGTCAGTTTTTCTGATAACTTTATAAAACACTTGATTTTGTTAAAGGCTCAGATTCTATCTTCATTATCATTGTTCAGATATATTAGTACTTGCTTTCACTAAACCAATTTCTTTTTTGCATTTTTGAATACCAGGTGTATTTCAGAAGCTTTGTACAGTTTTAAATGGCTAAAGAGAAAACTGACAAGCCTGAAGGTTAGCTTGTAGCAGAGACCTTCTGAAAATGAGAATTCTCACAGTCATCCAGACAGAAGTTTATCTTTCTTTAAATTTTTATTTTAATAAATGTATGCTCTCCTGTGCATTGGTCATAAATCACACACACCACCTAGTAGTGTCATTTTGATTTTGTTATAGATTAATATTGAAGTACTATAGGTTTTTACACAGATGTATTAGAGCAGTTGCTCAATTATCAGTTCTTCCAACTGAAAGTAGACACGATGGTAATATCGCAGGTTATTAAGTTTTGCAGCCTGAATGTTTGGCTGTGCGTCAGAACAAGAGTAAACTGTTGCAGAATTCATTGAAAGCTCTGAGTATCCGTCTGCTGAGAAGAAAATGATTTGCTGTTTTTCATCAACTAACTGCGAACATCTGTAAGGAACAGTGTGTTTCATTTCAAGTCATTGCATTAAGGAGTTCAGCTCTGCTGTGGAGCTCAATACGTCCATACCCCAAGTACTAGTGTGCTCCTTGCTCTTGAATAGTGGCATGAAGATGGCTGGGGAAGTCCATTCTTAGTGACCTTTCAGTAAGGTTTGTACAGCTGTGAAAGAGGCATTAGAGGATAAAGGAAAACTCCAAAAAAAACCAAACCCCAAACCAAAACCAATCAAAAAAACCACGACCCAGACTAGCTAATGGCATGGCCTCTGTGGCAAGGTTGGGAACATGAAATACTGATTTTACTGATCTCTGCTGCCCTTTTCTTGTGCTATACTTATTAAGATCCCCTAAAATTTACTCTTACATACTTTTCCCACATTACCAAGTAGAAAAAACTTAGGCATTAAGTGTTTCCCTGATTCCAAGTCACCTGGAATTCCCAAGGACGGTGAGAAATATTAAGTGAAACTTCTTACAATTTTATTTTGTAGTATGAGTGGCAACTTCCTTAATAAAGAAAACCAGATATGACCAGAACAGTTGGTTTGTGGAGTTTTATTTTGTGGGGCTTTGGGGGATTTTGCTGTTTGTTTGTGGGTTTTTTTGATTGGGTGGTGGTGGGTTTTGTTGGTTGGTTTGTTTGTTTGTTTTTAGTTTGCCCCTGTAGTTTGTGTGGCTTATTGACATAGTAAGGCTGGCATGAATTTTTTGTAGTGTTTTAGAGTGTTTTTTCTTGAGAAAAACTTAATTACATTTTTTTGTTTTGTTCCCACACCTCCAGATACTTAACTGGAGAAAACCAAACTTCTGTCAGTTATTTTAATGCTTTAGTTGTTTGTTAATTTTTATTTAATACTGACCCTACCTTAACATGAAGTGTGATCTGGAGTCATGTGAGTCTGGTTATAACTTGTGCTGAATTGTATCTGAATGGATTCCCATCTGTGTGCAGCCTGTATTTTTCTTTGACTATGATGCCCTTGTTTGTCAAAGTAAACGTGTGTGAGCCATGTAGAACAATGCAACCCAAACCCCATTATGTTCATATAACGTTGCAGATTTTATTGATACCATTTACATATTTTCATGTTCTGTGGTGAGTGATGGCATAAGAAAGAATGGAAGTTAGAGTTAAAAATAATACTCTTGAAAAGTAACTGGTTGCACTTTTGTCACCCCCCCACCCCCACCCCCCCGCACACCCAGCTTGTATTTAAATCTGTCTTTTGGAATAAATTGTTAATTGATTAATTGTTGCCTGCTTGCTAATAACAGTAAACTCTGAAGTCCGTTCTCCTTTTTTGTATTATTTGAAAGCAGGTAGTCAAGAAAGCATCCACAAGTACTTTGCTTCCCCAGGCTCTTTATCTCCTGTAAGGCTGTAACCTTAGAAGGGTTGCTAATAAAAGTGGTCTTTTTTGTAATGGGTGCAGGCTAATGAGTTTCTTTGACCCCTTGGCTTATCATAGGTTTCAGCAGTGCCTGCTGTGAGGCATTTGAAACGTGTTCGAGGCCAGTGGAATGGCTTTAGGGTGACCTGGTTTGGGGACCTTTGGTTTTCCAGAGGTGTTTGGGGGAGATTCTTCTCCTGTGTAGCTCTTCTTGATAGGGTTCTGCAGGACCATGTTTGTTGCATCTTCAGTACCACAGATAAGTGTAGCCTTTGGGAACGTGGGGTGAACGATTCCAGTGATAAGAAACATGGTATCATAACTAACTGCTTCCCCCTGCTTAATTTCCTTTGGACACCGCTGTTGTAGAGCTTACCCAAGCCTAATAAATATGAGATCGGTGTGTGCTGCCTAGTATCATCAATTAGACTTTTACCAAGATCTTGGTTGTACTTTGCATGATGCAGTTTGCTAACCTATTGAATCCTGCCACTACTGCAGTGATGTGAGCAGAAAAAAAGGTTGAATAAACTGTTGTGCTTTATCATGCCAGGTCAGAAAGCATGTAGCATCTGCAATCCGTATTTATTCTTTTCAGTGTTGAAGCAATGCACTGAATTGATGTGAAGTGCCTTGGGGTCCTTGCATTTCTATCAGTACTTTTTAAATATGCGGTTGTGTGCTATGACCTTGTACTATTTCATAGGTCTTTTGAACTTGAACCTAGTAACTGTTGTGTACATGGTTTTAATTTAAACAAATTCATGGTACTTTGTCCTTAAAACTACTATACAATTTCTGACAGCTTCCAGGGTTTACCAAGTATTCCTTAGCTCAACAACAGAAAGTTCCGTCTAAGGTTGTTTTTTTACTAGTATGTCCAAGTTTTAAGAAATAAACATCAATCCTTTAGTATTAACATTTTCTAGTTGAAATGTATTTATGTGTTGTATTGTGGTTTGGAAGGTCGTCTGCTGGATTCCAGTGCTGACGGACCATTTGTGCCTTTAAAGAAAGAAAAACCAGAAGGTAGATCAAAGGAACTGAAGTACCCGCTAGTCTGACAGGGTACTTTCAGAGTAAAAATGCATATTACATTTCTGCAGCTTTCTGCTCTTGTTAGCCTCTTGTGTATGTGAACATCAGATGAACTAAGCTTTCTGTGTACTCTTTTGACGCACTTGGTAAACCAACAAACCACTAAGAAGTTGACGTTAATTTTAGTGTTTTATTGTCTTTTATCTGCTGAGAATTAAGAAAACAGTGCAAAAGCAGTAAGTAGTACATTCTGCTCACTGTGTTGGTCAAGCACATACTATTATTTTGTGTGAAAATGTTCCTATTAACGCATGTTATGTGTTCATAGTACAGCAAAAAATCCTCACTGTGTTTCAGTAAAATTGATTTTGCTTTGGAAAGGGTCCACATGGGGGTAATGATTGAATCTGAAAACTTGTTTGCAGAATTATAGTCTTACTGTGTACTCATATACATATTCATGTACATTCATATAGGGTTATAAATGACGCAGTGTTTTTAGAAATACAAATTACTCAAGCTTGATGTGTTTGACAGTTCTTTCATCCTTCTTTGGAGTGTAAGTTAACGATGGTGAATGTCAGCCGCCAGTGTATGTAGTGGTATATCGTAGAATTAAGTCTTGAATGTTGTGTTCGCCTTCTCCACTTCAGCCTGGACTTTTCTGGTGAACTTAATTTTCTTAATAGCAGGTGATTAAATCACTTTCGCACTATGTTGTTCAAGGTCTCAAACATACAATAGTAATACAGTTCCTATAAATGGTTCGTTTGTTAATCTGAGCTCTGTTTTACAAAATTCTATGAATGCTGCTTTCCTTTGAAATTTATGTTCAAAAAGAAATCCTGTTTTGTATAATAAGATGCCAGACTCACCAAGATTTCCTTTCTTGTTTCATAGACGTTCCATCTTCAGAGCAGCCTGAACTGTTCCTAAAGAAACTTCAACAGTGCTGTGTCATTTTTGACTTCATGGACACGCTTTCAGACCTTAAAATGAAAGAATACAAGCGCTCCACTCTTAATGAACTGGTGGACTACATTACAATAAGCAGAGGCTGTTTGACAGAGCAGACTTACCCTGAAGTAGTTAGAATGGTGAGTTTCTTCTTTCTCGTGGTCTCTTTAAATCCACTTGCAATTCCAGATGTGTGTTGTGGGCGAAATTGAACCCTGGAGTAGGTGGATTAAATAAGGCCTTTGGTTTATATTTTGTACTAGACATCACTAGAGGATAATTCTCCAAAGACAAAAATATTAATTCTTTTATATTCTTAATTAAAGTCAGGTAGATGATGGTTATTACAGTGTAACAAGTTTATGAAAGGAAACCTGGATTGTTTCCTGATGTAGAAAGCCAGCAGCCATAAAATCAGTGTCCCTCACATTTCCCCTCCCTCACCCCCACGCCCCGTATAAATAATGGAATAATTTTTGCAAGTTCCTTACCTTTCTTTGAAATTCATCCAAGCTCTTGAGTGTATACTTTAGGTGGAGATAGCCTAAGGTATGCACAGGTAATGATTTTTAAATAATAAATGCTAAAAATGTTGTATAGGATCAGTGTGAAAACGTCCTGGGTTTATTATGTGGATTCATAGCAGCTGCTGTTAGAGTGAGCAAGATTACTCAACAACAAAGCCATACCTTGTATATACAAATTGTCAAATAGTGTTTTCAATATAAAAATGGAAACAGTACCAGATGCTAGCTATGTGGTGAAGAATGATCATTGTGATTGGCAAAATCAATCACTGCTTTAAAATGTTTATTCTGTACTACCATACAGGACCCTTTAACCTGTTACCTGGATGAGAAGGCAATTAGTTAAATATAGATTTGGTGATGTTGGTTTTCTAATGGTACTGTGTGAGCATGGAATCCACTGGCTATGTGCTGTAAGAAGGAAAACATGAATAGATTTTACATTACATTATATGTGCTCCTCATTTCTTTGCTGGCACACAGATGCATGCTGTGTTGCTTGTCTGTAATACTTAAAAATAGCTGTAAATTGTGACAGAATCATCAAGCAGTTAATAGTGGAAAAACAGAATTAAGGGTGTATAGAAAAATGTTAATATGGCTTCTTTGTGTGTTTGCATTGTTAAAAAGCCGATAATTATGTGATCAGATTCTTCCCCTTCTTCCTTACCCTCCCCTTCTCTCTTTTCTACTGGACCAATCTACTGAATGAACTGTGTGTTTTTCAGTCTGTTATGTTATTTGTTCAGCATGTGGTTGCCATTCAAATACCAGTCTGAAGACAGAATTACTGGTTGTTTGCTCAGTTCTTCTGCTGGTGCCGCACTGTAGTATTTAAATGGTTTGCAAATGTTAGTTTAATCTTACTTGTACCCCTTTTGATGAACAAATTATATCATACCCTTTGTATAGACAGGACACTGATGCGCAGGTAACTTCAATAAAATTAGGTACTTCTCCTGTGTGTAGGAGATGCTTCCAAACTTACCTCCTGGGAGAATTTGGTATTTGGTTTTTTTTTTAATGCGTTTCTGTTATTGAGGTTGTGTTCTCGCTTTGACTTCGATTATAGTTGTTTACTGCAGCAACATTTGTAAAATAAAGACTCTGCAAGTTAGTGTTGTCTTAGGTTGGGCCCCAAGAAACCAGAATTTCATGTGTAACTGCTCATGAAGTTCAGTTTGAATCATAAATGATAACTATGACTCAGGCTGAACTTGCACTGTAGAAGAGATGCAAAACCTGTTTGCTAGCATGTCCTACTGCCCCTGCAGTCACATTGATTCACAAAACAGTTTTTATCTTAAGGAAATGATGCGTTGCCTACATAGCTTGAAAGGCATGGCTTTAAATAATGTTTTTAAATATGGTCTGTAACACTGATATGGAGGAGTCACTGGAAGTAAAGATACAGTGTAAATTTTTCCAGTGGACTTCACAGATGCTTGCTAATGGAGCTTCAGGAATTCCAGTTTCAGCTTAGCTCATTTTTGGATATGGAAAGCTGTTCTATCTTCTTTCCTCCAGTGTTCCCCTGATCCTTTCATTGCATCATGCATGCCCTTCTTCATCATGTCTTGCATTTGGGCTCCAGTGCTGACCTCAAGCTATGTTTTCTCTTCAGTGCCCCAGGGTATTTAAGCAGGGGAGGACTGAGAATATTCTCAAGTCCTGTTTACGGCTACCCAGTGGCCCTTGACTGCCCAGACTTGGATTTTTTACAAATAAAAAGGTGCCTAAGTGATTAGGGAGGTGGACATGTTTTTTTCCTAAAGAATTTCCTGGACAGTTGTAATATTTAAATTCTGTAAGAAACTCTAGCCTGCAACAGACACTTGTGGCTATATGAAAGAGTAAGCTGTTGGGCAGCTGGAGCGCCCCAACTGTGCTTGTCCCAGCCAGCAGCGTTCTTGGTGCATGTGCTTTTGGAAAAACACTTTGGTGGTTTTATTCCATGTGAGCAGGATGCTGTACTCTGGTATTGAATTTATGTGAATGAATCTATGGCAAATGCATGAGTGATTTCTGTCGATCATCCCAACGAATGCTAATGCAGCGTTTCTACTAAAGCACATCATCAAGGCTTTTGTGGGTTGCGTGTATTTTGTATTTTACAGATAGGCTATCTGGTGCAAATACCATTTTCCCTCCAGTTCTTTGCCTATAAAAGTAAGACTTCTCCCATCACTTTGGTACAGTTATACGGGTCCTAGAGGGAAAGGCAGGACTTCCAATATTATATAAAACAAAGTTTTCAGCACATACTGCCTGGTAAAGAGACAGCATTAGTCACTTTGTGCTGAAGCACTGATTGGTGTAACTTGCCCTTTGCAAAAAGTGCATGTGTTTGTTTCCAGCAGAATTGTGCTTGTAATCGTATACTGAGACAGACATAACTGCACACAGTTGACTTCATGAGTGCAACTGCCGCCTTTATCTGCTTTTGAGGGTCTTCATCTAGGTCTCCAACTGTGTTCACAAAGGAACTGTCACATTGGCAATCTCACACCTGTCATGATAGTGAAGAAGACAGATCTATGTCCTGAACAAATCAATGTCCCTGTTGACGTGCCTGCCACAATTGTCACGGGAGTGTTTTGATTGAAAGACCAGTATCTTAAAGCTGATCAAAATGGAGCACATGTGTTCTTTGTCCCTTTGAAAGGCCTCCTCCCTGTTATATTTAATGTTTATGAATCCAGGAATTAATATTTCCTGTTTAGCCCTTTGGGCTATTTGGAGGTGAAGGGAAGTATTGTAAATAGAGGAAAAAGAAAGAAGTGTTTTGTGAGTTTTGGCATCATTTCGGAGCAGAAAAAAAGGCGCACCAGTATGAAGCTGATACTTAAAAAATTACTAATATTTACAAAGAAGAATTAATGGCCAAAGTCTTTTCTTGCCTTAAATCAAAGTTTCTAAAACGTCCAAAAAAGTAGTATCTGTGGAAGAGCCTTTTATTGTTTTAAAGTTTTAGAACATACGTTTATATTAGCATTCTCTGTTCATTGGCTTTACAGATACTAAGATAGAAAAGGTTGCCTGTAAAATTCTTCAGAAACTCTGAGATTTTTAATTACTTCTAGAATGTGGAGGTGTTATGACTTAAGGGTTTCAAAAACAGTCGTTTGTGATAGCCAGCATAACAGCTCCTGGAGATTTTTACTTCCAGTAATCCTAAATTCATGCCATTAAAACCTTCATCCCCAATTTGTAGTATCACGTATTTCCATCTTGCTCTCTTGAATTTATGATGTAATGTTTATGTATATAGCTAAATGTGGGATCACTTGGCTCTTCGTCAGCCTGTGTGCATGTCCACTTTTTTAAGCCACCGTCTTTAGCTTGGTATATGCAGAAGCGGTTGGCATGTTACTGGTTATTTAAAAAGAAAAAAATAATTAAATTTACTAATGGCCACCAAAGCAAGTTGCAGTGGCATTGTCACTGTCATCAATATCGGTTGATGGGAAGAACGGTTGGGATTTGTGTTAATGGCCATAAGCTGGACAGATTTATTCAGGAAGGTATTGCTCAGCGTGCTTCCCCTGCAGTTTGATGTGTTGTTCAGAAGGGCATATGACATTTTTTAAAATTAGGCTGGTCTTAGGAAAAAAGGCCCTTGCCAATTAGTCCACACTCTGCTAAGAAGGAAATGCCAGTAATACGACTTTATGAGCCAATAATTGGACACTTAATCTAAAATTTGTTCCTGTCTGAGCAAAATGTGGAGGCTTAAACTAATGATGCTGATTTTGTTGGTAGCTTAAACGATGGTAGTTGAATGAAATGAATGTTTGTTATTATCTGTGGTATCCTAAAGGGTGTATGTAGTTTCTGGGTATTAAGACACAGATTGAGGAAACTGATTTCTTTCATTTAAAAAAATTGGATGGGGAAAAATTGACAAGCTGTTAAACTGAGAAATCTGAATGAATCTCTCTGTTGGTGAGCAACACTTCAGCTCTCCTGCTTGCTGCTTCAAGAATTGTAAACCCACCCCCTAAACTTTACTGTGATGTCTATGCAGCATGTGTGAATGGTTGCCAGCCCCTAAGAGATTGCTAATGAAACTTTTTTGAGATACACCTTTTAGAATGGAATAGTGTTTGTTCTCCTCTTAAGTGCAGAAATGCCTTGTGCTTCATGTTACCAACTTTGTCTTTTCTGTAGTGATGTATCAAGTAAAATAAGACTGTAATCTCTATAGCCAAAGTGAAACCATATTAGATGTCTTGCAGCTCAGAAGCTATGTTGAGCAACACAATGAAAGAAACTTGGTTAAATTAATAACCAAATAAATACCAAGAATTGCATTTTAAAGTTGGGGTTTTTTTTTTAATTAATTTCTCTACTGATATAAATCTAGAGGGATTACATTCCTTTTACTGGAGGTTTGTCTCAACAGATGTGAGGGCAGAGTCTGATCAGGAGTTTGTGACAGACCTTAAACATAAAGAATATCTTGTTAAGCCATGATTTTTTTAGTATGTTAAGGAACCTATTTTTAGGAAGTGTTCTAGCTGTTAGACTTCATAGGCATTATGAGTTTCTTTATTTTCTATAGCTTTAGCTATAACATATGACTAAGTATGACACCCTGCTCGCTAAATGTTCATCTTGTTTAGGGTTTTCTCTGTTTAAATGTTCTTGGATAGAGATTTTAATGCAAGTCTACTTACATTCAGTCTTACCTTTTTGATGTAACTAAAACCCTGTGCATATGTTCCTGTTGGTTCTTGCATTATATTTAAAAATATAATACTGAATGTCATTCTGAGTTTAAGGGAAATAAATAATATACTCTTATAAGAATTGATAAATAATGCCTCTTCGATAACTTCAGGATTTCTGTAAAATATTGGGAATTAATCTTAAACTCAACTTGAATCAGTAGAAGTTGAACAGATTGTTTGAAACCATCCCAAGTGCTGAAAGGAAGATGCAATGTCCTCTGATGCCCCCAAAATGGACTTTGATTAAAAATTGCCATGTAGATGTAGCCATGATGGAGCAAGCATGCTATCAGAGTTAAAAAAAAAAAAGGTAAAAATCACATCAGATTTTAAATTCTGTTCTTGTTTCTTTACTGTGAGGGTTATCAATTCTGTAGAAGCAAGAAAAGAATCTGACTTCAGTTTCTTTTACGCATTATTTCCAAATTGCTGTTAGATGCTTTTTATTATTCATGTTCTTTATACACCTAGTTTGCACAAAACCCACAATGCTTATTAAAAGAAGAGGCTCTGATGTTCTGTACTCCTCTCAAAATATCAGTTGGAGGCAGCTCCTCTTGCAGTAGTTGCTCCTAATAATTTTTCCCGACAGTATGTAATTACATTTACCCGTATCCATTATTCCTCCTGTTGGTTACATAGGCCTCTCATTCGTCAGACTCTTATCTGCATAATGGTACAGTGACTAGGTCTAGAGCAAAGAAATAAACTGGAAGAATAGTTTTGTTCCAAGAAGTACTTGTTTCGAACTGCAGCTATTTTATTTCTTTATTTCTTTCTTTATTTACTTTATCTCAAAGGAATGTGCACCCCAACCCCTCATTTTGGCTGTGTCATCCTTAATACTTTTCAGGCATTGTATCTGTAGTTAAGCACAATGTGAATCTTCTGGGGGATAGTTTTCTTGGGTTTTGAATTTTTGTTGTGTTCTTCACTTTGGAGTCTGAGACAGTATGAGTTTTGTAATGCTGTCTAGAGTTCAAGTTTATGTATTGGCAGGCTTTCACTTGATCTGATGCCTGCTCTACAGACGAGGGGTTTTTTCTGCTGGTACTGTGCTTTGAATTTGTCCAAGATACTTGACTTACTGCTATGATGCTTTTAGATTGTATTGTATAGTATCAACCGGGCACACATTAAATTAATAACTGTTCCATTGGATCATCTCAAATCATAGTTACATATGGAGGTAGCAGTGAGTAGGGTCATTAGTAGTAGGGTGCACGGTTATGCTTGAGGTCTAGGTGACCTAGAGTGGAATTTCAGAGCTCCAGTTTCCAGCAGCGAGAAGTCTACCCGGGGCTGCCTGGGGATGGGGCTGTGCTAGCACTTCTGAGATGGTGAATGTGCTCTTGAAGTGGATCTCCCATTTTTTCCTCACTCCACTTCGATGCTTGTGATGGAGGAGTCTCGGGGTTTGTAAATTTTCTTCCTTTTGGATAAATGTCTACTCCAGGAGTGTACCTAAGCTTTCCAACTTGCTAATGGGCTTCAATGCAAGAGATCACTAGAAAGAAACTCTTCCCTCCAAACGTACATGGTGTGGTCATTGCACCAGAGCACCAGCTCTTCTGTTCTACAGACTTGCTCCTATGAGCATAGCCAAAGGATCTTGGTGTTGCTGCTTGCTCATCTGTATGGATGGAAGCTGCTACTGCTGCTGAAGTGGGAAATTGTAAGCTAACAAGTTTAGGAGCCCTGATCCAGAGCTAAATTCTTGCAGATTGAATTTTTAGACTTAAAGGTCAAGAAAAGATGAGAGGAACGTTTTTTCCCCCCACCGTGTGATCTGGATTGTTGACTGTGTTCGCAGTGCAACAGAGTCCATTTGAATGTAGCCAAGTCAAAATTAATGCTGCTGGGCAAAAAGAAGGCATCTAATATTAAGCTCTGAAAGGCTGTATTCAGGCAAGCAGTGGTGCAGAAAAGGACCTAAGCATTGTGGATTACTGTTGTGAGTATCTTAATATGAGTTTCTGGTACAATGCACCGTTCAAAGAAGTGAATGTTGAAAAAATAAAACAGGAACATGCAGGAAACAAGAGGGAGATGGTCTGACTTTTTATACGTACCCCAGTGCACCTGCTGTGTACAGGTGGGAGCTCAAGGGAAGGAAGCAAAAATAATCACAGGATTAAAAACAAAGAAAGAAACCAACAACTGCCTGGGTTCAAAAGCTCTTTCTTGCCATTTCCCAGCACAGAAGTTGGGGAAGTGTCATGTCTATATATAAATACATACATACTGCATATGCAAACATATATACAGAAGTAAAGAGATCTGGTGGTTTATCGAGAATCAACAGGGAATCAGGCAGATTCAACTTTGAAATCAGCAGCAGTGTGGTGTAGTTTAATAGTAGTAAAACTTCAGGAAAAGAATGCTGGTGGAATCATTTATGATTTTTACATAAAATTAGATACTACTTTTTGCAAGATGTACTTCAGTCAAACTTCTGAGAATGATTCAATGGTTTATAGAGAGAGAATATAGCTGAGTGACCGCAGTAGTACATCAGGCTCTAAAATATATAAATGCATAAACAATATCAAAAAGATAAACGTATGCAGATGTATTTCAGAAGGACAAGATTAGAGTCCATTAAGGGCCATTGTCTCCCAGTTGGCATGGCTTCACGTTATGGCTTAATTACATTTTATTGTTACTGGATGTTGTTAATATGCACAGTAGTTTAAACACGGTGTGTGCAGAGATACTTGGTTTCAATTCCATATGTACCTGGGGTTTATTTGGGTGGTTCCAGCTACTGGTAATACAACAGGTATTCCCTGTGGGCTAATTGGGTATTCACTTCCCCTGGTTTTGTATAGCTAATGTGTTAAGCTTCCCTGTGTGCATGTTTGTTTTCACTTCAGGCTCCATTCAGGAAAACTATTACTGATAACAATCTCTTGTTTCAAACAGCACAGAGTAGGAGCACTGAGCTGAAATTGAATTTGTGAAGTGTTTCTGTTACTGCGTTGTCATTTTTATAGCAGTCCAGTGAGGGACAAAGGGAGGGCTTCTCAGAACATTTATTGCTGACTTCAGACTTAAGGTTTTAGTACTTTCTTCTCTAAAAATTACTTCAGATATAAATGTGATGATAAAATCAAGGTTTTCTTGAAGCTTGTTACTTTTAACAGCATATTCATGGTTTTGGGTTCTGCATTGCCAGGTACTGGTCATCAGCTCTGTTCAGAACTTGCAGCTCATTCTTTGCGGGGGTATCAGAGCAGCCTTCCCGATCTTCTTGTTTGTTTTTAACAAATTGACATTGACTTGTAATTGCCTGGAAAAGTTTTTGCTTGCTTCTGGTCGAAGTTGTGCCTGACTGACACACTGACATGGAGCTTAGAGGTTTCTGGGCATCTCCAATTTAAAAATCTATCATTTTGGCATTCCCAACTTGATCTTGGAAATTTTAGATTCGGTGCCAATGGGTAGATTTTACTGGTTTTGTTAAACTGACTTCTGGTTGCTTGAATGTTCAGATTCTGCACAGAGGGGGAGCAGTGATGTCCTTTTCTACGCTTGGTTTGGCGTGTGCTTCTGGAAGGGACAGTCACGGAGGACAGCATGCAGATGTCTCTGAGGACATAATAGGAGAGATCTGTCAAGACACAACTTTCTAGAATATTAGAGTTCAAATTTGCTTTGCAAAAATATCATCTGGGTTTGAAGGCGTTCCTAATCAGTGGGAGATGGAAATCCGTATTGACCAGCAGTCGTTTGTGGTGGCTGTGGGAGAAGAATCATCAGGGGCTGTATGCACAGGCTGGCAGGGCTGGCCTTTGGCTTGATGATCCAACAGAGGTCAGAAGAGAAATGATGCAGCTATCCAGCTGAAGGAATTTTGGCATGCTGCTGGAGCCCAGGGATAAATATTAAGTAGCTACCTTATGCCTATCCAAGAGAAATTATTCCTTCCAGATTTGTAGCCAATTCCTGCCTTTGTGTGGTGGCTGTCGAAGTCTCTGATGTACAGCTGGGCAGTTCATGCATGGAAGAACTTGTTGCCTTCGGTTCTCCCTTAGAGGCTTATAAACATTAGCCACCCAGAGGCTACTGATTTAGATAAGCATGCTATAAATTGACACTGCATGTAAATGAGCTATCATGCTGTGTTGTGGTGATTAATGTAACTGTAATGGCACACATCTTTTAAAATTATGATAACCTGGGGAAAACACTTAAAGATAACCTGTTTTGCTTGTGCTTTTCAGGAGAGTATCTGTTTTGGCTCCATATAGCTTATCTTTACTCCTAATGTAAAAAAGAAAATTAAAGAGAGCAAACTGTATACTAGGACCATATTGTAACTTACATTGCATTTTACTCCTGCGTGTCAATTTTCTTTTGCAAAAAACTTGCTTCTGAGTTGCCTTGAGACTGGCCTTTTCTTAATAGGCACTCACCAGAAATCATACTGGTTTTATTACAAGCTCAAGACTCAGGTGTCAGTGCTGGCGCTTAACTAATTGTTGCTGAACCCTTCATACTTCTGTCATGCTGTTAAGGCTTTGCCACTAACTGCTCGAGGCTTGGTTTGACTGCATTTAAACCTTACAGGAATTTGTCTTGGTTTAACTTTTCACTCGGAAAGTATGTACTTTTCCTTGCAGGTTTTGTTTGTACCATAATTGAATATTTGTTTAATTTTCTAAACACAACAGCTAATGAATACTTACATTTTCTCCAATCTGTTGGTACAAATTTCATTAATTTATGTATGGCTAAATTTGCAGCAAAAGTTCTTTGTGGTTTCAAATTAAGTTTAAAGCAGAAAAAAAAAATAGCTGCTAAGTGCCTTTGGTTTTGCTAGTTCCCTGTTTTGGTCCAAATCATGAGAAAACTTGGATTTTTAAATGTGAAGCATTAACCAAACATGCTTCAGTAGGGATTGCAGAATCCCAGATGTTCAGCTCCAAGGCACCAACAGGTACATTTCCACCTTTTTATGTGGGAATCCTTTGGGCTGTCTACCCTCATTTGCCCTGTGCTCTTAACATAGAAACAACTCTGTCCTGCTGATTCTCATCACTTTCCTCCTGTCCCTGCTTTTTCGTATCAGGGATAGAAGACGGAGGAGCTCAAGAATCGTTGGGGAAAGACAAACTATAACGTGTGTATTCCTGGAGTAGCTATTTGAGTTTTTCTCATGAGACTAGAAAAGTCTTCCACGGAGGGGCTCTTGAGAGAAATGAATGAGTCAGGGGAAGAGGATGGAGGAGGGAGAAAAAATATATTCTAATAACTGCTGGTAATCACTTGGCAGGTATGCATACAGGGCAAGCAGGGTTCAGGATCTTATCAGCACAGGCTGTAATAAGTGCTGCATCTGTTAAGGCTGAAAGTCGTGCGACCTGAGAACGTGAGTTTTGCAAGTACAGAGGTGGCTTCTGTGAAGTGTTGTACTGTAACTGCAGTGAAATACACCCTCTTGTGGCAAGAAGGAAAAAGTCCGAGCAGAAACCTGTGTGACCTCTTTTTTTCCTATATTTGCTTGTTTAACCATACTTATTCTTATTTGGTCTTTCCCTCATGATCAGTGAATATTCCTCACTGGGAGTGCCACGTGCTTTCCTACAGTCTTCTGTTTCATCTTTCTGTTTATGGAGTACCTGAATCTGTTCTGTTTGTCTTGCAAATTCTAAACCTTCACTTTGCCTTTTCCCACCTGTTTTATCAGTTTGGATTTTATTTAAACTCTTGGCTTTAAAGTGCCCTTTCTTACTAAGTTGCCAACATAGTGAAAACAGGCCTTACAAACTAGCTTTACATCATTTACAGGAGTAAAAGGCTGGAAAAATAAATAAGGATGTTGAAGAACATGCTAGTTTTGTTTATTAATAGCTTAGTTTGTCTGAACTGCAATGAGGAGATCCTGTATAGACGGGATTAGGAGATAACATGCTGCTTTCCCCAGCTGTTTGATTAACTGGCTTAAGGATGGATCAAACGCAGTAGCAGAGTGGAAAGAAGGCACAACATCACCTTCAAAGTGCAGGAAAGGCCCTACAACATGTTTGTAGTTTGTCAGATTTGCTGCATAATAAGCTGTGTGTTCCATTCAGCACTGTAATTAACCCAGGAAAGCATTCCAATTCAGTCTTTGCTGACAGCATGAACTTCACAAAACCAAGCAGTGTCACCAAAGTACCTCTAAATAAGATTAAGCAAAGTAAACCAACCATGAAATAAAATGTAGGCTAAGTGTTGTGCAAATGCTATTTGTTGCTTTCATTTAGTACCAGGTTCTGTACTTGGCATGAGGTGACCAGGCATATAAATGTGTGAATAGCACTGGCAAATTCTTCACAAGTGCTGACAGATGAGACCTTAAGCAGATATCATTAATGTTTTTATGTGCAAAGGAAAATAACCAAGTGTTTTATGAAAACACTTCTAAATGCATGTTGATGGTGTTTCCCGTAACTCCTGAACAGTCGTGGCTCTCAGCCCATTGATGCCTAGTAGGACTGGGAATTAGATGTTGGTGGGCTTCTCTGGAACATGGTGGACAGAAGTAGTGGCAGACTGGCTAATGCTGAGATATCAGTGGAAAGAAGAAAAAAACAAAAACAAAACCTGGAGAAGGGAAAGCTGAGGCTGGTGGCTGGTCTGTAAAGTGACAGGTTCCTTAGACCTGTACTGTTGCTGAAGGACTTTGTCAGACAGCAGGCAAAAGAAATACTGCTTATGCGATGGATGGTAGGGTAGGGATAGACATAGAGAGCCCTGAAAACTAGCAACTATCTGAAAAATAGATCTCATCATTCTTTCTTTCGCTTTTCAGGTATCTTGCAATATCTTCAGAACTCTCCCACCTAGTGACAGCAATGAATTTGATCCTGAAGAAGATGAGCCCACCTTGGAGGCATCATGGCCACATTTACAGGTTTTTGATAATTTATTTCAGAAAAAAAATGCTTATCATTGCATACTTTATCTAATAATTTTCTCAGCTTTTTTTAAAAACCTGTGAATCAGAACTAGCCTGTGAGACACTGACGCTTACTAATAGTGTTCATGACTATAATAGACCTACAAACACAGGAGCATACTTCGTGGAATTTGCAAAATGTTGAAGCTTTCTTTCAAAGTCGCATTGATGGTGTCCCTCATATTCTTGTTTTCCTTCATTGATTTAAAAATTATTTTGCTTTCAAATTGCTCTGATGCAGAAGTGTTCTTCAGCAACTTCAACAAGAGCATTGCGGGGATGATAACGGCTAGCGCTTTTGCTTTACCGTGGGTAGTTAATTTGCATAGAAAAGTACACAGGTGTTGGCAGCTGATCAGAAAAATGAATGACAGGGTACATCCCCAAGTCTTCCTTCCGCTTCCTGGGTCAGGGTTTGCTTTCAGGTGTTTGTAGAGGGATGCATGCTCACTGCTGTGCTATCATCCGTTCCTCTGTACCTCAAGTGTCAACACAAGGTGTTTGGAACAAAGAACATCGACTAATTTTGGAGGAAGCATTGTTGATACTAATGCAATAAATTCCCTTATAGAAAATACAGATGCAGGTCCTGTCTGTGTTAGTCAGGGCAATGGCTTACAGCACTAGTAAATTTAGAAGTTTGCCTGAGTAACAGTTTGTGGGTCTCGGATTTTCTGTAAGCAGAGGAGCACGACTGACCTCAGCTTGAAATGAAGATTTTAGTGGACAGTTGCGTGCACAATCCTTGCATGTGAGCAGTTTGCTTCACTCTTTTGTGCTCTCAAATTCAGAATCTGTTGAAATGTAGGTTTCATCCCTCATTTATATTTAAATTTCACAAAAAATAAGAATCTTAAAAGCTTCAAGCCAGCTCTGAACAGCTCTGCCTGCCTGGAAACAGCACAGGCATACATGTCAGTTATCCTATGTTCGTTGACGCTAGTGCTGTAGTTTTAGAAGTTATTACTTACATGGAAATGATGGAATTTCTTAGGCAGTGGATAATTTACCATTGTCAGGAAGAAATGCACCAAAGTATTTGTCAGAAGGTGATGGAATTGATTTCCTGATAAGTTAGTTATGTAAGCTGTCACTTTTTCCATGTCATATTTCTAAACTTCTCTCGCTCTTTTTGATTTCCTGTTGCTGCTTCTTAGAAGTCAGAGAGCACTGACTTAAAGCAGCAGTAGCAGTATTGGAGCATGTTGGCGTTTGCATGGAAAGGTTTAAAATTATTTTAAAATGTAGTTTAGCTTCCTTTCTCCTTTTCGGTATCAATAATCATGCTCACTGAAGTCAGAAAGGAAACAGTTTTCAATGGCTGCTGTTCTTGAAAAGGTTCAGCAAAGAGAATTGCTCATCTGATCAGAGTTGCTGTCTTACGAGGCCACAACAGTCCCTGTTTCACTTTGCTTCCTTTTTGCCTGGTTTTTATTCTCTTCTTTTTCTCTGCTAAATGAAAAGTCTGTTGCTGTCCTGCTGAGTATTTCAGGCAGAGATGGAATTTCTTGAAAGTAAGCAGGTTTTCTCTAGCTCTGAGCTAGTCTTCATAGTAAGTCAGGAACTTCTGAATAAATTCCAGTTTGTATTCTTGTTCTGTGTTTCATGTTGTAGTACAACGCTACTCTAAGCACTTCCTAATTTAATTTAAGTATTTCTTCACCAACCCTTTCAGAATAGTAATGTCTGTATTTGATGTGACTTCAGCAGTTCAGAGGGCAGTTTAAATGTGCTTTCCAATTACTCTAGGAAGCTTTACAAGATGATAACAAGCATTACAAGGTGGCAGTGCTTGTTCTTGGTGATGAAATGTCTTTCATTGGAGTTAAATAAGCAAAGCTAACTTTAAAAGGTCATGTAATTAATTCTGACTAAGATAGCAATTTGATAAAGGAGAAAATATTCTTCATTTTTTTAACCTTTTGCTCTGTAGGAAAATAAGTATATTATTTTCTAGCGAAAGAATTTAAGGAAATACTTAAAAATATAAAGAGTAATTAAGTCATAAACTAAGCCATGGATATTTCTTATTCTTTTGCAGCTTGTATATGAGTTTTTCATACGATTTTTGGAAAGCCAAGAATTTCAGCCCAGCATTGCCAAAAAGTACATAGATCAGAAATTTGTATTGCAGGTAAGCTGATCCATTTTCTTTAAGGTTTCATTTTGCTTTTGAAAAAAGTGTCTTTAAAAAGGTTTTGTTTAGAATTTGAAAGTGTAACTTTGTTTAGCCTTTTTGTGTTGCAAATAAGCATATACAATGAAAGTTTTCAGTCTGTGGAGGTAGGGGAAATGTGTCTGTGCGTTTGTATGTCAGTCTCTGTTGCTATAGATATGTATAAAATAGTTGGTTTGTCTCCTGTTTTGATACCTGAATCAAAACATTTGACTTACTGGTTATGAGAGGGAGCCGAAACAGTAACTGTGGAAAAATGAAAGGTTTACTATTGAGTAGTTTAAAAATGCTGCTATCTAGATAGGCTACTTAAGCACCAGTTTTAATGTGTCTTAACATCGTTAAAATATTTCTGTTGGAATAGGAGAATATTTCTCCCTTCTGACTCTGCTGGAGAGCTGGCAACAGGGGCAGAAGTTCATTGACAAACCTGTTCCCAGTACAGTACTGAAAGCAGTGATGCTAGCAGTGGTCAGGGAGGAAGTACATCAAAAGGCCATGTAAAGTTCAGCCTCTGTTAAAAGCAGGGAAGAAGAAGTAGCATCAAAAATAAACGACATTGGCAAAGAATGTGTAGCTTTCATTTTCCTGGCCATCTTTATGGGTAAATGGAATAGATGGCCGCTGTCAGTTGGTCAGCTGGTGGCCAGGTATTTGACACCTATGTAATCTTCCTCCTCCTTGTGTACAAGCTAGGCTTCTGGTGTGCTTTGTTATTTCACTTGAAACTCCAGTAGCTGGTCTTCTTTACTGAGGAAGTTTCATCCAGGCCTTGACAGACACCAGAACAGAGATGGCTGAAGGAAAATGTTTTCTGGGATAAGCCAGGAAACTCCACAGCTACAACTTTTGTCTTCAGCTTTTGGGAATAGACCTATCTTGTGTTTTCTGTTTCCACCGTGAATTTTTGTCTAGCCACAGCATCAGAAAGAGCTTCCTGTTTAATGCTGTCCATAGCTTGCTTTTGAAATCGGGGAAATTTAGAAAGAATCCTACTTAGTTAGAAAAGGGAATTTCCTTGCGGGCTGAGACTTCAATGAAAGCCAAAAAGTGGCAGAAGAAACTCAGCGTTTCTGAAGATGTTTCTCACCCCTTTGTCATAGAGCTTTTATTTTCCCCTGTAGTGCTCAGGCCATAGAAGCAGCGCTTTTGCTGCCCATGTGTATTATTTGTATGAAGAATACCTGAAAAATGTAGTGAAGAGAGCAATTTCTGTCCTTAAATTAAAGGATTCAAAGAAGGGACTTCAGTTTCTTTCTTAATATCACAGGACTTTCTTCACCCTACAAAAGCAATAGGATATATTTATGTCTTTACTTCTCCCACCTTCTAAATACAAGAGCGTTTTCATCTGGGCCAAACCTGTATGGTGCAGTTTCCTTTTTGTTCGTCTAAATACTGATTTGAACAAGTAGGTGCGCCAATCTGATTGTCCAGCACCTGGTAGAAATGTAAGAATATGCATGGGGGGGTAATTGCTCTTGACAGGTTTTTCCGGACTGGTTTTATTTTCTTCAGATATAGCAGATTGCATTAAAGGAATGCTTTTGTTCTACTTCAAAATTGAGAGAAAATAATTCCTAGATGCTCCTGTTACGTGCAGCTGAACTGAACTTGGTCATGACTGGTGGCATCCCACCCATGCCCTTCCAAGGCATTCAAACCTTTACAGTTTGGCCCAGGAGAATGGGTCTAAACCAAGGTTTATTTATTTTTTTTTTTAAAATCCTGTTAGTCTTTATTAAGTCTACTAAATAAAAGAACGGTATCTGCTGAAGGAGGAAAATCAGAGTTTTTAAAACTTACGTATCT
Organism: Falco rusticolus; assembly: GCF_015220075.1. NCBI lineage: Eukaryota > Metazoa > Chordata > Aves > Falconiformes > Falconidae > Falco > Falco rusticolus. Next base: position 30,666,099 of record NC_051193.1, read on the forward strand.
GAAAATGTATGATACAACAATTAGGGTTCAAAAGAATTCTAAGAATTCGTAAGTTCTGGCCACATGGTTAGGTGATGCATTTTAATATATTTTGCTATACACAGTGGGTCAATTTTAAATTCACGTTTTTCTATAAAAAGTTCTTTAGCCTATAGGAACTGAGGTGTTCTGCTGCTTACTGTGTTTGTTGTGTGGCTAGAGTAACTTGTAAGAATCTGCAACTACAGATTGCTTACATGGGGAACTGATTTGTGACTTAGCATTAAGGATGTTTGGTGTTTCACGACACTGATAACACAGGCGTGACAGTCTTTGAAATCATCTTTCTGTCTAAATTAATTTTTATAAAAAGATTGAGGAACTAATGAAGTGTTGCTTGGCAGTAAGGATGCCTATATGAAAAAATGTTACAGTTATTTTAATGGACATTTTTCAAGCTTTTTCTTGTTTGCTTGCTTTTTGCCTTTTTTTTTTTTTTTTTTTTTGATACAGATGTGTTTCTGGCTTTAAGCTGTATGTTTTGATAAAATTTCTGTACTTAACAGTGTAACTGTTCATTTCTAAAGCCTGCTTGTGCAGCCTGAAATGGTAGGCAGTGGTTGCTAAGAGACATACCATTCAAATACATCCACAAGTGTCTATGTTATGGAGGCTGCTATTTTGGAAAATTTATTTCCCTTTTCTATGTGAGTTTAGTGTCAGAATAGTCACATAAATTGTGGAACTCTTGCAGCTTATCCATAAAAATAAGACTTCATTGTTGAAACCTGACAACAAATTGGACATATCAAAATAATTCTCTCGGTCTCTTAAATGGGAGACTGAGTCTTAGTTCAGCAACGTTTCCACAGAGGATCTGTATAAGAGAACTGGAAATATAAATACTTTGCTCCTAAAAGCAATCCAGTAAGAAAATTAAAAACATAAGTGTTTCCAGCTGTTTGCTGTCTTTGGGTGAAATTTGCTATTTGGGGAAGGATGAGGTGACTATTTATTTATTTAACTGTAGACCTAATTGAACAAAGCAATGTGTTTATAACCTCTGGAGGGCAGCTGACAAACCTCATCGGTGCCTCATGAAATTCCCACCAGATTCTTACTGCAAGGAAAAGATAGTGGGAGCTCATTACAAGCCACAGAAACATCCAAAATAATGAAGAATGTGTGCATCAGTCCTAAACCTGCATGTTAGAAAGCAAAATCCCAGACAGTTTAACAACTTTAATCATATTTTTCTGTCTTTTTCTTTTTCGCCTCCTCAAAGTTGTGTAGCAGGGATCAGGTGGTATACATACACTGACGTAGCTACTTATAATAGGTATTTTTAATTTATCTATTTGTGAATCCGAGATAATTTTGTTTTCTACCATTCATGCAATAATTTTCTGACAGTATCTTAGACGTTTGTAAGACCTGTTTGGCAAACTGTCTTCGTTTCTTTTGCAAGACTGGTACTGGTTTACAGTTAATTTCTTTTTCATACAAGAGAGATACTGGTCACTTATGATTACTATGTTGAACTTCCCCATTTTCTGTGTATTTGAGGGGGTGGAGATTTTGGGGTTTGGGTTTTCTTGTTTGTTTGGTATGCTTGGTTTTTAAATGAAGTTAACCTTCTTACTCCAAATGTCTGCCAGAACAGGCAGTGTTGTGGTGTCAAAAAAGATGAAGAAGGAGGGGTCAGGGGAAGCTCTTATTTTTGTGTAGAGGATTCAAGGGGAATAGAACACAGGTCTGCAGGTGATACTTCTGGTGCTCATTTCATGCCTTAATTCTTAGAGGCAACTTCAGGTGTCAAGTGTTTCAGGATGGATTTTGTACAAGGCACCAGCTGGTGTTCTCTTTTGACTGAATACCACGTAATCATTTTGCTGTTTTAAAATCTTAAACAGTTACTTAGTAAAGGTGAGGTTTCTCCTGTTGTTTTGTTGGGGTTTTTGCTTTGTTTTGTGGTTGTTTGTTTGTTTGTTTTTTCTGAACTGGATATTGAAGTTACCATTTTGTTCGACCTGGAGGATTAATTCCCCCTGATACTTTCATTTGTGGTGGTTGGTGGAGATCCTGTAACAGCAAAGCCAGTGCGTAGACTTCACCATTGAGTCTTTCCACAGCGTGAAGGCCATGCAATCCCTAGGAAGGCTTAAGAGCTCATTAATATAAATTACAAGTGAAAGATGTGACCTTCACACAATGTTGTTGGAACAAAATATTAGAGCAAATGATGATATTTTCGTTCTGCAGAGTGAAGGAATGCTGGATGGTAAGAGGCAAACTTATTTTGTAGATATGACAGCATCTAGGAGTTTATTGATTTCATTTTGGGGAGAAGGATTTTTATTAGTTGTTTGAAGATTTCCAAAGTTTTGTTATGTCAGAAGTGGAAATTAATAAACTGATTTTCGTGATGATGTGCTGGGGTTACAGCAGATTTTTTTAATACTGTATTTCTACACCTTGGGTAACGCAGATATGTTCTTACATGCATGTGCTTTCGTGAATTTTAACTTTTATATGGAAGTCTGTGTGTTATACCTGTTAAATATCTACTATTTCAGTTCTGTTTTTCCTTTAAACACAGCTGTTGGAGCTGTTTGACAGTGAGGACCCTCGAGAACGAGACTACCTAAAAACAGTCTTGCACAGAATTTATGGCAAGTTTCTGGGTCTTAGAGCATTTATCCGAAAACAGATTAATAATATTTTTCTACGGTAAGTTGTGGAAGAAGGTACTTTTTGCTTATGAACATTTTAGGAAACTGATCTATTACTTATATTTAACTTCTCTTATTTTTTTAGATTTGTTTATGAAACTGAACACTTCAATGGCGTAGCTGAACTGTTGGAAATTTTAGGAAGGTAAATGAGTCTTTATTTATTACCTATCTCAAACTTCCTTTCTGGACATGTCAGAATAGTGTTGGATTCGGAAAAAGTATTACTATAAGCCCTGATTCTGAAAGCAGATGTGTACACATGCTCATTTTAAGTTCACATGCAAGTCTGTCACATCTTTGCCAAGAGTATATAACTGGATGCAAATTACAGCCAAAAGTTTTGGACTGATTTTGTGTGTGTGTGTGTGTGTTAGATTTTGTGCACTTCATCTTTACATGCTGCAGAATTTTATGTTTGTTAGCACACTAACAGTGTGAATATTTTGAGTAAGTTAAATTCTGGTAAGTTAATTACTCAAGAACACCTTGCTTACATGAATGTACAGACCACATAGACAGTCTTATCTGGCAACAGGTTTGTGCAGCTGTTCTTATGATTATTCCTAAGTCAGAGCTGAATTACTACCTAGATATATACTACACTGCTAATATAAAGCAGGAGAAAAGTCAGCACCTGTTTACAAATGGTACGAGCCTGCTCTTTGTAAACAGGTACTGACTGTCAAATTATTTTAATGTAGAAAGTGCTTGTTCAGACCTCAAGAATGTTTTCTGTGATGATAACACTAACAAATATTTCTCTTCTAATTTCTAGTATTATCAATGGTTTTGCTTTACCTCTTAAGGCAGAGCATAAACAGTTTCTGGTGAAGGTGCTGATCCCTTTACATACTGTCAGGAGTTTATCCCTCTTCCATGCACAGGTAGAAATTGTGAAAATATTTTCTGCTGAGTTAGAATGATATAAGGTTCCTTTAGAAATTTAATTGTGTAGCACATAAAAGGTGGGGGGAAATTTTCAAAATGTAGAAAACATGCAATAGATTTTTTAAAATATGATTTCTATGATATATGTCTTGCTTCTGTTCTGATTAGATAATTAGAAGTGTGACATACATCTGTAATATTTTGGGGTTTTTGTTCAGTAGTTAAATTCTCTCTTTTGGTTTTCCTCTCTGCTATTTTTTCATTCTCACAAGTCTGCCTTTCCCATTCCCTCTCCCAGGAGGATGTTTGGGTTTCCTTAGTCTTGTGCTGTCAAGGCTCTTCTTCACCCTGGCAACTTTCCAAATACTAATGCCCACATTTTTGCATAATCCTTAACATTCTCCCTTGCAGATTCCTTAATACTGCATTTACGCTCTCATACATCTTTCTATACATTCAGCTTTCATGACATAATTTTTCCTCTGATAAGTGATACCTGTTGCCTTTTTCTCTGATTTTCAGATAGTGCAGGCTTTTTTATGCTGATAAAACTGTGCTTTCTGAATATGTTATTCCAGGTTTTAGCTGTGTCAGCTCATCTTGCAAGAGTTTTCATTATTTTGTTGATCTGTAAAATGTGTAAAAAGACGCAGTTTCAGAGAGTAACAGAAGCTTCAAAACATTGGTTGTATGACTCAATCTAGAATTGCAAGTTGCTCTGATTTTTGTTGTATATGCTACTTTGTACCCTAATTTTTTTAAGAATGTGTTCTGTTGGGTTTTTTAACTGAACTTTGAGTGGATTTGCACAGTGCAAACTATGCATCTCAGTTTAAAATTGGATGCCATTTGAGAAAGCTGTATAGCATCTTACCTTGAGTCTCTCTTTAAAAAAAAATAATGTTTCTTTGTGATTTCTTCATAGAAACATTCTAACTTTATTTTCTTAAATCTTTACTGCTTCACAGCTGGCGTATTGCATAGTACAGTTTCTGGAGAAAGACCCCTCACTCACAGAACCAGTAAATATTTCTTTAATACTTTTTTTTGTGTATCATAAATGGCTTGCCCTTTTGAGAGAAAAGTAAAAAATCTAAATTTTTTTGCCTTCTAATTTAGGTTATTAGAGGTTTAATGAAATTCTGGCCAAAAACCTGCAGTCAGAAAGAGGTGAGTGATACGCTACTGTTAACAAAACATAAGAGTTATTTCGTTCTATGATAAAATAGGCAGGGAATCTTTAGCTATTCCCAGGTACATAGCACATGCTGTGGTGGATCTTGGTATTAATTCTTCTAAGTGATTCTCCATACTTCAGTTCTGTTTCTTTGGATGTTTTTGACTATGAAGAGAAAAGCTTGATAACTGTGGTTTCTATTCACAAAATCTGCAGAGAATTTTTTTGTTTCAGAAAGGAGGATAGTTGAGGATAAATGGGAAAACTGTTAGATTTGGAATAGTTTATACGTAAGGCCAGTATTTTTCCAGGGAGGATGAAAGATATTTTATTGTCTGGCATTTACCTGCTAAACATGTAAAAGATGCAGTTAGACCTTTGCATTTTAATTTCAAACTTGATGCAAATCTGAGTTTCCCTAATGAGATTTTGTGGCACAGCAAACCCAGTATTTTGAATATTGCTTCCAAAAATGAAGTAAAATTAAGAGACTCTCCGTAGTTAATAAAGTATTAAGCCTTGGCCAAATGCATAGAATCACAGAATAGTTTGGGTTGGAAGGGACCTTAAAAGTCTCCTAGTTCCACCCCCCTGCCATGGGCAGGGACCCCTTCCACCAGCCCAGGTTGCTCCAAGCCCTGTCCAACCTGGCCCTGAACAGTCCCAGGGATGGGGCATCCACAGCTGCTCTGGGCAGCCTGTGCCAGTGCCCCACCACCCACCCTCACAGTAAAGCATTTCTTCCAGACAATTCTTTGTATGAGGCTAGGTTTTCAGCATGGATATACTGGTGCAATTCTGAGTTTTGTTGTAAAGGAGTACTTTAAATACAGCACTTGCACATGCTCATCTTCCTTCTTTTGAGAGACTGAATCCGGAAGCTGCTAAAGGTAGAACTGATAGCATTTTTTGAGAGGTGGTCTTGCTGAGCTAATAAGGCTTCCATTTTTTCCCTGAAGTGGTATTGGAGGGTTAGCAGCATTGTGCTGATTAAGATTATTCAGAGGTTTTATATTTAATGCTTCCTTCCTTGTCTTTAGGTCATGTTCCTAGGAGAGCTGGAGGAAATCTTGGATGTAATTGAACCATCACAATTTGTCAAAATCCAGGAACCCTTGTTTAAACAAATTGCCAAGTGTGTCTCTAGCCCTCATTTTCAGGTCAGTGGTAAAGGTTATTGCTTGTATAGGAATGTGTAATCTCAATTTCAGACATAATGCTGCCCCAGATGTAAATAGTATTTTATGTTATGTGGTTTAAATTACTTGTCTTCTGGATTTCTATGGAAGAGGGTATGTTGCAGTGGAAGTTTTAGTTTTGAGGTCCATGAATAACTTGTTAGATGTGCCAGGGGTGACAGCACAGCACTTACTGTTCTGAGCCACGTAAGGCCTTAAACTGTATCCAAACAGACTTGAGCCCTTCTGACTGTAGGTTACAGGTACTCATCATATGGCCTTTGGACCGATAGACCACGTATGATGTATTTGTTCCCTTTTTTTTAGGGCAGTATTGTGCAGCATTCTTGTTTTCCTGCTTACTTCCCTCTGTATTAGAGGTGATAGAACCCATAGCCTGTTTTCTTCACATTGTGTATGGGAAGAAGGGGAACAAACAGGATTTAAATTGAATCGTATGTCAAGAGGAGATAGGATTCGTGGCCTGTAGCGTCTTTTATGTTAAGCTAGGTGATGCATCTTAGCACAAAGGCAGATGTGACTGTTTTTCGCTCTTCCTTGGACTACATTTGTTTTCAGCATAATTTAGATCAGTGTTTTCCCTTCTGACCACCCCCCACCCCTCCCCCAGCTCCTCCCCAAGGTGATTATTATCACTGATACCTTCCCCACACTTAAGATCTCTCCTCACTTATTCAACCCAGCTACTGGGCCTTTCCCTGTCTCCTTCCTCTGGTATCCCAGCACAGCTCTTTTCCTTCCGATTGCAGTCACAGCAGTGAGGGAAGGGGGTGATGAGAAGTCTGGCTGCTCTCTCTTCTTCTCCACAGCTGCAGCGTTAATGCAGTGTCTGCACCTGGTCATCACTGAGTAACAACATATTGCTCAGGGAAAGAGAGAGTGGATGCTGTGGGATCTGAATTATGGAATAAAAACTTAATTCCATTAATGCTTCTTATACTACTGATTAGAGTTTTAATTCTAAAGTAAATGATACCTGTTAATTGATCTTTGTGAAATTTCTGTGATTTGTTTTTCCTTCAGAAAATTACAGAATTATAGGTATCTGAATTCCTGTTAATATTTTATTCTTTTGACTCAAAGGTGGCCGAAAGAGCACTGTATTATTGGAATAACGAATACATCATGAGTTTGATAGAAGAGAATTCAAATGTTATACTTCCCATCATGTTTTCCAGTCTTTATAGGATTTCTAAAGAACACTGGAATCCGTAAGTTTTTGCCATTACACTTTATCTTACCATTTGACATACCACTGATAAACTTAGGGAATGTCAGCTGAATGGAAGAGATCCAGACCCAAAGCTGGTATGAGCAGGTGCAACTCTGTTAATGCCAATGTAAATTAGTCTGTATTTGAGCTTGTCTCAAAATGTTTTTAATTATCTGGTATGTTTACAAAAATCACTACCTTATGGGGTAAAAATAGACCTTCTCACAAGTTGGAAAAAAGGGAAATTAGATGTTACATTGTTATTGAAGAAAAAGTGTTGCTCATCAAGTGTTTTGCCTACATGGTTTTTATAAACTGGTTAATGTCTTAAGCCAGATTGTAAATTGTCTAGAAGAATATTGCTTGGCATTAATAAAGCTTTGTGGCTGTATCATGGATGAGACCGATGCTTCTGGTACTGGCATTTTTCTAAATGTTTATGAATCATAGATATCATATTCTTACACTAGGTTGCTTTTTCTAAATTTATTTAAATACAGCTGTTCTCTATTATGCACAGTAATTGACCAGTTGCTTCATATTGATATCTTGTTAATTTGACATTTTTATTTTTAAACTGAATGATCTAGTAGAAAGTGTTTTAATGAAAAATATTATTGCAGTTAGATGCCATGTAATCTATAGTTTAGTTGAAAAGGTTTTCTAAGTCAAGATGATTACCGTTTAGTAAACCCAGTATTTTTAATGAGCTGCATTACATTCAGGTCCCAGTTGCTTTAAGACCTTACTGTAAAGTATTCGTAAAATATTTTGTCTTTTTAGACGTTAGTCTTTTTGTTCTGTACCTACTAAACCCTCAAGTTTGTATGCTTACATGACGAAGCTAATGCGATTGGAAAGCTGTAACCAATGCGGGTGACAAAAAGACACTTTCCGTGGCGTAGTAGAATCACAGAATGAATGGGTTGGGTTGGAACAGACCTTGAAGATTATCTATTTCCAGCACCCCTGCCCCTAGATCAGATCCAGCCTGGCTTTGAACACTTTCAGGGATGGGGCATCCACAAATTCTCTGGGCAACCTGTTCCAGTGTCTTACCACCCTCGTAGTGAATTTCTTCCTAATATCTAATCTAAATCTGCCCTCTTCCAGTTTAAAGCCATTCCCCCTTGTCCTATCCTTACAGGCCCTTGTAGAAAGCCCCCTCGCCAGGGTACCGCATTACCGTTCTCCAACCTGCCCATGTTCCTGCCCAAATTTATAAGCACATTTTTAAATGTAGGCAACAAAGAAGGAAGTTTGTTGGAAGAGGTGAATGACAGACAGAGGTGTGTGGGAAATGGCACATGGTTTGTCTGATACATACGTTAGCTCCAAAGGTTTCTGACACCTGAAATGCTGATTCACTGCCTTGCGGCTAAAGAGCTGTTTCTTAGCAGCCCCGTGTGTGAGCATGATGACCATCATAGTGGATCAAGAACTGGGATCTCTCGATTGATAATCTGTTCCAAATTCTTTGGAAGTTGTTTAGATTGATTTCTTTGCCTTCTCCCTTTTCAGTTGCTTTGTAGTTTCTTTATCTTCAACTCTGCCAGGAAGGAATTTTGACCCTTAGATAATCAGGCTATTGGCAGGCCCATCTTACTTTGGAAATTCTAGTATATTTTACGTTAGTTGTCCAGTCAGATAGTGTAAAAGAGTAAGCTGATGCTACCTTTTTTGAACCTTTGTGGGACAGAATGCATTTGAAGCCTTTTTGAAATTATTATTATTATTAGTATTATTATTCTACATAATTTCTTCCTGTAATGAACAGATCACGCCTGTCCTGTTTTATGCAATTAAGCAACTTAAATTCAAATAAACAGTGGTGTGTACTGGCTCTCGGGAAAGGTCAGGAACAGCGATAAGCAGAGTAGGCAGGCATTATATATATATAGGCATTATATATATATTATATTATGTGTATGTATATAAATATATAAATTTATATATATAAAATGCATAAGTTTTCATTCTTTAATATGTATGTACACACACACACCGTTTTACACAGATACTGCACCACTCATCTGAAGGATTTACGGGTTTTTAAGAATTTTTTTACTGTACCAAAGTAAAAATGAATATGAAATATATATGAGTACAAGGAAATCACTCTTGACATACAGCTTTGTATTTTGCATAGATGCACTGAATATTCAGCTTCATAGAAAAATTATAAGGAAATATGAATCACTCCTATTTTGTGTTTAAATTCTATTCTTCCTGCCAGCATAGATGATTTGAATCCCTGGAGTTGCATTCAGAATTGCTCCACAGCATGAGGGAAGAGTCGTCTATAGTTATATGTAATAGCTTTCTGTTGTTACCTTTTACCCTGGAGTTTTGGTTTGCTCCATTTAAGTAGTCAGTAGAGACATGAAGGCTGATTCTCACCTTTAAATATGTTAATCAAAAGTAGTTTCACTGAAATCAAAGAATTTACATTATCATACTTGCAAGAGCAGAATCGGTTGCAGAAATGCTGGTAAGAGAAGACACGTTTATTTCATGTTTGTTTTACCTGAAACTAATAAACTCCTTTCTTTTTTCTTTTTTTAATGTTTCACAGGGCTATTGTGGCTTTAGTCTACAATGTGTTGAAGGCATTTATGGAAATGAACAGCACCATGTTTGACGAGCTGACAGCCACTTACAAGTCAGATCGTCAGCGGTAACTTTTTAAAGCTTTTTTTGTCAGCTGTGCATAAGGCCTGCTGTTTAGTTTTTCCCTTACACTCAGATGCGGTTGCATAGATGCAATGCCTCATTTTTCCCCTTGCATGCTCTTTAGCTTTCCTTTGCAAGATATAAGATAATATCATGCACAGGTTGTTCTTTTACCCCTTATGAAATACAGTATCCATTGCATTGCTGGGAATCTGTATTCCTCATGGAATTTCTTTTGACTCTGCATTCCAAAAGACTTAAATGTATCGAGATCTTCAATAGTAAAAGAAAACCAAGGTTTTAAAGATTAACACTTTACTTAAAGGCTTCAAAAAAGTTACACTGAGGTTTGGAAAGAGACATGAGGGAAAACCCTAAGATTTGATTTTCCAAACTACTGTTCGTAGGCTAGATGTAACCTCAAAGCAAAGAGACATCTCTCAACTCTTTCATATCTTATTCAGAGGTCTTGCTGTGTCTGTCTTCTAGCATGCCGGCTCCATTAGATACACCGCTCATACGAACATTAGTTCCACCCTAGTAAAATGCTTTTTGTCTTTTCTTGTATTTTCCTTAATTTTCATTTCCCAATTATAGTGCAGCATCTTTTCTCAAAAGTTACAGCTTATCCAAAGTGTTAGGTGAAAACAGTGAGGAAACTTGAGGAAGTCTGAGGAACAGTTTGCAATTTCATTTAAGTCATACCTTTTCTGTGACTCAGGGTTCCCTCAGGCAGAGCAAAGGGCACTGTATGTGCTCAGACTTTGTTAGGTTCTATGGCCTGTGAAGTCTCCTGGAGGCCACGTTTTTTAAATTGTGTGGCCAGAGTCACACTGTCCTTGTGTTCAGCTTCGCTGTTGTAAGAAACAAAGTTTAATACACACAATAAATAATCTACATTTAATAAGTTAGTTCATTAATACAGTATTTTACTTTTAGAGGCTTGGATGCACCTTGCCAGATCAGTTCTGAACAGGTGTTGATAAATAAGGCTTAATCTGCTAGTGCAGTTGAGGCAACACTGTGTGGTTTTCTAGCAGAAAAGGCAGAGAATCTTAGGGATGGTCATCTAACCCAGCCATTTGCTGAGGAGCTCAGTGACTTGAACCAATTTGTGACTGCGCTTTGCCTCTTAAGGCGAGGAACTCTGCTCTTAACAGGACCAGGCACCGTAGTGGTATGTCCCGTGTCTGGATAAGGGGTAGGGTTTATTGACCGAAATGCACAAAGAATTTTTCTTGAATCTACTGATGTTGTATCTCACATCAAGGCTGGTGCTAACCATTTCACCATTTTTATTTACATGTTTTAAAACATGTAAATACCTTAATGTATAAACTGGGATTTTTACCTTAACGATTACAGAAAATCTTTGGCATCTTAATGAAATCATATTTCAAAAGGGCAGCTTTGAGACCACTTAAAGCTTGAGGAGAAATATGTTAAATGTTAATGACTGATAGGTCAAATAGGTAAGTTGGCTGAGGTGATCATCCTCTAATAGTCTTTTAGGTAAGCAGGCATATATTTCTTAATGATTAGAAGACAAATACGGTAAGTAGCCTGAAAATGTCAGGCTATTTCACGTTCTTGTATTTAATTTTAAATACTTTAGAATCTAGTGACGGTGGGCCCTTTTTTCCTCCTTCTTCTTTACTGTTTGTCAGGGATTTATCTGAAAGCTTTTTGTATTTTTATACATTTAAAATACTCTTGGGAAATCAAAGTTTCAAATAAATGAACCGGATGTTGGCATTTGGACTGAATCAAGATGTGTAGGGATGTTTCTAAGCTGCTGAAATATTTTTCAAGAATTCTTTTCTGTGACTGGCAGAGAATCTGTATTTCTATAACTGTTAGATTTCCATTTCATCTGAAACTAAAAGGTAAGGTAATAGGAATTGAAACCATTTTGTACCTTGCAGTGGTCAAGGAAGTTTATTCAAAGCAAGCTATGACAGAGACAGGAAGTTCAGAAAGCAAATAACGCAGATAAAGTAAATGTTAGGTTAGCTGTTCAATTTTATCAAATCAGCCATTAAAGTCTGTTATTAAAGGAGATGCTATGTAGATCTTGTAGGAATTTGCTAAGGAAAATGAGTAAGTCACTGAACAAAAGGCACGTCTTGTAGCTTGAACTTCCCCTTGGCTGGTACCTAAGCTGTATGAAAGTGACCAGCCAATGTAAGTCAGAACAGTGGTTCTAAAAGAATAAGGGAATGGTTGTTCTAGAAAGTGCCTGTTATATGTATGATTAAAAAAATACCTTCCTTAAATAAATAAATCTGAAAATAATTAAATGTAAGTTGGTCCTGAAATGTAATTTTTTATAATCATGATATATTTGTTCCATAGTAGATGTCCACTGCCATTTTTTTCCTCTGCATTACAAATGAGTGTCTATGAACACTGTCACTTTGTTCAGTTTGGTTTATATTGTTTCCGTACTGTTTCGTTTAGTGATACTGATGGTAGGTATCAAAAATGAAAAAAAAAGAAAGAAAGAAAAATTAGGAAAATTGAAGTTGTGTTCAACAAAATTAGTGCTGCTAATTAATGTCAACTTTATATTTTTTAACATAAATATTCTATAGTCTTCTGTCCTGCTAACTTTTTGTCTTATTTCATCTATCAGTGAGAAGAAGAAAGAGAAAGAGCGTGAAGAACTGTGGAAAAAACTGGAGGATTTGGAATTAAAGAGAGGTCTTAGACGTGATGGAATAATTCCAACTTAACACAAAAACAAAACAGCATTATTAACCTGTGGAGTCACACATTTATGTAGTAGAAGATGGAGCAACAGTTTTCTGTATTGTGCAACTTTACAGTAGATTTCACATTTGTTTCATTATTACAACAGCACTGTATATACCTGTCTCTAAGTAAAGGAAAAAAAATAAGGACTTTAATCCAAAGTTTGGACAGCAGATGGACTTCTCAGAACTTTGCAAACATAGTCATTGTTTTGACCCTTCTTTAAAACCAGTCTTCAAAGATCTGTTGATGAAAATTGCGATGTGGAATTCCATTGTGAGGACCTGTTCCTTATTTATCGTTAGCAGAGAGTATAATACAACTTTCAAATGTGAACAATCTTAAAATTTAGCTTGTCTTTCTGCTAAACTGTTAAGTGTATTTATAGTAAAAGAGAAAAAAGACTGTCATTTCCTTATGAGTTTGTGTAACATCCTCCTTCTCTGGATAACTTTACTGTAATTTGACTTTTCTTCCTTTTGCACATCTTCATAAGTTGAATGTCCATTCAGATCAGGGCCCTGAAAAACACAGGTCCTGAATAAAAGTTTTGTTTACTGGTGTGAGCATTTTTTTTTTAGTACCAGGCTGTCTCTGGTGCTTCCTTAATTTGAACATTAGGAGTTAAAAAAAAACAAGTAGGTGATAAACATAGTAGTAAAGGGAGCTTTGGATTCATGCACCTATTTATTGCAAATCCAAATTTGTGTCCACAATCCTTTAAAAATGGGCAGTGGTAACACCCTGGACTTCAGTACCTAACCAGTATTAGTGATGCGGCATTGGACACACATACGGAACTTGTTTTAGAAATACTAATTGCTAAATTATTACAGTATGTTTTTATTCGACCATTTCGAAAGAATAGACAAGTGCTAAACAGTGCAAGGATGAAACTGATCTCCAGTGGTTATGGATCTAATTGGAAATCGAGTTGAGATAGCAGTTTGGACTGTTTGGAGTTGTTGCCTTACTTTTTAATATGTATTTATAAAGTGTTCCAGCAAAAGAGGATGTAGCCTCTAAGAAACATACTGTAGTGTTTTTGTGGTTCTAGTACTATTACTCATCACAGTACCAGCCCTATGGTCTTAGCTGGAAAGGATTCTGGATAATATACTTCTGCATTCTCATCTGGATGCTCATTCCTAACTACTGTATTTGTTACCAAAAGAGGTTCTACAAATGCTACTGAAAAAAATTCTGGAAATCCTAATGTTCTGAGTATTAATAATAAAGTTTAAAATGCTTTTATATCAAAGGTGCATTGTGACCAAATTGTTTAAAACAAAAGAAAAAAAAACAAACACAAAAACAACGAAAGAGGGCTGTATTATAAGTATACATTATTGGCTATCTGCTTTGTATTTGAAAGTGGAATCTTACATCTTTGGTAGGTAAAATGCTGATAAGACTTATGTACAGTATATATTTAGCTAATGCAGTTGCATTATTATATACCGAAAGGTATGTGTTTCAGGATTTTTCTCCAGGATGCTTTTGAACTGTTATAGACGTATGACAACAGTGAATTGATAATCCTAAACCATCAATCCAGCAGTATTTACAGTATAAAACTGAATTGGTGTTCATGAGTCTTTGTGATAGTTGCAAACATGAATTTATGACCTGTTGCCATTGATAGAAATACAGTATAAATACAAGCTTGTATATTTTTATTCCTACCATTTAAATATACAGTAGGACTTGAAGTTTTCTTGTTTTCAGGTGTGGAAAAGAGGTAAAAAAGAATTCCCTCCTAGACTACTGACTGTTTCAGGATTATCAGGTCACAGTTTGTATTCCTGGGTCTGCGCACACAAATGTTGTGAACAACGATTTTGTAAAAACTTGGCACTGTTAATTCTGAAAAAAACAAACGTGGAACTAGTCTTATGCAACACCAAACACAACATGGTTTAGTGGGATTAATATGAGCTTCTTTTAAGAACATTGACTGGGACGCAATGTAAATTAGGCAGTTACTGTCATAGTTGAAACATTTTATTTTAAAGTGCTGAAGCAAAGGTGCAAGCTGAAATACTGAAGATTAAATAAATTTATAACAAATCATATCCCTTAGCCCATTGATTTTGACAGTCTTTCATTTCTGTTACCAAAAAATACTTGCTAGTGTGATTTCTGTGTGAAATGATCTTGCTTTACGAGAGGGTGGACTTAAATTCATGCTCAAAGACTATGTTCAATTGTGAAAAACTGAGATAGAATGCAATGCAGGAAGAAAAGATTAATATTTTCCACCTGGTGGAGTAAAACACAACAATATGAAATTAGAAAAAGCACCTTGTCCTGTACTTAGAGTTTAGGTGAGTGTTGTTTGTTCATAACTATTTTTGGTTTTGACATGATATTCTGGTGTTGATCATACAAAACTGATGAGAACCTGATGGGTTGCAATATTTTGTTAACCTCTGATGTTACCTCTGATGTGGGGATAGTGGGGAGTATCTAAAGTTTATAGATGATTTATCACTTCCGAGAAGGAATGTTTCTTTTTAAGTGAACGAGACGATGTGATATTAGTCACTTGACTCTAAAAGGCTGATACGACACTAGGTTGCACGGTGCAATGTACATGAAGAAGCACTTGCCACAGTGATACGACCGTACCCCCGGGATCCACTGTTTGCCGCGATCCAAATGCGATGCCCTGGCGCTCTGCAGAGCTCCCACTGGTACCCACTGGAGTTGTAGGCAAAGGCGGCGGCAGCATATGGGCCCAAGTGTGATCAGTGCGTCTATTTAATTATGCTTTCATTTGCTTTTTGAGTTCCAGAAACTACCTTATTTGTGTAAATGTTTTTGTTAAGTGCTCGTACAGCAGTTGTTGGGTGGTCGCTCGTATCCTGTGCCATATTGGTTTCAGGAGAAAGGGTTGCTCTCTGGTAAAAGGAAAGAGCTGCATTTTCAATACTAGGGCATTGCATCAGGTTGTGGGGATAGAACGACTGTAGAAGTTCCTCTCATATACTTTAAATTGGGCACACATTGCTTTCTTCATCTTGCAAGTCTCCCTTATTGTTTTCCTTTCATTGCTTTTTGAGTGTTTTTTGTCTCTCTTCCAAAGGTTGGAATGCTTTAAATAAAAGTATTCTAATGCCATTGGAGTGTTCGCTAGCGGGGTTACAGTAAATTTAATCTTGGTTTTGTTAGCATAAATAAAAGGATTTGATTTATTTTTTTATCTCCTCCTATATATGGAAAAATCAAGGGTGTTAGAGCCAAGAATTGCTTGAGTAAGAAATGCAGCAGCTGTACTTAAATGTGCGTAAGTACAGCCTCAGGCTCTCATGCTCCTTATGGAAAGGAAAATGCATTAGGAGCTTAAAAAACCTCTTTATTGTTTTGTGAGGAAGGGGAAAGACTAGATTCTTCTCTTCCCAAGTAAAACTGAAATAATCTGCTTTTATTTCTGTCTTGGAAAACAAAGATGGCCTTTTCTCTTAATTGTGTAACAATACCATCCCAAAGCAGTTGCCCTAAAACAAGACGAAGGTGACAATGCTCAAGGTTGAGGAATGTTTTTGTTTACATGTGGCTTTTTTCATTTTTGGCTCACCTGCTTCCCTTAGCAGCTCTGGAGTGAGCCACAAATTAGTTTTTCTAGTTGGTATGTGCAGCAGATTTTGTATAGCCCAGTATTCTGTTTTGAAGTCTATGAAGCCGTATCTTGAAACAAAATGGAATTAATTTTGATTGAAAACTTTTATCCAAGTGTTGCTTCGCATCCACAGAAGCATACGCATTTTATCATGACCTCTCTGAATACAAATTTTTGTTATTTGGATCACTTACTGTAAATATGTTGTATTCATAACCTCATGTAACAATGAGGAGTTTTCAAATATAAATAGTACTGATACATTTCTTGTTGTTGTCCTATTTTTGATTGTAGTATAGCGAATGACCTGTCATGCTTTTTGTTTCAAGGCTAGCATTAGGTTCATAGATCTTAATATTTTAGCATTTCATTGTTTAAGCAGGAGAGGGCAGCAAAAGTTCATTTTTCCCCATAGGAATGCTCTGGTCCATTACTGTTTTTAAATTTAGATGCATTTAACTATCTGTGGGTAGGGGGGAAGATGAAACATTTTTTATATATATTAAAAGGTGCATATGAAAATATATAGACTGGTCCAACCAGACTGTGAAAATGTCTTCTACTCTACACCGAAGTAATAATAAAAGAAGAATACCTTCCACCTCTGGATAAAGTACAAGCAGGTCTTAAGCTCTTGGATTCAGATGTCATTCTTTGGAAATAGTTTACTTTCTTAAAAATGGTATCAAAGAAACTCGAACTCAATGGTGCTCCCAGCTATAAATGTGTAATCTTCCTCTTTTGCACATGCTCAAGAGGCTCTGTACTGCGGGCGCATCTAAATAAAGAAGCAATGAAGTGTTTTCCAGGTGCTTGGCTTTTTATTCCACCTCCCCCCATCTAAACTGCGGTGAACTTCAGCGATAAGTTACCCCCTCGCATGTATTGAATATAAGAGCAGGTATCTGAGGAAAAACAAACCCAAACAATGAGGTGGTAATACAAGTTGCTGCCAGAATTACTGTAGAAATGCTCAGTTTTCATTTAAATTTATTTTTTTTAAAGGTCCTCTATGCTGATGAGCATCCTTGTACTGCACACAGCCCAGCCTGTGAGGGAGGCAAAGAGCGGTGGATACAGAAAAGAGGCATTAGAGCCACACGGGGTTCTTCATAAACCCTTTGAGCCTTAAACTTTGCAGCTGGTGAAGGAACTTGCTCTTTTACAGCATCATTCTGCTGTTTCGGTCCTTGTGCTGCCCTGCCCTGCAGTTTGGAAGCGAAGAGAAAGGCTCGAGGCTGTTAAGTACGTGGGGGAGACCTGGAGAGACCACGGATAGAGCCTGGTAAGGGGCAGTGCTGCTCAGCGGGTTTAGTAGAAGCGCAGTAGATATGGATGCTGCAGTAAGGTTGGGTTGACTTAATCTGCTACTGGTTTTAAAATACAGTTTCCTACATGAATTATTCCAGGAACCTAATTCTTAAGAATTCCTTCCGTTTTTGATTTTTTTCCAAATTAATCTTCCAACAGTTGGATCTCATGTGCCTTTGTTAGAAGAGCTCATTATCACAGATCTCTTTAAATACTTGTTATACAATATTCACATCACTTTACAACTTTGTGTCTCTTTAGGCAAGTATTTTCTAAAACAATTTTTTTTAAAAAAAGATGAGAACATGCAGTAAGTAAGTTGGCCTTCAGGGAAGGATTTGTTTTCAGTACTTGCAAGTTAGAAAACAAGCTTTAAAGGATTGGCATTGAAAACTTGGTTTCCTACTTTTGGTATTGATAATTGCTTTGCTAATTTTTTGGTTTTGTCTTCACTTCTCAGGAATATTTTGTTTTCTCCTATAACAGCAGAGTGCCTAGTTTATCTTACATTAGGTTTGGACCCTGTGTCACAAGTCGGTGGCCTACAAAAGCAGTTTCATGTGCAGGTAAAGGCTGTTCCCAAGTCTGTGTTCAATTATTGCTTCCCTGTATGGTGAAGCAGTAGCTTGGGTCTTAGAAATTGAGACAAAGTCTTGCATTGTAAGTTCACAACTATCTGTGGTTTTAAAGATTAAGTGCTAAAACCAAAGTGAATATCCTGAATTTGTTAGTAAATACCTTGAAAGAAAGCACACTAACCCCCTGCTGAGTGGTGACTGCAGCTTTTCCTGGGGGTCTCCAGCACATAAAAACTGTCATACTGAAACTTTTATCTTTTACTGTTTTTCTGGTTTTGTTCCCTGCCCTCCTCTTCATTTTGTCTATTCAGTGCTTCACCCCCCCACCCCCGAGGACACTGAAGGTGTGACAGGTTAGGGATCACTCAGGAAGGATGGAAAGCTTGCGATACGTTTAAAGAAGTACATGTTTTGTATTGCTGGGCAGTGGCTCATGCCTTTGATACGCACTGGAAAACGTCTGGGAACCGGCATTATCCTTGAATCTGGGAAAGTCTTCCAAAAAGGCACTAAGAAAGGGATATTCTGTATAGGTTCTGCATCTTGTTTTCAAAATTCTTTGTCACCACCTGGGGTAAGTTTTTGCTTGTGTACAAAGCCTCTGCACTTCGACCGAGAAAGCAGCAACCCAAGAAGCAATATTGACAGAGCCCCTGGCTAGCGGCGCGGGGCAAACAGAGAGCCGGAGGAAGGGCGATTCCCCCGACAGCAAGGAAAGCCAGACCCCGCATTTGTGAAAGGCTGCGCAGACCTCCAGCAGCACAAGGCAGAGGTTACCTGGAAGCAGGGTTTGACTGAAGCAGGCTCAGGTCCGTTTTGAACCTTCACCTTCTGGTGAAGTGGACATGGTTCAGCGGTGTCAAACAGCAGCTCGATTTTGAGCATCTTGTAATATTAATTCCGCAAAGTGCGCCGAGTAGCGCTACAGTTCACGCTGATCTGTCGTCCCTAAGACAATGCGATGACTGCCATGCTTTCCTACTATCCCTTCGGCTACGTAATAGTGTGTGTAAGTGGAAAATGGCTGTGTAAGTAGCTGCCTCAAACCTAGACGGCATCTGCATTATGCAGCCTTCCACTTCAGCTGTCCTGGAGGCAGCAGGCTGGAGTGCGCAGCTGACAGATCTCGGAGTAAACTGAAACTTGGCAAAACGCACTCCTGGTTTCTGGAGCAAGGAAACGTGGCATTCAGACAGCGGTAATTAGTTTATTAGCCCACAGACTGTTTCACAGGCACAAAGAGATATTATTGCTATTTGCTGTTGATGACGCTCATCAGACAGTAATTGTCACGGGTAGTGATTATGCACTAGATTTCAAACGTGGATTCTGGCCGGACAAAGATTCCTCTCAAGGATAAAAGGGAAGGTTTCCCGCTGTACGCGCTCCCTTCTGCCGGAGCTGGGTGAGGCCAGCCTCAAGGCTTGCAATGGGCTGAATCTGAGCAAAATTTGTCATTCTCTTCAAAATCGCCATAAAGGGGGACAGGATCGGTGACAATGGGCCAGTGGGTATTTTAGCCTTATCTAAGCAAATGCCTTTCCATGCCGTTAACTAAAGAACTGGGACTTTTTTGGAGAGGTTCCATGGAGCCTTGTTCTCCAGACATCGCAACATAACTCTGCTTTAGCGGAAACTGTCTCAATGCTTTTTTTCAGTTGCAATTCTATTTCTATAATGACCTCCAATCTATTGAATCACCCTAAAATTTCCAGTCTGATTCATTAAGAAATCCCCGCCCTGCTTCAGATCCCATTGCTATCTATTTGATTATTCAGAGTTTGTTGGTAAAGTGCTTTGAAAATTTTGAAATTTAGAGAATTACTCCAATATTTATAAATGCTTCTGCTGTAAATGTAACAGAACAGCTAAAGATATAGGAGATAAGGACTTTGATATGACATGCTAATGTAAGATCACCCAGGGAATAATTTTTTTCCTTCCCTTTTTCTTTTCCCACTGGACCTATTTCTGTTTTTTCCTGCTGCAGAGCTAATTCTGCTGCTGGTCAATTTGAATATATGCAACACAGAAGCCAAATGAAAGAAAAAAGGAGCTGCTTTCAAGAGCTGTGCTTCCAGTCTGTGTGAGTCCCCCTTCCAGCGCAACCTTCGTTCCTCCTCCCTCGAGCCTTCCTCCATGCATGGAAATCAATGTCCAGTTGTGCCTCAAGGCTCCTAGAGATGTAATGCCTTAATTTAGGGGTATCTCTGACCAATATCTAGAAAAATGAGATCCTCAGAGGCTGCATAAGCCTTTTTGATTCTTCTGCTAATTACAGTCTAGACAGGCCAAGCATATGCAAGGATTGTAGGTTTTTGTCAGAATTTAGGAGAACAGAGGTGGCTGCTTATCCCGTGGCATTTTAGCCCAGCAACTTTCAACTTCTTCAATTTCTTTTTTCTCTGAATTTTCATCTGTTTTTGTTGCAGTGAGTCTGTGTGCGTAACTTTCTGTCCAGCCCAAATTCCCTTTAGTAACAAAGATCAAGGAGTTCAGGAGCGGTGCAGATACCGACTCTTGGCTTCCCTGTCTCTCCTACCCGGCTCCCTGGGTCTGGCTTGCAGGAGCCAAGCCTGAGGCACCGGCTGCTCTGACACGTGGGTGAACTTAACTGGGACAGAAGCTGCAGAGGAGAGAACTGCCAGCAGTCAGGTGCACGTGGCGTGAGAACACAGAATTTATTTTCTTAGTAAACTTTACCATAAAGGGATATTAGGCTCCTTGCCTGGATTATAAGAAGCGCTACTCCAACAGCCACCCCCTGGTTTGTACCAAGTGCTTCAGACCTGACCAAACCAAGAAGGAACCCTACCATTCAGATGCAGGAACCCACTATCTTGCAGCAGGTATCAGGTTTATACAGAGTCTACCCTTTAGTTTATGAATTCAGTGATGAGGAAGAGATTAACTAAATTAGTTAGACTGTTAAGACAACGCCCTCCCCCTTTTTTTTCTCCCCTTTTAATCAAGAATAATTTATATCCCTGTTAAATCCACCATCATTAAACTGCTTGCTTTTTTCCTATTCTAAATTAGCAAACCAGTTTCAAATCGTTGGCAATGAAATGTATGCAATATATAACTTAATGAAACAGTATCCAACCTATTATTGGGATTTGAAAGCTAATAATTAAATGTAAATGCTTGGATTCATTGTCTAGGAAAACAGAACCTGTCATGCTGGGGTTTTTGTGTTTTCTGGCTTTTTTTTTTTTTCTTTTTTTTTGATCAGGTTTCAATTAGTCACTGACGTCGAATGTCCTGTTTTGGTTGCATTGTTATTGCAGCAGGGAGAGTGAGCATGAAATCCAGATCCTGCAGTAATAAATAAAAACTAAATTTCCAATGCTTTTAAGCTGTTGCTTCTGCATAAGGTTGATTTCGTGGGATGACTGACTGACAACCCTCATTCATTATGGTAGGATAGTTGCAAGGCAGAACTGGGATAAGTATTATATCTCAGTGCTTTATTGAACAGAACAGAAACAGAAAAATCAGATGGAAGGGGAGCATTTACCTTACAACAATCTTTTTCAGTAGCCAGGATATGCAAAATGCAGGTAAGGCTTAGAGGCAGTGATTTCAAGCTTGCTGTGGAAATACTAGCAGTTAAAATTGTGTGACCTTACTTCCTTACTGGCTTGTCTCCACCTGTGCTGCCTGACTTGGCAGCAGTCGAAGTCCCTAAAACACAGCTTTGAAATGTATTTTCCTTTACTGTAACCTTGAATTGTTTTCCATGTGTTTGAATTCTGTCATTCCTACCCATTATCCTGATCAGTTTGTTCATGCTAATACATTTTTCCAAGTAGCATCTTACTGTCTGGAAACATCTCTTTGCAGAGGTGGAGTGGTTATTTTTTTGCCTGCAAAAAGAGGAGTGAGCAGGTGAGAGGAGGAGAAGGGTTTCTGGCATCCCCGTGGCAGTGGATGGGGCTGTGAACGATGCAGGGAGGATGCTCTGTACAGGTATGGTCTGTCCCTGCGCCAAGTCCTGGGGAGAGAGGGCCGTGGGGTAACCTTCACCCACTCCCTCTGGGCTCCCCAGTCCTTAGATTTTCCATTCCTGCAACACACCTCCCTGAGCGCCTCGGTGGCTGGACACCTCCCAGTCCCTCCTTGCCCCAGCCTGGCACGTGCCCTGTCATTCAGTTTTCCTTTTCTTCCTCTTACCAGACACCATCTCTCAACCTCTCTTAAACTCTTCCCTGTCCCTCAAGAGGCAACACTTCTTGTTGCCAAATCCACTGCCACCCCAAACTGCATGCCTCTGACCTGGAGCTCATGTAGACTCCAGCTGGTTTTTTTGAGCCTTCTCCTCCTGCCCTCCAGGCTTATACCCTCATTGCCTGTCCTCCTGTGGGATCCCCTGGTGGGGCAAGTCGTGCCTCTCACCTGGCTCTTCTAGAAGAAAGACATTCTCTCCTCTGCTAACATGAGGATGTGAAAGACCTGAACATAGCAAGTCAATAAGCAAAATCAGTCAGATGCTTAGAGGGGAGGATATGTAGAAACCGTGTGTGTGTTAGTCTAGAACAGAGTTTGTCCCTCTGCAGAAGGGGATTATGTTTTAATCTCAGAAATAAACTCCATGTGTTTCTATCCATGGTTAAGGTTGTTTTTTAAAAAAGAATATTTTATTATTTTTACCTTGGGTGCACTCATACCTACTTGCTTGAATGATGGAGATCTTCCCTCTTCTAAGAAAAGAAACATGGTGAGACAGATTAAGTACAGCTCTTCTGTAAACTGCAGGACTTTTCCTGCCAGAGTCAGTGATGGAAGTCCTGCTGCTGTCACCAAAAGCAAAATAAAGATCTGTGAGGAGATTGGACAAATCTGCTGTGTCTATATGGGAAACTGGTCGGTACTAACAGGAGCGATGTGGACTCATTTCCTCTTCCTGCAGTAAATTTATCCTATTAATATCATCTGCTATTGTGTGTGTATTAGCTGGGTGACCTCTAGAAAGCTTTTAGGGTTATAAGCTTCAGAGAGAATATGTGATCCTGGTTTGCTTCCTGCCTGTCTTACAGCGAAGCACCCATCAGCTCCAGAGAAAAGTGGAATGAATTTATGCTGCGTTATTTGTGAACGGTACGTGAGCATACAGTTAAACACTTAAGCACATACAATAGAACCCAACCCCTTCATGTGAAGTAGAGACCATTTTTCTAAGGCTGTCTAGACACAATGTCTGTGCACAAAAGGATTTGGTTATGAACAGGGCGGCATTGTTAAAAGATTATATTCTGCTACTGGGGAAATTGAAAAGATTTTTTTTTTTTTACTTTCAAGAGCAGGGAACTACCCTTTCCTGGTGCAGTTGCCATTTTATGGCAGTGTTACTAATTCTGTCTTTTCTCCTCTGAGAATCTCCCTTATTATTACTTACCTAAAAATGCTGTCTTGAGAAAAAAACTGCTTATCTAGTCTCTGATGTGAGAAAAAACTGGAAATTCAGCAGTGTAACTTCACTTTCTTGGTCTGGAGAATACCAAATGCATACAGGAGAGGTATTTTGTCCCGACTGGAGTGAACATCAGCATGATGCTGAGAATCTGTCTGTTTTGGCGTCCTGTAATGGCAGCAGACTGACGTTTTGTAGGCAATGGAAGAAGGCGGCTTGCACCAAGTGCGCTGCCCTGACCCACCCCTGCAGAGGAGAAGGGACACTGGGGAGAAAAATGTCTGTTTGGAATGAAGCTTTGTAATTGGAAGTGCTACAATGAGGTGAAAACAAAGACCAGGCAAAAACCTGTTCCAACATTTATCTGCCTTCAGGGATGATCAGATGTTTAAGGTATTAGGGAAACAAGTAATTTTTGAGCATGTCAAACCTGTCTGTGTCCAGGAAAATGCTTTACTCCTGTTGTCTCGGTGTACCGGGATAGGGTTGTCGTAGCCACGTCAGTCAAAGGCTGAGTCTGGATCTCTCGCTCTGGCTGCCTGTGGTGATCTGCTGGTTGGACACCAGAGTTTTGTCTCACCGTCTGGCACTTCCTTGGGTACGGATGAGCATTTCGCTGATGTGCGGTTAGGGCATCTGGCTGTATCCCTGCATTAGCCGTGGCCCGAATGAAGTGTCATGCCATGTGATGGGAATCTGGAGGGAAGGGCGCCCTGAGAAGTTAATTGTCCTTGCATGCAGCTCTTTTAAGCTGGTCTCTGTGTGGGGTTTAGGGAAGTTGGGGTCCTTCTCTTCAATGCTGAAGATAGGGTAACAGAAGGAGCGGGGAGCTGTATGTAGTGCCTCCAGTCATTTCATACTTCCATGTCACGGGAATGAAGGAACTTCAAACCATGGTCCAGCAGGTTTGGCAAAGGAGAGATTCAGACTAAAACCATCTCTGGATGAAATGCCATGAGCCTTCCTTAGGGCATGTATGGAGATTCAGTGCCCAACGGCTTCAGTGATAAAATCTCCTTGCCAATGACAACAAGACCAAACCCCAAAGCAGGGTCCCTTGGACCATGGTTTGAAGTTCCTTCATTCCGCTGACATGGAGAATCCTTCTCATTCCAGAGTTGCCCTTGGGTCAGGCAAGGAGACTGAGCAAACCAAATCTTTGTTCCTCAGCCCAGAGTCGTTGCCTGTTACCCGCGTATTAGGAGGAGGTTTGGGGAACCTTTGCATGGACACAGCCCTGTACGTGCAGTCAAACAACTGAAATGGGGGAAAAGAACAGGTTAGCCAATTTTAAACAATTTGTCAACACTGTGGCTCCCAGGATTTCAAAAAAATGAGGTGATTTCTCCGTCGAAAAAGGCTATGAAACTGTGATGTACAGAAGCTGTCATTGTCACCAGTCTCATTAGAGACACGTTGGTAGTTCCACCAGGGTTCTCCATGCTGTGCAGGGTATCACCCGAAGCAGGAAAGCTGGTAACTGTTGGACTGTGGCCCTTGGGTTTGCACTAGTACCTGTGCCTTTCCTGCACCCTGGGAAGGGTTTTTCTAAAAGGGGTATGGACCAGCACAGTTTTCCCAAAGTGTCAGTGGAGGTTTGGCCATTGCTAACTCTTGTAAATTTAACCTATAGGTGCCTTGCGCTTGGGTGATGCTAAAGGGCCATAGGTTCAGAAATTCAGTTCCACACAGCTGGAGCCTGCAGGACATCTGATCCCTTCATAGAGTCATCACTGACACTAATGAAAAAGGCAAACTAACTTTAATTTTCTAGCCTTATGTTTAGGGTCAAACTCAACATTGTATTATCTTTCCAGCTTAATCTGTGAGTAATTTGTAATGTGTTTTCCTTATAAAGCAACATCTGTATGTTGTATTCTTTACATATCGAAGGGGTCAGAGTCTTTTAGTATTTCAAGTTGAGTGGAAATCCCTGGGGTACAGTTTGGCACACTGCTCTGAAAACATACCTTTTAGTTGTTTCACTGCTGGGTTTTAACTTAAATGACTGATGGAGGATTTAAACAGCTGGGTTTCAGCATCTGTTTGCCACATGCCAGCGGCAGGCAAAGCAAGAAATTATTATACTGAGCCATGATTTACATATTTGACCTTTGAGGATAAGAGGATATAGCAGACATTGTCAGAATCAAATATCATATGAAGCCCTGTGAAGTATGAAACTTGTCTTGTTAGACTGTCAGAACTTTATAAATTAATGTCTGATTTGAAAGTGTCTTCAAATGACCAAACCATTTTGTTTTTATCAGGATTTATCTGTCTAATCTAATCAAAGTAGACATAGCTTAAAGAGACTGCTGAAGGTAAAGCATGCTTGAGGTAAAGCAGAGGTGTGTAGTAATAGCACCATGAAATTGAATTTGTGGTGTTCTTTCAATTAATCTATATTGATTAATCCTTATGCAGAAGACTACAGACTGACCTGGACTTTCAGCTCAAGTATGAAATCGTTGCTACTGTGATATCAGAATTGGTAAGTTATAAATTATAAAGAGTGATGTCTTCCCAAAGGCAGAAGGCTGTTCCCCTGGAGGCAGAGCTGTGTTTCAGAAAGCCCTGCAGGTCTTGATGTAATTTCTGTGGTCGGGGCGTTTTTCCCTCCTGTGCTGGAGTGGGCATTTCACAGGTCATGAAGTGTGTGACAGCACAAATGATTTGCTATGCCATAGTGTGCCTGCTGTTTGCTTCGTTTGTAAGGGTGGTTTAGAGATGGAGGATGACTGGTAGAGGATATTCAGGATTGTTTAATGATAGTTGTAAATAAGGGGTGCTATACGCACCCTCAGCATGGCCTCGATGCTCTTCTTTCACAAAGAACAGGCTTAGCACTCTCCAGCTGTGTTACAGTGGAGTCAAAACGGAGACCCCTGCAGAAAGGACACGGGCACGACTGCAATGAGACAATTACAGAGTGACGTGGCCATGGCAGCGATGCTCATAGGGGAAAGATGGAGCTTTGTCATCTCTCACTCTTCTCATCTTCCTCCCTGAGTAATTCTTCAGTTGCTGACAAGTTGGTGACTCAAGATAGACAACAGCAAACTGGCAACCCTGTGGTCACCTAAGCTGTCTCTGTACAGTTGTAGGGTTTGTTTCTCAGTGGCCTGCTGGAACCTGTTTTTCTTTATGACCTTGCGTCTCCCTGAGCCCTGCTGGTCCTGTGACATGGGATGACTGCACCCATGAAGAGCTTGTTAAAATCACTGGGACCAGGGTGATGAACTTCAACTGGAAATAGTCTGAGGACTCAAAGTGTTGACTGAGATCCACATTTCCCCAGAGGGTAAAAAGAGTTCAGGCTGAAAGATTCGGTCCTGTCTGCTGCTGACACTTCTTGCCTGTTACTGTCTGGGTCTATGCTGTGCTGAAGTTTGGTTTGGCCAAGTGCCTCTCTGGGGTTTGGGACTCTCGTCATATTAGTTTTCCTGGCTGGATTTTGGTTAGTTCAATAGTTCAATGAGTTTATTCTAACAGGATTCAAAGGAAGAGACAGTAGCTTTGTTTCAGGAGACTTCATTTCTAGCTTTGTCTAATTTGTAAACTTCACTCATCACCAAAGCAATGTTGGAAACAGAGCATTAGCACTGGTGGTGATGCATGTCAAAATGAGGTGTCTTTTTTCCAGTGCACTGGACATGAGCAATAGAGAAATTAATGAATTAAGATAATGTATCTTTGAACTTATGTAGCTTTGATTAGGGAGCTTCATCTTCAAATTCTGAGCCTAGAGGAGAGGATTAATGGAGCTGTGTCATTGCCCACTAGTCTGTCATAAAAGCCTAAAGTGTCCTTTCAAAAGACCATTAAAGGAAAGCTATGGAATGCAGAAGTGATTTGAGTTAAATTGGTTATTGTCAGTCACATATAGTTTACATAGCATCTATATTTATTGGAGAATCTTTTTCATGTTGCAATGAACTCAGAGCACATCTCCAGGCAATTACCTGCTGTACAATTAGAGAGCCTGGTTCTCACCCACATCAGTGTTTAGCCAACTCCACCGGATTTGAGTTCTTGAGTTACACTGGGCTGAATGTGATCAGCAGCATCACCATAAATGAACAGTTTAACAGGCAAGAAGTTGTGGCCACAGCTGAGGATGGTGTAAGGGTACACACGCTTTCACAAGCAGCTGTGAAAACAGAAGCACGTTACCAGTAGTGTGCAATATCCACAGTCAGATATTTTGTACAGGTTTGATAAAGGCAAAACCAAAGTGCAAGAGTCAAGTGCTGTGGTGTTTGAAGCTTGCATTCCAGATACTTAAAAATTTGTAAAGTGAAACACAGTGCTATCATCTCAGAGTAAATGTCTAATGTTCTGTCTCTTACAGCATTTCTGTCCGGGTTGTCTAAAAAAAGTATATTGCATATCAGTCTACCAGTCTATTCACCTTAATTCTTCTTATTTCTGTCAACCCCCTTGACTGTTTATAGCAAATTGGACAGAGTGATAGTGCTTGGTTTTTTTCAGGTGTTATGAGTATTGTGGATACACATCCCTGTTACCACCCTCCTGAGCAAAAGCTGCTGTACTGCTGCAACCCCTACGAGACATCAGGGAACCCATACATCAGTTTGGAGACAGGCAACCACAGGAGCACTCAGGTTGCATCTCAGTGATCACAGAATAACCCCTTTTTTGTTTAAAATGATGTAAGATCAGTTAACGTTTTTCCTCCCACTGCATTGTAACAACATATTGGTAATTGTTTCTATCAAGGGTTGCTCTGCCCGTTTGGGTATCTGCCCTCAGCACTGGTCCCGCAGGTGTTGCTCAGGCAGTGTTCCTGCTTGAGTTTCTCCTGAGACAAGAGTGAAGTGTTAGAGAGGGATGCTAATCTGGGAAGCTGTCATTTAGAGAGTGCCGTGTATTTTCACACCCAACCACGTATTGCCTTGCCTTGTAGATGTCAGAAGGGCTCAAAACTTGGCAGGAGCCAGAGAGTTACTCAAGAACTTCATGCCAAGCAAAAGTCTGTGTTCCCTTGAAAAGTTTGCACATCTCTGTATTGAGGATGAGTTTTGTGTTAATTAGACCCATTTTAATATTATTTCAGGGCATGCTAGTCAACTATAGTCAAATGTAAATTTATGTGGTGGCTGTTGTTTTTAGACCCTAGTTTTGGCCCCCCTCGGAGGTCCCCCACCTCCCACCCCCTTTTTTTGTGACACACTTTCCCCAAATATTTTTTCCCACATTCTGATCATAAAATGTATTTGGTATTGTCAAACCAAGGAAAGCAATCCACTTTTCCCCTAATTAGCGGTATTTTATTCTTTATTACTAGGAGCTATGTTTGACAGATACACCTTTCCAGAGCAAAGACATGGTAGCCTTAAAAAAGGAGTCTCCTTGCTTTCCTAAGGATCGTCACTAAAGAGGCCCACAGCCTCAGCTTGGGGTTGTGCCTTTGCTCTCTTCATTCATTCTAGATATGTGTTTTTCTTTTTTTTTCTGGATATCACTGTATGTATACCAACTCCTAAATCTCCTAAATCTTCAGGGAGCTCCCCAGGAATGTCCCTGTTGCAGGTAAATTTTTCCCAGCAGTCAGTTTTTGAGAAACGTTTCTTAAGCAGTTCTTCACCTTTGCAACACGTGATTTACTGACACTGTAGAGTGCGACCCCTGAATCAGTATTTACACACCTAAACTGGGACAGATAGCTGCTGTATCACTTTTTTTATTTTAAACTGTGGCTATCCTTGCCCTGTTGGGCCAGGATGTATTTTGTTGAAAGCTGTCCTTTTCTTGACCATGGAGATTCTTAATTTCCTATTTGCCTTTACATTTTTCCTTTTGAGTTTTTCTTCCAGAACATTTTGCTCAGATTTTAAGGTGTAAGAAATTAATTTTTCTGACGTACCACATATATAAACATGTAAAGCAGGAATTTTAGTAAATGTATCTGAACTATAACGCAGACTGATTGTCCATATTGTATAAAATCAGGTTATCATTAAGAGTCTGAACTGAACCTTCAGTTCTGCTATGGATTTATCTTTATTGGAATTACCTTGTTTTGGGTGCAATACCTGTATGTTAGAGATCCTATCAGGTTTTAGAAGCTCTAGCTCTTCTTCTGGCTGCAGGATGTTCACTATTTCTCTTCTAGGTTGAATTCTTCACAGCTACAGGGCTTTTTCAGCAGTATAGCGTTATCTCACCAGGCTAGATATGCCTTGAGGAAATCGTGGATTACCCTTTTTTCTTACTGTTAAGCCTCATCCCTAGACTTAATTTTCCAGATCTGGATGGCAGAGGAGGATATGAATAGTGTTTGACAGTTTCCTTGTGACAGCAATGCCAATGAGGAGGTGTCTGTGCGGGAGCAGCTGTGGTGTCGCTGCGGTCAGTGCAGTGCTATTTCACAGCAATTCACATCTCCTGTGCTAGGTTTTGCAGGTCTGTGCACTGGGCCATTCTGCCATTCGTAACACAGGTACCCCCCAGAAACAGCAAGGAGTAATTATCTCTTCTGTAAGACGGGTCGTTCCCCTAAGTACCAAGCATGGCGTGATTTACTTCTGCAGCAGCCTTGAAACCTCTTCCCTGACTTCATTCTTCTCACCCTAATGCTCATTCAGCCCGTGCCAGCTTGTGTTAAGCTCAGGAAGAGAAATAAGCAGAAAGTCTTTTAAGGTGGGAGGAGTGGCTTTGCGTGCCTGAGACTTTCTGCCAGGACTGGCGTCCCATTGTTTGTAGGGAGAGTCCACGTGTATCTAATCCCTGTGTGAGAATACGTTTCCTGAGCGCTGCATTGTGCTTTCTGTGCTTAGAGTTGGCAGTGTTTCTGTCAGAGTGTTTCTATGAGCTTTACTCGCTTCCTTTGATTTTAATTTACAGATCAGCCATACCCTCTCAAGGTTAAACCTGCTTTGTCTGTCCCTTTGCAAACCAGTTCTTCACAAATTTTAGAAATATAGCAAATGACAGAAAGTCATGCTCCAAGACAAATACACAGCAGCTGTGGGAATGGATTAAAGAATCTTAATGTACTTGTTTGTAAGGCTGTTTTTGGGACACAAAGGTTGTCTTCCTTTCAAAACTGCCAGCAAAGAGTAAACAGCCTATTGAGACAAAGTCTGACGTTAGCTTTTATAGAGAAAAGTGATTCTGGTGCTATGAGTTCAAATTACATCCAGCATACGTAGCTTCATCTCCTCCCTGATGGCTTTATAACTCGCTGTGTTCTAACCTGAATCCTACTTGGTGCCTCTCTTGGGTGCCTACTGCTGTGAACTTGGCCAACAAACCCATACCACCTCATCCATTTCTCCTTCTCTCTTTTGAACTTACAACCACCCTTCCCAGCTTGTCTTGTGTGCAGTGCATTAAGTATCTCCTGTCCAGTCACTGCCTTTGCTTGCCTGAGTGGGTACCGGTTTCCTCCTGGCCTGCCAGCTGCCTGCATGGCTCACTGCAGTACCTGCCTATGCGCAGCTGCTCAGCTTTGTTATTGCCCTTGGTCTGTCTCATTTGGTAGCACGTCTCAGCTCCTTTCTCATGACCTATTCAATTCAAACTTCTAGTGCATTAACCCCCCATTCCTTACCCTACCTCCTTGCCTACTTCTAGAGCCTTCCTCTTCCAACCCGTGTTTGCACAGTCACGTTACCTCAGCTATCCAGGGTCCTCTCCCCCTCCATGCTCTCTGCCGATTTTTTACTTGCAGGGGCATCTCAAGAAAAGCATTTGTAAGACCTCCACAAATTGCTTTTCAGTTCTTTCTCCAGACTCAGCGATGTTGTTGATGTCCACAAGAAGTGGGTGAACTGAGCTGACATGAAATTGTTTTTCACATTTTATTCATTCCCCCACAACACTTTGTGGGAACTTTTACTTCTGCTAGAAAGACCTAGAAATCTGGGGCAAACCCAGTAATGCTAGGTTGGAAAAAATTTTTTTTTAAATCTATATTTTCAGTATGAAACCAGATGTGTGGCACCTAATATTAAAAGCAATAATTTTTCATTGAAAAACACAGTGGGTTGGTTGTGTTTTTTTTAAATTTTAAAATAGTGCAGATAATTTTTGTTAACCTGCTCCAAATGCTAACAAAATGCTAACATGATCACTGTCAGTACTGCTTCGCTTATGTATGAGCTCTCACCTTTCCCCCCTACTATTTGTTTCTCTCTCTTTCTGAGTTGTAAATTAATCAGGGTACAGACAGGTTGCTCATGGTCCCAGGAGTATCTTGAGACCTGTCAAAATATAAGTAGTCCTTATAGATGGTTAATACTAGGAAAAATACATAAGGGCAAGTATGAAGTTGAGAAGCTCATCACTGAAGGACAAGGAAGGAATTAAAAATTCCCTGCATGGCTGAGGATTTGGGTGTTCATGTTAGTTAAGCTGTTTGGTTAATTTTAATTTGGGAGTTTTATGTGGTGTTGAAGTCAACAGCACCTGGTATTGCTCTGTTTCCCATGCATGGGAGAGGAGATAGGACCAACAAAACTGCCTGGGAAAAACCAACATTCATGTTATTCATGAGACATGATGCAAATCCTTCAGAAATAGGTATCTGTCCCAAGAATAGATAGGTTTTTCAAAAAAGAAAGTAAGAGAGAGTCTACCATTTGTCTTTCATTTTACTTCCTGAGGTTATTCAGCACAAATGGAGACAAGAGAACAGAACCTTGGTTGGCTGCAGTCAGTGAATCCAAACTGAATTACACAAGCTGAAAGTCCAGCACCTGGTTTTCTAATCCATAGGAGAGGGATCTGTCAAAGCTGGTTGATCTGCCATCTGGCATGTATCTCCTGTACCTGTCTTTCATCTTGGGCTGATTTTTGCTGGCACATTTCCAAAATCAAATGAAGGGAACTTATGACGAATATTTTCACTTTTACTTGCCTCCTTTGCAAGTCAGGAACTTTTAAACTATACATTTTTTTAAAAGCCTTTAAAGGTATCTTTTCTAGCTTCATTTTTGGTCAGTGAAATTAGCAAAAATGTTTTAGGTTTTTTTTTGTGGAAAGTTGCTGATATTTTTAGATCAGTAGCAAGATTTTGGCTGCTCCTCTTGACCTCCCTGTAATCTGTTTTGGCTTTGAATCTCCTGCTTTTCCCTATTGGATTCAATGGGAGAAAAGTGTCAAGGATGTGTCTGGTGATCGCGTCTATGGAGACATTACAATACCTCCGTTAAGTATTCCTCCTCCAGCACCACGCCTGACAAGTCTTTACTGGGAGCTGGAGTCTTTGCTGCTAACAAGACTGTGAATAATAATGAGCAAGAATACTGGGAAAGATCTTTAACATCCCGTCCCTCCCAACTTCAGAACAGTTTTCAAATTTTAGTAAAAATTTTGTTCCTTTCTGCTTTGTTCTTCCCTTCATCTTGAAAAATATAAAATCTGTGGGTTTGGTTATTTGGTTGGTTTTTTTCGGTTTAGTTTTCTGCTAAGTACATTCATTTTCTGAAGTGGCTGTTTCCCATGTCACGATGGCGATAGCACTTAACGGCTGCTGCTTGTCTGTGCTTCAGGAGGTGTTTGTGAAGGCCTGGGGTCACACCTCGTGGCTGGAGGATTTCTGCGCTTGGGTGCCTCCTGGTCTCGCTGCAGAAGGCGCACGCTGCGGGCTCCAGGGCAGAGCCTTTGGATGGCAGCTGAAGCCCGAGCCCTGGTAGGGACCTCCTGTACTGCTGCATTAGACATATGTGGTTAAGAGGAATGACTGTGGGGAGGGAAAAGGCGAAAGGAGGAGAAAAGTTACGATTAGAGTTGGATTCAGCTGTGTTCGTGTACAGACCAGCTTACCCTGTAAGCTTAGGTAAAGGTCTGATGCGATGTGATCTCTACAGGGGGGGCAGTGGCTCTTGGTTATGCAAAATGTCCTGTGCCGTTATGTGAGGTTTGCTTGACTGTGGACAGCCGGCTCCTTCTTTCACTTCTTCCAATCACCGTTCCCTAATTTACACAGAAAAGGCAAATCTTGAGGGTGAATAACCAGCCCGCTACGTGCCAGCTGGTGCGCGTAACCAGTGCAACAGACTGACCAGGGAAATAGCCGGGCAGCGCAGCAGCGAGAACAACAGCCAAGCAGTGGCTGCTCCACGCCAGAGCGGAGTGCAGCCCAGTGCTCCGTGTGCTCCCGGGAGGTGTTAGTGTGGATATGAGCCCTGCTGCTGCTGCTGCACCAAACGTAGGCTACTGACCTTGGAAACGAAACAAGGACCTTGAGTCGTGGGTTATTCACCCTGGAAAAGGGAGAGCACCTATGTCATACACCTCATTGCGTCCTGAATGCTTTAATATCACATTTCCTTAAAATCTCTTTGCTGGTTTCCATAGCTCATACTACAGAAGGCCTGAATACAACCCACCAGAAGTATATATTTGGTAATTGTAATGTAAATTAACAACTCACAGTAATCACTGTTTCATATTTGATGAGATGCATTTTGTGGACATCGACAGATGTTGTTGTGTTTTGTTTGTTGTTGTTTTTTTCTTGTTTTGTTTTTGTCTAAAGCATTGTAGGATTATTTAAATCAAAGTTTCCTCTTTGCATTTAAATGCAAAGTTTTCCTGTTTGCAGGGCTGGGTTGTATTGCTGTGGCACCTTCTACAGCATCACCCCGAGGGGTTTGTGATGACTGACACTTGCCCTGCGTTTTCAGGATGTGCCCGGGTATTGGAGCAGTCAGCGCTGGGAAGCTGCTGACCAGCCACGAGCTGGTGGAAGCGAAGGGAGGTGACTTTCCTGAGGTCATTGTGTAAGCTTATGGTGGCGCTTCTCTCACGTGCTCGTCTTTTACAATCTTGCTGACCAGCTTGTTTTTCATAGTGCCAAGGTTCCTTGGATTCTCTCTGTCCTATGGGTAGCTGAAAATTGTGTTGCATGGCAAAGGCAAGGGACATGATTTCCAAATTGCCTTTGTGCAGTGGTGCTTACCTGTGTGACAGCTGCCTGACTTGTCAAGAGAACATTTGCTCTTCTTGAAAACTCTCCACTCTTTCCCCCCATCCCTTGCCCTTGCTTATAGAGAGTAATCTGGTAAAAAAAAGGTCTTATGCAGCTGACAAAAATTTGGGTGTTTGTTCATGCAAATATTTGAAAAGTCTCCCTTCAGGGTGTTTATTCAGGGCTTGTTAATTAAGGGGTAACAATGATTTCAAAGCCAGCCTCCAGTCTCTTCACAAAGGTGTTGCAATTCTGCTATGGAAGAGAAGATCCATTTTGCCCCAGTGCATGCTCATTATTTCACTCACCGAGATACTCTCTTTGTTTCAGTGCTGATGTTATGAAGCAATACCCTTTAAGCTAATCGCTGTTGGAAAGGAGAAGCTTGCTTTACAGTCAATGACTTTGATGCCTTGGGTAGTTCAAGTAAGGATCTGCCTCTGTCTTGCCTTGATTGACAAGAGCCTTTCTATAAATTGAGCAATTAAGCAACCCAGTAGCAGCTGCTAGGGAGATCTACTGAGCACAAAGCTGAGAAAGATTCCTGTGCAGATCTCCTGCTGCTCACTCTGACGTCCTGAAACACCACCTGCAATTTAAAACTCCAAAAGGAGATCTGACTCCAAGAAGTTAGGTGAGTGTGCTTCTGTGTTTGTTCCATGTCATGGCTCTGGCTCATGAATAAACCAGTAGGTTTTGCTAAATTGGCGAACAATAAGAGTTCAATTTATTCTGAAGTTTGTCTTTTTTGTTCTCAATTTTGTTCTCAAAAGTCTGCTTTTAAAAATAAGGAATTTTAACACATTTTTACCCTGCTGCATGCTATAAATAAACATATATACCTTATATATAAATGTACACTTGTTAAATCACATGTAAGACTGTAGTATGGGCATGGTGACGTATATGAAGCAAGCTTCATGTGCTGATCTAAAACTCTGATTTAGCAAAGTTAAAGTATTTGCTTTAACAGGAGCCTAGAGACTCGAACATCAGTCAAGCAAAAGGCAGGCCAAGCTCATTTAACTGAAATCTATCCAGCTGCGAGCACAGGCCAATGCACACGGGTCTGTGTGCCCCACGCAGTAGCTGACTTTCTCAAAATTAAATGTGAAGTCTGGGGTTTCTAGGTGGACATTTTAAAATGCAATGCAAGTATGTGAAGTATAAGTAGTATCTTGTGGCTTAGAGCTACTTTCAAGCTCTCATTTTTTTTTTGGCAAGAGAAAGTTTTCCAGGGAGGCTGGTTGCTCTCTTTGCTGAGACAGAGAGGCAGCAAGTTCAGAGGGACCTGGCTGATGCTGGGCTGCTCAGAAGGTGTGAGGAGTTCAAGCCTCTGCTGGTCCTTGGCCATGTCCCCCTTGTCTAACCAGCTCTCTTCACCACCTTAGCAGCCTTGGTTGGCTCTGAGCTGGCTGGTGGGGCAGTGTGTGCAGGAGGGATAACTAGTCTCTCTGGCTGCAGCCCTGCCAGTGGACCAGCCCAGGATATTGGAAATGACAACTCCAGTAACACTTTTGGAGGTGCTGAGATTATAGCACAAATTCAGGGATGCTTGGCACCTAACTTAGGCTAAAAGGTAAGTGGGATAAATCCAGAATTAAGTGCCCAGGTCAAAATGCTGGTGTTATGTGCAGACCTAACCCTGCTGAATGCATGGAGCTGCATCTGTGCTGCCTTCCCCCCGTGCAGCAAAGCAGGGAACCTCCCACAGATGTACATGACAGACAGTCAGAGCCCTGCCAGAGCCAGCACCACCAGGGACTTCAGCTAACAATGTGTGTGTGCACTGGGAGAACACCACAGGCCTGCATGGCTGCTGGCTTGGTGCAAGCTGAAGGCATGGGATGGTATGGAAGACGTGTGCTGCAAAGTAAACTCACAGTATGGAGATTTCACTGGGTCTGAGGCACCGGCTGGTGGTTTTATCTCTTCCAGGCAAACCCCACGGCTCTGCAGGGAAGGCCTGCATGCTGCTGCTTTCTCTTACAGATGTTTTCACTAAGACTTTCCACTTCTGGGAGTAGGCCACTGCTCATTCGTAGATCTACTCATCTCTCAGCCTGAATGAGGATGGGGAACAGCATGTCTGAGGGGAAGAGGGGCTGTCCCAGGTCGAGCTGAGCTGGTGCACTTGCTCTTCTTGCCTCCTGGACCATGCTGGCTCTCCCAGCCCGCTGCTTCTCTCTCTTCTGCCTTAGCATGAAGCTCCACTGGGTGATCCTGGGCACCCTGCTTCTCCTGCTGCTGGCCAGCTCTGGTGGTGCGGCCGAGACCCCCGCCATTGACCTGCGGACCTTCATCGGCTGCGCTGTGCGTGAGTTCACCTTCCTGGCCAAGAAACCTGGCTGCAGGGGGCTGCGAGTGACGACGGACGCGTGCTGGGGACGCTGCGAGACCTGGGAGGTGAGGCTGTGCCAGGGCTAGGGGCGGCTGGCTGGCACCGACGGCCCTGGGGGTGCTGCCCCCACCAAGAAAAGCCCTGAAAAGAACCCCCCCACCCCCACTGCCAGCAGTGTCTGCTGTCAGGTGTTCCCTGCCCCTTCCACTGCCTCAAAGGGGGACGCGCATCAGGTGATGATACTAATGAAGTGCTTATGTAATGTTCTTATGATGCAATTTGAAAGCTTCTTGCAGTTAAGGAGAGGAGGCCTTTATTACTTTACTGGAAAAAATTCCTTTGAGATTAAGACGGAGCTCCCGATTGATAGGTAATATATTTTGTTCCAAAAAGCAAATCCTGAAGATAATGTATGTTTCTAATTGGGTCCTGTTTTAAGTCATAGGCCTGTATAAATATAAAGTAGTTATGTTCTGGGGACATACAGGGGGAGAAAGAAAGAGGGTAAGTACATCTACACACACCTCAGAGAACAAGTTTCTGAGTGCCTTCACCATTCTGTCACTGGAAGGCTCGAAGGGCCGGTCCCAGCTTAGTTCCTTCAGGGAAACCTTGGGCAGCTCGAGAGTTTTGTCCACATGAAGACCAGGACTCTGTGTAAGTGACCAGAGTAGGGGCCAGGCTCTGTGTGCCAGCTCTGACTGCCCTCTTTCACTGCTCGGTGGCACGAGGGGAAAGGCTACTGGTGGCCAGATTTCCCCGGTGGGATAAAGTTCCTTCAAGGGACCCCTTGTCACCTGGATCCCCCTATTCCCAAGCTCCTCTGGCAGCGCAGACCTGGCAGACTCTCTTAGCGTACTGCAATACCGCTGGGAAGCAGTCAAGCTGAATGCATCTGGCTGTAGGCTCAAGAGCTTCTAGAAAGCACCATGATGTACTTGGGGGGTGGGGGGGGGCTGTGGTAAAGGGGGAGGCTGTCTGTATATCTTCTTGCTGAAACATTGTGCATCTGGTTTTTTCCATGTGTATTGGGTCTGGCTGAGCCCCGTAGCAGCCCTCCTGGTGCTGTGCTCACACTGGCAGCTGGAAAGGTGGTGGTAACACACGGGTGTTTTGCCCGCTGCTGAGCGGTGCTGGCACAGCACCAAGGCTGGCCCTCCAGCCTTCCCTGCGCCTCACTGGCAGGCTGGGGGTGGGCAAGGGCTTGGGAGTGGACACAGCCAGGACAGCTGACCCCAAGTGACCAGAGACATCGTTCCATACCATATGGCATCTGCTCAGATCTAAGTGCTAAGAGAGAGGAGGAGGACAGGGGGGCATTCGTTATGTATGATGTTTATCTTCTGGAGCAACCACTACATGTACCAAAGCCCTGCTTCCCAGGAAGTGGCCAAGCATCGCCTGCTGCTGGGAAGTAGGGAACAACATCTTCTGTCTTCCTTTGCTTCCGTGCACATGACTTTTCCTATTGCCTCATTAAACTGCCTTTATCTTGACCCACAATATTTTTTTTCCATCTTATTTTCTCCCCCTGTGTTCTGCTGAGGAGGGGAGTGATAGAGTGGCTTGGTGGGTACCTGGTGTCCAGTCAAGGTCAACTCACTACACATGCAGCATTCTTGTTTCCCAGAGCAGGTTCTTGACACAGCACAGAGGGAAAGAAAGAAAGGAAGAAAGTCTCCTGTTTGTGTTACCTTATGCCGTTTCCCATCTGTGCAAGGGAGAGGATGACAGTGGACTCCCATTCCTGTTTGTGCTGACCCTTCTCAGAGTCTTTGGAAAATGGGTGCCTCTGTCAAAGAAAACCTCACTTTTCAGCAAAAGCAATGCTGCTGTAACACCACGTGTGAGTGTGGGTTTCAGGGCCTTCAGGCTCTCATCATCTTCTGATGGCTGGGGTCTCTGGCCAAGCTCTTTTTGCCACGAGAACTGCAGACTTCTCTGCTGGCTGCGGTGCTGAGTGCACCCCCCGTGGTGTACGTCTGTTGGGCTTTGTGGGACATGCAGCCTGATGGAGAAGACTGGTCCGGCTGAGAAACAAATCGGCTGTCTGGCACCTGGATGCACCTCTGCCCTTAGGCAGCTTGTGCACATGGGAGGGTTTCCAGCAGAATGCATTTTCTTTGATGGAAAATCAGTCCTTTTGGAAGAAAGCAGCTGCGTTTGGCAAACATGCATTTGGTTGAAACACTAATATTCTGCTGAAAACCTGCATTTTGGATAGGCTTTTTTCTTCCTTCAAGCAGCTTTAATTGGAGCTTTATGCTCTAAACAAACAGAAACACACCCATACACCCGCTCCCCTCCAGGGCAGGGCTCCAAAAGGCAAGTGGTGAAGGATGCAACCTAAAACTTATTTCTGTGGCCCCTTCCACCTGATCCAGTGGCTCCCCTATTTACACTAAATCCCCTTGATGAGGCTGGGACTCCAGATCTTTGTCTTGCTTCTTGCCTGAGGCCATTATTTCTCCCTGTCAGAAACCGGTGCTGGAACCGCCTTACATCGAGTCTTACCACCGTGTCTGCACCTACAACGAGACCAAGATGATGACGGTGAAGCTGCCCAGGTGTGCTCCTGATGTGGATCCCTTCTACACCTACCCCGTGGCCATCCGCTGCGACTGCGACATCTGCTCCACCGCCACGACTGAATGTGAGACTGCCTGAGCTCCCCTTCCCCAGGCCAGGTGAGGAGGGGCCACATTCTTCCCTGGCTTCATACCCCTGCTACCTCCAGCGGTACTGGGGGTGTAACTTAGTCCAGAATTTGATCTCATCCAGTAATGCTCCTAATCATCGACTTTTCTGGACAGAGGAGGCTTTAATCCCCTCTCCTCATATTGTTCAAAGCGTTATTGCTGTAGAAATGTAGTACACAGCCTTACAATAGCAAATCCTGTGGGTAAAAAAAAAAAAGATGCAATTTCCCTTCCTTACAAATTTTTCACACTGTGTGACCTTTCTTCATGCACAAAGTGCACAAGGACTAAACAGTCACCGCTGGGTGGAAACAGGCTACAAAAGCTAATTACTGCCTCTGTAACAGCCTCTTTACTCATGTTGGGGCTCAGCTCCTTCCCGGTAATATAAATGCAATTATCAATGTTCCTGCCACCTCGTCACGCCCGCCCACCCCCCCCACCCCCCTCCTTACTACTTCTTACCCTAAGGTCTGTCAGGAATAACAGTCAAAGAGAAGGCCTTAAGGCCAATGAAATGGAAATGGGTATCCAAATTGCTGCCTTGAAATAAGGGTGAATGCATACTCAGCCCTGACTCAGCAAAGTATTTTACTTAAGATCACGATTAAGTGTTTTGCTTAATATCAGTGGACTTCTACAGTTAAGCACATATTTTGGTGATTTGCTTAATTGGAGCTATTCTGTTGTAAAAAATCTTGCCTCACCAGAGACAGTTCCTCGAAAAAGAGAAACACATAAATCTGTAGAACCTGCTTTTGTCCAGGGATGGGAGGGGAACTGACTTCATGTAGAATCAGCAAGACTCTGCAGAGCCCAAGGAGTCTCTCCTGACAATTCCCAGAGTTAGAGGGACCAAGCCAAAAGACTATGATTGTGGTTTGGTTTCAGCGAGTCCCTGGCTGAGGTGGTGGGAAAGAGGAGGCTACGAAGCATGTTCCCACACTTCCCTGTGCTGCTGAGCACCATGGAGACCTGCTTCTCCAAGGATGCACAGAGGGCTGGGGGGCAGCTAGGCTTACTCGCAGGAAAGATCTGGAGTGGTCACTAACGTGACCAGTGTGGGTGAGACAAGCCCCAAGACAGGAAAGAGAGCAGAGATGCCAAAGGATGGTTCACTCCTCCTCAGACCCACCATTTAGAAACTAGGGGACACCTGGGAGCTGCTGCAATAGCCCCCCATGACCACAGCCACATAAGTGCCTTTGTCCTCTGTTCCCACCTGCAGGAGGACAGATCTATGTTCATCCCTCATTTCTCCCCTGAATAAAATGGCAAAGTAGGTGAAAGTAGGAAGATTTGGCAGGTGGGAGAGGCTCACAGGAGCTTACAAAGCAAAGACACCTTCTCAGATAGCCATTAGGAGAGAATTGCTGCTGAGAGTAATATCTGCACCTGCCCTTCCACAGTTAAGTGTCTTGTCTTCTGGATGCAGTTGCCTTCGCTTCCAGGGAGGCATGCTAGAAACTTCCCCAAGTGTCCTGTCCTCACTGAGGGAGATTTAATTTAACCTGTAATTTATTAGCTGCTATAATTTTTTTTTTTTGTCTGTGGAATTGTAAAAGCTGCACTGTAGTTGAGTGGGAAGGAGGCAATTTTATCACTCTGCCTTCTGTAATTCTGAATAGAGACTGCCGTGTCAAACAGCAGCGGGAGCAGTTTTCTGCTGATGGAGTGTTTAACTGCCCTTTAAAAAGTCCTTGTGTTTTGTTTCAGGTTGCATCTCACAATCCTTCTGATCTTGTTACTGTTCTAATTGGCATCACAACCACTATGGGAAATGTGCAAATTATCTTGTGTCCTTAATAAATCTCAAAATTGTAGTATGAAAGCAATGGAAAGCAATGTGTCACTCTTTATTTATGCATAGAGATTTCTCAAGTAGAATATGTATAAGCTCCTACAAGCTCTTTGCCAGAGCTGTGAACACCTGCAAAACATCTCCTTGATCCTGATGTGAAGTCGTTTCCTTTGCTGGATTTCTCTCACGGAGCCTGGCTGTGCTATCGTCTCAGGATTAGAAGCAGGGTTAGACAGCGGCAAACTTCCTTCCTTTGCAGCCCCAGGAAATACGGGCTGTACCCCGACACGGCAGAAACCTCAGCAAGTGTTCGGAAGAAAACACCTCAGGGTGTGAAAGAGGGTTTTGACTGATGCAGTAACAGCCAGATGGGGGGGAAGCGGGGGGGAGGGGGGGAGAGGAAGAGGGGGAAGGATGTATTGACTGAAACCAAGTGAAAAATTCTAGATGGTCTTTTAAGGAGAGCAAGAGTGAATGGAGATCCTGGTGTGGGTGACAAAAGTAGAGCCAGTGCCAGAGCCC
The DNA here is from genome assembly GCF_015220075.1 of Falco rusticolus. Taxonomy (NCBI): domain Eukaryota; kingdom Metazoa; phylum Chordata; class Aves; order Falconiformes; family Falconidae; genus Falco; species Falco rusticolus. Next base: position 30,707,946 of record NC_051193.1, read on the forward strand.
ACCATCTGACTGGTGCACATCCCTCTTCATCCAGCTCTGCAGGGTTCCCACGAGTCGGCACACAACAGTGACTTTCAAGGAGCCAACTTCATTCCTGCCATTGGTAATTGCAAAGCTGGGGCTCTTTCCCAGAAGTTATTACACTACTAGGTCTTCATTCTGTTAAATTCCCACCAGTTTTAATACCTGTGACCAGGTCTTTCAGCTTTCACATCCTTTATGCTGCAGCTGGGATGGCATATCCTGCTTAGAATTTGCAGGCAGTTGACATATCCCACACATTTCAGAGCATAAGAAGCTCCTTCCCAGGCCACCTTCATCTCCTTGGGAGTATTGTAATGTTCTTAAAAGCTACAGATTTAAACCTCACCATCTCACCTGTCTAAAGCAGTTAAACAACCTTCTGTCCTTCGTGTGTAAGTTTGCAAGGATTTTGTTACAGAGGCTGTCACATCTCGGATATTATGTCTCCCATGAAAACCCCTACTGTGGTTTTTTTTTCATGTGTGTTGTTGTTTTGTTTGTTTGTTTTTTGTTTTTGTAGCACATTGATTGTCCCCTTCACCTGAACACTGACCACCAGCACCAGACAAAAATCCTCAGAGAGTGCAATGTGGACCTCTTAAAAGTGTCATTAGCCACTGCACGTTTAACCTGGCATGGCTTTCATTGCCTTAAAGCAAGGCAAGGACATTTTGCTCTACATGTATGAGGGGAACTTGACTTCCCTGGGAGAATTGTACTTGCAAATCAGGGAGTGAGGGAGAAGCTCCTTCGCGAAGCCTCTGTGCTGAACCATTCCCAGGTGTGCAGTCTCAGCTTGAAATACCTGCTGCAGTGAAACACTCTGGGGGAGAAGGGAGATGGCTGCACCTGCCTGCTCAAGAAGGAGAAGGTGCAGATACGGAAAAAGCATCACTATGCAACGTGGGGAATGGGCTTGGCTCTGTCATAAACATGCCAGGTGAGGAGGGGCGAACCAATACATTTCTTTGTGCCTCAGTTTCCCTTCTGGACACCAGGAGTGATGATACAACTGATTTTTTTTCTCCCAGTGTGTTTTGGAGCATATAGGCTACAAGGTCCCCTGTGCTGGGTCATAGCCCTACATCCTGCACAGCGCTCAGTTTCTGAGGTTTGTTGTCACTCTGCTAACCTGAACAGTAGTCACAGTCATGAGGTGCTTTCATTTTTTCACAATATTTCCCTGTTATATCATGGTTATAAGAGTTCAGTGGGTCTTGAAGTTCATCTCCCCTCATTCTGGTGCTGTAGTTGGTTGCCCAGCCAGACTGACCATATAGACTGAAATCGGTGTATTTTACCCCGTCTCCAAACCTGGGTTACAGTGAGAGGAGGGCAGGAAGCTGCCCCGGATGCAGGTTTCCTGCACTGGCTGCATTTCTCTTTGGGGGACGGGATGGGCAGCTCCCTCCTGCTCTCATTGTGCTCACATGAAAACAGAGGAACCGCTGCCCTGGGTCACAGCAAAGGGCTGTCTCGCCCAATATCCTGCCGCTGACAGTAGCCAGCAGTGGATCCTCAAGGAAATGTGAAAGCATCAGTGCTGTACAGAGGTATCGCCCAGCTATACCCACCCGGCTTTAGCAGGCAGTAGTGTAGGAAGTTTCTGTTCTGGAGGATGCCTTTGGCATCTTGTTGTTAACCCCAGGTCCTCCAGGCTGCTTCTGTCCAGAAAAAGTCTGGCAATGGGAAGGTTGGTGACTAATACTAGCTGTGCCCTCTTGAATGGTCCTGGCTCCTCTGGGGAGGTATCCGTTATGGCAGCCAGGGATTTGGGCTGCAGTGCCTTTTCATTAGGAGTGGAGTAGACCCTACCACCCTTTGCCTTTGCTCTGTGAGTGAGCAAAGGATGGTTGAGCCTGCTGAGGTTCACAGGCTGCAGGAACACAGAAAGAACCTTTCTCTGGCAAAACTTGCTTTAACCCAATCAGTCTTAAGGACATTGTTCAGGAAGGGTGGGATTTATAGTCTTCATTTGAAGACCAGCCTGGCTGTTCAATGGGATTGCTTTTGGTCTTGAAAGCAACGGTAATGAAAAGCTGGATAACAAAAGCACTGCCTTTTTTTTTTTTTTTTAATTTAAAATCTCATTTTTTTTTAATCAAGATCCACATTTCTGCACGGAATCCCTGGAAGACTGGAGCTAGTCATATTCTTGATTCCAGTCTAGCATTTAAGGGCTCTTTCCTCATGTAACTTCTTCAGCCCTTTAAGCATTTCACTTTCTCTCCTGATTCTCCTTGCCCTGTCTGCTGGACTCAAGGTTGCGCAACTCATCATCTTCCTTGCCATCAGTAAGAGTTTGTTGGAGTTCTTTTTTATCCATGTGTTAGGTTTGTCAGGGAGTAACAAATTCCCCTCAAAACTCCTAGAACTCAGGATAACGCTTTTCCCAGCTGCTTTACCAAGAGAGCTCCAGTGCCTGCTAGGCTACTGCACACTCTGTTATGTCCCAAACACTTCACGCAAGGGAGGAAAAAATCCTCTTGTGATGCTGTGATATTGCAGTGGAGACCACAGACAGTAGTGCCCAAACCCCTTATTAAAATAATGAAAAAGAAAGTCTATTTGAAAGAGCAACCAACCAACACCTTAACGTTGGTGGGGGAAGGGAGACTAAATACCTCCAGGCCAGTCACTGCGGGGTACCCTGGGACCAGAGGGAGCTGAAGGCTGAGTGCCAGCAGGGAGCCAGCCCTACAGGTCCCACATCTCCACCTTCCCAAGTGTCCAGACTGCAGAGGATTTGATTAAGCAGCCGTTTCCCAAGAGGAACACGCCTGAGGTGAGCAAACCTCTGCAGTGTCATCTCCTGTTAGACTCTCTGCAGCGGACACTGTAAGGTGTAGGTGGTTCCAGAACCATCCAAAAGCAGCCTTATATGTTAGTATCTGGTTTTCCTACTTGGAATGTCCTGCAAGGTATATGTAATTAGCATCTGGGAAAATAAGCACAGCACCAGACTTTCTCAAAATGATGCTGTCAAAATACTTAGCATTACATTTATTTTGTTAAAATAAACTATGTACAATAGACGATATTAATGTGCAGTTACAATATACAATAATTACATGTTTAAGAGAGGATAAGCAAAAGAGTACAGAATCATGTGCTGTAAATAGGAAACTAATACTGTCTACATGATTTTTAAACTATGCAAAACATAATTGCTGGAAAAGTGAATTTCCTTGGTTTGAAGTTTTATTGCTTTGACATGAATTCTGAAGTTTTGGTTAATCTTTGAAAAAAGATATACCACTCAAAAGTCAGACAATGTTTTAGTATTCATCCTTTGGTTTTATCAGCCCTATACTCCAGCAATATTGCACACAGCAACCTTTAAGAGAGGAAAATTCAGTTGCTCACATCAAGTAAAGTGAATGACTTTTTTTTTCTTAACTTGCTAAGAACTGACCGATGATGTGTTAGGTCCTGATTTGTGCTGAGGTCATTACCTGTGCTTCACAAACCCAGTTAGAATAACTTGTGCTGTTACTTTTAAGTATTACTGCAATACTACACCAAAAGAAAGGAAAGAAATGTTCTTGTCTTTGTGTTCTCAGGGAAGGAGATAATTTCTTTACAGTGAAATGCTGGTGTTTGACCATCATAACAGGTTAAACTGGATTCAGTTATCCTTGCACTTGAGGACAGTTCAGTTCCACCTCCCTGCTCCTCTCTGCAGCTTTCTTTGAAGCCCTCCCAGTCTCAAGGTGCTGCTGAGCCCCAGGTATGCTGGTGTGACTCCACCGAGGCACCTCCAGCCCCTGCTGCTCCCCTCACGCCGTACGTGCTGGGGCAGCATGGACACCACGCTGCGCCTCGCTCTGCAGCGTGTCCCACCCGGCAGCCTGGGCTCACTACCTTAGGTCACATCTGCTCAGGAGTGAAGAAGACTTTACCAGTGTCTTTCCCCTCTGACATAAATTTATGTTATTGCTTATTAATGAATTAATATTTACAAGTCTGGGGAAAGTTTGGGCTCACTTAGCCGGTACTGACAAGGCAGTTCGTTGCCTGCCGGTTCTGTAATGCAGTTAGAGCAGCTGCCTATTTTGGGGAAAAGTGTTGGGAGAGGAGGTATGACAGTCATACTGTGGATATGGCTTACACCCAAACTACTTTGACAGGTATCAGACAAAAATTTCTACGTGTTATCAGCACAAATAATTGTTGTGTTGTAAGATCTGGAAACTGTAGACTGGTGACAACTGTTTACTCTGAATTCATTAACCTCCAATCAAAGTAAAAAAGTCACCAGATTTGATATTAGGGAGAGCTCAATTGGATCTTTGGCAAAACCAAATGCAAAATTAAACCTGGCATCCCGAATGGGATGAGAGGAAATTGAGTGGCATCCATGAGTACAGTGTCAAACTCAGTAATGATAGCCATTTGTTTTGGATATTACACTGTTAATGTAATTATTTTCAACTTCAGCCTCAGGAGTGGCTGAAATGAGGAATTACAAATCTAGTCTCCAGAGCTCAAGCTAAAGATCAGAGCAGCGCAGTCTCCAGATGCCTGACTTCTTTTGAGAGTCCACAACCAGCAGCCAAAAGGTGTAAAAGGTCCTTGGACCTTGCTCAGTGTATCTGTGTGCTCAAAGCTTGATCAGCCACAACAAAGGGCAGAAAAGGAGGAAACGTACAGACTCTGAAACACTTTCCACTGCGGTCATGTGTGAACCCCGTTGAAATTTTCCATTGTCTTCATGAGAACTGAACTGAAGCCAACACACAGCATCTTTGAAAATCCCATCCTAAAATTATAGTTAGAAGCAGCAGCCAAACACTTCACCACAGTCTGCACATTCTGGAAAGGGGTGGAGATCATGCTCAAAATTATTTTTTTAAACTCTTTTCAAAGTTTAAGAGATTTTTCACCATTGACAGCAAGTCATATGATTTTTGCTTGTTGCTCGTGATATATGTGTTTGCGAGCTCATTTTCCTCTTACAATAAGGTTCTGACTCTTTTTGCCGTTCTGGTGGGTTCCTGGAACTGCCCAGGAAAAACAGATGTTCACATGTTTCTGAAAGCTTTAACTGAGACAAAGAAAAGAGGATTTGAAGAAATTTTTCATCCTACTTATGGACATCTAAACATCTTAAAATGAAATTTCTGTTTTAGGATCAAACTGCCCAATTGTGGCTCTGGCCCCTGATTTTGCACCTCTCCTCCAAAGTAGAAGCACAGATGCTGTTCTTTTGCATTCATTACTCCTAAATCAGTGGTTTTGTCCCAACTTTTTGATGCAAATTTTTGATTTTCTATTTGTGTTTTGTTTTGATAGGTGAAGACAGCTGAGATCACAAGCCACCACCAAAATCAGTGGGAGGCTTTTTCCTGCTTTCAGAGGGTCTTTATTCACTAAGAGGAAAACAAACATTTATAGTAGAGATTTGTCGTCTTTTTTATGTAGAACTTAAATGTACCTAGAAGTTATCTGACGTAGGTCGCTCCATGCTCACCTCCTGTCACAGCAGATGCTCCTCCAGTCCTATAGAGTTATGAACCAAGGAAATGTTCTGTTGTTTCCAGATTTTCTTTTTTATGCGGGATAAAACATGTTACAAATCCTCCTCAGGGAGAAAGGCATGCGCAGCCTGATCCCTGCAACCTACCTGTTTATTGAACAAATGGTCTCTGTGCCAACATGAACATATGTTGATTGTTTTGCTGGAGAAGACAAATGTGCTTTTAAACAAGCCTGGCTTGAGACAGATTGATGCCATTGTAATTTATTTTTAATCCGGATGAAGCTTCAGTATGGTGAATGAAGAGGTATTTGCTGTACCACTTGGGGGAAAAAAAGCTACAGAAAAGGTCACGGACTGTAAGCAAGCTATGTAAGCAAATGGGCATCTTTCATGTCTGGATTAGAGGAACATTTTCATAAGGACACGGCAGCTTGCATGGTGAAAATACATCTGCTAGACATATATCATTGCTGTAATTAGCCACTGTATTGCTTGCTGTGCAAGAGGTTGGGTGTGATGAGCAGAGACAGCAACAGAAATTGTTTGCAAGAACTTCTGCAACTTTTCTAAGCTCCTGTAAAGGGTTCTCAAAGTAAGTCTCTGGAGTCTTGGGACAATTTCTTGGATGGGCTCTTGACAGCTAGCTGTCAATGGGAAGTGAAGCTCATGTGTCCTTGACAGCTGCCAGTAGTGAAATGTTTGTACCCTGTTGCTCTCAGTTTGCTACAGTGATTTTCCCACCCTTGGGGTGGGTTTTTAGGCACTTGCCTAGAGTTGCATTGCAGTGACTGTTTCTGGGGAAGTCCTACTTGGTCTGTGTAGCAGCCTGCCCAAGGCTCATCTCCTTTCCCAACTAATTTCTTGGTTCTTCTCTACCATGCTTCCTTAGCAATGGCAGATACCAGACAGATCATGGTCCTGAGCGTGACAAAGGCACCAGGTGATTTATACAGCATGTGGGGAATGGCAAATCATTGCTTTTTGGAGGACACAGGCCACCAATACTAGAGCAACTAGAAGAGATTTTGTTGTACGTTAACTAAAAGGACTGGTTACCAATGGGCATATTCAGCCTCCCTCATTTACATGAGTAGTATCGCAGGGATTGAATAAGACACGAGGAAGTTGGAGACAGTCCCTTGTGAAGGAAGCAGTGTGAGGAAGACTGCCAAAATCTGCCCCCTTAATACAACTATTTGGACTAACTTTATTGCATATTAAGATGCAGCACTATATTTAGTTCTGAAGCAGTGCTTTGAAAGAGAAAGAAGGTAAGAAATATCAATGACAGCTGCCGAAATGATTGTTTTGATTGTCATGCTGGACTTGGTGTGAATTCCATGGCTCCCATCAGCAAGATTTGTGTCAGGACCAGCACATGTGGAAGTGGAGGGAAAGACTCACATCATGCCTGATTCAAGGCAATGCAAGGCAAGAACTTGTAGTTGGTTGTTCTTCATAAGCTACATATTACTGTAACAGTAGATATTTGCAGGGCAGAAAGAGAAGGTCTGGGCCTGTGTGGCACATAGGACAACCAGGAGGTTGTTTCCCACCTTAAGAATCATTTCCCACCACTCCTGGAGGACAGAAGCACATGGGACTTCCACGCAGCTGAACAAACACTCCTGGATGGACCTGTGTGGGGTTAAAGCCTTGTTTCTGCGTTCTCCCCAAGTTTTCTGGGCTCTGGGAGGCACAGGACAAACTGTGGAAGTCTTCGTGGGACCTCCTTTAGGTTATGCTGGAAGTGGTGATACAGCACAGCATTGTCCCAGCGCCCCTGGCCTTGTGTTTTAGCAGTGCTGTGAAGGGCAGAGGCATCAAAAGGTTGTTTTAATGTGATAAAAACTTTCTAATGTCTTGATCTATCTCTCCAATACCTAAAGTCACTAGTGTCTCCTTGCAGGAGCTTGCATGAAAGCCCTTTGGGAGCTCTAAAACTACAACTTCAGGTTAACAAACAACTCCTGGTAGAACATTAAGGTTCCAGAAGAGGCCAAAGGAGATGGGTTTTACAGGATCTAGCAGATTTCTTGTAAGTTGTGAGTGCTTTTGAAATGGTAACAGACTATTAGCAAAAGCAGGTCTGTCGGGAAAGGTTTTGACATTGGCTGCATTAAGAGGCCATTGTTAAAATAGATTCCAGGGGTGGTTTATAGCCTTTATAACTCTCCTGTGTTCCTTTGAAGGTGAAATTGGGAGCCGAATTCTAGCTCATCCTACAGTGAGAATACCCATCTCCTTTCACCTGACAATCATATATTGATTTTCTCTTCTTGTTACTAATGGTGTTTGAAAATAACTTGAAGTTTCTATCTGTTGCCTTATGCCGCTGCTTGCACTATGTCTGGTGCTTTGATATTTCTGAAAATGAGCTTTGCTGCCTGTTCACACACCATCTGTTGGCTTTTAGAACAGGTATTAAGTATGACTTGCCAGATAGTCAGTAAGTCTCCTTACATCTGCCTGCAATCCCTTTCTAGAGCCTGGTGGCCTGTGCTACTCCTGCCTCCCCAAAATAATAGTGCAACAGGGCAGATCCTTGAGTAAGTGCCACATTGCATGGGTAAGTGTGTGTACATAACCTAACACTGCATTAACCATGGCTATTTTTAAAACACTTATTTTTGTTGGAAGAGAAAATTGAAAATAAATGGAGTGCGGAGGGTGTTTCTCAGTGGATTGTAACCAGCCTCCTTCCCCATAATACCAAATTTTGGTCACAATCCTAGAATCACTGAATAGTTTGGGTTGGAAGGGACCGTAAAGATCACCTAGTTCCAACCCCCCTGCCATGTGCAGGGACACCTTCCACTAGACGAGGTTGTTCAAAACCCTGTCCAACCTGGCCTTGAATCAGCTTGAAAAACTTGAAATTTTACTGCCTCACAAACTTGATGTGCTTGGTTTTGTAAGTGCAAAGAGAACCCTGGTTGGTCTTAACATTTTTTGTATGCATATTAATACTTTCCTATCTGCCTTCACTGCTATGCAATGATTTGTGCAGGGTGCTGCAGTTTAATATGTCGAGTCTAGCATTTTAGCTTCTACATCACCGTATGTATTTAGTGAATTTTCCTCAGACCACTGCAGTTATGTTATTGCTACGACTTCCTATTTGATTTTTGATTTTATATGCCTATCCTATACCATCCCATTAGTATTAATAGACATCCCGATACTTGGTGGCATGCAAAAATAGCATTTGATTATTTGTGGCTTTCCCTGGTGCATGCTGGGAATGCTATATTGCCCTTTTCCAGTGTGCTCATTATTTTGTGATCAGCTCAGCTGTCAGTCTGGATTTCTATTTCCTCTGTATTTTGTGAAGCTCCAAGAATATCTGGCAGCTCCAACCTGAGTGTTTGCATTGCGCTTCAGCTGAAACAGACTTCACTTACTTTAACCAGAGGCTTGTATGTAGGCTAACGCCCTACAGCAACCTGCATGAGCTAAACCAGTGTAATCATCCTATTTTATTTCCACTGAAGTAAATAGCAGCACAGGGAAGCTCTAATTTTCTCTGAAATCCGTTGAAAGCTTTTCTTACATGGTTTCAGTGGACATCTAGTCATGTTGTAAGCCAACGAACGTTACCCAAATATTTATTTATTTAATCGATTCCTAGTTTTCCTCATACTCCCCTACTATCTCTTTATACTTGCTAGTTCAGCTGATTGCCAGTGTCCCAGCTGTGCAAATACTCACTGCTCTGCCTGGGAACGGCAACGCAGCCTCTATGCCATGACGTGAACTCCTTCACCGGGCTTCAGCGCTCTCCTCGCTCTGAGCTGTGCTGTATCAGCCAGTCCATTTGAAGCAAAGGTCTGGGACTTCATAAACCCAAATATAAAACATGCACAAAGAATGGCAGCAGTGAGGAAATCTTTCTTTTATCTGTCTTGGATCTAGCACAGCTTTGTTTTCATCCACGCTTGCGTGCAGCTGGGCAGGGCTGGTGAGTGAGAGCTGGGTGGGTAACAGCAACAGAGTTTGCCTCAAATTCGATGGCTTTTTCAGAGGGAATGGTTGATTTCTACCTGGAAAAGTTTTGGGGTTTCAGAGCTGGTTTCTGTAGGTGTCCATGGTAAATTGAATTTGTGCTGAAGGAGGAGCTCGGATCCTGAAAGCCTTAGTGACTGCAGGTTTGGGCACTGCGTCGTGCTTGTTCCCTTCTCTGTGCCAAGGCTGCCGTTCCTATAGCCCTGCTGAAGTCGCTGCTTGCTCTGGGTACTATTGGCTCTGTAATTCACCACTAATTATGAGTCTTCCTGGTTGCATGTGTGTGTACTCAGCCAGGCTTCTGGAGAGGAGTGGGCTGGCAGCCCCCTGGCAGGGGTGTGGGGGGACACAGGGCACATGCCCCTGGGCTGGGAGGGTGCACTGCTGTTACTTCCTTACTTCCAGGGCTTCGGAAACACCAACTGCAGGCACTGCTTTTGTGAGGAGTTACATCAGAAGTCTTTAAATCTGTATTTGCTGGCACTTGATTCTCTGCTTGAGGAATGAAATCCATACCAAGGTAGTCTCATGGCATCGCCAGCGTACCCGAAGGCAAATGCAAGGAACAAGGCGCCCTGCGAGTTCATCTCTGGGCGCCTGTGTTGCTGTGATGTGCAAAAGCAGAGGCTCCCTGGAGAGGCTCTAGTGGAAAGGCACACATTTTCTTCAACACAGAGCGAGCTAACAGGCAGCTTTCCTTCCCTTCCCTTCCCTTCCCTTGAGGGCTTGGACATCCCATCTCCGCGCTGCCGGCTGCAGCCCATCATCTGTGACTTGTATGAAAGTTCCTTCCTGAGGAGTGCAGCCACGCTGCAACTTAAACAGCGCTCACAGCAATGAAGCTGGAAAAATGGGAGCAAAGACGTAATGAATGGGAGGGAGGCTACAATAAATCAATGTTTACAGCTCCACTTTGATGAGGGTTTTTACATGAGATACTCCATTTAAAAAAAAAAAAATCTTACGGCAGCTAGATCATCTTCAAGCAGCTGAAGTCAGTGCGACCTTTGGTTTTTTTTTTTCTTTGCTATTTTTGTCTGCTGGGTGAGATGTAGAAATCCAGCTGATCTATAAGGTAAGTTTTCAGTTGCCATGGCAATGTGTCTCGTTCATGTTCTCAGTTTGGATGGGAGATTGTTCCACGTGGCTATTTCATGTCTAGGGCAATATTCTTTGGTAGCAGAACTTCTTTGTATTAATGCTACAACTCTTCTTCCTTTCCCAGCTTATGGAAACATGGCTCAGCCTGAACATTGCCCTGTAAAAATACAGTTATTTGCATTTTTTTGTTGTAAGAACATTCCTTAAGTCTGGAGGTAAACGTTGATCCATCTTGATAGCTTGGGTACAGCAACATTCTGAAACTGTGAAGTTTCACCATTAAGTGAAAACAAACTGGAATCATTCCACCTTTGCTTCTATGTGGTTTGAACAAACTAAAGTACATCCTGAACTAGCGAGTCTTATAGAGGAAAAGTAATTTAAAAGTACATCCTACCTATAGTGTATATCTTACATATTAGATTTCTACAGGTCTCCATGTGCTTTCAGTCAATTCAGATTCAATTCCTAAGTACTGAAAATTCCTAATTTTGATCAATTACTGCTTAAGGCCACAAATAGAGTTTCTCTTGTTTCTTCTACCACCTTTAGTTCTTTGTTTTTCCACGCTGCCTTCACCTTATTCCTAAGGTGAAGAGTCAAGAATGAGCAGGCATCCTGGTTTCTGTTGGCTCGGTGCAGTCTGCAGTGGTGGGGACAGGCTGCACACAACTCTGGAGGGTTAGGAAAGCACATAGACACCGGTTGGCCTAGTGTGATACAGCTTGGAGGTTTCACAGAACGGAGGGCTCCTATATTTGGGTAAGAAGGACCCCTTTCTGGTCATGTTCCCCATTTCAGTTGCGTGTGACCTTCATTGCCTTTCTAACCTGCTTGGTTTCATGGAACTTGTCTCGCTTTTCTTTCCAAGTGACTTCACACAAGGGTGCAGCAGCTGTGGCACTTTGCACAACGCTTCTTCTTCTTCTTGGGGTGGAAAATGGTCAGGATTGCCTCGTCGAAGACAGTCTTAAGGCCTTTCTGCGTGAGGGCTGAGCACTCCAGATAGCACTGTGCTCCAATCTGAAAGAGAAGGCAGAAAATGTGAGTACCTGCTGTTGGGAGAGACAGAGGAACCCTGCCACAGTATCTTCTATGTGCATACATGTCCTGCCACAGAGGGAAGCCCAGGGCTTTAGAAAGGGGGTCAGATCATTGCTCTGTTTTGTACCTGGCTGCCTATGGGATTAAGGGACCAGCTCAGGTGGTCATTGCAAATGAGAGGGCAGGGATGAACATCAACATGGTATCTCATCACAGGGGTCAATGGGGAGGAGCAGAAGTTCCCTGCATGGCCCTCCAGAGAGAGGGAGGCTGCATCCATGTTTGAGTGCTGGACCAGGAGCTTGGCCTCCTATCTGTGCAGCTGGGGGGGCTTTCAAGGACGTGCTGGGTTGTTAGCTGAGCTTGGCTCTTCTGCTCTGACCTGTCACTCTCGTGTCCTGCCTCCTGCAACGACAGGGAGCTGCTACCTTGGGGAGGGCTTCCAGCTGGTTTCTGGGAACCGGGAAGCATCATCTCGTGGGGGTGCTGGTATGACACAAACCCACACAGTAGTCTGGGAAAGCAGCCTCAGCTCATTCAGCAACCTTGTGGCTTATTCAGCTTTTTCTGCTAATGGATGTTCTCGTTGGCCTTTGAGGGTCAGGGCTTGTAACAACACCTGCAGCATATAAGGTGGAAAAAGCTGGGGTCCAGATGGCTGCATTTCAGGAGCTGAGGAGGGCTTTTATCCCCCTACCTTCTCAGGAGAAAGGTGCAATAGCATAGAAACCTTGGGAGCTCCGTCTCTGCTGCTTGAAGCGCAATGGGTAAGTGAGAATCAAGTCATCTGTGCTTTTGTAAGGGATAGGGATGGGTTTGGCAGGAGGCAACTGCAGAAAGAGGTTTACCACATGCACCTCCTGGCAGAAGCCTGAACAAGAAACACTTGACTTAGCTAAATTAGGCAGTAAAATTGTTTTCCTGCCCATTTACTACCGGCTGCCTGGTGTACCTTGCTGTGCTACTTAGAGCTTGGTTGGGTAATGCAGCAGAACAGCAGCCTCAGGACTCACAATCTGTATCTGGTTCCAGCCCCTCTGAACAGAGGCTGGAATCTCCGGCTGGGATCAATCAACATGCCCCGGAGGAGCTCACCTGGACTGAAACAACCCCAAAGCAAAGCTGTGATCAATCGATTTCATGGGACCTCAGAAAAAGCTATTACCTCCTTTGCTAGCTTCACTCCATGCTCGTAGGTGAGTGGTTTCTCCTTCATGTAAAGCAGCCGAGCCAAAGTTTTGGGATCATCCCGGAGATCAATCTAGTAGAAAACACACAAGCCCTGTGCTCAGTACTGCCTTGCTGTAATTCTTGAGATGGATATTCATAGCTTTACAAACTCACAGTCATGTCCTTGCATGAGGGCATTTGTCCTCCTCACCTCAGATGGTACTTCAGAAATTAATTGCACATGTATTTGCCTTTTTCTTGTTGTTTTTGTTGTTTTGTTTCTCTGTTTAACAGGAATTAGTTCTCATTGGCAGGTTACCGGGCCACAGCTCAGGTAGCTGCGGTGCGGTAAAGATGCAGTTCTCAATGGCTCTCACAGTGAGTCTTGGAAAGTGTCAGTGGAAGCCTGAGCCCCGCTGGAAGGGGGGGCTGCTGTGAGCCTGCACTGCATCACCTGAAAAACACCCAACAGGCCAGGTAGATGCAGCCCAGTCTGACTGACTTGGAACAAATTCCTTTATTTCCATGGAAAACATCAAAGTGAAGCATCTTGGCATTTCAAACCCACCCGTTTTTCAGAATGTGTGATCCAGAAGGTAATAATTTTGTTTTAAAATGGGTGATTTATATTATTCTATTGTGGAAAACAAAGCCAGTGTTCAGACAACTGGACTTCCATATGGCACGAAAATTTTGGTTTTGACAAGAATTTTTCTCTAACTTGCCTTAGGTTACTGCCCAGTGTTCAGACATTTTCCAGACAGTAGTATCCCTACTTCTCACAGTCTGTAGCCACTCCGTCTCTTGGAAGCAAACCCACACTTAAGGCATTTTTATTTGATTGATAGGATCATGGATTTTAAGGCCAAAATAAAGTGGTTTGATTGTTTAGTCTAACATCCACTATAACACAAGCAGGACAGTGAGTCACTAATTGCAATGTTGATGTAAAAGCACAAAGGGAGGCTATTTCCTTCCCACGTCTCTGTGTAAGTAATTGGGTTAATTGTTCTTATTCTTAAAAATTAGTTTGAAGTTTAGCTTCTGCTTCTGACCACAGGCTTTGACAGAGTTTTTTCCCCTCACTAAAGGCCTGTCAGAAATCTTTTTTTCCCTGTAGGTATTTATGCCTTGTTGCCACAAATCTATATTAATATTCTATTAATATAGAATTGAATAAAAAGATGGGATGAGTTTTGCCAGTTGTGATTAGCATGATGGGACATCTGCATGTTGATTTCCATTCCCAGTCCCTGAGTTTTCCTCTAATGGGAAAGTCTGGCTACGTTTCACATAAGTTAAATAGGAAACCTTTCCACAAGAGCTCAGCCCCCTGCCACCCCTGGGACGGAGTGGGAGCCCCCTTGCTCTGAAGACCCCCACAATGGCTGGCAGTACCCCAGAGAAGCTTTACCTGTGTTCCTATGAGGACGTAAGGCACGTTGGGCATGCAGACCTTCAGCTCGGGCACCCACTCCTCCTGGACGTTGTGGTACGACGCGGGGTTCACCACTGAGAAGCAGATCAAGAACACGTCCGTGTTGGGGTAGGACAGGGGTCTCAGCTGGTTGTAGTCCTCCTGCCAGGGGGAAACGGCAAGCGTGTTATGGGGTGGGCATAGCTGCAGGTGGGGCCATCACCTTGGCTCTCGATTAGCTGCTCAGCACTGTCCCTCCATGCTCAGCACACTTGTAACCTCTGGGCAGGTGCTGAGGAGGGAATCACCCTTTGTGGGCTAGAGGTGCTGTTTCGTCAGCACCTTTACCCAAAAGAGCTAACACATCTACGCGTTTTGTTTGTGTGTGCATTATCTGTAGTGCTGCTGGTGCAGAGGGTAACGCTGAACAGCGGCTGTCCCTGGTGGAACAGCACAAATTGATCTTGAGGCTGTGTGTACCGGCCTCAGCCCTCTGGCAATGTGGTACCATCCTGGGAAGTATCTGACTGTCACTCCTAGCTGGTGTTTGCTGATGACACACATCTCTAGGGGCTTTGCTGTTAATAGCATGGGCTTTCTATCCCCCCCTCCCCCGGGCATTATAGACATGACCGTATGCAACAAATAGGGTCTGTGGGCTATTTGGTGCTATGGCAGTCATGTGTGGCACGCAGCGATGTGTCAGTCAGCAGAAAACACTCATCGTAAGAACAAAACAGATCAAATCTGGCCTGCAGGGGCCAGGTAAATCACGGGGGATGATACAGTGTTCCCACAGGCCCCGGGCTGGGGAAGGAAAAACATTTTCTCTATGGGCTAGTTGTGAAGAGGGTGAATTTTCAAACAGCTCAAAGCGCAGCTGTGTTATGTCGTGAGCTGGCTTTGATAGCTGAGTTTCAAGGAAGAATTTAGGTCTGTTTTCAGCCTTCAGATGCTGGGAGTGAGCAGAGGTTTTGCAAGCCGTGTGAAAGGGACAGACTGGCTCTTTCTGACAGTGAGAGCGTATGTAGCTGTGTCTGGTGGGTGCTTTTCAATGAAATCTGTTAGAAAATGTCAGTGCAATGAAACAGATGCTTTTACAGGGAATACACCTGTTCTAAAGGCTTTCTTTGAGGGTCCAGAATTAAAAAAGGAGAAAGGAACACAAAGTTGGAGTGTAGAAAATGATAATACATGTCAAGCCTGACTGAGACCTAGGTCTTTACTTTATCATTTCTGCATTCTAGGCAAGCCTCAAATCTCTGCAGTATGGTCACTTTTGGTTATAATGGTATAAAAATTCAATTGTTGCAGTTTTGCTTTTCAGATAGTGAAAAAATTAATAACTCAATGAAAAGGAGAAAAAAAAAAATATCCAGGTGCTATTGCTCAGACTTCAGAACATTTATTTGAGGTAGGGCAAAAGGCACCTTGGGGGCAGGAGCAATGCAAGCTGCTGTCTGTCCTGCAGGTGAATATAATGCAATACTGTACCACTGTGTGCCCAGATTAGATGGTGTCTTAATTCAGCCTTGCTTCTGTCTTGCTTTTGTTGGGTCAACAAATGAGAGGGCTTAATTAGGAGTCGAGGCTGATAAATGTTTCTGAAGTCTTTTGTTCACTGAGTAAGTAGTGATAAGATGACCCAGACTACTACTGAATAGACACTAGTTTCTGAAAAATACTAATGGATTGTGCAAAACCAATCTGCTCCAACCTTTTCTAAACAAAACCCTTAATTATTTATTCTGAAAGGAAGTATGAGGCCAAATTTAGCTCTGTCTCATTAAAAAGAAGTTTAAAGAAACATCCTAAATCACAAACAAAATGTTTTGTTTGTCTAACTGACTGTTCCTTGTCCCAAACCCACTTCATCAAGAAGAGTAAATTCCCAGTTCCCACCTCCAGCCCCACAGCCACAGTATTTGGGGCAAAGCCAGAGTATTTGTCAACTGACCTATGTCTTTCCAGTGATGTGAGAAATATTGATCTGAAGAAGGATTTACAAGACAAGCGGAGGTGTTTGGATGTCTCAGCCCCCAAGAGAGTGAAATCTCCGTGTTGAGAGAATGGCAGAAATAAGCCCCTCAGAGATGTTTGTGGGAACATCAGTGATACAGGCCATGAAGAAGCACAGTCGGTGGGAGGAGATTTGTACAAGGCTCTGGGGATGACACCGAGCTCCCAGCAGATGGGTTAATAAAGACAAAGTGGATGCCAAGGTGATGGGATCAACAGAGCAATTACATTATAGAGACAGGTGAGTTTGATATGGATGCTCTGGGTTAGGAAGGACTGGCCTGATTATGCGACATTATTTTAAGCCAGAACATAAAATCTGAGGTTAAGTATGTTTATGCCACCGTCAACACGGGCTGATGCTAAGTGCTTGGCAAAGGCCTTTTCTGTGGTTTTCATTTAATTGCTGCAAATCAGCCGCCTAGAACAGCCACGTGGTGGCAGCAAGCCCTCGAGGAATTGTGATTTAGGATTTTTTTGGGAAAAAAATTGGCTAAATACAACCAGTTTCAATATTCCAGATGTGCATATTTAGAGGGGCTGGAACTTACTGTACCATTAAAATTACAAACTAAAACCCACAAGCGTTCTGCTTGGCTGTGACAGCTACAGGAGTGTGCATTTCATTTTATTTCGCTTGTTCCTTTGGAATCCCTAGAAAATCCTTTTTCGGGAGGAGTGTTTCTGATTTGAGTTAGCAGCGCAGAGCCTTATATAAACCGTAAGGAAGAGCAGCCACACATCACATAGCAGAGGTCTGGTCTCCTGTCAGGGCACATGGGAGCGTGCATGGACGTGTTGAAGCACAAGCACAAATGTCATGGATAAAGGTTGATCTGGGCTTCTGTATATGCCAGTGTGTGCAGGCTGGCAGGAGCCTCCAAACCCTATCAGACAAGGACCCTGTCTGGGTTCATACCTGCTGTCCAGGAGAAGGCTATAAAACCTTGCAGTGCACTGTTATGGGACGTGGTGCATCAGGATCATCTCTCACTCAGAGATAGTCGAAGTCAAGCAGATAAATACTGTAAAAAAGAGACTGGACATGTGCATGGGTATGGGGCGTATCCAGAGGTGCCGCAGCTATTGAGAGTGGTGTTTGGGAGGGGACATGAGTTCTCATGGCCTTGGACCATAGCTGATCACTAGTTTCCCTAGCTTGTGCTTGAATTTTGCTGCCTGTTATTTAGGGAGCGCAAGGCTTCCCGATTACATTGCTTGGCCACTGGTTTCGCATGGAAATGCCAGCACAGACCTGGTCTGGATGAGTTACCTGCCTGTGACCTGCCTGAGCTGCGCTGCCATCAGCCTTGCAGTGTTCAGGCCCAGAAAGTACAGCAAAACTCGCTTTTTTTATGTTGCTGCCATGCTGATCTCACATACGTTCCCTGCCATGTCAGCCTCTTAAAGCCCTCCACACCTGAGTCCAGCCTGAGGAAAAAAGACCCCTGGTTTTTTCCTCCTAGGACTGTTTGTGCCAGGGATGCAAAAAAACAGATACCCCAGATCTGGGGTCCCTGCCAGCTCTCCCTTTAGGCTGACAGAGGGTCCTGCTGCAGGAGTACATTTTCCAATTGTTATTTCATTAGCGTATGTTTTATAGCATCATAATGTCAAGCGCTATTTTTAGTGATGACTTCACACCAACGCCTTTGGGAAGCCACACAACACAAGGAGAGGGAGGGAGGAAACAACCCAGATGATCTGCCGTTATAGCTTGAGCATGTGGGAAGCATCATCCTTTCAGCCTCCATGGAGATACAATCTAGTCATCCAGAAGTGATTCACGCTCTGAGTTTTGACTGGATGGCCACGTCCTCTGGACCAAGGTCTGAAAGGGAGATCAGCCTGACAAGTTCAAAACGGTGCTTGGAAGCAGGTGGTGCACTGGCTAGTTTGAAGCAGGAGATGGCAAAGTGACTGTAGAGGAATGGATGGAGGGGTGAAGTTTGTCAAAGAGACAGATTTGTGTTCCTTCTGGCTCAGGAGGACAAATGAGAGGATGTGTTGCTGAGGAAATGGGTGGCAGGTGGCAGCCCTACAAAACAAGTAGAAATATTAAGGCGCTGGGTAAAATCTGACTGATACTGAATCTAACTCCAGTCTCACTCGCCTAGGCTCCCAGTGCTGCTGGATCAGGACAGATGTACTCCAGGCTCTGTGCTTGTGAGCACAGAATGGAAGACTGAACATACGTTGAACATGGAACAAGGACTTGGGTCTTATTTTGGGACTGGCTGTTGGATCATCTGTTTGCACCATACGGATAGAAATGATGGATGAACTGTTAGTGCCACTGAGCTATCTATGAAGTGACCGTTGCTGCCAACAAACCTGTGATAGGAATAAAATGAAAAAAGGTGAAACTCAAAGCATAAAAGCCCCAGTCCTGCTGAGTGCAGGTTTTTTTGGAAATGACAGTCTGTCCTGATGAGGTTTTTGACCTCGCTGCATAGTGCTGTAAGGTATATTCTGTAATAAATGGCCTTCTGCAGACAGAAGGGTCTCCTGCATTGTTTTTGCATTTCATAGCAATCAGTCACGGCCAAAGAAAGCACAGCCATGGAGTGCTCCTGAAAGCAAAGCCCTGCACCCAGGACTGTTAGGACTTAGAGAGTGAAGCAGGGTCCCAAACCTGCTTTCCTCTCCTGCTGCCTCCAGTGCCAGCTGTGACCGGGGGAGCTGGTGGATGTGGGTTCCAACCTTCCCAGACTGGGAAGGAACATGAAACCTGCTCCTTCCCCTCTCAGCAGGTGATTTTCTGCAAGGTTTCTGTACAGATTTTGATCCTTTATTCTGTCAGTTGCTGGCATTTAGAGGTAGGAGAGGGGAATTTCAATGTGAAAATGTGTTGCTCCCTGTACCCTGTTCTGCCCTTCTGCTGGCAGAGCAAGGCAATGAGAAAAGCTTTCTCCTCCTCTCCAGGTGGTGAAACCAGACCACAGACCAGAACTCTTCTGCAAACTTTTAGTGCAAGCCCGTTGTATCAGACCGTGGACAGTGGAAACAGTAAAAGCATTCTGTATGTAAGTAAGCATGGGGTACAGACTCTCCTGTAATGGACACCCTTCTTCTAGGAGAAGGATGCTGGGGTGGATGCCAGTCTGTCTGGATTACCATTTAAAAAGCCAATAGATGGTGACTAGTAGGCTGGTGCTGTATTGTATTAGTTTTCTCATCCTGGAAACAGGAATTCTCTGTGTCTTCAATGCCACCATGTGGTAAATTAAGAAAACACTGACTTTATAGAAAATGTTATATTTGCAGTAGGAGGTATGTATATGGGAGGCTGAATATCCTGATCAGGCTTTAGTTTTTTGCTTAGACAAAATTCAGCCCTAGGGATGAGTGCATTTGTGTTTGTTTTATTTCTGAACCAGAATTAAATCTCTGTGTAGAGAAAAAAAGGAGAAGGTCAGTAGTTCAACTATTACAACTCACAACAGATTGTTAATATTTGTTAAAAATCCCCCGCGAACAGCACAAACAACAAACCCCAGTATACGGTAGTAACAAACCAACCACGGGAAAGGAAAATTATAGATGTTTTGCAGTAAGTTACCTGCCCTGCAGTGTCGTAAAGTCCCAGCAAGTGTTGTTGTCCTCCCACAGTCACAGTTACTGGAAGAGAGAAACAAAAGATGCTGTTTATGCACAAGCCAGTGGCCTCATTTTTTTTGGCGTTTTAATCCTAAAATGCCAATAGACCTTTGTGCTAGACACATTAACATGTGTCTTAAAATGTGCATCCTAAACCAAGCCATCTATTCAACTGAAACTGAAGGCAACCTAAGGTCACAACAAAAGCAAGTCCTTTATGCCAAGCTCTTATTTTTTTATAGACAGCCAAGAGTGATGAAGTGCACACACTGCTGCTATCACGGATCCAGAGATCGGAGGACATTTGCTTCTGTCTCTGCAGCCACCAGCTGAACCCCATGATGTGCTAGGACTTGAAAGCACAGAATTCCTGCTTCCTCACCATGAGCATTGGGGTAGGTTTGTCATGGATCATTGAGAGCTTTTTTTTAAAATTATTTTATTTCTTCCAGGCTGTGAAATGATGAAGCATTCAGCAGTGGCTGGTGTTTGGTGGGTCTCAGTGGAGGCACACTGCCTTTTGGGCAACGTGTCCTGTCCTGTATCATGCAACTGCAGGTCAAGCGACAGTGCTTAATATGTGCAGCTCTGTGGTTGACGTTTCAAAGGACAGGGAGTGAGAGGAGTACTAGTATTTGCAAAGATGTTGAACAGATTCTGTTGCAAATGGAGGAAAACATGGCTTAGTTCATTGATTGCACTCAGAATGTTTACTGCTTTAGTAGAATTCAGTTTGAACTTCATTTTGAGCCCATCAACATTGATGAAGATGTTTTCCATTGCCTTTGGATGAACCCCATTATTAGCTGGTCCCTGTAATCAGTGTTATTTCGTATAAAGGGTACGATCTGTGTTAATGACATTTAGTTAACCAGTTAATCTGCTTAAGTCATTACTATTCAACTGGAAAGAAAGGTGGGGGGAATCCAGTTCCACCCATTAGTCAACAGGAAGACTTTAAACATTCATCGGGAAGATTACTCAAAATAATCGTATTCTTGCAGCCTGTGGACTATTACTTTTTTTAAGCACAAGGGCAAACAGATGGAATGAACATAGAGCTATGGCTGGGGTAGGGGGGGCTAAGACTGGTGCCCATCGGCTGATCACAACTTGCAATTAAAGAGGGCTGGGCAAGATTAATAGTTACTTTTGTCAAAGAGGAGGCTTGAAAACATCATACAGGTTCTTGCTGATTTTTTTAAAAGTGATAATACTTTTGCAGGAGAAAAACATCTAGCAGTTTATAGAAGTTAATAGCTCCTGCACTGGGGAGCAATGTCCTGTTTGATATCTCTTAGACTTGAAGTCTCTGTCAGCGTGGTTGGACAGACTGATTATTCAGCAGCTTTACTTGCTTGCAAAGTGACACGGTGATTTTGCTAGCATCTATACAGAACAAAACTGACACCCTGAAAGTACAAAGGCTCAGCGAGGACCAGATTTGCTGATGAGAGCAGAACAGGCTGTGTTCACCTGCTGCTGGGGCTGCCTTGTGATGTACAGGGGAAAGGGGAGACGGGAAACGGGCCAAGAGCCATCCTCCCACTCCTCAGTTCAGAAGGTGGCTGGTACATAGTGCAGCATCCTGGGGAACTCCAGATGGGGCTAGCTGTTGAACATGAATGTCCATGGGTGGGAGACCCCAGGGAAGGGGTACTGGCTGGTACATAGTGCAGCATCCTGGGGAACTCCAGATGGGGCTAGCTGTTGAACATGAATGTCCATGGGTGGGAGACCCCAGGGAAGGGGTACCGAGGTGGGTAGATGGGTACCAACACAGGCAGGAGACAGTCCAGATGACCCATCCCCTTCCTTCAACCTGACTTGAATAAAACAATTTCAACTAAACTTTCCCAGAACCCTGCTTTTTAACTTTTTGTGGTGCAGGGAGTCTCAAAATATCCCAGTAGAAGTATGAGCTGTGTAAGTCTGCTGACAAGACACTTGCTTTTCTTAGCTCCCTTCTCAGAAGCAGTAGGGGCCACAGGTGGTCCTGCACAGCTTACCAGAAGCAGCTGGGAGGTGTGGGGTTTTTTTCCAGTTACGGCCTTGGCCAGCCTTCAATCTGTCCTTGTGCCAAGAAGTGCAGGAGCCAGACCTGTTCCGCTGATTTTACTTTGCTCAAGGACCAACTGTGGGAAGATGCGCCCTTCAGCTGAAGGCAATTTTCCAGCTGCGGTGTGTTAGCCACATGGTGCTCAGCTGGCCAAGGTGGTGTTTAGGGCTGCACGTGAACATCAGTCGCACTGTCAGTCCTTGACTGAACTTGTATGGGATCTGCAGAGCACCTCCAAAGCGGGTTGCCCGTAGGACAGCTGTGTGGCCATGGGGTGCATGGAGGTGCAGGTGATCTAATGTGTCTGATGAATCTGAAGAGACATTTGCCATACGTCTGTACTGGCATAGTTATCCAGCTTTTACGTGTCGTGCTGGCTAACTCTGAGTGCAGGCAAACTGAGCTGGGTCCTGCTTACAAAGATCAGCTCAGGTCTTCAGTGTTTAAAAAACGTACAAGTTGCACTAAGATTTTCCCTGTCCAGCCTTGGGCTGCTGTGAAATTTTGCTGGCCCATCTCTTGGTGGCACCTGACAGAGCTAGTCTGGCAAAAAGCCCTGGTGCAGACACAAATTGCTGCCTTGTTCCAGTAGTTAATATGGTTTGGAGATAAGCTGTTGGGGTAGAGGTCCAGCCTGTCTGCAGTACACTATGCTCTGCCAGAAGGATATGCTGCAGCTGCTCCTAAACTGTTGTCTGTGCTCTGGAGTCCATGAAGTCACGGCGGGTATTTTGCAATAGGTCTGTGAAGCCACACATTGAATAGTTGGTGATAGTTTCTACAGTTCAGTTTGGCTTCTTGGTGATCCCTGGGAAATACTGAGGGGGTATAAAGAGGCTGGTGGTGTTCCACCATTACTCTTTACATACACAAGGGCTAAGAAATGCAAGGGCTTTTGGAAAAATACACCCTGACTCTACCCAGCTTGCACGTTACATTTTAATACTTATAGCATCCTACCTGTTACAGGTTCTGCTGTGACTTTCTGGGCGGTGCCACTCAAATATTTTTCCTTTTTCTCTTTTTTTCTTTTCTCTTTTCTTCCACTTTGACTTTTTCTTTTCCCCATCAACCTTTAATTTGCCTTTCTTCTTGTCAAATATTCTAATCTGTCTCATCATCAGAAGCTATCCTTCCTGTGCACATCACCTCTCTAAGTTTACAGCTACCATCCCAGCAAAACCGTTTTCTTGGGTAAACTTCAGCAACAGGCAAACTGCTGTCTCTGGATTCCTGGCTTTGCATGCAGTGGGGACCAGATGTCTCACACTGACAACGCAAATAATCACTGGCTTTTGAAACAGCCGTGTCTAGATTAATACATTGGTGCTGAAATTTCCACCACGCTTTCATGCAGGCAAAACAGATGTCAAAATAAATGGGTTTTGCCTATGAAAACATCATGGTATTTTTATACTAAGGGTGTATCAGTCTGCCTCCATCAGGCAAAGAGCTGTTCAACACGTCCGCTTGGTAGGTTTTTATGAGCTAAGATTGCTCTGCTAGATTTGTAGGCCTTACTTTTGGCTTTATCTCGGTTTACTTTTACTTACCCTGCTACTATCTTTTCCTGTTCTCTCAGTGGCCGAGGCTATGGGAAGCCAACATGGAATTCCCTCCCAGTCACTGGGGCAATGTAGGTTCCTTTACGGGCTTGTGAACTCAGCTTTATGAGCAGTCTTGGATAACAAGATAAATGTGAACTCTCCTTACTGTTTAGTGGCTATATTGATAGATTGATGAAGCACTGAAATGGCATGGCCTTTAACACCAAGTGCAGTGGGGACGGCAATAAAATGTGGCTGAATACTTGCACAGTCCTGGTTCTCCTTTAGCTCCAGTCAGAGCTGCATCAGACGATGCAACAGGGCAGATGTTTTCTCCCCTTCACTGGTGGTTTTAACCAAGTGCACGATGTATAAAACAGCAACGCTTTTAAAATGTTAGCTAGATTATAAATTAGTTGGGTATTGCTAGTTTGCATAAGGATTTTAGATCACCACTAGGGCTTTGTCACAGTCCTTGTGCCTGGTAATGAGGCTCAACACAGAGCTCTGAAACATGTTGTCCCGCTTGAAGACCACAGTAAAAAGGCAAGGTGCTAGGTGGAGTTATTGTGTGGGCTGGGTCTGGTGTGTGGACCATGAACTGGTCTGAGCTGGGAGCTCTGTTTTTAAATAAGTGGTTACTTCCTGTTCCTGGGGACAATACAACAATTTTTGTTGATGTTCTTGTTGCCCAGATTGCCCCAGATCCACCTGTCAATGGCCAGTCTTTGCCAAAACCTTCCCCCCCCTGTGTTTTATTTGCTCACAGCAAAGCCCTGGCAACCTTGTGGGACTGAAACGTACCCCTGGAAGAGCCCTTCAGCCACACAACAGCGATGTTCATGGTCTGCGCTAACAGAAAGGGGACACAAACTGGCTGCTGCCCTCCCAGAATTTCTTGTGTTTGATTAATAGTGCAAAGCAACATGCGTCTCTAGTCTGACACCGAACTAGGATGCAATAGCTCAGACACGCTTAGCTGTGGTACCGGAGAGCGGACATGCACAGCATGGGGAATTTTTCAGTGCCTGTGAAGAAGTGCTTGCAGAAACAAATGACTTTGAAATCACTAGCCAGAATGTACACAATAGCTTAGGCTATGTCTAACGTGATACCACATGGGAGAAGTCATCTATTTATTCTAGTGCCTTCCTGCCAACAAATTAAGGTTCAGCTGCTTTGAAGACTGATGCCAAGAGCCTGACAACAAGTAGGGGTGGTAGGACCTGCCTGGATGGAAAAGCTTTCTCATTTTTTTGGACAAATTAGTCTGTGTCAAACCTCACACTTTCACAAGGGCCACCTTCTGCCCTTGTCAGCAAGCTCTGAGTATTAAGTTTGTGCTTTTGTCTGTTCATCATGATTATGTGTACTAGATGCATGCTACTTAACACAGACTAATGGCCACCAGTATAAGATAAGAACAACAGCAATTCCAGGTGATCTGCTGGCAGAAAAAGTGCCCAAGTCTGTTTCTTTTCCAAATAGGAAGGTGGGTAAAATCAGAAAATGGACAAAAGAACAGGTTTTGGTCAGCTGCAGTAGAGTTTAGATGGAAGATTTGGGTTCTTACTGCTTTAAGTGATGGGTAGACACTTGACCAATATTTTCATTTCTAGATGGAAATGAAACGTGTGCCTCATAGATCTCCTTTCACTTTCAAAGGTGCTTGTTCATGCAGGCCTCACTCCAGGAGGAGCAGTACTGTTTTAAACTCTTGGCTTCAGCTTGTGCCCAGTTTCACAGTGCTACTTCACACCAAACTTCTTGGCTCCTGCATATTTGGCAGGTGAAGCTCTACGTGAAACGGTAACTGGGTCTGATCAGTGTTTTACTACAGATCAGATACTAAGGAGGGAGGATAGCAGTGAGAAATGAACTGAGACATGTTTTTGTCTTTAAAATACATATGCACACACATATACAAACACATCTTTTATGTATACACAATACACACATTTATTTATTTTTCCAGTTTCTGGTTGAACAAAATTTTCAGTTGTAGAATGACATAGTTTGCTTTGGCTTGGGGCATCCTAATCAAGGACCTGAATTCACAAAGTAACATAGATCTTATTGGCAAAATAGTGGGTGAACCGCTTCATGCTCAGTGGCAGGGACTGGAGCCACAGGTCATCTTGGAGGACTAGAGCAGCTCCCAGGGAGGTGAGAACTGAGTGTCCTCCTCACCCTCACAGTAAAAGGAGAAGATGATACACCCTCTTCCCTGTGAGTATGCCCTGAATCTGCTGCAACACCAGCCTATACAATCAGAAAATCAGAACATTTTCAGCAATGCCAGAACCATTCGTTCCCAGTTTCTTCTGTGTTCTTTACCGGAATTACTGTCAAGTTAATTATATAAAGAACAGAAACCACCTGCAGTTATGATGGGTTTTTTTTGTGCTTTCCTCAGCACAGATTTGAGGTGTAAGTTGAACTGCTTAGAAGGGGGCTCCAGTCAATGATTTCCCTGGGAAGTTCGACTCTCTCTCTGACAATCATCTTTGCAAGGCATGATTCAAGTCCAGACTATATCTTTAAAAGCAAATGCATTATCTGTAGACTGCAGCAAATGCCGGGGTGTCTCAGGGACCTCCATTCCTTCCTCTGGCACTTTCAGAGTGATTTTTGTGAAGCGATCAATATACTGACTGCAGTGTGTTCTCAAGCAGCTGATATCCCTGGGGATACTGACAATGTTTGCTTGCTGGGTAATATTTTCCTTCCTTCCTGAATGTAGTTTCATGAAAGATTTTGTAATGAACTGGGAATCTCCCTCCCCTTCACAGATGTCTTCTGCTCTCTGGGGCTTACCCCAGGCAGGACAGGAGTGTTTTTGTAGGAGTTTGTTTGAAGAACGATTTTAAAAATCTTGTTTATAAATGGTCTTCTTTTTGTACTGCAGAGCTCCTAAAAAGGGGTCTCTGTAGCTGGAATGTGAGGATCCCTGTTGCATTTCAACTAGGGACTGAAACTCAAACATGCCTCAAAGACATTTGGATCTCTCATTTCCTTTGGTTCCCATAATGGTTGGGCATCTAATCGAACTGAAGCTACATATCCCAGGCTTTAAGAAACAGCAGCTTTGAATATTCATCAGGAGAACAAAGTAAAGGTGGGCAGTGCATTTCTGTAGCACCTGCTAAGTGCTTCAGGTGCATTTCTGAATCTTATTTTGGGTCATATTTGTGTTCAGAAATATCTTTCTTTGGCTGATCCAGGTGAAGAAAATACGGATAGGGCTGCCAGAAATTAATCTCTCACATGCTGGTTTGATTTTGGTTGTGTCAGTGCCTGGGGAACTTATTTTAGCTGCTGTGGACCAATCTTCAGAAGTTACGCTGCTACAGCTGAAGCTGGGAAGACTCAGGACATCTGCAGATGAAAGCCCTGGGGATGCTACGGTCTGGCAGCCACCAGAGGAAGCCAGTCAAGAAAAGAGTAAGCAAGACCTTAATGACATGTCCCCATCTTTCAGGCCAGGAATGACAATCAGCTTGGCTGAGCTCTAATGGCTATTTACCACTTGAGCTAGAAGGCTGTCCTAGCAGCGTTTCTCCTTGGAAATACTCGGGAACATTTTGCTTTGACTGAACGCACTGCTACAACACCGTGTGTCCAGCACAGCTTGGGCGACAAGAGCTGGTGTTACACAGGACCCTTGACTCACCCAGTGCCCCATGACTCAAGCCTGGGCCATTTGTCACTTCCACGCGGAAGGGTCATCTCCAGGAAGTGGAGTCACACGTTGCTCACGGCGTGTTCCCCCATCTCCTCCTTCATGGCAAACTCTGATGACAGCCGAAGTGATTCTCTGCCTCAGACTTATCCTGCAGCTTAACTACATTCTTTCTGAAAGGAAAATCCAAAGCATGCTATTTTGCCCTGTAATTGGCCTAAGTACTGCGCTTTAGATGTAAATTGTACTAAATATGCCTTTAACTGCTCCTGTATTCACCTACCACTAGTTTGCACAGGCCCCGGAGAGTCAGTATGTATCAAAAGAAGGGCTCTGAGTAAGCCTCACCTTTTCTGTCACCTCATCAATGGCTGAGATCAATGTTCTGCTGAGCAAATACTCTTGCCCATCTGATATTTACAATATCTGAAAAACATTTCCAGTCTGGTCCCCGCGGTGGGAGCACAGAGAGGCCTCTGGGGCTGGGATTCAGCTGATTTCACTCAGTGTAGCTCTTGGTCTAATGAGGTGGTGAGGAATTCGTTGCTTTGTCTTTAGGCCACAGGCATTTAGTGATTTTAAAGCCAGATAGGATTCATAGCATCATTTATTCTGCTCTAAATAGCTCATCTAGTGTCTTCCTACAAGGCATCTTGTTCTTATATCATTCTTGTAGCTCTTTTCCAAATTCTTTTCAAGCAGTCGCTATGACCAGCCAGTGTGGTCTAGCAATGGTTTCATTATCAATCTAGCCAGAGGTAACATGGCTTTCCTATTTCTACCTGTCATCCCTCAATGGCTGATCTAAAGCTCACGTTGGTTGATTATTCCCGTTATTTAATGAGTCTGGCAGTACTTCATGCTTTCCTTCAGGCCAAGGTCAAGTCATTCTTGGTTTTTGTGTTTGTAAGCTTCTTTATTTCTTTTTAACTCTGTGGTTGTATGGAAAATCTGGAGACTGTAATGCAAATGACCACTTGAAGGCATCTCAAGAAAGGCCAGGCAAACAGTCACGCTCCTGCAACGCTCTCATGGCATGGAAGTCAATGTTGAAGACTTTTGGAAGTCTGGGATTGACTATGCAGAGACAAGCTTTTTCGGCAGGATGTTTCAGTACTTCTGGAAGCATCAGAGAAGTGATATATAAACAGTTCCCAATGTTTCCTTTCCAGACATCCCTCCACTGCCTCTAGTGATTGCTCTTCACCTTGGACTCCTGTTTCTTGTGTGTGGCAAGGGGTGATCCCTCCCCTCTGCCTCATCCATACAGGTTTGAGGATCCCAGTGGAACTGGTGGGAAAATGCCCAACCCTGAGTCGCGTTACCACTGCGCTGGGGAAGCAGGCTGACACCGAACAACAGCTCTGTTGTCCCATTCTGCAACAGGAATAGATTCATCTAGACATTGTCATCCTACAGGAAGATTCATGACCTGCACTATGTGCTTTTTAGCATCTTGAGAGGAAAAAGGCTGCAGCCCTCCACTGATGGCTAGTTGCTATGCAGAGACATTTTTATTCAAGCAGATGATACGAAATGCTGTTAGTCTTTCAAAATGTGTTGAGAAGTCAGACTTCAGCACTGGCCAGCTTACATGACAAAGAACACGAAAGCAGTGGAGGTCAATTAGGAAGACTGAGCAGAATGAATCTGGTCCAGAAACAGATGACAGAGAATGGAAATTCCCAAAGCTTTCAGAACAAGCAACACTAACATGAGCCAGCTTCTTCCCAGTTTAGGACATTACTTATAGACAGCATGAATGAAGTTGATTTATTGCAATCATTGACCTCATTGTTTGTAAAATCAGCACTGGAGGATTTACCCGGCATCTCAGTGAGTTATTGCTGTGCTAATCAATCCTTGAGCAAATTCAACTTTGCTGATAGCAGAGTCCAAGAAACCTTGGGGTCTCTGCAAGAAAGGCTGTGCCCAGTTTCTCCAGTAATACAGTCCTGAGGGAGCTCTTGGGACCTCAACATTGTGCAAAGCTGTGCTAGATGGAAAAGGCTAACGTGATTATAGCACTTGGGGAATTGAAGAACAATTGGCATTGTGCTTAAGAGAGCATTTTGTTAGATTTCATTCTGTCTTAAATAGAGGGCTGTGCACTGCAGCAGGCTGGGAGGTGCTTCCTGAGGATTTCGGCTCCCCGCGCACCAGCAGCTGTCCCCATGGAAGGCAGTTCTGCTCCTCAGTTAGAAGCTAATAACAACTGCCTAGGTAAATGCGCTATATTTGCGGGGCAAATAGACTCTGATATGTGTCTTTCAATGATAATCTAACTGAGGGTCTTTTTAATCTCTAGTGAAAGTAATAGCACTAAATCCATTCAAATGCTACACAGAGGAAAAAATGTAGCATTAAGTAATATAAATAGATAGAACCTGAACATATTATTAAAAATATTATGGTTTTTCCTAAATAATTAAGAATATTAGATATCTTCTTAATCCTGAGTGACAGCGAAGTGCCCTTCCTGAGACCATGTGATTGTCTGTGGTATTGAGATGAATGAAAGAACAAAACTTTGGCTGTGACTGTTGTGTAAGCCCATGCAAAAACCGAAAGGCAGCACGTAGATAATTTTCTATATTTTTAGCTCTACTCAATATTTTTGAGGCTTCCATCACCATAGCACAGTATCTAGGAATGTCTGTTTTCTGGTACTGGGTTTATGACTCGAATCAAGAGCAAAGGTGGCAGAGCTTTGAGATTATTAAAGAGTGACTGATAATTGGAGTAATCTTATTAGTATTTTAACTAGATGTGCTGTCCTGACCTACAAAAGACCAGGTACTATGGCATTTTCAGTTTATTTTAACTGACTCTTTAAATTAACTGTTTACTGAAACCTAATTGTGAAGAACGTATTAGCAGTCTCCTAACAGTGATGCCGAGATCATAGTGAGCAGAGCAAGGAGTGTGAGTTTTACTCCAAGGAGATCAAGTGAGAATAAAGGGAGCCTTTGACCATTTGCCTGGCTCCTCTCTCCTGCCTGTGTAAGGCAAAAGTCGTTCTTCCAGCTCTGCTGAGTGCTGGGGAAAAGACTATCTCCAAAGTTATGTCAAGCATCTGGTTATCCGGGAAACATGAGTCTTGGTAAATAACATCAGAATAAATGCAAGATCAGTAGCAAAATGAGACAAATTTCACTGAAATGTGCCCAGGCAATACACAGGGTGTTTCCAGAGCATGGGAGGACAGGGCTGCCTGTGTGGCTGGGGGAAAGCAAGCTCTCCACTGTTATTCTGGTACTGCTCGAGGATCAGAGCTAGGGTGTGTTTGTTTGTTTGTTTGTTTTCTTTTTCTGGGAAGGGAGCAGAAAGC
The DNA here is from genome assembly GCF_015220075.1 of Falco rusticolus. Classification (NCBI taxonomy): domain Eukaryota; kingdom Metazoa; phylum Chordata; class Aves; order Falconiformes; family Falconidae; genus Falco; species Falco rusticolus. Next base: position 30,738,427 of record NC_051193.1, read on the forward strand.
AGTGTGGAGAGACAGTACTGTCTGACAGCATTGGCTCTTTGCTGTGACAGTCTCTTCCTAAAACCTGTGGCAATCTGCCTTGGTCTGGGTTAGGTGGCAGTGGGAGCAGGTAGTGCTGATGGAAGGGCACAAAATTGCTGCTATGCAGTGAATGGGTTGTCCTTGCTGTGGGCTGGATCTTCAGGTGATGGAGTAGCTGTAACACAGGCACATGTACTGGCAGAAGACCCTGTGCTCTTAACTCGACAGAGGTCCCAGATTCTTGGTGAGAAACAGACTTCAGCAAAAGCATTTTAGTCTTCAGTGGCTACAACTTTAGTGCATTGAATTCGCTGAGGACTTTGAAGCTGAAAATTTAGGAGCTTTCATTTCTTGCGTTCCTGAAGAGTTCCTAGCTAAGAGTGGCTGAGGCCAGATAGTCTGTGCTGGCCATACTGGTTCTCAGTATCACCCCACATTAATCGGTGTTGGTAACTGTGGTAGAACAGCCAAAAGGAATGAGGGGCATGGAATGAAGATGGACCTGTCCTGGATGCTGGATCAGAGTGGGAGAGAGACGTTACCCAGCAGCATCATTAGCACTACAGCTTGCAGCGCACTATGGCACATCCCCCTGCTGCTGGACGTGATTCAGGGGAGAAATGGCTTCTGTGGTCACCAGCATCTTCAACAAAAAGTACAGATGCCAAAGCTAGAAAGGAAGAAAAATTATGATACAGAAGGGAACAGAAGTGTGTTGTCCGTAAGAACCTGATGTTAGGGGAAAAATGATTGATGTGCTGGAATATAAACCAGGAAGCAGCCACTAGCTTGGCTGCTGTGTAAAGAGCCTGGCTCTCCTATTCCTTACATTCAGGTGCCAGGCAAGCTGACCGGGAGCTAATGTAAAGATGAGGCTAGTGATGGGCCAAGGTGTTTTGGGTGCTGCATTTGGGCACAGACCCATGGTGTGTGTGTGTGTTCCAGGTGTTGCTGTGTGCCTTTGAGCAAGGCATCTGCGGTCAGACCTGCTCTCCGGCTCGGAGAGCAGAGCGGTGCCTCGGGCGTATTCCAGAATTATGGTAGGGTAGCTTAAAATAGCATCTGATCCTCTGATCTGCGAACCGCTGGGGCAGGGGCGTATTTGGCACACTGAACTGAATCCAGCTGTCTCCAGTGTAATGCATTGCACAACAAGCTAAGGTAAGCGCGAGAGGTCAGGAGCGTTAGGTTTGCCCAAACTCCAGCACTGCTGTAGCTGACATTTTACATACTGTCAACCCGGGTTTGGGCAGGGGAAAGATTAAATGATGTTTTGAGGCCCTTTCCAACACCAGCCTCCCTGATGCTTCGTCTGTTCCTTGTTTAAGTTTCACCTGAACTCTGGCTTTCCCTGTGCATGTTCCCTGGTGAGGCACTGCTTGAAAAGGCTTGAAAACAAAGTACCTGCTCCTGAAGCCAAGGGGGACCACGACAGAAACTCGGCTTGGCATTTCCCAGAAACAGCATCAGGCCCAGGGTACTTAGCACCAGGACCAAACTTCAGCTGCTATTTACCCTGCAGCTTGCAGAGATTAGCCAAACATTTGTGCAGCAGCTCTAAATGTGTATGACTTAGGAAGCAGAAGTGTTAAACACCATAAACAAAAATCTTGGAAATATTTAAACTTTCTGATAAGAAAAGCTGAAGTTAGGAATTCACTTTTTTTTTTTTTTTTTTTTCTTGGCTACCACAAAGGTTTTAAATGCTGTTAATGCTTTCTTTACACCCTGCTGAGAAGCCTTCCACTTTCCTCTCTGGCGTGGCAGCCGCTGCAGACAATGAAGTGATTGTAATGTTGGAAAAGCAACAGAAGCAGATGGATGAAATGCCTGGTCTGAAGCCTCCGCGTGTTTGTGTTTGCACACGTGAAAGGGAGAGGTGAGTGCAGACCTGAGCAGAGGATCCCCTTACCGTCGCCCTTTGCTCAAGCACAATTGCACTCATGTGAAGTGGAGCGTGAGCCAGCCCCATGATTGCAGAAGGGTACTTCCTACCACCAGGGACAATCTGGTGTTAAAAAAATTTTCAGGTTGTGCAGGAGAGCAAGGGGCTGCAGCCCAGCCCTGGATGTACAGAAGAAGTGCTGAAGTGCCTCCTTGAGCTGAGGCTAGAAGATTTTTTTCCTTTGGACAGAAAAAATAAATCCAAATTCCTGTACAGAGCTGAACAGGAATTTTCGGCTAGAAAATGTATTTCTACAGAATCAGAAGTTTCCATGGGAAGATGTTGCTTTCAACAGAATAGTTCAGATGTTTCCACTAGAAGAAATGAAGCGAAATGATGTGAAATAACTGACCATGATCTGAACTGTTCCCTTTGTTCGAAAGGCGTGAACCGGTTAACAAAAAGCTGTTTCCCTGCCACAGAGGTAACACACGCTGTGAGCGGTGACCCCGAGGGGGGTCCAGCCACACAGACCCAGGACACCAGGGAGCCACCATGGTGGCTTGATGGGCCATGAGCAACGCAGCCTGGATGGGGAGCAAAACACAAATACCCAGGTCTGGGCTGTCAGCTGCCATTGAGTACTTTTCATGATGGTGAAAATGAGGTTTAACGTAGAGTCCAAAATTTTCAGGTTGTTGCAGATGCATTAAACCTAAGGTTGGCATGGATAGGTGGGACCATCATATTGATTTAAAAGTTTTGAAGTGCAACTGTTGAGTTTTTCCAGCAGATCAGTTTATTTACTTTCTTATTTGCATAAAGTTTGCTCTTATGAAAATTTTATATTTTTATTTATATTATACATTAAGATTAATTATAATTTATATTAACCTTTCATTCTCATGTACAATGAAAATTAATTCTGAAATACGTAGCTATTCCAAACAACAAGAATTTGTGATGGGTTTTTGCTCTAACTAAAACTTTTAAAACTTCTAACTCTAAGTTTAAGATTAATTACTTTAACTTTTCTGTTAATTATTCCGTGCTTGAGTACAATTTTTGAATCAAATGAAAGGTTCTAATTCAGCTGAATTTCCAAGAATGCCTTGCACTCCCTGTTAGCTATAACTCCATTTAGACTGTATTTACTCTTGAAAAGATTTATTAAGTTTCATTCACCTTTTCTTCCACCTTATGAACATCAGAGGCAGCTCTGCTGAGCTCAGAGGAATTATTTTTGGTTGGGAGAAACATCAATCATAATGTCTTGTAGCTGGAAAAACAGTGAACTAATTTTGAACCAAGCAGCGTATATTTTTATGTAAATTGCTGTTAAAATGTTTTGATCTTAAAAAGCAATGGTGACTAGTTGCAGAACAGCAGAAATTTATGATAAAATGATTATTTTTATAACATTTCCTTTCTTTCCTTAAGCGAGACAGGAAAACAGTCAGCAAAATATAGGATAGCAGCAGGTACCTGAATTAAAAAATCAAAATATCAGCCAATATGACAATGGGCATCTCTGCAAATTATTCTTTCATCTGGTAGAAATATTATTTATTTTCCACCTAGTTTTATTTAAGGCTGTGTTTGCTTAATGACTGACTGAAATACGCAGCTCTTAAAAGAGGCATTCTAAGAGACCATTTTAAACATCACGGCTGGTAATTTTTTCTATTTCACACTGCTCTCCTGAGAGCCGAGCAGTTCACTCCCCCTTGCTTTCTGGAGCTATTAGAAAATGTTGACACACTTCTTCAGCTACATGAAAGTGCCACTAATGGGGATCACATCTGACTTCAGAGGAAAGGGACTTTGAAGACAAATCACAGAACACTGCAAATAAAGGAGAAGTGAATCGAGGTAGAAAATCCACAGCTACTTCCTGCAAATGATCACCAAGCAGGGTGTGAATTGCACCTTTGGTTTCAGTTGCTGGTTAGCATGGTGAGTGGATTTCAAGCAGCATATTTTACACAATGAGATACATGAAAAGCCTTGGGTTTAGGGAAGACATTGTTCTCCGTTTCTATTTTTACAATGGCAACACTCTGGATTATGACTCCATTGTATGAGGCCAGTGCAAACAGGCGGACAGAGGCTGGCCTGGCCCTGCAGAGCAAACGCACCAACAATGGAGGCGGAGAAGGAAAATTTCCTGTTTCGCAGCGAGGGAAACAAAGTGCACAGGGGGGACGTGGCTCTTGGGGCCACACCGGGAACCAGGGCCAGCTGGGTTTTAAAACCCCAAGCCTTAGTCTGTGGCTTCATCTCAGAATGGAGGGGTCTTTGGGTTGGGCCATCCTTGCAGGCAGCACATCCCCTGGGTGATGCTCAGAGCTCAGCCATGGTGTCCTGCTCATCCCTGTGGGACAGTTCCAGGTCCTTTGCTCTTGCAGGTGCAGGGAGCAGCAGAGAACAGGGCCCGTTGTCCATGTGCACTTTTGGAAGGCAAGAGTGCCTGCAATATTTTGTTTGAGCTGATTTCCCTGACAACGAGATTAGAGCAGCTAAACATCGCTGCCGCTGGAAACTGATTTCGAATATCAGCAGGGCAAGTGCTTGCCTTGGCTGCAGCTGCCTGCCAGGGATTGTTTCTCTTTAGTGGCTGGGATGTTGCTGAGTTTTCAGGCATGCTGTAATTTTCCATTGATTTTTAATGAAACAGTTCTGATGCTTGTAAAAAAAGGAGCCTCGGGGTCTTGTGCTGACTTTGTCCAGAGCCAAACTCATCAGATAACATTTTTCCCGGTTCCTGCCCTGTCAGAGTAATGTATCTGATGGACACCCAGAAATTCATTCAGAAATGACAGATCCACAAAGTAATCAAGCTGCCAGTTTAAGTAAAACAGATATTAACTCAGACACCTCTAAGCTCAGCTGAAGCCAACGCTTCTACACGGAGAAAAGCCAAGTTGTGGAAAACATTTTTTTTCTTACACATTTTTGGCAGTTTAAAAGGGTTTTGAGTGTTTTTGTGCATTCTTATAGCAACAAATTTAGAAAACTCTAAGAAACCCTCAACTGTCTGCTTTGATGCCACAAAAATGGAGCGAACAAAATAGCATGCAGCGTTTCAAACCAAGTCCGGCAAAAAACCAGTGGCTGTTTGAAGGGCAGCAGCAAACCAGGCTGGCTTATGGCTGAGCATGTGCAAACCCGTGTGGTCATGTCCCTACAGCAGCAGATGAGCACTGTATTACCTGGCCCTAAATGTCCTCATGGTAAGAGCAGGCAAAAAAAAAAAAAAAGGCAGGTAAGAACAAGCTGTGAGATTCTTGGGTAGGTTTAGCCATTTTGTGCTTTCGCTCATGCTGGTGGGTATGAGCAAGCTCTGGGGCCAAGCAGAGCTGCAAGGATAGGAGCTCGCAGCTGCATGGCTTATAGTGGTGCCAGGGATCTCCTGTACCAACCCCGGTTGATTTCAGAGGCTTTTGCTGCTGCCGCAGGCTGGCATTATTAAGGTTATCTCTTTGGCTGCTTTCAAAGCCATCTGTATAAGGAAAGCTGCCACCGAGCTGCATCAGGAGGGAAATGCAAGGGGAGATTGAGTCTGGTTTTAAACCCTCTCCAATGCTGCCTGCATGAGGTGGAGGAAGCACCCTGTACGTCTGGGATGTGTAAATCTGTCTGCCCAGCTGCCTGGTAGCGCTCTGATGCAATGGGGAGCTCTGCTTTGCAATTAGCGGCTGCATCACATGCTCAATTATGGCTTGTGGTGAAACAAAGTAGAAGGAAAAAGGAAGCAAGCGTGGACCACAGAGCTGTGTCCAAAAGCCCAAAGACACTGCTAAAAGATAAAAAATAGCTTAATTTTTGTTTTAATTGCTGGTATTTTTTAGTGCTTTGAGCAAAGCACCTTTTCTCTTTCCCTTCTATCTGTGTTTCTCTGTTTTTCTGGGGTTTTTTTTGGTTTTGTTTGTTTGTTTGTTTGTTTGTTTGTTTTTTCAGCCCAGTGTTTGTCACAAGGAGTCAGGGTAAAAGATTTTTGCTCTACGATACACAAAAGGTAGAATAAAGTCAGTTGCTTTCACCTAGTGCACTTTAGCTGTCTGCCTTTTTCTTTGATCTCAGGTTTGTCCAGAGCTCCTACATGAAGGAAATAGGACAGAACCAATGCATAAAATAGTGTCTACACGTTGGCTGTAGATTTTACGCAACCAGGCAGGGAGCAGATACAAGGAAAGGGTTGTGCAATCTCGACTGCATGGGAACTGGGAGCGGGAGGGAGAGGAAAGCTGCTGGGTGCATTTAATCCAGCCTCAGCCTCGCAGCCCCTCTGCTCCCTGGGCTGCTGCCCCTCCGCCAGCTCCCACGGCAGCCCCGCATCAGCTGGAGCCCCTCTGTGGGTCAGGGAAATGACCTCTGCCAGGACCTCCACCGACCCGGTGCTGCCAGGCTGCCAGCACTGCACAGAGCCCTTTGAACCCTTTGAAGAGGCCACCATGCAGCGCAGACGGGAAAGCCCCGTGTGTGCACGCAGCATTCACGTTCGTGCAACGTGCTCCTTTGCCAAATGACATTTTCCACAGATGCTGGCTGAGATCAGTCTGCACCTGCACATGTGTGTGTGTAACTGAGGTTGTGATTACCGCATTTGTTTGAACAACTGTGGTTTCAGCGATATTTTTTTTTTCCCATATGCTTACAGCTCCCATTTCTAACAATTTGATCTCCTGCATATACCAAATCTGTGCTGCAATTACTGTTCTTTCCTACTGTCCAAACCTGACTTGTTCATCTCTTTCCACTCTGGTGTGCAGCCACTTTGTCTGTTGTTTGTTTTCCAAGTATTTATCATCATAGCCAAAAAGTAATCTGTAATAACTGGGAGCTATACCTACATTATCACGGCTTTCTCTGGCTTGACACATATGCTTTTATACCGGAGCGACAGGGCTGGATTTCGTTTTGCTGTGGTTCTTAGAGGGATGCTAGAGCGAATGAGCAGTTCTTTCAGTGAATACAAATATGGCAAAATGGAAATGCTTCCCGGTGTTCCTGGAGAAGACCATTTGGAGACAGAAGTCTGGGAGTGACTTCCTGGGTCGTTTCATCCTTGGCATCAACGGAAATTGGAGATAGAGGTGGTTGTTGTAAATGTAAAGTAATTAATTGACTGTTGAAATATGTAAAGATTAGGGATCCTTTGTAAATCAGAACCAGGATGTGGAGGAGGACGGAAAAGTGGGAACACAGGTAGGATTGCAGCCCTTTCACATTGCAGAATTGCCCCCTGCTAGTTGGCAGAATTGCACCACATGGCATTGCTTTAAAGCCAGCAGATGAAGCATGGATCACAAGCAGCGGTGGAAATCCCTCTGCCTGAACCCGATGGAGGCAGTAGCTACGTGGCAGAGGTACGTGACCCAGCAGCCTGGCATGGCTAGCTGAGATGCACGGCACTATTTCTGGCAATTTAACTGCATGGTCAGCGATGAGTTCTGCTCTGATGCAAACTGGCACACTCCACTGCTGAGGCTCATATGGCAAACACTGCCACATGGTGTATATTCTTAAAAAGCTTCCCTCTTAACTTGTCATACTTCTGTCTTTGCTAGCTGTTTTTAATCCTGTCTCTAGTCCACACACAGTAAGATATCTGCAAAGCAGTGCTGCCTGTGCCACCGGGAAGGAGAACACCTTGCCCTAGATACTGAAATATCGGTACACCTCCTGCCATCCTAGAGTTATGCAGCAGTCCAGCCTGGAGAGCAGGAGCCTGCTGCTACTCGGTGTGTCTGGACAGGCGGGTCAGGTATTCTGGTCCTGGTTTCTACACACTCTATTTTTAGGAAACCCCTGCTGTGCTGTCTTTCCCCCTGCCTAATGTCAAAAGGTAACCCACCTCTAATCTGGTTATTAGAAGATGATCCAGCTCCACAGGTCAGTGAATAGTCAAAAGCATCATTTGATAGTTGAACTTTGCTGCTGGCTCCTGACTGTGGCTGGTGTTTGCAGGGAATCCAAAGCAGCTGCGTGGAGAGGAGCTGTGATGTGTCTGCGCGGAAGGCAACCGAGGGCCAGAGGCCAATTGTTTCTCTGAGTCGGTGGCATTTTTTTCTTCCAGGAATTCTGCTGCATCACGACTTAAAGGGCATCTTTCTTTTGGCCAGGGAAAGAGGCTGACCTTGATTCCACCACTGCTTTGGGGTCCTCGCTCCAAGAGACTGATCTTATGGGTACAGAGGAGGAAGGGGACAACACTTCCCCTGGGTTTATTCCCAGTTCAAAACATTATTAGGAAAGGCCTGATACATCCCTTCTGAGGAGGTTTCTCTTCAAATGCTGATGTCTCATTTCCCCCCATCAAATTCCCCACGGGGTCATCACTGACATTAATCTTGCTCTGGTGCTTCACGCCGCCCTGGCCTGCCCCCCTCCCTGATGGGGAGAGGCTTCCTGCGTCTGAGTCAGCCTGGCGGCGGGGCTGGAGCGAGCAGATGGAAACAAATGGGCTCTGCTCACGCATCGCATCCTCCCCGCGTGCACTGACACGGAGCCAAGCTCTGCCTGCTCCGCCACACCACCCTTATCTATGCGGTGCACGTTCACGCCCCAGCAGCCCCACCGGCTTCAACCGCTGCTGCTCAGCGCTGGCTTGCAGCACTGAGGCTTGTGTTTAGGGAAAGGTGGGCTAACTTCCAGCTCGGGCATCTGTAGGACTCATACTACGGTGCTTAGGAAATACCCAGAAAATATCAGCTCATTAGACACGCTCGGTAATGGAGGTACATCAACAATGAGTCAGATTTGCTGTTTGTCATTGCAGCTCACGGCTGAAGCTCTCTGAATGACTGTGTGGCTTCCTTGGCTGCCTTGTGTACAACAGGGAGAAGAAACCAGGGAGGAGGTAACGTGCTGATGGCTTGGGCTAACGCGGGCCACTGCAAGCATCTGCTGAAGTCCCTCCAACCAACGAGGTGCCTGGAGCACCAAAACTAACGCAGCAAATGAATGCTGAAAAAAAATATCTTTCCCTGTGTCTTATGCTGGCTTTTTAGAACATGTTCTTTTAAAAGAATGGCCATTTCCTAGGAAATTTCCTTTAAAATGAAGGTCTGTAAAATGGAGCGTTGTATTTGAAAGATGAGACAAAGGAGGGGTTTTAGGTGTTTCTTTAGAGAATACTGAATTGAATGAAATTATAAGGGAAAAAATGACTCGTTTTAATCAGTTCGGTTGAGAGCTGTGGCGAGTGCAATTTCTTTTATCCACACCTCAAAAGGAGGAAAGAACATCTTTTGGTCCTGTATGAAAGATATACAATATTTCCCTCCTCCTATGACACAGGCTACAGGTGCACTCCAGATCCATTTCATTGGCAAACTGCTTCTATGGGCATAAACTTTAAAACTGTTCATAGGAGGGTTATTACACATGGGGACTTGCAAACAACTGACACTTGTGCTGACAGGAGAGTTAAAAGACAGAAAAAGTTATCTGACAGGCATGTGCTTTCATTGCACAAGACTGAAGAGATGATATCATTTATCCACATGGATACAGTGCTGGCATCTCTGGATTCACGTGGTTACACTACAGGCTTTGCAGTTGCATGACTGGCTGTGTTGCACTGTCTGTAAAAAGGTCTTTTGTCCCTTTAAATGTCACTTACTGTCGAATCATGGAAAAGCTTAGAAGCCAGTGTTGACATTAATTCAAACAGATCTAAAAAAAAATTCTGGTAAGGTTCCACTGATAAACACTTTGGTCCTAATCTTGCAGCTGGCTGTGTGTGGGCAGATGCGTGTGTTCCTGCAGAGCCTCTCTGGCTGCTGGGAAAGGACACGTGTTTTTAAGTCAGCTATTTGTCTTGAGATATTGCTGGACTGGGTCTTAGTGAGGTGTTTTGAAAGGTAGCCAAATGACTGAAGAGTACAAAGCCACCAATTCCCACTGGGAACTGTAAGTGGCTTGGGCTTTTTTGAAACTGTAATGTCACTTTATTATTTTAGAATATTGCTTAAATCCTTCTAATTTTCCATTCCCCCCACACCCCAAACATTTACGCTCTTCCATCCCACTAAATCCTTCTTTCTTACTAGTGATGGGGACCTGAATTTTGCTCTCAGGTATTCATGTAACCCCCTCACCTTCAACCAACTAGACACCAGCCAGACAAAGGATTAGCCTTGCATGGGAATACACAGAGATCCGTGGAGTTTGCCTAGGGGTGTTGCACATGCAGTGAGTCTTGGAGGATGCAAAATCGAATAAATTATCTGAAGATAAAATTATGTTTAACTGCATCTTGATTTTTCACTCAATTTTTTTAAATGGTAAACCAGGCATTTAAATAATGGTTGAACACTTAGTTTGTGAAGTTAGGACCTGTTTTGTGTGCGTGCACCCAAGTTTTTTATTTGGCAGTTATGAGAACGGACTGAACACAATTCCTATAGGTTTGTGACAGTGAATTTTAGATGATAACACACCATTCCTGTCTTTGCTGCTGCTGCTAGAAAATACCCTGGGAGTTTGTCCTGCCAAAGAGCCTGTTTGTCCTGTGGTACATGTAGGAGCTGTGCTTTCAAGAGATGTCTGTTCCTAAAAGATCTCTTTCCTTCCAGGTTTTCCAAGGTCATGCTTCAACACAAGACTTGAAAATCTTAAATGTCAGCAAACAGTGGGACAATCTGTTAAGTCTAAGTAAATTATCTTTTTTCCATCTCTTTGTAAGCTTAAAAACATAGAGAAATTCCATTGACTTTGCTACCATATTTAATGTTATCCAGCTCGCTCTTCTCTTGTTGTAGTGACTTTTGTGCATATGCCCAGAGCCCCCAGCCTGTCACTCCGGTAATGATTTCTGTTTGGTGTTTCAGCATTTCTGGTCTCTCTTGCGTTGAATCCTAGTGAGTCAATGGAAGAGTCCTGTTGACTGTACTGGAAGCAGGAACTGGCTTTTAAGATTCTCTTCCTGGTCTGAACTTGACACTGACTGTAATTCACAACATCTGCAACCAGAAGGGTAACAACAGCCCAGTAATGAGGGTGAACTGTCACCCGTAATAGTGAAATCAGTGTGCTGAGCGGATATGTGTGTACACCCCCTGTGTACTCCGTTATGCTCTGGCTTCAGAGGTCATCCTTTAGGATAGTAACGATACTTTGCCCAGAAGGTTTACAAGCTGTCACTTTAACTATGAGAAAAAATGAGCCTTGACAGATGGTTTAAACTGGTGTTCAAGGTCAGCCAGACCAGAAGAAAATGCTCATTTGGAGTTCAGTCCTGTGAATAAATTACAGCATCTTCACACTCCTTAGGTACCAGCCTGGGAAGGGCTGATGCCCCTTCTGTGGCTATCTAGAAACCACCTCTCAAGCAGTGCATGGCTAGTGTGATCCACCACCAAACAACAGCTGAAGCTTAAGGCACTGCTTTGAACTCCCGGAGCACCAGGGCAGAGTTTGCCCTTGCTCTGAAGGCGAGCTCACAGGCTGCACGTAATGATGAGTAAAGATGATTGCAGCTAATCTTGCTGGCTGGGATACCTCCCTGGCTTCAGCCCAGGCACAAGAGATGTTGCTTGTTTCGTACATATGGCCAAAGAAAGTAAGGGGAGGAAAAAAAAAAAGCTTCAGGAAGAAGCTTTCAGAAATATTAAGTGCTGGAAAAAGTGAACTCATTTTCACTTCAGAAAAGAGGTGAATCTGGGCCGTACGCTGTACACAGATGTGTGCGTACTGCATCTGGAATGTAATGGGGACTCCATCTGCCGAGAGTAGCGAGGATGAACTTTGCACATCATGAAAACCAGCCAATGCCTCCACTGTATACAGCACACTTAGGAAAATGCCTCTGTTGTACCCAGCTTTCCATATTTAATAAAAAAGACTGCATTGTCCTTTCCAGGCACAGTCTGAAGGCAAATTCACAAATTTGGTTAATATGTCTGTCTTGCTTCCACAAGTTTTTTTCTTAGAGCCACTACTTACTAAAATGTTAAGTCCCTAATTGAAATTCCACCTCCAGTGGAACAGCCCTCCATCAGCTGTCCCTGGGAAAACAGAGTGAGTGATGACAACAAAAGCATTGTGATGAGCTTGACTATGATCTCCTGGTGTTTTTTTGAAAATTTTCCATTATATTGGCTAAGAGGTCAGTGCTGCTCTGGAAACTCAGTTGTGCTTTTTATTCTCTATTATCAAGCAAAACATAACATCATTTAAAACAACTACCGCAATCAGAAACCAGTCCTTGGATAGCTTGGGAAGGGCCTGTTTTAATAATATTTTTTTTAATGATTCTGTGACTCAAGCAGCAACAAGTTACAATACCCATCTGGCCATATATATTTAGATAGAAATTGTTTTTCACAGAGGAGAAGAGTTGCACATAATTTTACAGGAAGGAGTGGAAGCTGTCACAGTTTACTTGTTCTCCTTTTTCTCTCCTCCCTGTCTCTTTAGATTTAATTATTATCTTTTGTCCTTGTTCCTTTGACAAATAACCTTTAAAAGAAAGCAGATGCCTTTGGTGCTGCACTGAGGAAGCTCCCAGCTCACACGATGTGGTACTCTGAAGAGAACGAAGCAAGGCTGGAAGATAACTTCAGGCATGTCCATGGGAAAGGGTAGGGTAGAAACAGGGTCCCAGGCTGCCTCCTGACTGCATCTTTACCTGCCAGTTCAGGGCAAGCCATCAGAAACGGGGAAGCGGCAGATGGCAGGAAAGAGGCAGATGGCAGATATCTCCCAGAGGTGTTGACAGGTGATTCAGGGTCTAATATTTGCACACATGTAACATCTCGTGCAGATATGAATGCTTGCTGTATTTCCTCCTAAATATGGCGAAATAGAATCCACCGTAACACCTACCATGGATCTCGTTATCCTCATATTTTGCTAGGGACCTTAGGGAACTCATTTGCACCAATAACGAGTATTCAGAAATTCCCAGTGTTTTAATAGGCACATATTTACACACACACACTCACATAGACATAGAGACTTTCAGACAGAATTTGCAGATTTACAGCACTCTTTTCTTGTGTTCACCAGCATCACTAACAACGCTTTCCTGCGCTCCCTGCCATCATTACTGGCCTTAATCACCAAGACTGTTGCCATGAGCTGGCTTTGACCCCTTCTCTGATGCTGAGGCTCCCTCACCGTTTGAAGAGATCCACCTTCCCCAGGTTTGACTTCGGTGAAATTGCTCCCGCTTCCCACAGTTTGAGTCAGGCAGTGATATTTTTTAGTTCTGAGACTGATTGGGAGGAAGAGGAGGAGGAGGATAGAGGAAGAACACACAAAAGCAGAGGGGGAGGAGGTAGGCAATACAGCAGACAACGCGAACTGTTTCCTAGCATCACGGAACAGCTGCTTTGAATGGCTGAGAAATGACACCAGAAGTTTTACAAAGGCAGAATATGTGTTTCAATATATAATTATATGGTTACAATGTAGTGATATGGATAATTATCACAATTTAAAAACCCTCTTTAATCCTTTCTCTCCTCCACCCCCCACCCCCTCTTTTTTTTTTTATTATAGCTATTTCATGGATCATAAAATATTACCCACTACAGGGTTTAGAAATTCATTGTTTGTTGTGGTTTTTTTTTTTTTTATTTTAAATTTTGCATCAGTCTTTACAGGTTGTTGCTGTATATTTGTTGAGAAAACTCACTGGCAAATAATACAGCTGAAGACCAAAACAGCTCTACACCAAATCCTGATGCACGTACCAACCACAAACACAACTGCAGTCCCAGGACAAGCAAATGCTGGCCCACGCGACCAAGGCTGTCAGGATCAGGCCTGGTGCACAACATTTCTTTCAGTGAGTAGCAATCTCTCATCTGATCCATGTGGACATTTTGTGAAGCAAAGTCCTAAATTTCAAGCCTTGTAACTTGCACATATGTTCCTGCCACCCACCAGGGACTAGTAAGATTCCAGTTTGAACAGGCACTCTTGATTTTGCTTGCCTTGTACTGGGAGATGTATGAGCGTGGTTGTTTATGTGAGAGTTGGGAGAACAAAGGCTAATTAAATCCCACCCTTGCAATAGGAGATATATATTTTTTCAACCCCGAAGCAAATTTTCTGTGTCTGTGTGTTTTGGCTTTTAAACTCAACAACCTGCAGGCATCAACCACGTCAGCAAAGAAATGGAAAGCTCATTATTACGCTCTTAGAGGGTTTAAAACTTAAAACCAAAGGGTATAACAACAGCAAATGGGATATCAAAGACATGCCCTTCTACTTGAGCCTTCCGCTGAATGCAGGCTGGAGGGATGCTGTGAAGGTTGTTTTACTGTGCCTCTGCACTCCACAACCAGCACAGTATGCTGAAGGTATAATGGCTTTGTTTGGATATTGTTGGAGATTCTTATTTGACCAGATAACCAGAACACAAACATACAGCATGACTTTTGGAGGTAAAGATGTGCTGTTGGCCCGTGTGAATGAGCATTCGCTCCCTGCCCAGTCTTGCTCCGAGCAGGGTATCTGCGATGCCTGCGCCATGTGGATTTCACAGGGCAGTTTATTCAGTTTTGCAACTGCCCCGGCAATTACAGTATGCATTTTACTAAAAATCTCTTCTAACTTTTGGGCTGTTGGAGGACATTTAGGCTATTCTGTATGTATGATCTCCTTAAAAAAACATGTTCCCTTCTGCCCTGAGCTTCCTATTCTCTGTTCTTTACTGGTCCCTCTGGGCTGTTACCTTGCTGCTCTGTATTACTTTTCCCACACAGTCCCCAGCCTTGATGTTTGCAATACTGGAAGCTTTTTCCTACAGACCTTGTTTTCTAAACCTTCTATTATTTTTGTGACCTTCTGGGATACTTCCCATTTTGAGAGCATTTTTTGGAAGACTGATCCAATACAGAGCAAAATAATTCCAACCTGATCTTAGAGGACATGTGTTTCCACCCTGACACCCTGTCTTTTTAATCCTGCAGTGTCCTTCCCCGTGCTTACACCGGTGCCGTGTACAGCTCTGGTTTGCACCCACGTGAGCATGGTGCTTTTGCAGAGGGGTGCAGGTCTCCGAGTCAGAGGGGATGTGCTGTTACTGGACTAGTGAGGATGCTGCCCCCAAAAGCAAAACACCTCTGTCTGCCATCCAACTCTTTCTACATAAGCAAAACTTTTAAGGCTTTGTCTGCACATATATCCTCTGAAGGAAGTCTCCTGTATCCTGCACTATTGGTTTCCTAAGAGGAAAAAAATCTGCTTGGAGCAGATCCTTTGGGGGATTCAAAGTTCCCTCGAGGAATGTGGTCCTGAGCCAAAAGCGTCAGGTGCAGCTGATCCCAGTAAAGCTCAGGGCTTACAAGGGTCTGAGTCGGTGGAGGAGCGTGGAAGGATTTTTCTGGCTGGAAGCCAAGCCAAGGCAGGCTGGAGGCTTACAGCACTGTCCTACCTGCACGGATTTCTTTGATGTGTAACGATGGCCGAGGGGTACAGAGGGTGCTCGGGGGCTTTGCTGGCAAAACACAAACTGCAGATATAAAATCTGAATGGAAGAAGGGAAACACGCGTCTCAGCTGCTGGATATATGGGGACCTCCAACATCTTACATGATTGCCGTGTGCTCCAGACAAGTATACTGATGCTATCCTTTAAAAGGCAAACCTCAGAAAGCATGGCTGGCTGATGGGGGTCACAAATCGCGAAGCCTTGCACACAGTTTTTGCTCATCACAAGTCAAAAATTGGTGCTTAGGACACTTCTAGAGTAAATACCAGCAAAAGCCCATGCACCTTTGATTTTGAGACATGGCAGTTGTATTTAAAAGTGCTTCAGTCCTAGTGAGAGAGTCTGTGCATCAAGGTACTGTTTCCCAGGGTTTGTTCCTAACCTTGCGGATGTTTTTGAGGAATTGCTATGTGCCCTCCTGAAGTTTCCAGTTTAGGTCTGAGGGGGCCAGTGATGCCAGCTGGTACCTGAGCCTATGCAGAGGGTACAACGCTGGATTGCTGCAAGTGGAACTGGCTGGTACCAAAGACCATAGGGTTTTTGCATCATCTGTTAAATACCAGGAATTAATTTGCTTTTCCCTTCCACCCCACCACCAAAAGAAACTTTTATATAAACTTTCATCCCCTGGTAGTCTTGGTGGGCAAACCCTGTATAATTAATGCAAAACCAAAGGGGGCAGGTGATCATTTCCACCCCCTGTAGGCTGACAAACAAAAAGGTTTGGATTACTTTAATGAGCCCTGATGAAACACAAGAACAGCATCATTTCATCTGTGCCTGAGTGCTTCAGCATAGACACAACATTGAATTGATGGCAAAAGTGTGTGGCAGCAATTACTGCCATGGGAGTTGCTCTGGAAGGAAACACAAAAAATTCATTTAGTTCCTTCACTCGCCACTGTAAGTTAATTTGGACATGCTATATTTCCAGCACAGTTATAAATTTAAAAATAAGCACAGCCAGGCCTGTAGCTGAACAGGGACTGGATGGTGCAACTGGTCAAAATGTGGTCCAAAATATACTGGAATATAGTTTACAAAAAGCTGCCTTTTAAACCTTATGCCTATGATCTGCTTCTTTCTGGAACAAAATATGGTGCTTCCAGCCTACAATATGAAGTGAGTCATAATATTGCCATTCTGCTCCCAGCACAATTGGAGCATACCTATGGTATGAAGTGGGAGAAATATTTGGCCAAGAAGAAAGCTCCAGAATTCTTTTTATGTACTGTCAAGACATGCTTAATAAATGTGAAGTATTATTTTCATATTGCGTAATTCAGACTTTCCTCATTCTGAGATTGTTTCAGCAAAACACGCAAATGTGTGTTATCCTTAATTAGTGTTTAAGCCCAGATGACTGTTAATGCACTTATGGGAAGGACTTTCCTGAGGATTGGGCTTCCTGACATGCATGGAGGCAAACGTAGGCTTACACCTGCACAGGGACTGAATGAAGCCTTGCTGGTAGGTATGGAGGGAGGCTGCTAGTGGCAGAAAGCACATGAGCTTGCAATGGTCTGTGGTCCTTCATCCTGTATTTCTGCTGTTTCCCTCAGGACATATTTCAGTGGTCTCCAGCATCACTCCTGCGGGCATGGACTCAGCCTGGCTGTGAGAAACAGCCTGAAGAGGAGTAAACAGAAAGCTTGGCTACCCAGCTGGCAAGGCTTTGGGGCGGAGGATGAAATCTCCATCCTGGCCATGACAACAGGCATGTTGCCTTCAGCAGACCAGATTTCAATCCATGTGTATGAACAGACACCGAGACAAAGAGAGAAGCACTCACAGTGTATATGGCCAGACGGGAAGTGTTCTGGCAAAGAAAACAGAGCTTAAACCTTGAACTCTTCCAGGTGAAAAATAAAGGCAGGAGCAACTTGTGTGCACATGGGATGACAGGTGGAGCAGTTTGTGGGTAAAGCTTTGGTCCATGACACAGATGATTTGGCCTTGGTTCCTGCCCTGCAGCTGTGTGACCCTCCCAATGCCGGTGTTTCCCTCCAAATGAAATGTGAGTATTGACACAAACCTGCTTTTATATGAATTCCACGAGCTCTCATGTGTTACTGTGCTTATACTAGAGACTGTTTATGGGTTGAATTTAATGTTTATTTAATATACCCTACTCCTTGCTATTAAATACTGTTACTATTCACTGCTGTGATGCCTGCTGCCTGCAGGGCTTTAGTGATCAAGATCATCTAAAATAACAGTGGTTCATTTTCTTTTTAAGCATTCAACAGTGTGCAGTGAAATGTTTAACATTAGGCAGTATATGCGTTATTATGCTGTGCTCATATATGAAGTGTGGTTTTTGACCAAGCAGCCCAGAAATCTCCTTGTTCTTGGTAATGAGAGCTCACAGAATCAGAGAGCTGATGAACATTTTGAACCCTCCGGAGTGTGAAGTAATAATGGCCAGCTGGTGCCATTTCAGTGGGGAAAGCAGTGAGCAAATGGCAAAGATATGAGAATTAAATCTTGTTTGTACCGCACCACCGAGGACCACTAAGAAACTGGTTTGAATTGGTTTTAAGAGGATTTCAGAACAAAGGGGTTTCTCAAAATCTCTGCCCTTTCAGAGCAGCAACATTCCTCTGTACACGCAGGATCTTCAGACTTTGAGTTTGGGAGCAGATTCTGGGAAACAGATGGAAACTGCTGAGACCCTCTGGAGAAATTAGGATGAGAAAACCATCAGGAAATGTATGCCTATATAGCTCTTCAAACTCCTTTCCTTCAGCTGAAATGCTAAATTGTTAGTGCTATGTTCATAAGGCAGCTTGGGGTGTCTGAGCAGGCTCCCTGTGGTTTAACAAGAGGAGTGATGGAGTCAGACACTGTGCAGGATATACTTGGTCAAATGATGGACCAGGGTCTAGCAAGCCAGTGCTAAAGTAATCTGAGGGCTGAAAAATTATGGAGAAAATATATGTCATCTTGTAATCACAGCAAAAACACTGGGGACATTTTAATTTGATCCTATGTATAATTTCATCATCATAAGCTTTGTAATTCTTACAGAAGGTGAAAAAATGCTTTCAAGAATAGTCTCAGGGCTATATCCTTTTGAACAGTCCCTCAGCCTGTGTTGCCATGGATGCCTACGTTCACTCGCTGTGGAAAAGTTTTCCTTACCTGCGGTTATGTGGACGATAGCAAACTGCAGAGTTTTTTTTCCAGCAAATTTGCTTTCCTTCATAAACATTTTTCTCTGGAGTTTTTCCCACTGCTGTTCCTTCGGACATATTGATCTCCATAGGCTTACTTCTTCCTAGTTTAAGATCTGAGGTTTTTTAAGCCAGCTACATGTCTGGGACATAAACACTCTGGTGTTCCAAGAGGGCAGAGGAAGGTATTTCCAGAAATAGCAAGATGACAAACAAATAGATAGAAATTCTGGTCTTGGCTACCTTACTATAAACTCAGCCCATAGATCTTTTTTTCATTTCAGAACTGAGGTTTCCCATCTGTCAATGGGTGGATATAAATCCCAGCAGATGTTGAAGAGACATCTGGAGTGTATCCATTGCACTCCCTGTGTCAGTGATCATCACCCAGTTACCATATAGTTTTGCTGAGCTAAGGAAATTTGTGATCTTCCCTCCAAATGGGTGAGTGCAAAAACTGTGATATGCCTAATGGCCTCTTCTACAGCTACTAAGACTCTCTGATATCAAGTTAGTCTTAGCACTTGTGTTTCCATAGCCAAAGGTTTAATGAACATCTGAATGAGCCATTTTATAAACTAACAGGGTGGGTGCTGAGGGATGGGCTCGCTGCGTGCTGCAGAGAAGACCCTGATATCTACAGCAGGACTGTTGGCCATGGAGGAACTGGGAATCTTCAGCAGCTCAGGAAGATGAATGAGGAGAATTGAACCTCTTGGGAATCAAAATGAGGGGAGGGAATTTTCCAAGGATCCCAAAATGCTTATTTTCAAGTTGAATATGAATGGGATCCCCAGCTCTACAAAGTGGCTTCAAAAACTCTGACCAAAGTTGTTAAGAGAGAGAGAGGTATTTTCCATTCTCTCACATCTGGCCACAGCCTGAGGTGCCCAGACAAAAACCTCCTCTGTCCAACTACATTTTTTCTGCCCCAGGAACACCTCTATTGTACAGCAAGAATGCCAAGATCCGGGTTGCTTCTGGGCTTTGAATGTTTTTTGCAAGTTGGTGTTTATTTTGCCTGATCTGCCCTGACTTTCTGGTTCCTGTTACTGTTTTCTCCTATTGTTGCTGGTGAGCCCTGGCCTTTACCGGGATTATGGTGGAGTTGCCTTTCTCTGAGCAAGTATAGGGACATTTCCCAATACTGGAGTGCCCCTGCCCAATGCCAAATGGCACCTGTGTTCCTCTGCTAATCAGCCCCTTTTTGTATATACTGTGAAAAAACATGGAGAGAAAAAAAGCTCATTTACTAGCCCCTGTAATTAACAGGGGTTGCTTCTGTGAAATGGTGAGTGGCATTAGGACTGTTGTCTTTGCTTAGCAAAAGGCATCTGTGCAAACCATTTGGAGGAAAATTCCCTGAAGTGGAAACTCTAGGTACTTTTATAACTGCTTATATAAATTAATATAGTAAAGAAACAAATCGGGGTGGGGTGGGGAGGAAATCCCCAAACATATGGCTTCTTCGTAATATAGTCTTTCTTTGACAAAAACAAATCACACAATTATTAATATATGAACATTTCCTTGCATCTCCTGCAAATGTATAAGGGGAAAATCGTATTTCCTTCCTGAGAAATTATCTGTCATGTGTCGTAATATCTTCATTCTGATTTCCTGGGAGTTTAGCAGTTTGCACAGAAATGCATTAAGGAAATTATCTGCTTCATTCACTTATTTTATTCATCTACTTGCTGGCCTTTTATTATACACCATGCATTCCTTCACTTCAAGGGCTTCCTGACTTAGATTTGCTTGGCCCCAGCTCTGTGAGCCTTTCAAAACCAGATGAACCCAGCAGTTTGTGCGAGCGTAGCTAACCTTCAAAAGGATTGCCCAAAAATCTATTATTTCTTCCATTTTCAAAATCAAAATGTTTACCACTGCTTCCTCATACTGAAGATCATCAGGCTAAAAGCTATGTATTACGGCAATAAGCATAAATATTTACAACTAATAGAGACTATATCTAATTTTAGGTACCCACATGCACCACGCTTACTGGGAAATGAAACTGAGGTTACGCTCTCAGCTTTTTGAAGAAAGAAAATCCATTAGACGCTGTCGGTAGTGCCTTCTCATTACCTCTGATGGCTCTGTTTTTATTCTTGCCTGACAGGTCACAGCAGGAGCGCATTTGAAAGGGTTGCCCGTATAGGAAATCTGAAATTCAGTGGTGCTCAGGCACCCCAGATGAACTCCCTTAGGTCATATGTAATTCACACTAAGAAAGGGTTTTAATCTCTCAGTTGAGAAGCTCCTGGGAAGGACAGACCATTTTAGATTCTAGCTTATGGAATGAATCCTTCCTATCAAATAGCAGCGTCTTGGTTTGTTAACGTGACAGATAATAGAAATGCAGCTATATGGGGGGGATGCTGAAAGTGACCCGACACTAAACGATCTCAGAGGCTGCAGTATACACTGAATTTCAAGTTCAAACTGATTGCACACAGCCCAGCTCCCCTAACCACGACGGTGTCCTTCCTAACTTAACACGGCATCAGCTCCCAGTCAGGTCCTTTACTGTATTTTTCCTCCATACTCTACAAACAGCATTACTAGAGTGTGGCCACAGATACCTCCTTCCACATCACTGGGCATCATGACTGAAGTCCTTGCTCCTCTGTCACTATCTCTGGGGACCGCTCACTGGAGCAAGATTGTGTGTGGTGGAGGGAAGATGTACTTTGAAAACCTTTGAGAGGCTTGGGCTGGCTTCCCTCTTCTGGAAACCAAACCTATGCGGTCTCATTAATTAGCAATACGGATTTAGGTGGTAATGTGATGACAAAAGTCATCAGAGGAGAAGAGGAGAAAAAGACATTCTGCAGGTAGCCTGTGTCAGGGAGATTAAAAACACGATGAGGGACACTCAGTTCAAAGACCGTTTTCTCTTCCAAGAGCTTGCCTGGCTCTGCCATGAGGTTTGCCAAGGCTTCCCAGGGCTTCCCAGGGCTGCCGACCTCTCCCTGCAGCTCTTCCCGTCGAGACCCTAAACCCACACCTGAGCTCGTGTTATTTGAGGCATTTTCCTTGGAAATGTTTGTCTTTGCTGCGCAAACATTTTTTTTTAGAGGAAGTGGGAGTAAGCCTGCCCTTGGATAATAATGATTACAATACAGGAACTGTAAAATGGATAATAACAGTAACCAACTAGAACTGGCCAGGGGGATGATAATTCAGCTTTGCGACAACTTCTGAGGTTTTACAATTTGTTTTCATTTTACAATGGAATGAAAACAAAACCTTCATATATTATGTTTTCAATTTAGGTCTTTCTTGCTGCACTGTCAGAAATAACCAGAGGGCCCTGGACCTCAAGATTTTGTCCTTCCAAGTATTTGAAAAATGCTTTAACTTTCATGAATCAGCATTTTCTCCTGGTGGGATAGTTCGTCAAAAATGCTCTGGCCAGAACTTTTGCTAACCCTGAAAGTTCAAAATCATGAGTCATAGCCCCCAAAACATAGTTGTTACAAATAACTTGTTTTATGATTTATGGATTGTTTCTGGACTGTCTTCTTTGAAACATACCTTCTCCCTCCATCCTCTAAGGATATACATTTCTTTCCCACCCTCCTCCACTTCTTCTCTCCTATTTTCTTGGACTTTCTTTGTTTCTCGTGCAGCTCCTTGGCTCTTTTGACCTTTCCTAGCTTATGCACAAGAAGCAGTGCTGAGATAATGTTTTTACAGTATCCTGTGGCAAGTGTTTGCCAGGAAAGAGGTGGCTGCTGGATGGTCTCTGCAGTGGGTAGTGGTCACTGCAGGGTGGTCCCCCTACCCTACTGCAAGCCCCTGCCTGGCTGCTGGTTGGTTTTCACTCATCCTGGATGGCATTTTCCATTGGGAAGAGCTGACATCTGTCAGAAGGCAAGAACATCTGCTCTCATGCCCTGGCCGGCAGCAGCCCTCGCCAGCTCAGCAGCGCTTGAGGAAATCAGAAGACACAGACGGTTACAATTATCACTCAGTGCTTGTGGGGCAGCTGCTATGTGTGCAATGTCTGTGGTTTGGTTTTGGACCCAGCTGGCTCAGAGGTGGCTCTGCAGGACCCATATCTAGTTCTGGCCAGCTCCGTGTCCCATGCCGCACCCAGGCGTGCTTTGGAAAGGCAAACTGTCTTTCTTTTTCTCCAACATTTCAGGTGGGAAGATCCTGTTCTTTGGCAAAAAAAAAAAAAAAAAAGGCAACGTGGAAAATAAATGTAGAGAAAGGAAATGTGGCTATTCATTCTGAAAGATGGAGGGAATTGCAGAAAGCGGATCCAGACCTGGAAGGACTTAATGTGATGGAAGGTACAAAGCGCTCTCTAGTCAGGTAGTCTTTGTATGAATTGTCTCCTGTGCCTCACCATGACACTCAGTCAGGGACAAGGTTCCCTTGTTTCCACCCCGTTGGGCATAGTCTCAAAATACTGTTTTCCTTGCAAATTTGTCATGAGACTTGGTTGCTTTTTTGGTGGGGTTTTTTTTTTGTTTGTTTGGGTTTTGGGGTTTTTTTTGTTTTGTTTTTTTTTTTTTTTTTTTAATCTCTCACGTTCATGCATTTACGTAGAAGGCAGGGGGAGAGAAACCCAGTTGGGAGCACCATATGGAGTCAACACAAGTTATTCCTGTTCCACCATTTTCTTGGCACAGATTTCCTCTGTCAAACATTCCTTCAGACTGGGGACCTTGTTCTGTATTCACACTCTCTGTTGCTTCTTCCTTCCTTGGAAGCATCAGGAAGGGCTTATGATATTGCTTCAAGGAGCTTTTTACAGGAAAAGAAAGAAATTAGTCAATATGATTCAAATAATGGAAGAATGAATTATTTCACCATTTTAGCAGTTTCCCAGGAGGGAGAATAGAGGGAGAAAATGCACTTAACACTCTAAAATATTAAAATAACAAGAACCACAGCAACCTCACCCCTCTGGAACTGAATCAAACAATGGTTTAGGTAAATTCCCAGCAGATCTCCAAGTGGCAAACTCCATCAGAGAATATTTCTATGTATGGCAAGGGAAATTCTCCATATTAATGGTATTATGAACTGGCTCAGCTAATTTGGAGTTCTGTAAGACCTGGTTTCTGGCAGATTAGCTGAATATTTTTCGGAATATGAACTCCCCTTTTAATGTTGAGTTTGATCCTGCTTTCATGGACAGTATTCCTGGAAAATTACTTTCTTAAAGCTGTATTTCACATATAGTTTTTAGTGAGAGATGTTATTTCCTTGTATTCCTGGAAGAGGCTTAAAATATTCCAAGCAGTGACTAGAAGGCAATGAGATGATGGGAATTGTACTTGATTTTTGAGATTTACTGGTTACACACACAGAACAAAGTGAAGCAGCACTAAGAAAGCAAAGGGCCATTCTAAGAGCTTAAATAAGAGCATACAAATGCCATCCTAGATTTTGTTCGTGCTTCTGCTGAAAATGTTAATGGCAAGTTTTCAGAGGGCAAAAATGGGATTAAACTACAAAGAAATTACAAGCAATTCTACAGTATCCTTTGTGTTTTGATATAGCTGAAAAGGTCTACGTGTAGTTACAACTAAGCAAAAATAAAGATGCAATTACAAAATACCTCTCTAGAGATATTTTGTAATCTACACATAGATAGACCCTGTGCCCTCAGTGAAGTTTGTGTGCCCATATGGAGCCACCTGGGAAGCAGGATCACACAACGCAACCTGTCAATAGCAGTGCTCTCTGCCAGGCTTGAATGGACAACACAAAGTCCTGGGCATTACTTCGACAAGCCATTGCTTGATATATATAGCGTAAAATAGATGGTCTCAGGAGGCATTTTCAGCGTGAGTCTGTTCCAGAGCTGAGATTCCCTGGTGGGAACGCCTCAACTTTTAAATGAAAACTCAGGGCTCTGCATTTCTGCTGCTTGTGGACAGAGAATCTAGCGACTGGGCTCCCAAAATTAGAAAAAACCATTGACTCCGCACCTAGCTATTGGAGGAAAACACACAGAGGTAAGCTAACTGCTTCTGAAATGAGCTGGGGAGATTGCTCAGAAACCAAGAGTTCCGAGACGGGAGAGTCTGGCCTTGGAGGACAGAGCTGCTCACAGCAGCTGGACGGCTGCCCATTCTGGAGCTGGAACATGAGACAGTTTGTGAACTTAAAACACATTTTCCAACCTTATGGGATTTTCCTTATGTTCTGTTCTCAGCAAAGCAGCATTATTATTGTAAATAGATGCTCTTTTTGTCCCATCTCCCACGGGATAAAAATTAATGTTATGTTTGAACATGTGCACTTTCCCACTCATTGCTGAAGCTGTTCTTTTCCTTAAAGTCTGCAGAAAGCCGAGCATTAACAGATACTGTTAATGTCATTACATCGAAGTTATAGCTGGATGTCTGAGCCAGAGACTTTAATAAGAGACGTGGCCTCCTATCCCCTCAGAATCACAAGGGCTGGAAAGTAGTTTTAGTGAGTCACCTCGGGCATCTTCCTGCACCGTGGCAGGACCTTTCTGTCCAGCCCCTCTTCACAGTCCTCTTTAACTCTTTCAGATGCCCAAGTGTTGGCACCTGTGCTCATCGTGGGGACTGCTGTTTCCATGATAGACTTGCAAACTATCCTGAACCAGGAGTGAGGATCCTGGTACAGCTGCTCTTCCCCTCCTGCTCCCAAGCCATCATGCTCCTGACTGTACCTCCTGTGCCACTGTGCTTGGGAATATTTTTGCAGCTGTGCACCTCCCTCCTTTGGGAGATATTTTTTTTTCCTTCTTTTTTTTCTCAGTGCTTCTCCTGTCAGTGAATGTTTTTTCCAGGCTTCTCTTCCTCTGAGGCTGGTTGGCGTGTTTCATATTTATGGGTTCGTTGCTGTGCCAGTCTCCAAGGCAGAAAGGCAACCTTCAGGCGACCCCATTGCTGGATTTGCTGGTGCACTGGATCCACGCTAAGTCTGGGGAACTGTGCCAGCTGAAATACCAAGCTCTCATGGTCTTTCATGTCTTCCCCTTCCCGGGAATCCCAAACACACCACTTTGGCTATGGGGAGCAGCTGAGGACACCACTTCCCAGAAAGTGCCACAGGGTGCAGATGGCTCTGTGTCCCCCAGGACCCTTTCGAGCCATCTTGCCTGCCCTCATATGATGATTTTCCATACCCACAGTGACAGCTGTTTAACAAGAGGGTTTTGCTCGTGGTCATAAATCTATGAATATATATGCTACAGAACAAACACTAAGGAAACCCCACCACTGCATAATGAGATCGGCATGCATGTCAGCCAAAGGTGGTAGCAACCACACGGTTGGATTGTATCATTGGATCTCTCATGCTACGCTCACCTGGCTGTGTCCTCACTGCTGACTTGACGGATGGTACTTGGGGTTGCAGTGAGGTGTAATGATTCATTCTTAGATCTGGGAGAGCTTTCCTGCCCAGCATTCCCACATGGGGAAGTCATTGACTGATGAATGGCGCTTGAACATTTTAGCACATGTATAAGTTGCACGTAAGGTCTAGTCCCTGCTTTCAGCCAAGGCTGCTGGTAGCATGGCTTGTCTTGGGTGAGAGGCTCCTGAGTCTGAATGAAAATAATACTTAATAATAAAGATAAATAAACATTTTTTTCCTTAGCTTTTAGTTATTAGAAATTATTTTAAAACCCACTTTCCCTGATCTTAACTGGGGGGAAAAAAGAGAGATGAATATCAGTTCATAAATCCGATCTAGAATTCATTCATTCAGTGCCTCTTGGGATAAAACTTGGGGTGACAATTCATTAAGCTTTCATTCTTCAGTAACTTATTCTCTGGCTTAGCTGGAAGACCCATGGCTTGGGATACAAGAACAGTATATCTGACAGGAGACTAGTGAGTGGTCACTCCTAAAAGCAGACTAGAAATATAATAAGTTGGATTTTTTTCATTGCAAAAATAAATAAGAATTTGACAGATGTCATTACTGTTTAATGACTTTGTCTGAACAGAACAATTGAAGGAAATATGTTTGCTCTTCCTCATCCCTTGCCATTTCCATGATGTCATTAGGTCTGGCCATAACAACTGGAAAGTTAGAACATGGGAAAGGCACTGCCTGCAGGGCAAAATGTACACAGTGCTGAGCAGTAGCAATGATGTGTATCACTAGTACATCATCAAGGTATCAAGGTTTATCAAGAGAACAGAAACTGAGAAGGAACTTTTAGTGGAGGTATTTTGCATTGATTTGATCTGTAACTAAGCCATCGTAATGATGACAGCAAAACCACTGCCACATCCTGCAGAAATTGAGAAGTTTGTACATGTCTTGGAATTTTGGTTGCTTAGACTTCTTTGCTAAGTTTTTGTTTTTCTTTCCCACATGTGGAACATCTGCTGTTGAAAAGCATCTGCCTGACTGTCAACATGCGCCTAGTCTGGCACTACCTGTGGGTGGTTTTGCCCCCTGGTATGGATGGCTGGCTGTACTGAGTCAATTGTTGATTTTAAGATAGTGGATGTGATTGTTTGTCCAAGCTGTAGAGATTGTCCTTCAAGGGTCAGAGCCCACAGTTTCAGTTTTGGTTTTCTCAGCTGATGTCACCTCCTGCAAAGTTACACTGATTGGAAGGGCAGGGAAAGGCTAAGATCGACTGTCTTGGAGGACTGGAGAAGAAAAGGGTCATTTTCTCATCACCACCACTGTTCACTCTTTTCATGCTCCAGACAAATCCTGCCATGTCTCTGCAGTAGGCCATTGCTGCATAAACAAAATTTCAAAATCTGTTTGCTCATCCATATATCAGAAGAATCATTCCAAAAAGTCCTTTTCTACAGCGCCGAGTGCAAGAGTGCTGGACTGGGCCAAACTCACAGCCCAGGGAGTCAGGTCTTCAACTCTGATGAGCAGATTTAAGACAATTTGCCACTCATCAGACCAAATTTAGGTCTTATCCCTGCCCCTAACAGGAGGTGGTGTCAGCTCACATTTTATTATCTCTTGTGGAAATCTTCATTAGCTTATGATAACACACAATCCACCTGATATATGGTCCAGCCTCCCTTTTTTGCAAACCTTGTTAAAATTTTGTCCTCAGTAATGTCTGCACAGTGATGAATTCCTTGGATTAATCACATACCATGCAAAGAAATATTTCTTTTTAAATCATTTTACTTTCTCATCTTTCCTACCCATTCCCTCAGGACTGTGGTTGACCTGAAAAAACCCCGTTGTTCTACGCTGGAATGACCAATACACATTCAAATGGTCTAACTCTCCGCTTAGTATTCTTTGTGTTTTCTATTGCCCTCAAATGCTACATAGCTAATGCAAAGTAGTAGACAGAGGGGCTTAGGTGGAATTTAGGGCAGATAGATCTGGATAAAATAACATGGCTGCTTCATCTACTCCTCTAATTCCTGGCACTATCCTTGCTGATGTGTGTGCTTATTCTTTACATCTTGTTTTAAAACTGTAAAGGTTATTCATGGTGCAGTGTTGTCCCCTGCTGTGCTGGTTGCACAAGGACATCTGTACACTGCTGATGCTGGATGAAGAAACCAGTTCTGTGCATCAGGCTGCAGCAGCTTCTGGGCTGCCAGTTGAGTCCTGGGTGATCAGCAAGATGCTGGTGGGTGTGGGAGGGGTTGGTGGAGAGCTTCTTTGTGTTTGTAGCATAAAGCTTTCGTCAGTGTAAAATCAAACCAGGAACGGCAACAGCACAAAGAGCAGCTGTGTAACAGAGCCAGAGGCAAAGGTAGGAAGCAGCTTAGGTGCTGCAGGTTCTTCCCAGCCACCGCTGCATTTCAGTAGTGCTGGGGGAAAGGGGGACCTTTGTCACCGCAATGCTCAGAGCACCACTGCAGATGGTTTCTGATCTCATTTACCTGATACTCGTTTAGCCTGAGTAAATAGGATGACAAAACATCCAAGGATCTCTGTCTCCGTGGGCTTCGAGCGGGTTGTGCACCCTCAGGACAATACAGGGATGTGTGTGAGGAAGAGAGATATGAGCGATAGTTATCGCAAATCTTCACGTACTGTAAAACACCTTCAGAAGGAAAAGGTCTTAAGAGGCTTGGGGGTGTATATGTGCCTGTTTCTCCTGAATGTGGAATAATCATGGTGGTGCAGGGTGGTGCAGACAAAAAGCACCTTTTTGGTATAAAGACTGTCCAGGCTTCCTGGATGTGAAAAAATCTGAGGTTCACTACATCTCTTCTGGCTTATGCGACACAGCATGGAGTATTAAACTTTCTGTGGGGATCCTAAGAATTAGTGGTTCTGTAAAATTTATCTTCAGAAAAGTCAGCCATGAAAATCTTTGAATTGCACTGGTGGGTTTCTGTTGTGTCCTACCTTGAGTGTTTTATTGAGATCCCTGGTTTACTCTGGATGATACCAGATTGGCAGAGAAGTCCTTTTAGCTCCCAAGAGGCAAAATGAACATATCTGCTCTGTGGTTGCTGGTCTGAAGAGCCAGATCTTTAAAAGAGTCAATGCTTTCTTGTCTCACATAAAGTTCAAATCTGTACAATCAAAATTGGATGAACATTAAAAGGAAAAAAAAACCCACTGCAAACGTCCATGCAAATAAACATCACAGCTCTCTTTCAGTGCTATTTATAGCTCTTTCAGTTTAATGACTCCAAACATTGCATGAAGGGTTTCTCTAATATGCTACCAAGGCTGTTTATAGGAGACAACTGTCTCAAGAATGTGGTAGTGTGAAGACTCCCACGGCAGCACCCATGCAGAAATTGCAAATCTCCTCGGGCAATCTCTTCCTGTCTAATGAAGTTTCAACAGGGGAAAAAAAGTGATGGTATGGGGTTTAAGTCATTGCTTGCACACCATGGCAAGCAGAGATGGGGTGAAACCAGTGTGCATTAGCAATCAATTAAAAATAGCTAGCACATCAAAAGTGTGGACAGGTGTGTTCTTGTGCTGGTAGCTGGAGAAACTGGGATGTGTTGGCTCCCATCTGGTTTCTGCCATGACTTGGCTGGTGGTTCTTCCAGTATAGGGAGAGTCTGCCAGGCAAAACTGCTTTGCATGGCCTGTCTCCCCTGGGTGCTCCTGCCTGCCCCAGCACGCAGAGCGGCCAGCCATGGGCAGCCCCATGGGCAGTGACAGCCCTCTTCCAACTGCTCTCTTTCGTGGGAGGACACGAGGAACAGGGATCTGAGTCAGTGCTGTGACCCATGGGCAGGATATAACAGTTTTACAGATTTGCAGAGGTGCAAGCTGACTGCTCTGGCCAAGAAAGAGCAGTAGTACTGCTTCTCTGCTAATAAGAACATGAGAGCAAAAGACTCTGCCTCCCTGCGTGGCCAGCAAGGTCGGGACCACTGCTTCTTGTGCAACTGGTGAGCGCTCCAGCCCACTTCAGTGCAAAGTCAGACAGATTAGGTTGAATCATCACTAAAGAACAAAATATGTGTCTCTTAACAGTAATTAACAGCTGTCTTCTTCTATATTGCTTTTAATTTACAGAGCTCCAGTCATGGCTGAACTATTTGGTATGTTATTCATTAGCTGATCACATGCCACTGCTAATTTTTTTCAAATGGATTCACTATTTATAAATGTTCATCAGTTTGTGCTGAGACATGAGGGGAGGGAGGGACATATTTACGCCATCTACTTTATGTCTTCAGTGCAGATGCTTTGTAGTTCTCCTTTGGAGGGGTTGACCTCCCTTGTTTACCAAAGATGCAACTTTGGCTCCTAAAGCTATTTGTATGAATTTCATCTGTGTGCTATGCCTGAACTGGGCAGTTTAAGACTCACCACCCTCTTCTCCTTAGACTTCAACCATCTAATGAGTTCATTCACCTCTGCATAGTGGGCCAAGTTAGTTGCATGGTATTAGTACTGCTCCTTAATAATTGAGTTTTTTTACATGGAAAAAAAAAAAAAAGAATGCACTTTTAGAACAGAATAGGATAGAATGGAATGGAATGAACTAGACTAGACTAGGGTAGGGTAGGGTAGGGTAGTTTCAGTTGGAAGGGACCTACAGCGATCGTCTGGTTCAGCTGCCTGACCACTTCAGGGCTGAGAAGAAGTTAAAGCATATTATTAAGGGCATTGTCCAAATACTTCTTAAACACTGACAGGCTCGGGTCATCGATGACCTCTCTAGGAAGACTGAATATAAGTTTTAGGGTGAATAAATTTCATGCTAAAAAATGCTGGGTTCTTAGGGTTCGTGAACCTCAAATGGGATGCTTGGTGGCTGCCTAAGTAACAAATAATGCACACCTCCCTTCTGTATTTCACAGAGCAAGCCAGTTAGTTTTGGTACTATTAAACCAACTCTGCTAATAGTTGAATTGATTTTTTTTGTTGATACAACCTCAACCCTAAATAAACATTTATAACCTTACATAGCTAGACACAAGACAAGTCACCCTGGCTGAAAGACCTTTGCTCACAGAAAAGCAGCATTTGATGTTCAAAACATGGAATGGAACAAGGATGTTAAAGCATCTAGTCACTATCCAAACAGCCCCTATTGTTACAGTTATTGCCAGTAATATCCTGTTTGTCACTAGGGCAGCACTTTGCTTCGCCTGCCCTAGAAAGTCTTTTACCCCATGGCTAAACCCTTTCAGTGTGGGACTTGGAAATTCCCCAAAGGTAAGGGAACCTACTCAGGGCTCTGCCCTCCATCAAAAATGCCTTGGAAAATAACCATACTCATAAACTTCCACGCATCCAACAAAACAAACCATTTTCGTATCCAAGTAACAAATTTGGCTTCCCCATCTGTCTGGCATTGCCTCTGACCCTACTCTACATCCATCACATCCCAACCCTGGCAACAGGCCCTGAACAAATTCATTTTTGTGGACTGTGGGTGAAATCTGTGGCAGAATGTTACTAGTGTGCAGCTAGTAACTGGTTTTGACTTTTGTACAACACAGCTGCATACATGCTGAAACACCAACAGCCTTTCATCCCAGGCATCACTGTATTGGAGTTGTAAATGCTGTGTAAGTTATCTGCAGAAAGCCTTTTCCTGCACTGGGAGAAATCCATCTACCGCCTCTGATTTTCTTAGAGGCAGGTTGGGCTTGAATTTTATAAAGTGTTTTCAAGCCCTTTCATGTGAAAGACACTGAATAAGTACCGTATGGATCTAACACTTGGAGCACAGCTGTTTGAAATGCTGCTTGCTTCCTCTGGGCTACCCTTGTCGGTATGTTCACCTGCTTTACCTGGGTTATAAAAACCTGCCCAGGGAAGGAACTAAAAAGATGAGATGCAGCAGGGCAAGTAAACATAGCTGGTGCTGTGGGGCTGTGAATGGTTAACGCCTTGGCCACGGCATTGGTGCAGCTGGAGCTTTTCCCAACGCTGTGCTGGATAGTATCACTGTCTTCCCTGAGTCGCTAGAGTCGCAGCAGTGAGAAACTGCTCTGAGATCACCACTGGATTCCTCAATTTTTAATGCTTCCCCCCTCCCTACTTTTTCCATTCGAAAGAAGGAAATTGGTAAATGCCCTGGGACACACAACCAGGTTGTGACCTGGTGAGGCAAGAGGAAGCGCTTGCTAACGCACCACTGCTGGTAATAACCTGGGTGAAAAACCTCCCATGGGAAGTGCAGCTTTGCCAAAATCTGCAGCCATTAGTTGCTTTTGAGCATTTCCAGCACAGCAGAACTGAATCAAATGGTTTCAGCGCATTTGGGAAAGTTGAAACAGTTGGTTTTGGCAGGGGCAAGGGCAGGGGCAGACAAACCAGTTCTCAGGGGTAAATTCAAATGTGATTTTTCCAGAGCCTCCACCACCCTGCAGGATCTGCCTACGTATGAAGCCTCCCTGTGCGCCGTGGTGCCTGTGGTGTCACCATGCCCATGGTCCTGCTGTGGGGCTGCCACACAGATGGATGTGGAAGGAGTTGTGACAGAATATCCTAAAGGCTGTAAGCTCAGGGGTAAGGTTGCCCCAGGTGAGCTCTTTTCTCTCTCAATACCCAGAGTATTTTAAATAGGTTATGTTATACCTTATGCCATGTAATATTTTTATGGCTTATGAGTGGGATTTTTTTCCAGTGCTCTGCTGCAGAACCAATTTCCATTGCTCAATTCTGTGTGCAGTTTTGTAGTGAAATTGGTTTAATAAATAATGAGATTTTTCAAAAAACCCACATTCCATTTTTATCAATGCTAGTTTTGACCACTGCCACTGGGCAGAGTCTGTCTCAGAATAGCATGTTAATATACGCAGCTATTTTTTCCCTTATCTTTCTGAACTTTCTCATTGAAACATTCTTAGTTTATATTTGTGTGCTATAATAGTTAAGAAGGCAAATAAGAATAACTGGAGATATTTTAGAGGTCTAAGTCTTCAAACCCTGAGAATGTAGCTTGATTTAAAAGCGCATGCATACTGCTTTTACCTGGCACTCTAAGGAAATGAGGATTACAGAGTGACACTCCTCATCTTCCCAACCTTCTCTCAGCTCTTGTCTCCCCCAGTAACTTTTGAGCCCACTGGCACTTTTTCCCAGTTTTGACTTAGTGGAAAGAAAATCAAAGCAAGTCCCTGCGAGTCACCTGCAGATGGCTAGGGAAGAGAAACTTGGCGTGGTGCCCCTACCAAGCGCCAGCCTGCCTGGCTAGCCTCTGTGCTGATGGGTGTGCACAGTCCCCATGCACGTGTGTGCCCCCCTGCTCACACCAAAACCACCCAGCCCGCAGGCTGATGCGTACATGGTCTGGTACCAGCTACAGTATAGCTTTTTCCAGATGCAGAGGTATTTGTGGGGCATGGGAGAGAAAAAGAGAAGGGCAGTGGGTACTGGGACTGGTGTCCTGCTGGGATGCCAAGCTGTAAGGGACAAGCAGATCTCAGCTTATCATGGGAAAGTGGGTGCTGTTGCAATATAAGGCATAAATTCATGCAGTCAGGCTTCCTTAGGGTTTTTGGCTCATGGAAGTACATATTTACAACAGGCAACATTCTTTCTTACATTTTGTCTGGGTGAAGATTTTTTTTTTTCTAAAATGGTCGTTTAATCTATCTGGTGGGAAGGGCAGAGGGAAGAGTGTTGCTTGCATTAGAAGTGATGCTGCCCACTCTTGTGGAGGAAAAGGTCTTCACATTTCCATGGATAGGATTCTGCAATTACACAGCTTTCTTGTTTGGCCGGTTCATCTGCTAAACCTGACATGAAGCCAGAATGAAAACAGAGATTTTCCCATTACAGTATACCAAATCTATGATAAGCCACGCCGTGAAAATTCAGTTTTTAAGGAGGTGGGGAGAGAATGAAGGAAACTCCAACTCCTGCTGCAAGATAAGCAATGAGTTTTGCAGTACTTCTAGAGTCTGTTTTTCAGGGATCTCGTAAACAACAACAACAACAACCATAAGGTGAAGGAGCAGTGAGAGAAGAAAAAAAGCAGAATTTGAGATAGGAAAATTTAAGCAGAAGTTTAAGCAACAGTTTTAGGCTATCACCATCTACGTGATATCCTTGGACACAGCTGGCTAAAGCAAGTAATTGCTGCAGAAAGAGGCCTGTGAATATTGTACTTAACCTGTGGGTGTGTTTTGCACAGCAATGCAGTGTACAGCATCAGTGATCCTGATTGTGGGGTTTTTTTTATACTACACATTCCCTCACTATAATGTACTCAAACTGGTCACCACTTCTCCTTTCCCTACCATTAAGTTATTAAAATCTATTTATAGATGAAGTAACAAATATCTCTGAGAGGGGAGTTACCTTCTGACAGCACTGGAAGAGGCTATGCTGGTTTTCTCAAAGACTACTCTTAAATAGGATATATTTTCAAGGATTACTCTTTAAATAGGGTATAGATATTGTAATTTATGCATCATTTGCCATGAGGCACAAGATCACCAATAGCATATGTTTTTATGTGTGTATATATATATATATATACATATATATATATACGAACACACATATATAGTCTTCATAACTGCAGCCTGCAAAGTTCAGAACTTCAGAATTCCAAAAAACAAACCAAGAATACAAATAGATAGAGGCTGAATTATATTTGCTGTCCCTAAAATCCCATGGATTTAATTGCATCTCTAACGCTGCTTATTTGCCAAAACCAAAATAAAATTCAGAAGCAAACAAGTAGGTTTTCTGAATAAATCCTGCATTGCCCCAACTGTATGAGCTGACATCTAAGCTGCCTGGGTACCATCCAGGCCTGAATCACATTCCCGGACAAGAAGCAACCCGTGTATCCCCTTTGAACCGTCCTTTCCTCTCCTGGAGCTTCCTTTACCTCCCACCTGGCTCTCCTGCAGCTCTCAATACAATTTCTTTTAAAGCACTTTCTTACCTGCATAGTGGTCAAACACAGTGGGGACATACTCCTCTGGGAAGGCATCATTGGCATAACTCATCAGCAAACAAGTTTTCCCGACTGCACCGTCCCCAACCACCACGCATTTTAACATCTTCTTTGTGTTATTGCTGCTCCCGTCAGTGCAGTTGTCATCTTCCTTGCAGTTCATTCTTGCTGCTGCCGCCGCTCCTCTTGCTGCTCCCGGGACTTCCAAGTGCACATGAAGGAAAAATGAAGTGCGATTGTATTGACTTTTCCTGAGTTTGGAGGGGGGGGGCAGCAAATCTCAAACTCAGGAAATCATACTAATGTTTCCAGGCTGTCACAGCCTCTTCTAACAATTGCCAGACCAGGCAAGAGAATCATCAAGGTGAATAAATTAAATATACAGAGAGAAGTATCATAAAAAAAGTGATCTGTCCTTTCTCGTTCGTCCGAGTCAGGAAATCCTCATCCTGCCCCGGAGTTCTCAGTATTTATTGCGACTTAAAAAGATATCAGCAGCCTGCGGCTTTGCTTCACGTCTCCCTTCCTCTAGCTTGGCCGCAGGAATCGGGGATTCCTGTTAAATCCACTCCATTTTCCATTTCATTTCTAACATGGAGGAGAGCCTGGAGGTTTTTAATGGAGTTTTTCCTTTCTTTCTCCAGCTTGCTGTGTGTCAGGAAATCATGGGTTTCCTGCTGAATTCCATATTAGGATCAGTGGGCTTGTGAAGGGCTGCAAACAATGGGAGCTCTGTGTGTATTTGTACTTTGGAGGAACTCTGCCAGGACATGGAGAAAGAAAAACACTAGAGGTCTCTCTGCAGACCGAAGTTTTTAGGCTTCCTGCTCCATCCCGCGCTCGAGCTGCTCGCCCCGCTGCGGGCCGGGAGGATTTCGGAGAGGCGGTGGGAGATGCGGCCACCGGACCCCCATGGCCAGGCTGGGAGCGATGCCGGTGGCTCGGGCCTCTCTGTCCTTCCCAGCCGCGGTCTCCTCTGATCCCGGGATAGGTCTTTTCTTCCATTTGGGAGGGGAAGCGGGGGAGGTGGAAAGGCAGGCAGGAGGTATAGTGGGTACGCAGAGTTTAATGTCAACTTTCTGTGTGTATAGCTCTTTAAAAAACTTTGTTAGAAAGAATAAATAATTGATTTTTCAATTCAGGCACTCAGAAAGTTTCTCCCCTCATCTACCCCCAAAAAGAAGAGGGATTTTCCCCCTCCTAGGGTAAATATGTTAACACAGACAGAGAGAAAAAAAATGGAATTAAGAGTTACAGGAATAATAAAAAAACAAACAACACTGCATAGCAGTTCGTGGAAAACCAGCTTTGAACTGTATGATTTCTGCTCCCTTGTCTGTTTTGTTCTAGTGTTTCATGTGCTGCCTAAATCTTCTCTCCATTTAAATATACAGCAGTCTACATGCTCGTGAAGGGCCAAACTCCCCACTCCTTCCACAGGAAAGATTTTGCAATTTCCAGCAGAAACAAGGCAGACACTAACATAAACCTCAGTACAGCAGCCCAGCACATCCTGCTGGCTGCATTTCCCTTCCACAAGACTCAAAGGCTTTGAAAGGGGGAAGCAACCCCCTGCCGGGACCCCACGAGGAAGCACCCCAATGCCGAACGCTTCCCCTGCCTTGCTTGTGCCTGGTTAGAAAGAAATGCCCAAAAGCGCACCCAGGCTTGGAGCGATGCACACCTGTAAAGACAACCTTAAAAGGGAACTGGTTTAGCCCCAGACTGCATGAGTCAGGACAAACACAACCTTAATAATGAACCTCCTTCGCCCCGGACGGTGTGTCCTTCAATTCTTGCAGTGAAGGGGCACAGCAGACCCACTGGCAGCCTGCCCTGGACAGGTGAAGCCCTATGTCTGTCAGAGCTCCTCAGCCATCTAACTGTATGCAGGACCAGCTCTGAACACCTTTCCCAAGAGGTGGTAGATGGACAAAACATGTGAACAAGGTTGAACAGGGTTTGTCTGTTTACCTGGAGAGCCCCAGGGAGCTCTGTTTGCCATATTTTATCAGGAGCCTTGGTCATTCAGTAGTTTTTGCACCGTGTCCTGTGTTCTTCATCTTCTTCATGTCCTCCTCCCTGCTGACAACAGGGATCTTAGCAGGCACTGTTAGGCCCATCATCACACCCGCTGTCACAGGCCATCACTAAAGGGTTTCTCACAATTAGGAGTTCGGGTGGCATCCTCTTACCTTCAAAACTACAGCCCAAGGCTGAGGTGTATCCGAGAAAACCTGTGAGCTCTGCACACCCAAACCCCCATTCTCCAAGCATTTACTCTGCTGATTGTTTCCACCATCAGCAGCACAGCTGGGTCATCCCGAGGGGCATCAAGTGTTACAGGGATTTATTCT
This sequence comes from Falco rusticolus, assembly GCF_015220075.1. Lineage (NCBI taxonomy): Eukaryota > Metazoa > Chordata > Aves > Falconiformes > Falconidae > Falco > Falco rusticolus. Next base: position 30,775,615 of record NC_051193.1, read on the forward strand.
TTAAGCCTCTTTCTAGTTGCAATTGAGGTCAAACTCCAAGCCTGGGCCTTTGTTTAGCTATTACGTAGCTGAGTAGGTACCAGCACGCTGATACCCTCTATGCCTTTGCTTACTAACCTAGTGACCTTGTTGGGTAAGTTTGCCAAATATATAAGTGCATGCTGTTGCAAAGGAACTGCAGAGCCTGGGGAAGCAAAAATTTCGAACAATCCATGGTTCAGTTCCCCATTGCCTCTATCAGACAAAAGCAACAGCTATCTTGCTTCCCATTTTACAAAGGCATAATATATCTCCAAAACGCCAGACATACTGTAGTTAAGGCAAGCTTTAATGCTGCTTAGGCCAGCTTTAGGCCTGCAACAAAATCCCCGTGGCTCATTCCTCCATGAGCATAAAGCTGTGCAAGTCTCAGCGGGAATGTATCCACCTCTGGTTTTTTTGCAAGAGGTTAAACAACGAAATTGCCTTGCTGTTTCCCTAGAGGCTTTATTCTCCACCTTTTTTAAAAGGGTCTTTCAAAATTGCTTGAAGGGGTTAGCTTTTCTGATACTTACACTGTCAAGGGGCTGAACCAGAGGGTCTTTGCAGACCCTTCCACTTCTAAGCTCTGATGCATGAGAAGCTTTGTGGGGAGCCAGTTCTACTTAAGATGCATCAATGCAAGAACTTGCACCCCTCAGCATGCATGATGAAAGTGCAGCCACACTGTTAGAGCCTGTAAAACTTATTCCCTGGAAGATGCCAACCAGACGAGTTTATCTTGAAGGTGAGGAAGGCTGACATCTAGCCGGTACAACTCAAGTTCAATGTTACATTTTTGTTTTACCTTTATAGGTGATACATGCAGCTTTAGGGGAGTTATAATAAAACTATAAAATAAGACCTGTATCTGGACTAAAACCATACTTTTTTTAATTTTAGAAAAATTCTTTAACATTTAAGAATGTTTTCTTTAATCTCATTGCTTTAACTTGGTTTGGCACTATTCAGATCAACTGGATCAAAGCATCTTAAGAGCTGGTTTCATTGCTACAAAGTATAGTTACGTTGGTTTATACCTTTTTTTCTCAGGGGCCTCAAACATCAACCCCTCTGCTACTCTGGGGTTGTATCTTTTACTTACAAAGTTGGCACTGACTTTGCTGCATGAATTAACAGCCAGTCCTGTTGTCTAGCAGTCTACCGAAGTTTGAGGCAATCCTGTTGTGTTTTACAAAAGATTTCTTAATCTGCAAATTGCCAGTGGCAATGCTTGAGGTTAACTGACTCTTCTGCAGTTGCTGAGCAAATTCCAGCTTCCCTAAAACTACTCTTGCACAATGGAACTGCCTACAAGCCCCAGCATGGAAATCACAGGTTTATTGGTAATGATTAGCTAAGCTCAGAAGGTCTGGTTATTTAATCTGGCTCCACAGCTTTTTTTCTCTCTCACTGATCATGTCAGAAATAGCCTGATTTGCTCACAAGATCTCAGTCATTTCCATCTCTCACAAATCCAGTAAGAGCAGGGTGGTTCCAAGCAACAAATTTTGGAAAGATGTAGCCAAAGTAAAAAAGTGAACCCAACTAGGCTGAATGCTTGGAAAGCTTGTTTCAATGAGAGTGGTTCTAGGTATCCAACCCAGTTTGTTTCCTGCTCATTTTACAAGCTTCTACCCAAGACTACTATGGTGAGGAGGGAGGCTAAAATAGATAATAGATACAGGCAAGTGCTATTAGCACCCTGGAGTGAAGATGTCACCTGAGGCACTTTCTAGAAAAGTGCTAGCAAAGTGCTTTTCTAAAACAAAAAGCTCTGCTTTAGATGAAGTGCCTCTGACCCTTTGTTAATTAACAAATTAACTGGCAGCAGATCTCTTCCTAGGGCCGTGAATTATGTCCAGCTCCCATGTGTGTGGAAGCATCACCTTCATCTTCACCAGTACAGATCTGAAAGGGTGATCCCTGCAGCTGCTTCCTTGGGGATTAGCAAGTTCAAGGCTTGTGCAAGAAATTTTGATGAGAAGATCTGTAGGAGATGAAGGACTTGCAAATTTGTTAATTAGCTCTGCAATGAGCAATATGTTTGCCAATTAACTCTATTCTTCATTTCTCTGCAGGCTTGCAGAAGGGAAAAAAAGGATACGATGCTCTATTGCACTCTCCCTGCCCTCTTCCCCTGGCCAGCCCTCCCACTCCCACATCTCTCCAGTGCCTCCTGCAATGCAGTGGTCTCCCTTTGTGCAATCTTATGATCTTAAAACTTGACAGTCAGAGGAATTTTCTTCCTTAACTGGTTTCCTCACCAGACCTGACTGCCTTGATTTTACAGGGTCCTTATTTTGCGTTAGGTCTTGCCCTCCTAAGCCATCCCCTTCATGACTCCCTCTTAGCCTAAACTGAGCAAGTCTGGCTCTACATTCTCACCCATGAGGCACCTCCATGGGGTGGGGGATTTTGAAGGTGACTCTACTACCGTGAAGCTTTTCTCCCCACGTCTCACTGCTAGAAACAGCCACGTCCAGCCACCCTCCTTCCACCTACCAGTGTTGATGTGGGAATGAAGTTTCTAGCACTACTACTGAACTGTAAGTCGACTCCAGGCAAATCTTCTCACATTTTTTCTTATCCTTTGTCTAATCTGTTTAGATTGTCAGAGCTTTTTAGGGCAGGAATTGTGTTGGTATTGGACTGAACATACCAGCACCATATTAATCTTAACTATCACTGTGCTGTTCAAACTAGGTTTCCCTGGCCATCAGATTCAGGACCTTTCCTTGACTATGTAATTTTAAGAGCCAGACTCCTGCAGCTAAAGAATTTGGGACTTTCAGACATCTCCACAGCCACCATATTCTCAGGGGAGGACCCCTAATCCTGGATAGAGCAGCCTTGGAGTGTCTCCTCTTGGTTCTTGGATTGCCTGTATGGCCCTCCACATTGTGCCAAGAATAATTGAAAAGAGGGCACATTACACTTATTCCCTCCATCCTTTCATCTCCTTCCTTGCTGGCAGCCCCATTCATCAGCCTCCCACCCCAGTGAAGTGGTCATTGGGAATTTGTTATATTGAAAAGCAGAAACAGCCCATGAAGGAGGAAAAATTACAGTTCAACAGTGGCCACAGGAGGGGTGGAAGTGCTCTATGTGAAGCCTTTTCAGAGGCAGTTTGCTGAAGGGCAGGTGCTGAGGTTCAGCTTTGAGGTTTGTTGAGTGAGAACAAGCCTTTCTACAGCCATCACACACCATCAGTCATGCTGCCGCCATCACCACCACCATAGTGGCCCGTGCCAGTGGCAGGGGGGTCCCTGTTTCATGCTGCTGCCATGGATATAATTAGTGTCATTGAGTTTCCGTTTGGAAAGATGAGCTTATAAAACCAATGACTTTTGGGAGATGAGGTCAAGCAAAGGATGATTCATGTCCTGTCCATGAGAGTACCCTCTTGCTTCCCAGAGGCAGCTGCTGTATAATGAGAATTGCACATGGTATATTTATGTGTTGGTGAATGGGGAATGACGTTTTCACCTAGGAGGGATGGCACTCAGCTTGTTACCTTACAGCTCATTCTGCATCGCTGACTGCAGATAGTGCTGTGTTACTTACCCATCCATACTGCTGGTGGTACTTGTCCAGAGTCTGTAATTCCAGCTGTTGTTTTGACAGGTATTAGTATTTAGACTTTGAGGATGAGTTTTCCTGGGAGGTGTAAAATTGCCTCTGGAGAGTGGAATATGTGCATCTGGCACACAGTCTGGTGTGTCCCTCCATTTGTGTCGGGGTTCTCTTCTTCCAGAAAACTGCTGGCTGTTGCCTCTGCCTTCTCTCCTTTGTGGTTTTGTTCATGCATAGCTGTCTCATTATAATTTGTTTTTTAACTCCCTTGAGTAGAGCTGATCACCTCTCTCCCTATGACAGTGGAGAGATGTATACTTGGGTAAGCATTCAGCTTGGCATTGGCATAGCAGAAGAAATACCAATTTTGGCAGTATCTTCCTCCCTACCTATTATGTTTTCCATAAAGTTTTTTTTTTCTAAATTACATTTATCTTAGCTTGAGCAATACAGCAGGAGGTTAAACAAAGGGGTACCTTGTCTATGCCCCTCCTACGTCTTGCAATGGCATTTACCTCTGCAGATGGTGGGCTCTGGGAATGCAAAAGGGCTGCAATCAAGAAATCAGGCTGCACTGAGGGCACCAAAACCATCCCCAACTAACACCGTGCATGCGTGTACTCGGTGAAGTCATTAAAGGGACAAATCTCTTTTGTTCACCTCTGAGTAAAGCTTGGGACATAATCTGCAATTTCTTTAAAAGCAAAGAAACTTCCCCAAGTTATATGTGACCAAATGTAATGTCTCCAACAGGGGGAAAATGTTCGTGTCTAAGAACGTGCCAGTTGGAATCTGTAGGTTTTCAGCTTCCCCCTTTTCAGGCCAACTTGCCAAGCCAGCTTGATCGTTGAAATGAACACACGGCTGATTCATAAAACATTCATGCAGAGTTTTTACTCTCTTGGAAAGAAGGGAGAGGGCTGCTTCCAGGGAGAGAATGTGCTTTTGTGCTTCATGTGCTCTTTCTGCCTCCGCTCAAAAATAAGCAGAAGGTTGGTGCTGCCTCCATGCTCCAGCAGCGGGCAGCCAGCAGGAGGACCAAGGTGGAAAGCAAAGGGGTGTCACAGCTCTGCTGCTGTGTCTCCTTGCTGAGCCTATTCTCAGCAAAGCCTTGTGGCAAAGGCACTGCAATGAGACCCGGGAGCGCAGCTACCGAACCCGCTGCTCAGACTTGGACCAGTGGAGCAGGTTGTTTAATCGATGCCCTTATCTTCTGTGTAAAACAGGAATGAGGAACTGTTGTGGTTTAACCCCAGCCAGTAATGAAGTGCTACGGAGCCACTTGCTCACTCCCCTCTCACCCTGAAAGGTGGGGAGGACGATCAGAAAGGAATGTAAAACTCAAGAGTTTAGGTAAGAACAGTTTAATAGTTGAGATAAAATAAAAACAAAAGAACAATAATAATAATAACAATAAAAATTATATTGAAAAGTAGGGAGAAGGAGAGAGGAATGAAATCCAAAGGGAAGGGAGAAGAGAAAACAAGTGATGCACAGTACAAGTGCTCACCCCCTGCTGACCGATGCCCAGCCAATCCCTAAGCAGCCATCGGCAGGCCCCGGCCAGCCACTTCTCCCAGTTTACATACTGGGTGTGATGTCCCATGGTATGGAATATCCTTTTGGCCAGTTCAGGTCACCTAACCTGGCTGTACCCCCTCCCCTGACAAACTAAAAAGTCTTTGATGGAGTACAAACACCACCCAGCAACAACCAAAACCATCTGTGTGCCATCAACATTGTTTTTACACCAGATCCAAACCACAGCACTGCACCAGCTACTAAGAGAAAAGTTACCTCTACCCCAGCCAAAGCCAGGACAGCATCCACCCCTCCTTGTTCCATACCATTACATCATGCTAAGCTTTCCAATAAATAATCACCTCTCCTGTCCTTTAACGTGAATATGCAGATCTCATTCCCTTAGTCTATGGACCATCCCTCTAAGGACCATTGAGTTCATTTAGTCCATGATGTTGGGCTTCACCTGTTACAACAGTCTTTCTAGGCAGGGAAGATGGTATGAGGTGTTGGATTGTTGGGTTTTGAAGCCAGTTCTGACTCTCTTATGGCTGCGCTGATCTGGTTTCACCAGTCATTCTTCATTGGTGTGGCAGGTTCAAACCTTCAAATCCAAAGTGGTAAAGATGGGCACCACAAGATGCTCAGTGCACTAATGGGCATGCAGCAGTGACGACATACAATATCATGTAACAACTATCATCACACAACTCAATTGGCTGTTTTCACCCAAAGTCAAATCCCCTTGAGACACACACTGGACTTTCCCATCCTCCCATGTTATCCATCAAGTGCTTCCAGGACCCTGAGCAAAAGCAGTCCCAGGAATGGGTTTGCCTTTGCCTGAGGCAGCAATGACCTAGCCTCTTTTCCCAAGCACATTTTTAAGGTGCACTACAGGAACTTTATCACCTTCTACAGTACGTAAAAGCTTTGACTGGACAGCGCTATCTCTGCTGGCAGATCCTCTGGAGCTGACTAGCCAGGTGGCCTTTGCTAGATGTGTATCTCAGTGTTTGAAAGTTCTACCACCCATTGCTTTCAGTGTAGTCTTTAATAGTCTGTTACATCATTCAATTATCCCAGGGGCTGGTGCATGGTAGGGAATGTGATATACCCACTCAATGCCATGCTCTCTGGCACAAGTGTCTATGGGATTGTTTCAGAAATGAATTCGTCTGAATCAATTCTTTCTGGGGTGCCATGTTGCCACAAGACCTGTCTTTCAAGGCCCAGGATAGTGTTTGGGGCTGTGGCATGGGGCACAGGGTATGTTTCCAGCCATCTGGTGGTTGCTTCCACCATTGGAAGCACAGGGTGCTTGCCTTGCTGGGTCTGCAGGAGTGTGATATAGTCAATTGGCCAAGCCTCCCTATGTTTTAGCCATTATCCTCCATAGCAAAGAGTCTTTAACTGCTTAGCTTGCTTAATTGCAGCACGTTTCATGTTCATGGATTACCTGAGCCAGTGTCCATGGTTAAGTCCACTTCTCAGTCTTGGGTCCATCTCTATATTGCATCTCGGCCTTGGTGGCCTGCTTCATCCTCCCATTTTACCAAATGAACTGCTTTCTGTTTCCATTTCTTCTTATGTATAGGGGCCACCATAGGTTGGTCTTCTGCACAGCTTGATGTGGGGCCAAGGTAGCTGCAGTGCCCACCACAGAGGCTGGAGTAGCTGCAGGGCCTGGAGCAGCTGTCATTTCTGCCACGGAGGCTAAAGTAGTTACAATTGGTGTCTTAAATCTCCACCAGAAAGGTGGAGGAATGCTTCCTTTTTTTTTTTTTCTGTGTATTTATACTGCTGACCTTCGGGGCAGGGACCAGCTCCTGCATTGTTTGCAGGGATGTTTGGCTGTTTGTTTAGCTCCATGACAGAGCTAAACCAACTTACTGCCTGTCACAGAGACGCTGTTTGATCTAACATCACAGTGAGCTTCTTAAAGGAGAAAATGTCTAGGAAACTATTCTACTTGGGGTTTTTTCCCCTGGCACTTTGGTTTTCTGCTGGCTGACCTCCCCAGCTCACTACAGGGACAGCATGGCTTTCCACCAGTGACAGAGTTATGGCAGGAGTGCTGGCAGCAGCAGGCTATTTTTCTCCTTTTGTAGCAATTGGAGGTTTTATTTGCATTCCAATCATCCTCTTACTTTAAAGCTGTCTGGGTATGGTGGTGAAACAAGTGAAGAATGTGGGCACCCTACCTCAGCTGCTGAAATGTGTGCCCAAAAAGCCCCAAGGTTAGAGCATTAGGGCAATGCCTTAGGACCTACAAGGACCTGAGCATGCAATGGAAGGGGGAGGGAGAGGTGGAAAAATAGTCAAGGTCTTGGTTTACAGCGTCTTCTGGCTACTTGCAGGTAATTTTTGCAGCCATGGCAAATGCAAGAGACTTCTTGGCAGCTCACCGCTGTGGGAGATGGGTCAGAGCGTGTGTGTGTATGGGCTGATAGCTCAGTGGCTGTTAATCTTTCTGCTCTAATGAACTATGTACCAAGATTTTCTTGGTCAAAAGCCATCAGACACATATCGAGTACCTTGGGGTGTCAGAGAAGGGTGGATGAGAGCTCCAGGGAGTGGCTGCCATGATTCTTCAGAGCTCCCTGCAAAGGGGACAACCAGATGCCACCACCTTCAGCAGATTCTGGTGGCTCAGTCCTTCTTCACCGTGTATGCTCATGTTACCGACCCAACTGCACTAGCACAGTCCTGCATCCCTCCTCAGCTACCTGTAAAGGGTTTGCAAATTGCACCTAGCTCCAGGGCCACAGCCTGGGCTCTCAGCTTCTGCTGTGGAAATGTGTTCCTGTGCTGTCTAAAGTGTGTACCCCACTGCTTTCCAAGAGATCTACGCAGACTTTGTAGTGCTCAGCAGAGTGTTTGCTGCAGGTAACACAGCTGTTAACGTACCTGTGCTAATGCGTTTGGTTTGTGTGTGGCATAAACTGCAGTCACAGATTTGCAGATGTGCCACAGTAGGTGTTCCTGGCACTCTCAGGCTGATTTAGAAACTCACCCATCTGTGCCTCCTCTTTCTCATTGCTGTCTGGCTCATTTCTCCTCTGAGAGGGCTCTGACATATCTCAGGAGGAAGCTCTGCTTATTTAGCAATGGACATTTGAGAAATTTAGGTATAATGTGTCATTGGGGAACTGTGACTGTTAAATACTGCAGTGTGGTGCTGTGCTCTGCACTGTGCTGCAGTCAAGTGATGCAGTCCCATGAAGTTTTCAAGGGTCAGGACTCCCTTTCCCTGATCCCTCTTTTCCCACAGTGGCACATATATGTAAAATGAGCCTGGCTGCACATTTGCCACCACCTCAGAGCTGTCTGGGTTTGCTTCCAGTGTCTGCCATTAAACATCAGGAATCCCATGCCATCTTCATGAAAGTGTATTTTGCAATGGTGATATCTCAAGATTTAGTGGGCAAACCTGACTCGTAAGAATTTCCAATTTTTGTTCAACTTCATTGAAGTCAAATGTCCTGTAATGCCTCAGAAAGGCTGTGATCTCCATCCTTGAAGGTATTCAAAAGTTGTCTGGACATACCCCTGGACAACTGGCTCTAGGGGGCCCTGCTTGAGCAGTGGGGTTGGACCAGATGACCTCCAGAGGTCTCTGCCAACCTCAGCTACTCTGTGACTCTGTGGACAGATGCACCATGCAGCTTGACCTCTCCCACTGTCCCAATGTACGATGAAGTACTGTGCATATGTATCTTGTGTGCCTCTTCCCACAAGTACCTCTCAGGACCAGCACGACACTGTATTTCAAGAATTCATACAGAACCCTGTAGTCACAAAGGAATGACTTTTCTATCATTAGGATCTCATGAATATCATTGCTTCTGTCCAAACAAATAACATGTAGACTACGACTATGGTGAATAATGTGGGGATCAGCTCCCAGTGAACTGTTATTGACTGAGCTTGACTCCAACAGAACTTCTTGGCTGTCTTCAGGACGTATTTGGTAATAGGTACAGGTTGCTCTTTGTAACAGCAAAGGTCTAGGAGGTAATCGGGGGGATCTGTTCTCTTTCTTGTCTCTCTGATTTGCTCCCTGCACACATCAGACCTGATGATTTGACTTGTGTTGGGATGAAGTCTACACTTTCTGTTATGCAGAGAAGCTTCTCCTGTGGAAGCGGCTTCTGGGCAGAGGTCTCTGTGTCATCTCTCTGGAGGGGATCAGTACAGCATGGAGATGAACAGATTTTTCAGAACAAGTGGGTTTATTTAATGTGTGAAGCAAAACATTAGAGGAACTAACTTGAAAACAGCAAGCAGCTGATAAGCATCTTCAGACTTCTTTGATGGACTTTGCTTATCAGTGACAGGAGCAGAACAGCCCCAATTATGTGATGTAACTAGTGCAGGTGATGTGGAGATGCAGCTTGATCTCAGTAGGCATCACCCAGTAGGATTTTTTCTTAGAAAAGCTTTTCCCAAAGCCCTGGGCTCACTGTGCTCGTCTGAGCTCTGTGACCATATGTTGCACTGGCTTTTGTCAGGGGACGCAGCTGTGAAGCCTTCCTTTTGCCACAGACGCACTTCTTCTTCCACTCAGGCATTCAGGCAGCCTGGGAGCACACTGCTGCAGGAACCACTCCACAATTACACCCTCCAGAGCAATTAATCTTTAATGCCTTGGCCACAGAGCTTGTGATGATGTTGAGGCACAATCAGGCTCCCACGTTCAGTCCTGAGCCACCAGGCTTTGTCACTGTCTTCAGCTGAGCTGAGAGCCCCACGCGGCAGGTGCTATTTAGATAGACAATAACAAAGAAACCTGATGGCTTCTAAAAGCATTTCAGTCCTTCCTGTCCTCTCTGCAGGTCTATCAGCCATGTCTCAGCCCTATCTGAGAGGGGAAAGTGCTGGAGTCCTGGAAGATGTTATGTATTTCTGTTATGGGTGACAGCCCTCTCCTTTGGTGGCAAATGATATCAGGAATAAGGCGCTTCATTTCAGCCTGTTACCATTCCACTGTTCAAAATGCTCCAGTGATTTTCAATCCTTCCTGTAGATCATCTTCAAAATTTCATCCACTTTCAAAACTGCCACTGAGACCAATTTTGCTGTGTTAGTTAATGGATAAATAATATAAATAATAATCCCCAGTTAAAGTCATTCACTAAACACCTGCATAATGGCATGGTGCTTATATAAATTTCTCCTCTTTCTTAAGTGCCTTGAGCACTGTTATTTTTTTTTTTTACCAGATGAGAAGTACAGCTCAGATTGCCATCACACATTTCAATACCCCTTTCAAGTACATCTAGACCACCTTGGGCCATATTTTGATTATTGATGAAAAAAAAACCAAACAAAAACCAACCAACCCAAAAAGTAAAAAAGGAAAATAGGATAAAAAACAAAACAAAACAAAAGAGGAAACTTATTTTACAGATTTTCCCAGAGATGGAGCTGCCAAGCTCCTCAGAAAAGCTGTCCCCATGAGATTTCTCAACTTTTTTGACCAGGTTCAGTTATCAGTCCTTTTCCAAATTTGCACTGAGGTAAAGAGGATTGGAAAACAGTCCATTGGGCAATCATACGTGAGTGGGTTCATGTGACAGATCTTTCTGCGACTTGTCATGCCATGAATAGCAGAGCAAGAGCCTTTCAGCACTCAACCATGTCACTGCCTGCCTTGCTTTTGATGGAACTGGGGTGAGTGTGTGCTTGTGGAAACAAAGACGTAGTTAACAAGCACTTTTTATCTTAGTAAAAGGTCTGGTTTATATTCTCATTCAATGTTTGCATAATACCTTAATTTAATTGCCCTCCTGCTCTTGTGGCCCCTGCCCCAGTTGCTCTATGCTGGCAAGCAGGACCTGTTTTCAGCAGCACTTTGAAGACTGCAGTAGAAACATGCGCCTGTTAAATTACGCATTGTACAAAGGTACAGGGAAACCCAGCAGCCACAACCTCGCTGCATTTGCAGTCTAAAGGTGCAAATGACAGTAGAGGAACCAGAAGGGAAAGGGTTCTCCAGCTGATGTGTGAGGTAGTGGTGTTGCTAGAAATAGCAGCCCATACCCTTGACTCGTAAATCAGCGGTTATCTCCTGATAAGTTAAATGTTTTCGGGTCATGTGCTGTGCCTACAGCAGGTTGCTCTGAATGCAAGACCAGGGTCAAACTAACTGTTTATAGGATTTTCCTGCTGTGGGATCTATCACTCTGCAGTGTAAGGTGCTAAAACTGTCCTCTGGGTGCCACTTCGCTGCAGGGCAGACAGCCCGTGGGCTCAGGCTGGGACTCCTTTCCATAACAGCAGAGATGTTTGCTTGGAAACATCACTTGGAAAAGTACATTCCCTCTCCCTACCCAGCTGTATCAAAGACTGCAAAGACATAAACAATGAAAATCTGATGACACAGGGGCCTTTCCTTACTTCAGTTCTTTCATTCTTCAGTTGTTGCCTGTCCCTATTGAGACCATCCCTGTTGGCTGGGCTTGGATTTGGATTTGAACATGTTGCATCACACAGTTCATGCCAGCTGCAGCCATTCTGCCCCAGGGGGCAAAATCCACATCTGGACACTTCCCTGCAACTGGATTCCTTTGGCTGGCAAGTCCCTTGGTTCCCAGCCAACACAAACCAGTTTGGGAACCAACAGGTTGGCAAATTTTGGGTTTTGAGAAGAATGGATTCAACATGGGCTTGAAACCCCAGAGGCTATGACAATATAGCTATGAGATCTTCTCAGGTGCACCACTCCACCCCACCTCTTCTCCTTCCTTCCAGAGCGTAGAAACCACATTTGCATCTCAGCAGGACGGATTCAAATGGCCGTGAGGTTCCCTCTCACAATAGGCAGCTGCTCACAGCTGTTGTTCCCCACTGTGGATACACACAGCTTTGTTTTTATGATGCAAGGGGAAATCTTGGGCTTTAAAACCCTAACAAACTATTTGCTTCGCCTTCTTTGTCTCTTCGCACAGCTGACCTCCGCATCCAGCTGTGAAGGCATTTTCTGGTTTAAGAGTGGGGTTGAGCAGAGTGCCAGCAGGTGACGTCCCAGCCTCTCCTGCCTCTCTGTAATTAGCAGCCCCAAACATGGAGCAGCATCTGACCCTTTGACATTTTTTTGCTAAGGCTTTTATTAATTTGACACTAGGTTTCATAGCAACTCACCGGGGAGCTGTAACAAACATTCAGCTGTACCTGATAGAAAATGGTGGGTTTATCTGCTCAAAAGGTTATACTGAGCATCAGAGGCCAACTGTGGTTTGAATCCTGGGGAATGCTCCAACTGTTCGATGGAAAAAAACAAGGAGAATTAAAGTGGGAACATTACAATTTAAAAGCAGGATTTTTGTCACCCTGAGCTACCGAGCTCTGTCATCATGGTCTATCAAAACTCCTGCCTTCTGGGGAGCAGGTAGGTAGGAGACTTTTAACATCCTTAATGTCACTGTTCCTGAGGGGACACTGCCTTGTCACCTGTAAACTTACTTAAAATGAAGGACTGTTTTGTTCTTCAGCTGATGGAGAATTTTTTTCATCTTCTGAAGTGAGCCTTACCATGGTTTCCACAAAAAAACCTGTTGTCAGTGCTCTTGTGATCCCTTTGCTCCTGCTCTGCCCACTTCTGGTGTGAGCACATTGTTGCATAGTAATGCTTGGACACCTCAAATTGTCTTTTTTTTGGCCAGATGTTGTGATGATGGCCATAGTAAATGCGAGTTTTAGTATTGGTTTTTTTGGTGTACTTATACTTTTGGTTTCATGTGGTGTTTTGACCCAGGCTCCTTTACCCTAATGCAGTGTGATGGCAGTATTCACACGGCATATGCTCTGTCTGGACAGTTTCCTTAAACTTGAATTGCTCTGTCAGAAGACACTGTTCACAGGGACTCTCATTCACTTTACCAAAAATTCCTTGGTTGCTATAACCAAGGACTCCATCCTCCCCATATTGATTCTTCAGTCTTCAGTAATTTACAGCCTCTTCTGTCTTTTCCCTGGTTGTTGCCCAGTTTGCAAACACCTCCTTCATCTGTTTCCCCTTCAGTGTGGAAGGGGGCTTATTCAACACAAAAGCATCATTCAGTGCTATCTAGTGGCTCAGAGTTGTACACTACTAGCCTTCATCCAACAGTACCTATTGTATAACATGAACCAATTTGCTTCACGCATCCCTTGCAAGGCTCATTTCTTCCACCCACCTGCTGAAGGTGGCTTTAAGGTATCCGTTGTACCACCCGCATTTTCACCTGTTCTTGGCTCATATCCTGGTTCTTCTGTCTAGGAATTTCTCCTCCAGCATAAAGGAAGACCTCTTTTAGCCTCAGACCATTGCTCTATGATGTTGATCCTCCAAGTCTTGACTAAAAGCTTGATGGTTTCTGAAAAGCTTTGGATGCACTGGACAGTTAGGTGACATACCACGTCAGTGGTCACTGTGTGTTTAAGAAGCGCTGTAGCTGTTAATGCTGCATTCCCCCTACGCGGATTTAACAGTGGTGGCCCCAAATCTGTACCTCCTATATTTTTACTATTGTTGAATAGATAGATCTTTCATTTAAGTTCTCTTGAAAAATCATTAGTTTATGTCTCAGATCTAGTTACAACCTCAGTGAAGCTTCCATAACATGGCTTGCATTTGAGACGGCAGCTCCTTTCTCTCTCACACCCTGCAGGGACAGCATATATGATTACATGTGTCTGTTAGCTGCAAGTGGTCTTACAGGGGTCTTCAGCTCGCTAACACCTGCTGCTAATTCTGGTGAGTAGGTAAATAGGCCCATGCTGGTACCCTTCCCTGGTTGCTTCCATTTGCAGCGAGATGTATTGTGAGGGACTGTACCTTGTGCTCATTCGCAAAGCAAAATCATTTCTAAGTGTAAGCAAGTTTGAGATGAAGGAAAGGACAAAGAAGATCCAGACATCATAAACCAGCAATCTGTGTCCAAAGCATACCCCGATGCAGTTTCACAGCTGCCAGCAGAGAGGGGTAGCTAGCCATGCAGCCAACAGCTGCATTGCCAAGGAACAAAATTACAGAGCCAGATGTTCCTCTTGGAAGTACATTACACTCAACTTGGCAGATGAGTGTGGTAGCTGCCAAGTGCATCTCTTATTTGGTCATATGTAATGATCCCTCTATCAGGGAATGTGGAAGAAAAAGACCACACAGAATATCCTCATCAAAATGTTATAGTTGAAACGTTAACTTCTCCTGTATCAAAAGATTTGGGAGCTCCATGGCAACCTTCACATCTTGTTTGAAGGATTATGTTGTTTACTACCAGGCACGAAGTGAGAAACTTACAGCAACTGAAGCCGAGTGCTTTCAAGGTATGTGCTGCTGAAAGGTGACTAAGAGGCTGATATAATTTTTATAGCAACCACGGTTGTTTGTGGGTGCTGTTGTGGTTCCCAGCTAAGACTGCAAGTGAGAAGGAGAACTTCTGGTTCCGTCTCTAAAGTAAATACTAGGAGTTCGGGTTTCTGAGGACATGTTTGTGCTGCAGCTATGTCGGTGATGCAGGGTGCTAGAGACAGACCCAGTCGAGCTTTAAACTAGTCAGCTGGGTGTGAATAGAGACTAACCACTGCAGCGCAGGGCACCTTCACCAACTCAGAGCTTGTCTGTCTATCCTCACTGGAAATTTCTGAAGCCTGATGTTGCCTGTGTTGTTGTCTAGAGCTAACGTTGCTAGGCATGGCAGCATGGAGACACACAGGCCAGGATTCAGGCCAACTGGAGGGATGCAATTTGTAAAAGTGCCTGACTTGGGGGTCTGGCTGGGGTGTTGCCAAGGGAGAATGATTGGTACCTTCTCAGGTACCTTTAGATCCACCCCTCCAAAGACCCCAGACACCCCTGTAAGTACTTACCTAGGGAGAGCTTAGTTGACTGAATCTTTGGAAACAGGTAATAGCAGCTCTGAGATAACTGGGGAGATAGTTCATGTCTTGTGCCTCTTCAGCCACCTTTCTTAAACTATCTGAATTTGATCCTTCCCTCCTGGGACTCTCAGGTTGCAAACCCAATTCTTTCCTTAAGTACTTTCTATTTAATAACCAAAGAAACTAACAATAGCCCGAATCCCTCTACCAAGTAAATCTCTCAATAAGGAACTTGCCCCTAAAAGGTACTTTGACCCAAGATTTCCCATGTGTAATATTAAACTTTCTCCCACACCACCAACAAATTTAAGATCCGGTATCTCAGGGACTGCAACAGAGCTCAGAAAAGCTACAGATCATAATCAAATATGAAAAAAAAAATTATGAAAAAAATCAAATACAGCTCATACGGAAGGATTTCTTTGTCTCTGATCACATCTGGTTCGTGGCCCCACCACCCATCTGCAGCTGAGGGAGGGAAAAGGTCAGATTAAAACCTGTGGGTTTGGAGCCAGAACCGCACTGCTTACACATTTTCCAGGGATACAGGGACAATAAGTTTCTCTCCCCACCTAGTGGTCAAGAAGAGGCTTTAATGGAGCTTTAGCCTAAACCAAAGTGCTTAACAACCCTCCCCGAGTGATGCATTTTGCATTTTTTCCATGCCAGGACAGGGAGGAGATGGTTGCTCCCTTTGCTGTAAATCATCTAGCTGAGGTGAAAGCAGAGAGGTGGATTCCTGGAGGCTTCCCCTTGTTTCCAATACACTCTCAATCAAAATATGATGAGGGTAAGAAACGGAACTAATGATAGGAAATATTTGTTAACAAATGATCGGGCAGTGGCCACTGATTTTTCTTTCCTCTGTAATCCTCCTCCTGTGGGTTCTGCGGTGGGTGAGAGCAAATTTGAAATGTGACAGGAACAGAAACATCTTCATTGCTTGAGAGCTTGTTTGGCCTGGCGGTGCTTAATTCTTTCTGCAAACAACATGACGTTGGGTGAGAGAAGAATATGAAATTAAAATGAATGTGGATGTTAAGCAAAGCTGATACCAACTTGTCTAAATTTGAATAAGGGAGCTAGGAGAGTCAGTAGTGAAAGCAAATGGAGTTGTCTGCACTCTTCCCATTTCCGTGCCCTAAGGAGTTATCAGTAACATAGGAAAAATACATATGAAGCAAAATGTGGTTGTCGTATTAACACAAGACATTCCGCTACCTTCCCTGAGACAACTGGCCAAACGCAGCCCGCAGGACTGTTCAGTGCAGAGCGGTCCGCTCGGGGAAAGCAGTGCTTATTTGGCAACTCCCCTTTCAGAGTGGGTCAGGGAACACGGCAGAGAGCAGCCCTGCCGGTGGGGTACCCACGGGTGTCCCTCCCCCACGGCCAGACAGTCCCTCATCGTGTTTGCCAGGGCTTCATTGTAGTTCGAGTATTCTGTAACTGTGAAAGGAGGGGAATGGTATTTTTATTTTTATTTCTGTGAATAAAACCTGGAAAATGAAAGCTGAAATGTATAATTAAAGACTGCAACTGCATCACAGTGAGGCTTTTTGCAGGACAGCTCGGGTGTCCTTCCCTCCAGCTAGGCACGTGCAGGGGAGACCTGGGGGCTGAGCCCTCCTGTCCTGCATGTGGAGACAGGGCCAGGGCAGGGGTCCCAGCTGATGCTGCTGTTGTTTCCTGCAGCAGACAAACTTCCCAGAGGACCCTTATGGAAAATCCCTGGAGCTTTAGACTGCAGGGAACTTTTTGTACCTTACCTCTGAATGTAGACCCAGGTGATCCACGGGGCCACTGGGTGGAGGATGGTCTCAGAGGCTGCTTGTTCATGGTGCTGTTCCACCATCTCACCAAAGACACACATTTCAGCCCTCACTGATGAGTATCCCCCTCCTGCACCCTAATAGATCCTTTTAACTGAGATTTGAACTGCTCTGAGCTCTAGCAGATCAGGACAAGCTTCCCTGGAAAGGAAACAGATGTTTTCCCTCTTAGAAAAGCTGGTGGTGGTGGGTGTCCCCATTTCCATGGACTTCCCATGGACTGCCTCTTTCATCTGACTTTGTTTTTAATAAATCCCTGAAAGTGGAAGGGGATCTGAAAGCCCCCTGTCACCATGGAAAGGGATCAAATTGTCCTGTGGCTCAGGTGAGGGGGAGAGAAAAATTCTGGCAGAGGGTTCCCACCTGTGACACCACCTTTCTGGAAGGTATGGTGGGATGAGTTTGGGAGGGAAGGAGTGCAAGTTAAATTTCTTCCTTATCTCAAAGCTAGTTATCATTTTCTCCAGTTGACTCTACAAAGACCTTTCATGCTGTGCCTTACAGTGGTATTATAAAGCAGATGGAGAGAAATGCGTGTCTTTCCTTTAGCTCTCTTATCAATACCTCTGTAGAACAGTAAATAACAGGAAAACGGAGCTCGCTTGTCAATGTTACCAGCTGCCATTGCTTTCTTTAAACATGCAGTCATATATTTATTGCTGACTTTTCTGAAATAAATAACAGCATGGGAGAGGACTGTGGACACATTGTCTTACCTAAATAGGATCTTGGTGACAGCCAATGTTAGATACTTTTCTTTTTAAAAGATTTTATTTTCAGTGATTGTTTCCTTTTCAGAGGGTGCTAGAAAAGTTAGTCAAAGGCAAACTAGGTCGCTAATTAACCGCAGATTAGTTTGACAGCTAACCCTGATTTACACCTTGACATACAGAAGGTGTATTTGCAGGGGTATGTAGTTGGTGATGCATCATCACTGGTCTGGCACAGCTCTCTAAGTGTGGCAGAGGAGTGCACCCCCCTCCCCATCAGCATCGTGTTTCCTGCCCCCTGCCCAGCCACAGCTGGGTCTGGTTTGTCTGTGGCCTCTGCTTGACCAGACACCACACTCATGTCCTGCCCGCCTTGGCGGGTATGACCTTAACTGGGGCAGCCTGCATGTTCCTGAAGTTTTACTTTCCATCATTAACATGATTAATGGAAATATTGAGTACAAGTGAGCAGGATGGACCACTTCAGGAGCCCAATGGCGACATGTGCTGTCAGTATGAGGACAATTTGCTGGGACATGTTTTTGCAGGCGGGTGCTTCTGGAAGCCATGCTTTCCTAGTTTCTCATGACTGATATCAAGACATCCAACACCTACCATCTCCCCCTTTCCCAGTCATCCTGTCAAAGAAGGAAATGAGTTTGGGGTTGGTACAATGTGTTCTTGACGCATCCACTCTGGCTTTTTTTAATCACTTTATTGTTCTCCTGGTGTTTATAAGTGGATTGTTTAATAATTTGCGCTAGTCTTTTTCCAGACTGACAGTGTTATGGTTCCCCAGATTCTCATTTTCCTACTTTAAAAGGGAGAGGTACTCTGTTTACCCTCCTGGTATGCAACACAAGTGATTTCATGTGAAGAAGCAGCAAAATGATATTGCATTGTAACAGCTATTCTGAGTCATCCTGAGGATTAATCAGAAACAATGGCAGAGACGGGACCTGAACGTCCAGAGCGATAACAAAGCAGCAGGGAGAGGCTGTGTGGGCAGCATCGTCCCGCCTTTGCAGAGGGTGCGTGGTGGCAGCGGTGGCTTGGTCAGGAGGGGCTGGCAGAGAGAAAAGCAGCTGTCAGATAAGAATTGCACACACTAGAGTATCACCAGTATCCAAATATTTGGGTGTTTGGCTGCTGGTATTTTGGAAGTACAATGTTGACTTGGTGCACAGTTGTCCACCTTCAGGTGTGGAAAAGCCAAACTTGCCTTTTCCAGCATGCACTGATGGCCTGAAAGAACTGAAAGACCAATGTATGAGATGTAGCTTTGATTATTTCCACATTAGTCCCTGGTGTTCAGAAAAAGGAAAGAACCCTGTAGTGTAATAAAATAATGAATCAGGTTCCCAAACAGCTTATTTTCAAAAAAGCTTCTTTTTCTCTGGCATTGCTTTATTGACTTATTTTGGTGGATTAAGTACCAGGACTTGATGCTTATATAAACTTTCTTGATAAGCTACGTTAGGCACAAACAGCCCTTAAGAAAACTATTCTGTTCTTGCTGATGATCGCTATATCCTTTCTATTACTCAGAGCATAAGAACACAAGGCAAAAGAACAGAGAATCCAGAAGACACTTGCACCATTAATACTTTAAATTTTCCCTTTGCCAGCCTTTGCATGTAAGAAAGAAATGTTTAAATCTAAGTGTGCCATTACTAGTTTGAATCTGTGTTTATAGTGTCTGTTGCTCACAATTTAGAAAATTAAAGTTCGGGGAAATCCCATCTTTCTGGTGATAATGAATTTCAGTTTCTGACACCTTTGATGTGTAATGTCACATAAAATATTTGTTCATTTAACACCAAGCAGGAGCTGTGATGGTATTGCAGTTGTTTTGAGTTTCTCTCTTTACGGTGTAGCACTGTGGTTCAGCCTTAGCCCCTTGCTATGAAATGTTGTGTGCCCATGACCGGGACCAAGTTGATACACTACAGGAAACAAAGAAATGACTGAATTTGGGAATGTGAGGGCAAATTTGATCAACCTTTAAATGTGACATCATGCTTTCAGAGTAAAACCACTGGCATTGTTAAATACAGCACACTTTGCAGGGTGTTGGGCTACTGCCTACACCGAGAAGGTGGCAATGGAAAAGTCATTGTTATTTCTAATTACCAGTTTTATCTGAGTAGAGACAACAACTGCAGAATAAATCTTCTGTCTCATAGTAGAACCTGGATTCCCTTTTTCTTATTTACTGTAGCAAACAGAAAGGAGCTACCTGCTCTCATACTAATTCTTTGAAGACTATAACATGATAGTTTGCTGTTCCATGTTGGGTTGCAGCACAGTTTTGCATGACAGACAGGCTGCTTTTTTGGCATAGCCCTGGGAGAGGCTGTGCATGGTGTGTGTCTGTCATGTCCTTATCGTTGTTGGTAAATCCGCCCTCCTGTGTCATGTGTGGAAGAGTATTTGAGGCCAGGTCCCCACCTGGTTTAAAATGGTCTGGTGAGCGGAGGTTGTGCTGAGGTTGCTGGATGTGGGGTGGTTTCTGTGAGTTGAAGCCCCATCTCTCTTCTCACCCATCTGCCTCCCAAGCACTGAGCATCTCCCCTGTGATGGCTAACTCCTGTGTCCTCTCCCCTTGGACACCCTCGGATGGACCCTTGTGTCCATGCCCTGCCCGGCCTCTGGTGCCCCTGGCTCTGTGCCCCCCTGCACCACCTCCACACCCCACCGGTGCACCCTGGGCTGCCTCTGCTTTGCACTTCACGAGGTGTAAGTGTAGGTACCAACAGCTCCACATGGAGCTCCTCTCCTGAGAGCCTTCAGCAGGAATGTTCCAGAGCTTTTTGGGCCAGCTCACTTGCGTACATTGTTGGAAGTGTTGAACTGACATTAAAGGGTGTAAAATAATGTTGAGGGATGACTAAGGTTGCTAAATCAAACCTCTCTTTTAATTCTGTCATCATCTTCTCTCCTTCACACCAGGAGTTTTTGGTAACCTTTGCTGATGGCAAGTAGCTTTCTTTTCCCACTGCCTTTCTGCAGTGCTTTCCCATACTACAGAAAAAAGCATTTCCAAGTAGTTATTTTTTCTTAATACTAAAGCGGCTGCTTCATGCTCCTAAGACAAACATTATTTAGTACAGATCTCTTCTTTGTTCCTTCAGTATTACGTCAGCAGAAATGAAGTCAACAGAAAAATGTGATGGTCACAAAACTCAGCTGCCAAATTTTTCCATGACTGAGAGCTCTCAGTCAGGTGTCTGCAGATATCATGAACAGCAGCATGTTAGAGACAATATAGGGGAGGCTCAAAGGAAAGACTTCAGCTCAGTTGTGTAGTTGTGTAGTTTTTGTGTAGTAAAAAGTACTTAAAAGTGGAAGATATGACTGTAGGGTCACTAGAAGTATTTAGAAAAGAAAGTCCTTTGGAAAAACCTATCAGTATACTGGTGTGTAATAGAAAGTTGGAGGTCAGCTGCAAAATATACACACCTTGATTCCTGGGGAAGCGACCTAAGGGTAAACCCAGACAAATTAATCCTCTGGTTTTAGTGGGAACAGGGTTACCAGCTTCAGGACTCTTAGGTCCTGTTGTTCCATGGTAATGGAGAAGCGGTGTGGGTCCCCAGGGTTAGGAAGGACTGTGATCATAGCAAGATACATTTCAGCTTTTAACACACCATTGCTGCAAAGACATCTCACAAGACATACACAGTTGCTTTTTTTTTTTTTTTTTCTCCTTTCTTTTGTGACTGGTAAAATGGCCCTGACTGAGGAAACAACGTCTTGCAGCCTAAGAGTATATCTAAATAAAAGTGAGGTAAAAGTGGGCTATAACAGCAATATTGCCACGGTGGCCCTGGCGTGATTGGGAATCTAGGAATACCCTGGAGGTGCTGGACAGCCTTTGGTGCAGTGACTCCTCTGTTTTGGTACCTGACCTCACTGATGTAGTGGTGCAACACTTCTAAAAGGACTCAGGAAAGCATCTGTCCCTGATAATATGAAACATCTAATAAATAACAGAAATCAGCCATGGAGTGTTACTTGAAGATGATGAATTGACACTGACTACCAGAAACATCAGAGACTGAGCTAATTACACTTTACGAAAGAGGGTGTTGGAAAAGCTGGAATATTTGTGATCTTTCCTACTTGGGAGAGAATGTCCGCCCAGATCCTAAGACAACGAAAGGAACAGGAGGAAAAGGTAAAAAAGAAAAAAAGAATTCTCCTCATTATTTGGTTGGTTTGCCCTATCCCATAGAGCTGATTTTAAAAAGATCTGTAGTTAAGGGCTGTTGGTAGCTGAGCGGTCAGGCCACCTACTGCCCAGGCTGGCAGGTTGCTGGCTCAGGAAGGTTCATATGGGATACAACTGAGAACCTGCTGAGGAAACCAAAAGGACATTTCTCTTTGGCTTTGAGGAGGTATAGAAATGCACAGCCCCACAATAACCTACAAAGGACGGGAAAGCTGAAGCCTTCTCTTTTGCTAGGGGGTGGAAATCCACTAGATACCTTCTGAAGGCAGGCAGCAAGCTGTAAGGCTTTGCTTCATTTTTGCTCCCTTGGAAAGAGATGGTGTCACTGTGAAGACCAAGAGGGAATGTTGAAAAGGAAAAAAAAATTAAAAGGAAATTCTAGGATGTATTCAAATGCTAAAGAATGGTGCCTGAGCCAGAATGTATTTAAAAGGGGAAACAGGAAATGTATCTAAGAAAATGAGAATTAACTGAAGATATGAAGAAGACTAAACTGACCTAGGGTCTTATTTCACTGGCTGCTTTTGTGGTGTTCCTAGGATGAATTTGGCTCAAATTCTATAAATGTCAAAAGCAGGTCAAAAGATAGCTGTCTGTGTTATTTGTACAGAGCCTTCCTTGCTCTTGGTGGTTGCTGTTCACAGCTAAGGCTCCTGAGCGGTTTAGCAATACAACTAATGAAGACTAATAATGCAGGTAAATTGTTTTGCGTCTGATGTAGAGGAATATTTTTAAAACTGTAATGATGTACCTGGGAAATTTGTGTTCATTTTAAAGTTCCAGATGGTTTGACTGTTAAATCTGATTTACCAAAAAAAACCCAACCCAACCACCAACCAAAAACATCCTCACATGCAGCATCTTCAAAACCTCTGTGTTTAGACTGTGTCTGCCTTGTCACTTAGGATAAGCAAGGTATGTAGTTTCCTCTGCTCTTCCAGGAAATGTGATTTATAGTTTCATACTGTGTACCAGGAATAGCAAAATGAGAGATTGAATGAAGCCAGGAAGAAGCAAGCTTGGGTGCTGTGCAGGGACGGCGTCCAGGTTTGGTTAATTACAGTGAAAGGAATGACCACTTCAGCAGTGAAATCATTGCCTTGCACGTTATTTGGCAGGTCTGCTAACAACCAGTTCATACAGTCGAACTGAACTCTTGACACCGCCTGTCCACTGATGACTGTGCAGTGGGATTTTTCCCTCTCAGTCCCTGTTTTATACACGTACATTGTGTTCTTGGCTGGTGCCTGGAGTCTTGGTAGGAATCAGGCTGAACTTCCTTTTGGCTTGCCGAGTTTGGATAGATAGTTCCCCTGGGAAGCAGGGGGCAGGCGAACAGAAAAGATGAGACTACAGAGCAACACACCCTCCTCTTCCTTCCTTCAGGCTTTTTCCAGGGGGTTGGTATGGGGATAGGGAACACTCTCACCTTGCCTTTCAAAAACAGGTTTTTTCAGCCCTTTTCGTATACAGATTCCTATAGGTTTTCGGTGAAAGTGCATTTAAATGTTCTGGTGTCAGTCTTACTCTCTCTCTGCTATTTGTGACCCCTTAAAAATTAACGTGCAGGCCCTGGGCAGCAAGCTGAGATCCACCAGCTGCCCTGTGTCCCATACCTCATGGCTTACAGCAGCCAGCACAGTGCCTGCAGGCTGGGCACATCCTTCCCATCTCTGAGCACCTTGCAGAAGTACAGCAAAGAAACCAGCCGACATCTGCGTATAGATTGTGCTTTTGGCCTCCTGGTTGTGTAGGGGAAGCATGAGCAGAGCAGTGTTTTGTTTAGGTTGGGGTTTTTTTGAGTCTATGCTCGTGAGGTCTTTATGGAAAGCTCTCCTCTGGCAGCCCACAGCGTGTGTGTGATACGTGTCCAGGAAAGGACTTGCAACAGATTTCCTGGTGCTCTTGTTCACGGACCCCAAACACCCTAGCCACTGAAAGAAGGGTTCAGTGGGAATTCTGCTTTGCAAAATTCCTGGATGCCTTTTTGCCTTCCTGATGTTACTTTACAGGAAAGCCCGTTGTGGCCCTTTGTAGTATTAGGAAGTTGTGTTGATTAATACGAATTACCTGTGCGTTACTTTTAGTTTGATTTCCATCCCTAGCTGAAAAATGGAATGAATCATTGCAAGGAGACCAGTGAACTCCCGTAGTGTAGCAGAACTGCAACCAGCAGGTCAAAAAACTTTTAAAGCCAAAGTCATGATGATCAGAAGGTAAAACCTCAGGTGGAATAACAACAAAAATTTCACACTGGTGTGTTGTACCAGGCCTTTAAACAATCCATGTAAGAGTGTCAAAAGTCCAGTAAAAAGGGTTATTAGGTGCTGGGTGAGAGGAACTTTGGTGAGCAGGCACCAGGGACCAGCTGGGTGCAGGGGGGTGTGATGGCTCTTGTCATTTTCTGGTGCATCTGATTTTGTTTGTGAGCAATGACTACTGAACATCTCAATCTTTGCATAATTCTGGTAATTGTTAAATGATTTCTTCTCTGTTGTTTCTCCAGGGAAATGTTAAATTATTCTTTTTTTTTTTTTTTTTTGCCCATCTGTCTACTGGTGTTTATCTCCTCCTGGAAGAAATCCAAGTTTAGTAATTAAAGCACTAGGAACAGTTAGAGGTTTGATCAGTAGATAAAACGTAATTATAGCAGATCTGTGAGTCTCTCTGCAGTAAATATTTTAATACCTTGGGCCAAATCCTCCATGAACATAAACAGAGTTATTGGAGATCACACTGTCTTATACCAACTGAGGATCTGTGTACAACTGCTCCATTGTGGTTGTTGTGGGAAAACTTAAACCTTATCTTTGGACGATGATGAGGTGCAATACTCTGTGCCCAACAGGCTGTTTGGCTGAAATGTGGGAGTTTTTTCCTATCCTGGAACATATGGCTGCTTATCTTTTTCCCATGGCTGTTTTCAAATATCCTGAAGTAGAGTTATGTCTGTATGGGTAAAGTTTGCAAAACTAATCTCTTCAGTTGCAGTGGTGAGTACGCTCTGTCTCATAGTTGGGTTACATATACTAATTAGGCAAGTGGTGTAACTTATTCCTTAATTTGGGTGCTTAGGTGAGGGTTTGTGGTAGATACATTTCACAGTCAAAAATCGGAGGATAGTTTTGGAGAACAGCACCAAACTGGCTGAAAATAGCTGAATTCCACCATTTCTGGGTCTCCTGTCTACTGAAGTCTGGAGCAGGTTTCCATGCCGTAGCTAGTGGTGGTCACTATTTCTGGCCTCCCTGACCTTGGAAAATGCTCTAATGGGACATTGGCCATATCCCCAAGGTCCTCCTCAGCTGTGAGCCCTGGGGGAGCCTGAGGTCAAGTATTATCCACTGAACCTGCAAAGTACCAGATGTTGTCCTGCTGACTCCTCATCCCTCTCTGGTGGGCTGAAGGCTGTAGGGGAACATGCAGGAAGGTTGCCTGCCCTAGACAGGACAGACATGGAAAAAGAAGGATTTTTCGGTGGAACAACACCCCCGCATGTGATGGAAAAGTTTCCAAGGAGACTGTACTGATGAACCATAACACAGTTTGAGAAGCTGTCCTCACTCTGGGTGGTGTTGACAATCCTTTCATCTAGTCAAGACTTACTTCTTAAAAAGGATTTAAACATTTTACTGCTGAACAAGTAATGGGAGCTGGTAGGGAGGATAAGCCATTCTGCCATCCTTACAAGTGGAGTTCGTTGTCTTTCCATGCTGTGGGCTGTCTCTTTCCTGCTGCTGCCAGGTAGAGAGGCTGAAATGTGTCCACCAGTGAGAACTTTGCTGAAGGAAGGGAGCTGGACAATCAGCTTTCTGTGATGTCACAGATGGCCTTTATGGGGCTCAGGATCACACACAGAAGTAGTGATAGGATCTTACAAAAAAATGAGTGTTTAACCTGTTGGGGAATGTACTTACTTCAGCCCTGCTTCAAGCAGTCATTTGCACAAATGGCCTGATGAAATTTTGGAGGGTGCTCTCCATCTGATTGCATCTCAGTTTGCAGGGGTCGTTCAGAAACTCAAAGGCATCAAAAGCAAGACAAAAGACAGCAAAGATGAAAATAAAAAAAGTGAATTTTAAGGCTGTGGCAAACTGATGGCAACTCCTGCTTGCCAAAATCATGTGGCACAGGTCCTGCAGGAGGGATCGTGCAGCAAAGGCAGCAGCAGTCAGTGGAGAACAGACAGTCTATAGCATAATAAACTAATTTGCCAATGTGCCTTGCTTTAAAAGCAGAACCAATAACCTAATGTCTTCCAAATTATGACAGCTCAACTAACACAATAGAGAATTTAAAGAAAGCATTGAATAAGAACATAACATTATCATAATATGAAGTAGAGTCTCATTGAAATGATAGGTACTGGCTTGATCCTTTAACAGAGGTTCCAGGGACCTGAGGGTAAAAGTTGAGTCTATAATTCTTCCTGTATTAAGATAGAATAGAATAGAATATGAAGAGGCTTACTTCTGTTCTCCCAAGGGTCCAAGGCTCAGCTGGCCCTTCTGGGTGGCCTCTTTCCTTTTGTGGAACTGATATGAAAACTCTTACCTTGAGTTTATGTCTGCACTGTGTATGTTATCAAAGAGTAAACCGCAACAATCTTTAAAGTCATCAGAAAGCCACATGTCTATAAGAGAAATATTTCATTATGTTTTAGAGATGCCAAAAGCATCGTTTCCATTCAAGGTTTGCTAATTCATTTGAAACAAGATGTAAAGGATGCATCTGTGCAAAGGCTTGGAGCGGTACAGCTGCAAAAGGGGGAAATCAGTTGTTTATCCCCTCAGAAGTCCTGCATTCACAAAAGTAAACAATGCACAGATTGGAAATGATGTATCCCATACCGTCCAGCGATGTCTGTCTGTGTCTAGCCGTGAGCGCTCATACAGGAAAAGCTGCGGTTGGCTCCGACCGTAAGCTTTTGGAAGCAATAATGAGAAAAGCTTGTGGCAGCACCAGCACATCTATAAAACATAGTGATGTTCCTGTAGAAATATGCTACTGTGGTCAAATACAGACCAAAAGAAAATACACCCCATAGAGATCTGTTGATCAGATGGTTTCTGGCAGGGGAAAACAATTAGAAGGAGGTCTTTTCACGTGCAAATTAACTTTGGGCTGAGCAGCATTGCTGAGGTAAGAAGTGTAGGGCTCAGCCGTGCCAGATGCCCAGCTGGTCTCAGCCATTGCATTGCATTGCAGTGGTACAGCGGCTGTCCCAGCAGGAGTCAGCAGTTATGGCTTTGGGGGATCCACACAAATTTTGCTTATTTTGGGAAAATGTGTTTCACAAACAGTGAAGAAATATCAAGAAACATGAAGTGACATATCTCCGACAACTTTCATTTCTATGGGATATTTTCACTCCCTGAGACAGAGCTTGGTAGTGCTGATTGAAATGAGATGCTTTTTTTTTGTTGAAACTAAAAAAAGAATAAACTGTCTGCAATTAGAATTTCCAGGTTGTTTTGTGGTGGTTTTTTTTTTTTCTGGTTTCTTTTTTTTTTTTTTTTTTTCTTTTTTCCTATTAAGCTCAAGGACTCTTACTGGAAATTGCCAGTAAGAGGTATAGAAAGGGTCTTGTTATTTACACCTCGTTATTTATATGTGTAAGAGTTAGCTCTTTGAGAAATGTTTATTGTTTGGCACAGTTCGTTTTAGTTCTGTTTTCCCGGAAGCCAAGGGCATCAATAATAAGATTTATTATACTTTATTTTTTTTCTTAGAATCAGTCTTGATGGCAGTTGCTACCCTCAGATCAGCTATTACACACAAACAAAACTTTTGGTTGAGACATTTGTCTCAGTATTCAAAAAGCAGCTAGACAAACTCAGGGGAGAACCTGCCTGTAGATATTAAATGCAGAGAAAACACCTCTGGCTCAGGAAGCTCCTGATCTGCAAAATATCACAGCTTTGGAGAGTAACCTGGGACTATATCTTCATATGCCTGCTATGTTCTTGTATTCCTTCCCACACACCTGTTCTTGGCCAGTGCTGGAAACAGGACAACGTGTCTTACATCTAAGGTAGGATCTCAGGTTTTTGTCCTCATGTTTTTATTCCATGTCATGTAAACACATGACCTTTGTTGCTTCTAACATGTTTCTCAGCAGCAACACACCTAACTTTTGGAGCTACTTTGGCTCCACATCACAACAGAAAATAAAAAAGCTTGTTGATATGGTAATCTGCATGCCAAAGGTTGCATGTGAAACACAGAAAGAGTAGGGAGTATTAAAATGGAAAGGTGATGCAGTTAGGTACACCCGCCCCCCAGGTAAGTCTGGAAACTCACATTTTGAAAGTAACCATTAAAAATTAAAAAGACATGTAATAAAATGTCATGAAAATCCCTTTAAAAACTTAATACTGCTTCACTTATTTCATTAAGTAACAACCAGGGCAGTAAGCCGTTTATGGCTGGTTCTGCTCATATGTGCTCATTTGTGGCTTGACTTTCTTTTGATGAAATTCCTTGCAAGAGCTGCTCTCAAAGGCAGAAAAAACAATGGGTTAGTTTCATGTATCTGATTAATCATCTTGCCCAAATTATCATTTCTCACTGCTGCCAGGGAATCAGAAACATCCCTGTATCCTTCTGCTCAGTCTCACAGGTCATTCTGGCATGCACAGTGGTCGGACCAGGTGAGCATGGAGAAGTGTGTGGTAGCAGCAGCACAGTGGAAAGTTTAAAGGATTAGTCTGCACCACTAAAGCCCTTACATGGGGTCATCTGGCTATGATGTCCAAAAGTCTTGGACAATTTCCTATTAGAAATACTCAGTGGACCCCCAAGAGGTTGTGACCCTCAGCTGAGGAGATGTGTCAGTGCTCCTCCAGCTCCTTGATACAGTCTCTGTCAGAAAAAAAAACAAAAACATCTGCTCCACTCGTGGTGCTCCAGTAGTGGTTTTCTTTGGCTAAAGATGTACCCAGCTATGTGTTAGGAAAGAAAAGACCTCTCCACAGACAGCTAAATAATGTGGTTTAACTGTACTGAGAGGCTCTTACCCTTACCTGATGCTATTTGCATTAGCCCAGCCCACACTGATGGAACTGGAGTAGTGTATTTGCATATTTGCATGCTGTCTTGCGTTAGCCTTCCTGGAAAATACCCCAGCCGGCTAAATAAACCTATACATCATTCTGTTTCTTTTTTTTTTTTTCTTTTTTTTTTCCCTCTCTGAATTTTATAGTCAAAGTTTCAAGTTTGAGAAGTGAAAAACCATTTAATCAAAATACCTTTCAAAAACTACAAATGGAAAAAGACGTGTTGCCTTAACAAATGTTTTAAGTTAGTTTGAACTGCACAACCGCTTGAGGAATCCTAGAAGGATGTAAAATAAGGCTACACCTATTTTTCACCAGCACTCTCCAAACAAGTTTACCAATTTTTCTATTATTTATTAAGGTCTTCTGCATCCTTTTAAAGAGATCCATTCCACAGGAAAGAGTGCTCAGCCTCTGGTCTGACAGCTCAGGCAGAATCACGTGCCATCTTTGACACGCTGGTCCCTCAGAGCTTGGGAAAACAGTGAGAAACATGAGATGTCCTGCGGGAATGTGGAAGACATCATGTGCCTTGGAGCTTGCTGAAGTTCTGGCAATATATATTTCAGTTCCAGAGCCATATTAATTCCTTAAAATCTGCCATTTGAGCTGCTCTGAGCTAAGAAAACTGGAGGAAATTGAAAATCAGCATAGACCAGTGTCACCCTTGCCCACAGGGGCCTCCCAGTCGAGGAGAACAGCTTTAGATATCCCCGTGAACCTAGTGAAAATGTCTCCACAATGCAAAGCAGCTGTGAAAAGCCAACAACGGTAAGTAAGCTGTGTTAACAAGGAAATAGGGAATAATACAGAAAGTCTAGGGGGTCTACAAGCTAATCAAAGCTGGGCAGCAGTTTAAGAAACCTCAGAAAGTTCTAAACCATAGCTGCTCAAATGATTTCTACCAAAAGCTGCTGGATATACGTAAATGCTGCAAGCAGTTGTGTCATTTCACCCCCCAAGGGATGGCAGGTTACACGTGGGTGCTGGGGCCAGGGAGTGGAAGTTGCTTTGCAGCACCGAAGGGAAACAAGGGGTGATGCTCTGGTCCTGTGTATGAGGTGGAGCGCCTGTATGCAGGACAGGGAAGGGGCTGGGGAGAGATTAGATCATGGGAGGGGATTTATAGGGCTGAAAGGATTTGGGAAAATGAAGAGGAGGCGTAGGGATGTCTTCTTAGAGAAGAGGTAAGAGAAACAAGATGAAGATGAGTTTCTGGAGGCATGGGGGGAGCAAGCAGAGGCAGATGTAAAGACAGGCTGGTGGTGGAGGAGGCCTGCCGTTGGGTTGGGAGATTGAGGAAGCATAGAATACATTTTGCAGCTGGTCCTTTTTCAACAGCAAATAAAATCAGTAGACCTTGCTCCCATCTCAGCAGCTGGGGAAGGAAAATGAGGGAGCATCACATTCAAAACCCTAGCACAGCGTGGCAGCTACAAAGAAGTGCTTTCTGGACTCTGGGAGGAAAAGAGGAGGAACGGCAAGGGGACATGCAAAGTAGGTGGCAGAGATCCAGATTGTGAAGCTGCTGTAACAAACTGCTTAAGAACTGGGAGCCCCCTCAGATATGGGATGCTGCAGTGTGGCTATTCACCGTTATCTCCAAGGGCTGTTATAGAGGTTCTGGGTTTCTGGGGTTATTACTATCAACAGGGGCTTCAGAACATAAGGGTGACTTGGAGCTGCGGGATTTGAGAAACAAATTAGTGGGTGGAGTAAAAGAAAACAGAAGAAGATTTGAATAAAAAGAATTGGAGCTAATACGTTCTACATTTGGTCTCTATTCAGACTACATGGGCTTGGATTAGTAAAGCTTATTCATTAAAAGCAGAGGTGTGCTATTTGCTTTTCAATTAGTAGGTGGAATTCAGGTTCCTAAGCCAAGGCAACGGAGTAGCTGGAGACACACCTGCTAGTGCGGCACCTGAAGCTGCTCTGGTCTCCTTTACAGGCGTTCCTCACTGGTGTGGCTCCTTGCTGATCTGTCAGATGATGCCAGCTCGTGAATCATCCCAGTGTACTTACTCATGCTTTGCCTAAAATCTCCTTATAATGGGGGGTGGGTAAAGATCATCTTAGATTCTGATTGCGATTGCTCATTATCTACAACATGAAGGACAGGAATGTGTTTGTTTCTTTGGAAAAACATCACACACCTGGGTAAGTTTGGTGGTTCATTCAATTGCAGTGCTGTTTTCTGAATCCATTGTTTATCCATTCTGAACCTGTTCCACCATTGGAAGAGGGAGGTGGAAGACCAAGAAGATTTTGTTTAAGAGGTAAGAGGTCATGAGTTTGGGTCATGAAAAGGAGGAAAGCAAGAAGGGGAGTGGGATGAGTAGGAGTGTGAGACAAAGGAAAGAAACAGCTGCAAAAGGAGGGAAAGGCAAACTCTGTGATCCAGGAGGATGCAGGAGCTGTTGGAGCCTGGCGGAGGGAGCACCAGTCTTGGGTGAGGGCCAGGACCCAGCACTGAGCCTGAGACACAGCACTCGGGGAAGCAGCAGAGCCTGTGATGTTAAACACCACGTGCATTCACTGTCTTCTGCTCAGTTTGTGCAGCTGGGCTTGGGAGTCAACTGGAAGGCAGCTGAAATCAGGGGAGCACTGAAGTGTTAGGATTTGATGTTACCAGGACAAAAGAATGGTTTAGAAGAGGCAAACAGTTTTGCTTTACAGCATAGATCATTCTGATTATATTATGTTTTCTGGTTTTGCTGGCAAAAATCTGCCAGCAGGAGACAAGAAATGGCTTTCAAGTTACTGTCTTCTCTAAGGGGAAAGCATTACTTTTAAAGATCTCTCCATTAAATCTGCATATACTTGGAGCCTGAAGAAAACAATGTGACCTGGGGAGAGGGATGAGCTGGAGGGGGAGAGCTGGAAATCTGTTTGCTAAGTCCTGCAATGTAGAATGTACATGTTAATGTGAAACCGTGATGACAGTGGAAGCTTTAGACAGCTTCAAAGCAAAAGCATCCAGGCAGGCAGTCCTGCCAGACATCAAAACTTTGCAGTGAGACAAAGCTTTTTGTACATCAGAGCTTGAAATTCCAATCGAGCGGAGCGCAAGCCAAGCCAACTTCGAGCATTCTGCATTTCGCTCTATGTCCTTAAAGGCTGCAAGAGTTTCTTTGTCGCTTGCTTGCATCACGTGCTATTTGCAGTGCTGTTTTGCAGGTATTTCTTTGCTCTTCTTCTTCCAGTTTCACTGAGCAGTTACATAGATTTGTAGCGTATCAGGTGTTTCTTTAAAGCTTTTGTTCAGTCGATTTCTCCTTCCCTCCCTCCAGCCTCAAAGGCAGTTTTACAGGAACCTTTCAGAGATATGACACTGCATTATTTTAAAAGCTTTGTTCTTCTTATCTTCACGGTCTTAGGGGTGATGAGGGACTACATAGAAGGATAAAGAGGTCCCCCAGCATGGAATAAAGCCAGACTGGATTATGCAAAACACTTTACAGATAAACCCAGAGAGTTTTCTCAGTGCCTCCCCTCTCTCCCATCGCTGATGAGATTTCTGGAATTTATTTTAAAATGACCATAAGGAGGAGGGTAGAAAAAGCAAGTAGATCCCCAAACCTCTATCAAAAAATCTGAAATAACATTTTAATTCTATTCAAATAATGTTGGCTCAAGAGTGGCTCAGTAGAGATATTTTTATGTCAAAACCAGCAAAGGAATATTGTTAGCTAATTAATGATAGGGTTTATATTTCCTTAATATCCAAAAAACTGTTGAATGTAGGATGTTTTCAAATTAAGGGTAGAGAGGAAACTGCATTTTCTTTTGTTGAAGGAACAACTGGATATTGCAAAATTGTTTCAGTGATGAGGCTTTGCTGGATTTGAAACACAGAAATGCTGAAAGCTTGGTTCTGCATTGCTCATGTCTTACACCATAATTTCAATCATGCCATCTTCCTCCACGCACTGTTGCAATTAAGGAACTTGTATGTTTTATCATTTTCAGTTCTGGCACAGGTCAGCTATGCCAGAGATGAGGAATTGGGAGACTTTGTGTATGACATTTGGCTTTGGTCAAGCCCAGCAGAGGACCCAGGTGACTGGAAGGTGAGTACTCCAAGGCTTTGCTATCAGGGTGCAATGTTGAAACCTACACCAGCTGCCCCTCTGCTCTAGGTAGGATGAGATCCAAGTGACTGAACGAGCATCAACCCACCCTCCTCCTGGGCCACTTGTGCAAATAATAAAAAATGGACAATTAGGGCTGGTTTTGCCAGGGCTACAGCAGGTGTGTGTCTCATTGTAGCATGGCTGGTGCTGGAACCTGTGGAGCTCCTGAGGTGATTGATGCCCAGGGAGGGTGTCCCCATGTCATTGTGGCGATGGCTGCTGTGGTCACACAGAGAGGCGCAGCCCAAGGGACCTTTCACAGTCAGGAAGAGTTTTGGTGCCCCTGGTCTCAGGTGCCTCTCAGTACCCTGCAGGGCACCGAGGGGCTGGGTGGCACTTGGGGGGCTTACGGGCACCCATTCTGAGCACCCAGGGGTCTCAGCACCACATGGACCTGCTGTGGGTGGGTGCCACTTACAGCCTGGCAGGACTGAACCAAGTGGCTTGAGAAAAGCTGTTCCCAGCACAGGCAGTGTAGCTCTGCCAGCCAGAGTGGGGGGCTAAGGCAAGCGGCAGGAAACAGCTCTGCTCAAAGGGCAGCTGGGCTTGGCTGGGGGTGATATGGCTGAGGAAGATGGGTTTTGCTTGGCTATATGATTGCTTTCCATTTTTTCGGAAAGGGTGAAGACAGCACCCAAGGCCCTACCACGTTTGCTCGATGATAGGCATCTCTGGGCTACCAGCGGTCTCAGAATGTCTCCTGGTGTTCCCCTGCACTTCAGTGTTCTGTCATTTCATAAATACATCATTTTGCCCCTCTCAGTCCTAATCCTGGTATTGCTGGCATGCTTTTAACCTGCAGGCAGAGGCGAGGCTATTCCCCAACGAGAAGCAGCTGTGCCGGGAGCTCAGGTAAGGGATTGACATGGGGTTTACGCCTCCCGCTCCTGGCTGTGCTGTGGTTTCACAGCAGAACGCTGACAGTCACTTAGCGCTGGGCAGCTCAGCCATCTGTATGGCAGGCCAGGTGGGTTTCCAGGGTCAGGCTGGCATTTGTTGGTGCCCACCTCTGGGCTTTCTTTCTGATGAACCTGGAGACTGTAGCATCACGGACCGCAAAGAAGAGGAGATGGCACGGCACTCCTCACAAATGTAACTAATGGCAGCATTTGCAGCAAAATGCGAGAGGATGGTAGTTCCTGCTGCGTGTCTCCAATTCTGATGCTATTTCCAGGTCAAGACAAGGGAATGGCCTTTGCATTTTGCTCTGCTTCGTAAGTCTGAGCTATTTATCACTTCCATGCTGAGTGGTGTCTTTCTCAGCAGACAGATGCGCAGCCAGCTGTGGAGGATTAGTCCAGCACCCTCCTCTGGGGGCAGCTGGCAGAAATCCTTGCTGAAAGATGAAGGCACAGAGATGAGTACAAGCAACCTCCTGTCACTTGCAAAAGTGAGTCTCACCTCTGAAGTTACTGGCTCTGTCACTGCTCCTGAGACTGCAGGTAGCAGGGGTCTCTTAGTGTCCTCTGCGGTCCAGAGCCAGGTAACAACCTTCAGTCAACACAAAAAGTGCTGTTGGCCAAAGAAATTTTTGGTGAAAAAGCTTCACTTCATTTTAGGTATTTTTTTTACTTGTTCTTAGGTTTTGGTTTTGGTTTGTTTGTTTTAATAAAGGGCAATTCCGAATTTAGAATAAAACAATTACAGAAAAATTAACTAGCTGCAGCTGGGTAAGTTTTCGGTTTGGGTGTCTTCTCAGAAACTACCAGTATGTCGTGGAGAAGCTAAAAACCTCAAGTAGTTTTTGTTTTAAACACCTGATGCACAATTAACATTTTGGGTTATTCCTAACAGGTAACACAGAGGCCCTAGGCTGTGGCTGCTGATCGCTATGTTTGAGCCTGCAGGACAGGTTGTTACATCACGTTAATCCTGTGATTAGATACAGAAGCATCATGTGTACCAGGATGTGGCTCCTCGCCTGTGGAGGAGGTAAGAAATGCATCCAGGTGAATCTAGACCATGATCTCTGTGCCTGTGTAAAATCTTAAATGTTCTGTACAATGTTTTTGTCAGCAGTGGGGGACGGAGGAATCTCTACGTGCATAGGCTGGGTTTTTAGCTATATGTAACCAACAGGGGGCATTAGGTTTATGCTTTAAAAATGTGTGTTTCTACTCCTAGCAGAGAAAAATCTCTTTAAGTTCTTTGATTGAAAACAGCAGGATGGGAATCCTGTATCCTACAAAAGATAGAGGATTCTGTTTTTTTCCAGGACATTTAATAACTGTATAAGCCTGTTCTGTTGGTATAGCTTGTCTCTATTTCGAGATGAAGATAAGTGAGATTGATGTAATTAAGAACCAGACGATTTTTGTATGATCTGTAGCTCAAAAAGCACTTGAAAAATATTTTCTGGTGCAAATTCGCTTGTATTGATGATTTCTGGTTTTCTAACCAGAAATTAAAGTAAGGCTGCAATTACATCTTTCTGATGGAAATTAGATTCAGCAGCACACAGTCAACTGCTGCTATTCATTATGGAGGAAACCTTGCCCTGAGTTATTTGATTACTGAATGCAAAGGACCTTAGTGAGGAGTTACAGTGCAAATGCAAATTGTGGTCTTCAAAAATGAAAGTAATATTTATTACAGAGATAATTATTATGGCTACAACCACACGCATACTCCTGTATGTGGAATTGTTCGTGTACACATTCGGAAGGAGATGTGGTTCTTTTATATTTATAGCACTGACTGTAGAAGAAACTTTTTTTTCTTCACACATGAAGTTGGAAAACTGTAGCCTGCTCTGCGCTCCTGTCACACCCCAGCAGCTGGAAAACTGTTTTAGGTGATTTCTACAAGCTATAGTTAATTTGAGCTGCATTGGGAAATATGGAAATAGTTTAAGGAAGTAGATGTTAAATAATTAGGTGATACAGCTGGGGAGAACTGCTTTCATAAAGCAACGTCAAAACAAATTGTTGGCTAAAATGTGCAGACGATCTAAGTTTCAGTAAGTTGATTTAATTACCTGCCCTATGTTAAAGTGGGGTTTACATAACCTACTAACTTTAATTCCTTCCAAAGTAAAGTAACAGTTACGATTTTGAAATGAAGTAAACAAATGAGCAGTCTCTAGCAGTTGCAGAGCTTTTGCCTGCCAGCGCATCTGGGATGCTGTGAGCAATTCATGGTCCCCCACAGTCACGCTAGAGAAATTCTAATTGGATCAGTGGCACACAGTATCTCCCTTCCCCTGAGCCCTCTTCATATCCCTGTCATAAAAAAAGGCGAGAGGAGTCTGATTCGTTTTTATCTAGCAAGGATGAAGGTGTGAAAGGGATACAGCTGCAAACAGCCAGTCCTATAGCAGTATGCTGCAGAGTTTATAAAATAAAGCACAATGTTTGCCTGAGAAAAATGGATATAACTTTGCAAACCTACAGGTGATAAGGAAAGGTATAGCTTTCGCTAGGCCTCTTCAGGTGGTGCCTGAAGCAAGGAGGGTTGCGTGCTTCCCAAACATTCATCCGAATACTAAATGCATTCGGTCGGTGTCTTCCTCGGGGTGCCTGACCCCAAACTTCTCTGTTGGAAGTGTCTAGTGGTGGCGTTTCTCGAATGCCTGGGTGCTCTGATGTACTAGTCCTACTGAGCTCCAAAGCAGGGGCTGCACCGCTCTCCCACCACTCTCTGCTGGGGCAGAACTTCGCTTCATTTGGGTTCCCTGCATGTCAGTACGGGTCAGCGGGGGTTACGGAGCACTTCTCAGCCTTGTTGGCTGGAGGAAACCACAAGGAGGGTACAAATGCTTGTGCCTCCAGTTTGCTGCTGCCTGGCCTTTCTGACCTCCACCTGTTGCCCAGTTTGTGTGTTGGATCCTAACAGACACCTCTGCGTTATTAAGCAGGTTGTGGGAGACATGGCAGAGCCCAGGTGCACCCACAGCTCCTTGGAGAGCCCTGTCTGCACGAGGAGCACAGCCCAGGCTCCCTCCAACGCACTCTAAGCAGCAGCTTAGTTCTAACCGCTTCGATCAGGTGGTAGGTTTGCCTGCATTGGTAAATGACTCTTCAAGATGTCAAAGTGTGAGTTACTAAAAGGTAATTGCTACAATAGCTTCCTCTTGAAATCTGTTCCTATGTCTGCATGTATCTATCTTCTTAATGTTAACTGTGATTTTCTCCAGCTAAAAGTCCAAATGCTCAGAGGTGAAATTCCCATTCAAGCCTTCAACACAGGAGCAGCTTGTAATTTGAAAAAGGGGAGTTATGAGCCAGGGAGAAGGTTGGATCAGATTCAGCAATAGAAAGAACACTCACCTATTCATCTCTTCCCTCACCTCTCTTCCCATTCCCTGCCACCTGTTTTTTGGATTCATGTAGTGAACAACTTAACAGCCATGGAATAAGTTTTATTTTTGCCCTTCCAGGATACATTTCCTGTAGTTTGCATTGCTCATCTCCTGCAGCCTCCTACCCACATCAGTGAGTGGATGGTGCTAGATGAAACTTTTCCGTAAAACTTCAAAGCCTGAAAGCTTGCTGTGGGTGCACACTATTGTGTTTTAAAGTTCTTGGTCAGGATTTCCAAAGCCTGGATCATGGAGAGCTAATATATGGGTCTGACTTGAGCCCAGGGGCCAAGTAACAAAACTAAATCCCACTCGGGTGCTTGCATACTTCTTCCAAAGGCAGCTTTGCCTTACTTTTGTCCAAACCCAGGAGCAGTTCCTTGTGCTTATATATGTATGTGTTGGTCTCAATGTCCCATTTTGTGTCAGATTCAGAAGCAGTTGTGGTACCTGTGGTGCAGATCTTTTGTCACTCTTGTGTGTTTTTCCAGAGCAGTAAGAAGGTCTGGAGGAATGCTTAGAGCGTGATAGCAGCTGAAGTTTCAGTCCCTGAGTGGTGTTAGCTCTGGTCTCCTGACTGCTGGGCTGTGTGTCCTGGTCCAAGAGGGACCCTGTAGTTGCTCCAGCTGCAGTGATTTGATTCTGAGGGACACCAGCTCTTAGGACTTCTTCCATAGCCCAAAGGCGCTGCAGGCAGTACAAGGCCTGTAGGCTTCAGACTGGCCG
Source organism: Falco rusticolus (assembly GCF_015220075.1). NCBI lineage: Eukaryota > Metazoa > Chordata > Aves > Falconiformes > Falconidae > Falco > Falco rusticolus. Next base: position 30,813,590 of record NC_051193.1, read on the forward strand.
CCCACTATGAAAACAAAAGCATGTTTTACATCACATTGCTTACCTGGCATGTTTGTAGTCTAAAGGGCAGCAACCAGATCATCTAGAAACATTTTTTGAAAGTTGTTTGGTCTATGCCCTGTCACATCCATCCTTCTCATAAAGCAGTTTAATGTCCTTCAATACTTAATTTATTCTGAACTGCATTTTAAACAGCATCTCATCTGTTGGACCTGCTTGCGTTAGTGAAGACTTGTGCTCTTCTGTGTATCCAAGAGAACAGCAAATTAGGGACGTCACCTTTTCCATGCTAATCAATTAGTCGTGTAAGATATTACTGCTTTCCAAAGAAGTGCTGGAGTAGCAGCCGTGTTACTTGCTATGAAAGGTTTGTGTGTCAGCAGATTCTGTGTCTATGTTATGTTTTCTGCAGAGCCAGCAGCAAATCCTAATAAAACTTAATTTGAGAAAACATCGCCAGTGAGATGATAGGTTGAGATTAACTGCACTAAAAAGAGGCAATTCCATGCTAAGTTTTTTAACTTCTCTGAAGAGTCGCTATTATAAGCATACCAATTTAGGGACTTCTTTCTGCTTCTGTGAAAATCAATATGAAAACTTGCACAGAATTAATCTAAAGAAGAAAAAGCGGGCAGCCAGCTACCACTCATCCAAAGCCTGGACAGCTAAACGGTGCATAGGCCACATGAGCACTGGACTCAGTGGAAAATTTTACTGGTGCAAAAATATTTAACTGAATTGGATGTTTACTGGGGAATCTGTGTGGTTATCCTGCAGATCTTTTGCCTTAGTACTTAGGAAAAGGGACTCACAAGTAATTTACTTTTTTTCCTGTTACAGTTAGACATAACTTGAAGGATAACATGTATGGAAGGGGCAAGGTCAGCTGCTTTCCAGAATGGCATGAATGATCTGTTCCTCTGTCGTGTGATGGAACCATAGGTAATTGGTTTTGCTGTACCATACACTGAAATTAGGGTTTCCATGTCAAACCTGTCTCTGTGAAGAGAAAGAGTATGCACACAAGGGCTAGTGCAGACATGCACCTGGTGTCACCCTTCTCTGTCTGAAAAGGAGTTTGGGGCAGGTGCATGAAACATCAGGCTGATAAATAAAAGGATCTAAGTCTATCTAAGTCTGATTGTGGGCTCTGCACTGATTTTTTTTTTCCTAGCCTAAATGTTCTGCCTTAGTTTGCTATCTATAGAACAATATTTTTTTGCCTGTCTTTAGCTCAAACTGAACTATGTAGGTATATATGCATATAGGCACAATGTCTTTGTTGCTGAAACATTCTGACTTTCCAGTAATACAAGTTCTAACAAGTTCATTTAAACTCAAAATTTAGCCCCCTGGTGAATTCTAATGATAATTTCTAAAAAAAATTTAATAAATAATCAGTTGAGTTAAGTCGTGTTGTAATTCCTTCTCAAAGATATTTTTTATGAACAAGTGTATATAAGTAGATTTAAAATTGAAAAAAACCCCTTGTTGCTAACCACATCACTGTTGCTACAACTTTTTACCCAAAACATATAAAATGCTTAACTTAGACTGCCTACATTAGAAGCATATGCTGTGTTTAAGGCATTTTTCTGTTTTTGTACATAATTTTCAGGACAAGTTAATGCCATCCACTTATGTCAGTGCTTCAGCTGTCAAATAGTCTTGAGATTTTTCTAGTGCACTTGATGCACAATCCTCGGGCTCTCAGAGGCATCCCTGTAACAGTAAAATGTGGTGAACACAGTGGACCTCTACACCTGGAGAAGGTTTTCTCTGTAGCTCCTGCTTGTTTCAGAAGAGGCTCCAGAACCCGACATGGTTCTCACAGTGAGAAGGGTCCCGAAGAGGTGTTGGATGTGTCAGTAACTCATAACACTTCTGGGAAGGACAATGAAGTGATGGTCTGTCTCAAACCGTCCTGCCTGCCACAGCCTTTGCCACGAGCACCACTGACAGCTGCCTGGTCCATCCTCCCTCCTGTCGGTGCAGCTTTCCTGGCTGCTTTCCACATGTGCGGCCTATCAAGTGTGGAAGGAAAGAAGATTCAACCAAAAAAAAAAAAAAGAGCCAAGGCCAGACCTAGAGCCCCAGCTTCTCCACTCATAGCGTTAAAGACTCTCAGCTTTCACTTCTTTAACAAAGAAAAGTTTCTTCCCTTGGGAGCCCCCAGAGACCCTGGAAACATGGTCAGGTCAGCCTACGAAGCAATCCATGTCTCTGAGTCTGCAGGAAGCCTGAAAAACAGTTCCGGTGCAGAAAATAGCTCCGTCCTCCAGTGGGGTGCTTGCTTTTGTCCTGTCCCCTACATGTGACCACGGCTGGAAAAGAACAGTAGGGGGTATTTGCAGCTATTAAATTCATATTACCACTGATAGGATTGAGACCTGTGGGGGTACAAGGGGGGATATCATACTGTTTGGGGCCCCTGTTAGTCTTAATCCAGACTGTAGTCCACGGCTGCCTGAAAAAATATCCCTTTCTGCTTTTAGGGTACCATTTATTTCTGGGTTCCCTGCCCCTGTGGTGTCAAGGATTCTGGTTCAAGTAGTCCAAAGACCCCCAGAAGTGCTGCACCCTGCAGTCAAAAGCAGTTTTTCTGTATTGTAAAGTGGGTCTGGGAAGGACCTGTGAGCCCATGCACTCCTTGCCTCTGTTACGGGTTTTCTCAGAGCATGCCTGCAAGGTTTTTTTTTTTTTTTTTGCTATAAAGACTTTAGGATTAGTCAAAAAGGCCAAGAAAAACAGAAGATGCTTCTGTGAGGTGTTTTGAGCTGGACACTACTTTAAATGCAAAACGCTTCTTCTAAGATATAACCGTGGATTGTTTCCTGTTCTGAATCTTTTCTGTGATGATTCAGCTATTGGCAAAAATAACCCCAAGAGTATGATTTTGAAGCATGAGAATACTCTGTAATCCCATCTTCACATGGTTGTTATTTCAGGCATTACCTGTTTGTGGGCAGAAATATTTTCCCCTTAAAAAAAAAGAAAAAAACTTGCAAGAGGAGAAGGATATCAGTCTGTTTTTCTTGGCTTTCTGTATTTAATCTGGTGATTTATCTCTGTAAATTCCGACACTACATTATTGGTTGCTATCACTTTATTTCTCAGGAAGAAACTCTGTAAGGGGAAGTTGCCACAGACTCATTAGAGCACTCGGTGATTAACCTCAGCACTGACATTTGCTGTCCTTATAGCATAAGGTGAAGGAATAAAGGTTCCTCCCCTTATTCCACATCCCCTTTTGGCCTACTGAACATCAACCATTTACACCACTGCCTGCTGTGACTGTGCCTCATCTACCCCTGCCCCAAACACTGCTTCTTGGGCATCTGTAAGCTGCCATCCTGTGGTACTGCTCTTACTGGGTTTTTAGGTTAACTCAAAGGACTCTTTCCTGTTCTCCTTTCCAAGTAGGAGTTTGATGTTCCCACCTCTTCTCTCTTGAAAGTTTCGAAGACATGGAAACTTTCACGCCTCTTATGGTACGTTTCTCTACCCATCAATGGGCTGCAGCACCTGTGATGGTCTCCTTGCAGGATTAGAAATATGAACTCTGTACCCTTGAAAAAAAGGAATTTCCCTTCTTTCCAGGGAGAAAGTCCATAGCAGTCTTGGTCTGGGCCTTGCAGCACCTGGCTGGTGCTGTTATAATGGACTTTGAAAGTTTCAATGCTGTTAAATTTGAGTTGTTATTTTAGGTCATTTCAGAAGGTTTAATGGCTCCCTGTGACCGCACAGCTGGACTGATGATAACTGAAGCACAGACTTTGCAGGTGAGGGAATACAAACCACAATGTTAATAAAATGGTACTATTTTAAAGGCTTCTTTCCCTAAGTGTCAGATTGTGACTCAAGAAGAGCCAGTGGAAAAGCAAAACTGGGGTCTCCAAGCACTCCAAAGCGAGGCAACACCTATATGATGGTTGAGTTCCTTCTGTCCTTGTGTCTATTCATTGCAACACAGCCTTCAGTTACGTCCCCTACAATATTTCATATGTGTCTGTGTATATATATCTCCTCCATTGGCTTCCAACTTCTGTGCAGCTTTGGCCTGCAATTCCTTTGCTGTGTTTGTTAAAAGAAAACGAAGCAACAAGGCAAGGTTTATAAAAAGTCTCATGTTAAAAGCAAACAAGACCTGGAATTGTTAAATCTATTACAGGGCTCTTCCATGAAGCCGTGCAAGTCACTCAAACCTACTGTCTCCCAGTGCCCGTTCTTCCTATTTTTTTCATAAGCTCATGGGAAATACACAGGTTGAGATCTGGAGAAATGCTTTGCTCTCACAACTCTGAAGTCACCAGGCAATGAACATGGAATCTTCTGCTAAAGTGGGACTCCTCTGCCGTAGGATCTTGGATGTCTCAAGTTGGACACTATGACTTACCAGATGACTTTGACCTTAATCTCACTGTGCCCCAATTTCCTGCCTGATCCCTGTACGACAAGGTATGATGTAGAAGACGTTCACTGATGCCTACAAAGCACCAGCAGATTAGTGATATGCATCAGGAAGAAATGAATGGTGCCATACTTGAGCAGAGGTTGGCTGGTGTCCCAGGAAGATGGTACAGGGCCATATCGAATGAGAAGTATAAAGGGGAAAGATGTAGCCATTTCCCATTCACTGAGCACCACCCTGAATGCATCCTAGGCACACGATACACAGAAAACCTTAATTCTTCCTAATTCCTGTGTGCTTGACGCAGCTATCCAACCCTCTCTGAATGCTGTTGCCTCATGTAAGTTCTGCATCCCTTTGCTATGAACTGCCAAAGGGACTAAGGGACAGGAGATCCACAACCTCCATGTCTAGTTGTCCAGACTTGCACAACTCAACAGAGAATGAAGAATTCTCATTGGTGCCAAACCAGATGCTAGCAAGTACTTTGTCTCTTTTTTTATCAATATTTTCATCAATATCATCTATTCATTTTCCATCAATTTTTATACCAAAAGCAACAAGTTCTGTTAATTTTTTATTGATTTGATGCCTGTCAAACCGCTTTTTCAAATTTCTAAGGGGGGGGGGGAGCAAAAGACAAAAAAATAGGAAAGAAATGGTAATTTATTCCCTCTCTCCACTTATTTTTTTCTCCTAAGTATTCTTTCTTGCCATCACTAGCTGTTGCTATGACCAGAGGTATTTCCTCCTTTCTGAAGGCTACTGCCCAAACAAGATGAAGAAACGCTGTCACATGTATAAGCTGATCTGATGGCATCCCTTCAGCAACCTTCAAACTCAGATTCTACCTGCATGGTAAAAGGGTCAGTGGGCTCACAGACACTTGCAGATTTCTGATGAGTCCCACACACGCTTCTTGGGTGGTGTTTTGGAGCCAGTAAAAGAGAATTGACCTTATAGTCCTCCCTGCAGAGAAGAAAGGGGCAGCATGAGCTCACCTTTGTCTCGCTCCAGTTTCTGACAACAGGTGTACTTTAACCATGGAGAAAGTTTTATTAAGGACCTCATGCCTCATAGGTACCAGACACGTCTTTTTTATCCCTCATAGATACCAGGCAAGTCTTTTTTGTCATATTGTTCTGTGCAGATTCTCTGGGTTTTAAGGAGTGAAGTCTACCTGCTTTTCCTGCTTGCTTCAAACATCTCCCTCTGTTATCTGTTTCCCACCTGAGCCCTTGTTTCAGCAACATGCCTGTAACTCATGAGACACAAATCCATTGGAAATCAAACATTGCTGGTTTTGGAATTCATAGACCAGTTTATACAAATCATGTTGTTTATAACCAAAGCTTGTGGTCATTTGGTTTTGATTTTTAGAATGGGAAAACTTCTGTGTGCACCTGGCTTAGAAAACAGCTCTGAGCCTTGCCAAGCCTATCCCATCACTCAGTTCTGTTCACAGTGGTTTTCGACCTGTGTGTGTGTGTCCTGGGTGCCAAGGTGGTCCCAGGGAACCTGACTCGCCCTATTACATACAAATACTGAAAGCAAAGGCAATGTTGTGAATCTGTTCAGCAGCTCAGATGTTTTAATGACTCAGGCCACTGGGGTGGATCAGTGCCAGACCCGTTTACGCTGGCCTATGCCTCCCTCCTCTTCTAGGAGCCCCCTGAATCCCAGGTGACAATTCTTCAATTCATAAATTCACAGAAGACACATGTAAAGTTCTGTGCTGCGGGTAAGAACCATTTCTGAAAATTTTAATAGTCCCTGAGGTAAAATAATCCTCTTCTGTAAGTTTCGATTCAGAGGGTCAGCTCTTCACCAGATGCAGACGGACTTCATAGCACGCACACGCTGTCTCCACTTGCTGTGGGAGTCAGTGCTTGCCCACCGCTCAGCGGACACGGGGTGTTGTGCCTTTCATAGAAATACCAGTAAAGAGGTAAATCACCCTGAGCAGGAGTTTCAAATCTCAGAAGAAAAGAAACGGTGAAGCAGCAGAGGAAAGGATCATGATTACCTTTTTACCCTGGTACAGCAATGTGTTCATTCCTTTTTAACCTTTATCCTTTTAGGGAAGGAAAGCTAGTTCTTTGCTTAAAGAAATAAAGTTTGAAAGCTGGGAAGAAAGAATGACTAGGAATCTGCTGATCTTCCATCAGGAATGTTGTTACATTTAGCTTAGATTTTTTTTTTTTTTTTTAAAGTTTTAACAACTAATTCCCTAAAACTCAAACTGTGTTGACTTACCTGTTCTGGGATAAAACAAAATAATGCATTTTGAACCACCGTGGATTTTCTGCCACATTTAAGAACAAACAGCTGGTTGAGACTAGGGTATTTTTGATCTGGAAGGAAACTGCTTAGCTGCCTTTTTCCTACTTACACTGACCTCGAACCCTCCTGACAGCTTTCTGCATGGTGGCTTGAAGTTGTTTCCAAGCACTATTTGAAGATCCCCAACCGAAGACAAGAGTCTTTGCAGCACCCAGTTTGCTTTCTTTATCAGACTCTTCTTTTCAAGGTTATCTTTAGCATCATCCAGCATTTCAGGGAAAAAAAAGAGGTGTCCTCTGGAGTTTTTTTGCTACCTTGATGTACAGGCAAGCATCCCACAACATGTCCTGCCCTTTCTACCCTATCAGACATCTGTGACATTTAAAGATATGTTTTTTGGAATTGTCCTGTTCCATAACCTATTGTTTAATTAGTGCCACTGGAAATACAGCGGCAAAACTTAATACTGGGATCTGAAGTTGAGGACATAAGCAGGGCATGCCTGGCACACCACAATGGAGAAGTTAAGTAGAAAGGGTAAACAAGAAGGGGTTTGATAGGTAAATCAAAAGATGGGGCAGTGAGGGCCGGGGGTAAGTAGGCAAATCTGGGTTACAAAACAAGGACAGAAAAGGAGTAGCATTCAAACTGGGTGGAACAGAAGGAATTGGGGAACAGAGGTCCTGGCAACACTGTCCAGACAGATCAGTCACACAGTATTTGCCTGTGCACACACATTTTTATACGGCTGTTGCTCACATGAAAGAAGCGAAGGTGTTGCTGTCCACCCGCCAGTTACTGGGAGCTGGATTTCCCTGCACTCAGCAGGCACATCTTTTAAACCACACGACTCTAAGGAAAGCCCTGAAGATTACTGGTGGGGAACCAGTAAGTAAGTGTTTGACAAATAGGGTCTGGTTCACCTCTCAAGCCAGTTTTCTATCAGCATTCACAAGCTGATGGCAATGGAGCTGCTCCTGATTTGCAGGGGTTAAATGAAAGCAGAACCGGGTCTTTCCCCCACAGCAGCTGCCTGGGTGCAAGAGCTGACAGCAGCTCTGGTAACAGCTCCTGGCGTGGCACAGATTTTAAACACGCGCTTAACTTTAAGCAGAGGAGTTCAGGTGACCTCAGTGTGACTTGCTGGACCAAGACCTAAGCACAGGAAGGAGGAGGTGCTGAAAACAGGCTGGAAAAAAGAAATACTTGATTTTACCACGGTGGAGTAATGTTGTCTGGGAGAAGCACTGCTGCTTGTGCCAACTACAGCTGGAGTGCACAGTGCACTGGGAGATGCTCTGCAGGGCATACTCCTGCCCCCAACAAACAGCCATTTGCCATCTCTTCTCTCCTTCTACGGCCCTCTCTAGTCTGTAGCAGCATGCGAAAGGAGCAGAGGCTCAAGCAATAGGTGGAGAAATTACTTCCAGGCTTCCACTGCCCACACCTTTAACAGGCACTGTCCGAGCGATGGCAAGGCCGGCTGGGGAAAGGCGGCTGGTGCCTCACCGCACTGGCTCAGCTGCTCCTGCGGGGCTCCGGGAGAGGAGCAACACGGTGGAGCTGGGGCCCTGAGCAAAACGCTAGAAAAGAGGGCTCCAGCCCCAAAGTGGGCTCCTGCTGCCCGCCCCCCCACGGCAGCCGCTCTCGCGGGGAAAGGGACGAATCCGCCAAAAAAACGGCCGAGGGCTTCATGCGAGGCTGGCATTTGACACGTTACCTCGCACTTCGCCGTGATCGTTTGTGGGCAAACTGCAGCCCCCCGCCCCCGCGAGCACGGAGCCCCCGCCGGCTGTGCTCCCCCAGCCCCCCAGCGGGAGCGCCGGCCGCCAAACCCCGCTGCAGGCGGCAATGCCGGCGGGGCGGCGTGCCCCGCGCAGGGGGCCAGGGCAAAACTTCGCAGGGGTCCCCGCTCGGGGCCAGCCAGGGGCCGCGGCTCGGCGGGCCACGGCGCGGGGCACGACCCCCGCGGGGCTGCACCCGCCCCCCCCGCGCCACCCCGCCCCCGCCCCCGCTCCCGCTCCCCGTCCCGGGGCCGCCCGGCTCCGCGGCGGGGCGGGCGCGCAGGCGCAGGGGGGCGGCGGGCGGGCGGCGGCGCTCGGCGGTGCCGTGCGCGGCGCGGCCCCAGTCCGCGCTGCAGCCGCCGCGGGGGCGCCACTACCATGAGCGGCCGCGGCCGCCCCTGCGCGACTCACGGGCACCGGGCGCACCAGCCGCCGCCGGCCCCCCCCCGCCGCCGCCGCCGCCGCCGCTGCCGCGCACCCCCGGCCCCCGAGCCCGGCGCTGCAGGATGCCGGGGGGCAAGAGAGGGCTGGTGGCACCGCAGAACACCTTCCTGGAGAACATCGTCCGGCGCTCGAGCGGTGAGAGACCCCCCCCGTCCGTCCCTCTGCCCGCCCGCCGGCCCCTCGGCGGCTCCCGGGGCGGGGGTGGCTCAGCGCCGGGGAACGGGGCTGCCGTGCCCCCCGGGCTCCGCGGGAGCTGCCCTACCCGGTCCTGGCCCTGGCCCCCTCACCTCTCACATCCTTACCGGTACTCCGCGTCTGTACCTTTTTTTTTTTTTTTTGAGCCACTACTCATCATTTACATGTCTAACATCTTCTCCGCTCGTCGGGTCATTTCCCCCCTCCCCCCTTCTTGTTCTTTAGTTCTCTAGCGATTGGGCTTGCAGCCGTTTTCATTCAGGATTTCCAAGTCTTTGCAATTCTGTGACACTTTAAAGTCCGTGGCAAAGGTACTGGGAAGGAGGATGAGGGAGTGATTGTGATTCGGACGATGGGAATCCTGTGGCAGAGCAAATATGTAGAGAACTTGCTGCAGCTGTTTGCCTACATCTCCTCTGTTTGGTGAATATTTACAGGACTGGTTCAGGACTGCATGGCCATCAAATTATTCCTTGCTGCTAGAGTTGCTGTTAGCCTTTCATCCAGCGCAGAGCCCTGTGCTGCAGGCAGCTCTGTTAAAGTTACGGTGTGGTTGCAGACCACTGGCTCTGTAGGTGTGTTAATGTAGATGTTGCTTTAGGCAAGTCTTGTGCTAGTCACATTCCTTTTTTGCCCAGTCTTTGCACTGGCACATAACTACTGAAACATCCAAGTGTTCGCCTAAATGAAGTCTAGTCCAGTAAGAGACCTCGGCTTTGGATTTGCTGAAGGATATCTCCTTGGCCAGCCCAAGTTCAGGGCGACCTGGCCGTACCAGGGCACTGCTGTGCCAGCGTGCATCTGGGGACCGAAATGGGAAAGGTGGGCAGAGCAGACGGCTGAAAGAAATTGCCACATGTGCAACATCGAGATGCTAATGTGGCATGGGATCGCACCGAAAAGCGTTCCCCTCCACCTTTCTTTCTGGCTTCACCTCACGTTCACACTAACATGGTCTGGTGTGCTGGCTTGAAGTTGATTTTGATGGCAGGTAGTGGATTAGCGTTTCATTGACTTCCACAGGCGCAGGAGTGGGATGAGGACTTCGGAATTTGTTTTAAAATACTGTGTATTAAAATGTCAGCCTTGTGTTAAGCCGTCAACCACTTTTGGGGGGGCTTCCTCCCTCTCGCGTTGCCTGTGTCAGTTTTGTGGTTGGCAGCTGACTCTCTGTCCACCCCTGTAGCTGCACAATCACTAGGAGCTAGTTTCCCGCAATAGTGTATTTATTTACCAGATTAAATGTAAGCTTAATTAATAAGGGTTTATATAGCACTTTCCCTCTGACAATTTCAAAGCACTGGGTGGAATTTAATTACACTTCACAGCTCCTTGTGGAAGAGGACACACAGAGGCATTCCCAACCTGTTCTTCAAATTATGGTATAAATGGGAGCTTGGGGCATCGCAGTTTTTTTCCCAAGGTCATGCAGCAAGCTGGTGGCAGAGCTGGGAACGTGGTTTGGGATTGCCATGCTTTTGTATTGTGCTCTAATTAAATCACATGTCCTCCCTGGTGAAAGCTCAGTAAAACTTTTGAGATGTCAAAAACTGGAAAACCTCATAAAGCTTTTGAACGTTACTTTAAAAGCATATATCCCCCTCCAGTTTTTAACCTGGTCTGATTGTGGAGCATAAATCATGCTGGTTATTCGTTCTGCTTTTTCTCTGCCACTGATGATGCCTAAGCATGATGCTACAGAGCCAAATCTGCCCTTTTGGATCATAAAGCCAAAAGTGGATTGGGAATTTGTTTTTGACTTGTGTAGGTGGTCAGTGTTGTGCCCTGAAACATGATATAGTTCTTATTTTTGTCATCCAGGTCATAACAGTATTTGTCCTTTAGACAAATAGTAATTTTCATTGGATTCATCACTGTTTAATCCAAAATTAATGGTATCCAGTAGGCCAAATCCAGTTCAAGTATCTCCTGACAGTGCTCAGTAGAAGGCAAGGATTTGGTCTGCTGGCAGTGTGCAGGGTTTTGATTTCATATGTGGATTCCCCAGTTTCCAAGATTTTTTGCTGACAAGTTGAGGTACAGGATCAGGGAAAGTCTGATGATTATTTTTTAAAATACATCTTCAGCATGCTCGAAAAAAGCCCTTCTATCATCTTTTTGGGTTAAAGAACATTTTTTTAGAGATTTCTCACATTTATGCAATCCCATTGCGCTTCTTGACCATAAATCTCCTCTTAACCAGGAGAAGGTTTGTAGATAGAGGTAATATCTTCTATTGGGCAACAGGTGTGGCTGGACAAATCAGACAGGTATTTCAGCAGATGATAGGCTCTTCTTCAGGTGGAATGGAAGCAATGGTTTCAAAATGAAATGCAGGTGGAGACAAATTACTCCGAGTTGCCAGAGATGGGTCTGAATAACAAAATTTATAGACAAAACCACAATAATTTTAAAATGCGGAAAGTCAGAACTGGCATAGTGGGAACACTATGAGCAGACTAAGTGTGGTGGCCAGCCTGGTGTTAAAAATATATTCAATTTTCAGCATTATTTAAGCATTTTCTGTTTTAGGAATAGTGTGACCCTTTCCTTTTCACCCCAGCTTTGGCTACAAATCAGATTAAAATTGTGGGAGAAGTGCTCGTGGTCAGTCAGTCCTGAGCAAAGCATCAAAGAGCTGAGCAGAAAGGAACAAAGTGACTGTGGCTCTTCTGCCCTCCGTATGGAGGGGTGGGATTTCTGGGATGCCCTGCCACACATTCCTCTCCTAGCCAATGCGTTTGGGAAGGATGGAATGACTGCTAAAGTAGTGGTGGTGGTGGGTCTCACAGTGTCCCTTTGCCCAGGGAACCTCTCTTTTGAGGCGACTTTACACCTTGGAGCTTGTGAAGTGTTCTAGAGCAGCAGCATACTTGGCTTTTTGGACAGCAGCAGGTTCCAGGTGCTTCCCAAAGCGTTTGGTGGTGGACAGTAGCCTCTAAGTTGCTTTGCGGGTTCTTTGCCCACATCACAGCTGAGCTCCACCCGAGGAGAGACAAAGTCTGCGGGGAGAAGCGGGTTCTGTTGTTAGATAACTGCTGCAGTTGGTAAAAAGGGACGAGCCCTTAGGACGCGCAGACCTATCCTCAGGGTAATCCGAGTACGCTCTTTGCAATCTTTTTTTTTCCTCTTAAAGCACAGTGAAAATACATGGAGTAAAGGTTTTATCTGAGGCTCACAAAAGATTGATACAGTCTTGCCACAGCCTTGACTGTGCCCTGGATCTTAAGAACACCAGGTGTTTTGCTGAGCTGAAAGAAGTAGTGTTTTGTGAGAGCTCTGGGTTAAATCACATGAAGGTGGCTGCCTTTTACTGCCGTTAGTAGTTTGGACTTTTAATAAGGGCCTTCCTTAGGGCAATGTTCTCTCTTAAGATGTTCTCAGTGGTTTGTGCCCGTTATTACTAATGTTATTGGTTGCTTCTTCAGTATGTTCAGAGCTCTTGCTGACACTGACCTCGGCTCAGTGCTGCGGAGGTGCAGAGCGAACAGAAGCGGGCAGGGCTGGGCTTTGCGGACCTGGCCCACGGGCAGGGCGATCCGGCAAGTCGAGCCACATGCACGGGGCAGAGAAACGTGTCTGTCTTGCCTGTCCATCCTCACCCCTCGCATATTCCAGCAGCAAAAGAATTCAGCTTGTGTTAAAGGTGTAATTTGCTTTTGTGGTAGAGGGAGAGTTTGGGAAAAGGTTAACTCCGGGACTTTGCGGCATTATGCAGTAAGAAGTGCTAACAGCCTGGAAGAAGGGCTTAATTTAATGAAAGACTATATGCAGTCTTATCTATATGACAAGAGTCATCGTTATTGGTTATTGCTTCTGTTGCAGTAACTCTTAGAAGCTTTGTCGGGAAAATGAGTCTTTCAGGTCTTTGACAAATGTATTTTGACACTTGGGCTGAAATCTCTGCTCCCAAAGGCTTACGTGGGAATTTTACCATGAACATTAATGAAACCAGAACTTAATTCCCGGCCTTTTTCAGCTTTGTGCCACATTCCTACAAAGCAGTTCCTTTAAACAGAGCTTTATGCCCTGCTGGGTCCCTGTGACTTTGATGAGCGAAAGGATCAGCCCTGTTCACAGGTGTCAAGGCAGGTTGCCCAGGAAGGGGGAGGGAAACAAGGGTCACATCTGTAGCACTAAGACTCCTTTTTCATTTTTATTACACTGGCACTATAGCTAAAATAAGTGTTGTCCCTCCTGTCCTTCTTACTAGCCCATGTAGCATACCTGGTGTCTTGCAGGCAGGGTGACAGAACACTTGTACTTTTGGCACATGATACACGTAGGCTTCTCTCCCCTAAATTAAAACAAGCTGCGTTTTCATCTGATCCAAATTAAGTTACGCTGCAGAGAGAAAGTTCTTTTAACATGTTACTTCAAGTTTACAGAGTGTCTTGTCATTGGGGATCCTCTGAAAAATATGTGGAGGTCAGCAGTTCCCTAAATCTCTTTTAAAGACACTATAAACTATGGGGTGAAAGTTCCCATCCTCCAGCTGATGGACTGCAGAGAAGTTACTGAACGGATGACCGAGGAGGTTATGTCGTTAGGGATTTCTCTGGCATCTGAAGGCACAGGGTGCCTTCTGCAGCTTCTATGACTGCAGGGGTCCTGCTGATATGTAAGTCAATGCTAAGTGGGTTTTTACACTAAGAAGCATTACTAGATGACATTTGTGAGGAGTTTTCTATTGCAAGTGCCCTGCTTTCCTTACTTTTCAAGTTGGCTTGCTGAATGCAGAAAAATTCAGCACAACTGACTGCTGCTGAAATCGGGGGAGTTTTTATATGTGGTTTTGTTTTGTTTAGGGTTTTTTTTGGTTGCTTTTTTGTTTGGTTGGGTTTTTTTTGATGCTTATGGCAGCTCTATACCATTGTATTAATTTAGAAACCCAAATGGTGCCATATCGTTAGCTAAAGGAATAGCTGGATTTCCTTGAGGTCTGGTCAGCTATTTTGTGTATTGTGGGTGGTCTTTTCCTGGTACTTTTTTTCTCTGCGTGCTGCTGGCGGTGGGATGGGGCGGTGGGAGATGCTCCCTTCTGGAGAGGCTGGAGTGCTGCGGAGCGGTTGCCACAAGAGGTCACTGCAAGAGCTGCTGCATCCCCAGGTTAATAGTGAAATCTGAGAGAGAAGAGAAAAATGAAATTATTGATTTTTTTTTTTTTTTAAGAGTAAACATCCAGGCTTTTTATTGCTGTTGGAAGGAGTATACAGCCAAAGGATAATGTCAGGAAGTGAGCCGTGGAAATACATTTAATTAGCCTGTTTAACAGGGTACTGTTTGGTGGTTAACTCGAATTTTAAGTTTTTTTCCCAGAAAGCTAAGGAAATAAGATTTTCCGTTTTGATAAAATTAAGTAATAGAAGAAGATTTTGGAGTTAGCACTCCAATTACCTGCTTTTCAGACAAAAATCTGATACTTGTTTAATCGGCACGCTCAGTGTCTGGCTGTTTTAAATGCCAAGTCCCAGGTAACCTAAATAGCCAGGGCCTGATCCTGCACATGGCAGTTGGAAGGAGTCCAACTACTGGCTTCTGGATGGCACCTCAGGAGACTGGCCTGAAGCAGCACCTTGGTAGTGGGCTGGGATCTGTCTTGTTGGTAGGACACAAAGAGGGGAGCATGGGAGATGCAGACGGTGCTCTGCCAAAACGTTTTTTTTTTTTGAGATACAGCCAGGCTCTGTGAAACTGCAGCCAGGACTAGCTTCAGGCTGAGTGTTTGGAAGAGGAACCCCTGTGTCTGAACAGCTGCTTTTAGCACAATTTTCTCACCTGGGAACGTGAAGCCAGCACTGTCATTTGTATAAAGCCAAAAATCGGATTTTTGGTGCTCTCTGAGAGTGCCCGTGTGCCTTGAGTGAGAGCTACAGTGTGCCCCAGTTTAAATTTAGCCTTGCTACATCTATATTGTCTTCTGCATAATTTTAAAAGAGAACAGATTCAGCAGTGGCATTTAAATGATAACTGGGATAGGTGAGGGTTAGTTTAACTTCAGGATAAAAGAATCTGTGGGGGAGAAACTGTGATCGGAATTGTATAAAATGTCATTTTACAGGCAATTCATAGGGACACTGTCTTGTCCTTATTGACTCAAAACTCTTCCTGGTGTCAGTGACGCCTTTATTGTGCCACAATAAAGGCAGGGGACTGCACTGTTTGTGGGCTTTCACATTCAGAATTATTCAATTTAATTTTTTGCATTTTCAGGAGGTAAATTCCAGGCAGACTGTAATCTCTCTTCTTGAGCTCTCTTGCTAAATTGTCCAAAGCTGCTGTGTTCCCAGCTAAGTGACTTACACGTGGATTTAATATTTCAGCCAATGCTGGATTATTTATCTCTGTTTTATTTGAAGAGCACTTATTTGGGGCAGGAAGTAGATCATTTCAGCACAGTCAGTATGGTGGCATCTTGCTCTGGGTTTAGCCCTCTGCATTTTCATAAGATGAGTAGTAAATAAAAACAACACTGGTACAGAAAGGTGACGTAAAGAGTTAGTCCTTTGAGAGATTTTTTTCAGGCAAGCAACGCTTAATGTGCTGGATAAATTGGATGACACTGATGTTTTGCATGCTTTAAAGACACCGGGGAAATAACAGCTTTGTTAGAAAACAGCAATGTGGTTTTATAGTAAGGAGTACAAAGCGCTGGTGGAGGTTGCTGCTCCAAGCACAGCAGTTTGTCTGCAGCCGACCCCTAAGCTGGAGGGACATTGGTGCCCATTAGGCTGATTTCAGAGGGTAATGTCCTCCAAAATGGTTTAGGATCTTCTGGGTTTTTTTCTGTGCGGATGCAGTACGTCTTGAGTATGTGGTTGGAGTCACTGTAAACAACACCAGTAGCAGTATGTATTATCAGGGCCAAGACTAGCTCAGGAGAGCTAAAAGAAGATAAAAAAGGAGAACATTTCTTAGCCCCCCCCTCCCCAGCACACACACACAGAGGAGCCCCACAAGTTTTCCAAGATGGTCTAGACTGCAGCAATATGCTGACCCTGTGTAGTCATGAAGAGAGTCAGCTGACAGTAGTTGAAGTTGTTTGGGGCTTTTATAAAACAGCATTAGCAAAAAAGGCAAATTCCAGCCATTTCACAGACCCTGTCAGGTCTGGGCTGCGTTTGCTCTGCAACGGAGGGGCGGTAGTTCTGGACAGCTCTGTGTAAAGTTGCTTGAGTTAGGAGTTTATTCCTAGATGGAAACACTGTTTCTTTTTATTATAATAATAATAATTATTACTTGTGTAGTGCTACTGCTTCATTTTTTTAAAAACACCTTTTCAATGGTGGCTTTTCTAAAAAGCTTAGTTGCCTGTTTTCTTGGGATGAGATGGAATTCTGAAATGATGATTTAAACAATTTTGGCTACAAGTGGTACCCAAACATTCTTGAGAAAAGATGATTAGAGACAACATTTCTCACTTGGCTAAGCATATCTCTTGGAATGATTTAGCTGTTCCTGCTCTCCTGTGATTACATAATGTGAATTTTACACTGCTTTGGGCATTGTGTTGGTTAAAAAAAAAATTGCTTGCACACTGTGGTTTTTTTCTTTTTTCTTTCTTCTTTTAAACAAAACAAGGCTCAGCACTGTCTTGAGTGTTAGCTGCTGCAAGATAGAGTAAGATTAAGGGCTTGCTGCTCTACAGCATGACTGGCTTTGTACAGAAAGAGCCTTTTCACAAAATAGAAGCACAACAACAGCAAATACAGCGCCTTTAACAATTGTTTTCCTCAATTGTGTTTTCCAACCTGAAATTCTGCTAACTGTATGCCTTGAATACCCGAGTCCTTGCAATCAGTATTAAACCTTGTAAACAGCAGCGTTATATTAGGTAATAAAAAGCCTGCTGACTTCCTAAGAGGAATCTAGCAACTCCGAGACATGTAGGTCTGTTCCCCTGCACACTTACAGACAGACACTGATGTTCGGGTGTGTCTAGTCAGAGAACTTACACAACTACAGATTTGTGATTTGTGCTTTCTGCAATATATCAGAAAGGAGGACAGGTGGAGAAAATTGGTGGAGGTAATGACATCAACACAAGCTTAGAAATAATAAAACCTGACTTTTATCTATAAGGAAATCGGAAGTGAAAATGCATTTTTGGTGCATCAGAGCAATCCAAGCAAGGATGAATGCAGTACCAGACGTTTCAGGCTAATCATCATGCAAGTCTTGATGTTAGCTGCATGTTAATGTTTTGAGAGCGTGAGATGTTACCACAGGGTAAGCTGGATCACAACTGCCCAGGGTTCCATACACTGGATCAGACCGCTGGTCTGTCAGATTTACTGTCCTGCTTTCAGCAATGGCCGGTGAATGTCTAGCGGACCACGGGAGGAGTTTCCAGCCTCCATAGTAAAATGCTTGTTAGGTTGGGTGTTGCTGTACATGGAGAGAGAAGGCTTTCCTTTATGGGCCATAGCACAGATATTGCACAAGTTTTAGTTACCAATGTCTTACTCCCGAATGCGAGCTGTATTTATGCACTGCCATCTGTAACTTTGTCTGTCCTTGGCAATGCGTGCTGTGATATTATTCTTTCAGTGAAGTTGTTATGTACTTAAAACCTGAGTAAATTCAGGTGTTCTGGGTGTAGTGGCTGAATTTGGTGTTGTCCTGTTGTTAGTAACTAAACTCAGTTAAGAAATGCTTACCCTTGAGAATACCTCCAATGTAATTTAATCTTTAAAGAAAATAGCTTGCAGAGTATAGCTCTTGCGTATTGAATTCAACAGGAACACAGCTGTGGAGATCCCAGTGTTAGTGTCCTTGCTATGCTCATCACCCAGCAATTTGCAGACCTTTTGTTGGCTCCTTGTCTTTGTCTTCTGAAGAAGGTGCAAAATTTCAGTCTTATCTGTTGAAGATTAGAGCAGGCAAGGAAAGCTTGCCTCTCCCCTGGGTCTGTCTTGCAGGACGTGTCTGCTCAGGGCAGGGGTGGGGGGCAGTCCTTGATGTGTGGCATTGCAGGACTCACACCCATGCTTTAAAAAAAGGCTGATTGTGTGAAAGTCCTTTGCCTCACTCCGTAAAAGATCTTTGGTATGAACTGACCAACGTGGAGTGTGGGCTGTCAGGGGAATGTGAGGACCAGGAGTGAACCTGGGATTTGATGCTGGAGGTGCACCCCGCAGCAGTGCCGGTGGGCACGTCCCTGGGCTGCCACCGGGTGACTAGCTTAGCTGTGGTCTGGGTGCGTTTCCCTGTTGGGTGCGATGAGTATGGATGTACCTCAGGAAGGAGCAAGTCAGTTGGCAGCCTGAAGGCAGGTCTGTAGCACGCTTGTCTGTCCTTAGACCTGATCTGCTTGAATGAAGTCTTGGCTTGTGCTAAGGGGCTGCTACAGGACTTCACCACAGAGTCACTGCAGCAGCACACAGGGGGACATCAAGGTGCCCTTGCTGAGGGTCCTTGCTTTGGAGCTGCTGGCAAGGGAGGCCAAGGGGAACATGCAGCAGTTGTGTTTGGAAGTGAACACATTTTTGGTGTTAGGCTGCCCTATAGCAACTGGAGGTGGAGAAGAAATGAGTTTTTTCCAACTCTTGTCTCTTACAGAAGGTTCAAGCAGCCAGCTGGAAATTGAACAGTGGGATTTGCCCTAGATTGATGGAGATCTTAACTCAAGACATCTGTGATTGCCCTCTCTTAATGAGGAAACCACATATCTGAGCTGCAGAAATAAGGCAGGCAGGTGGATTTAGTCCAGGACTTGTTAGGACCCAGCCTTAGAGGAGGTAACTGCAGTAGTGGACTTGCATGGGTAGTTAGTGGTGATGATTTGATATAAAGCAGTCTCTTCGCCAGGCACACAAAACTCCTAGAAATGCAAAGGTTGTGTTCTCTGCTAAGGAGTCTCTGTTTTTGACTAAGGTTAGGCTCCAGAACAGAAGCATGTTAGAGAATATGCAAGGAGTTGTAGCAGAGTACTCAGCAAAACCCCCCTCGTATTCCTTTGCACTCTGTGATTTTGAAGAAATTATGGCCAAAAAAAGAGGTTCTCTCAGTGTTCTGCCTGCCATGCAGTACACAGATACTTACAGCTGGGCATGGACTGGCTAATGTAGAGTTAAATCTGCCTGGAGTTTTGATTTGGAGAAATTGTAGAAGTAAGAAAGAATTAATATGTGTCTTGGTTGGAGAAAATAACATGATCCTGATAAAATGTAGGGTAGGTATGGAGTCCAGTGGCTCCTAAGACTTTGGTACACAATAAAACCCAAGGGTCAGATGGTGACCTGTTCTTCCTTAAATTTTATCAAGCTGCTTGCTGCTCACTGAGCAGTGGCATTAATGAAATGTGGATTCCTATGGCTTTGTGCCCACAATTAGATTCATTGGTCTCTAACATGCTGCAAACATTGATTCTGGATTTTTCTTCCACTGGAATAGGACACACATACATACTCACATGCTGAGCATGGATGAATAAGCCTTACTTCCTTAGGAGACAAGGGTAAAAAAAAAAAAAAAAGCCTGTTTAGTAAAGGGAAATTCATGGGGACAAAAGTAAACATATTCTAACATCTGGTCACGTTTCTAGTACATACACTACATATCTGATCTAACCTTACAAATACTAGTATCTACCAAGATACCTCTTGTGTCTATTTTCTTCTAATTCTATGGGATTTTTTTTAAAGCTATCAATAGTTTGGCTTTATGTTTTGTTCCCTCCCGAGTTTTTAGTGGATTTGATCAGTTTAGAGAATGCCTTATCGGGTATTTTGAGACCCTCAGGTGTAAAGAAATGTAAAATCTGTAGAAGACAGCCATTAAATGCTCTGTGTCAGCTGCTGGCTGCAACACGTATTTTCTGCTGTGTATTTTGTGTCCTGAAACAGTTACATGGTGGGAATACAGAATCAAGGTTACGTCTGTTGAAGGTGGAGGTTTTGAAGCAGGGTTATCTGCTTTTGGACTGTGGTCCTCTGGGGAGCACCTGGATGTGCACAGCATCCACAAGTGACTTTGGTATTGCAGTCTCTCATTGCCCAGGTTGTGCCTATTGTATCTGGATGTGTGAGCAGAATGTTGGTGAAAGGCAGTCTGATAAAGAAACCTCTTTCCAAATCTAACCAGAGAACTTGTAATATTGGTTGTTTCCCTGTGCGATGGGAAATGAAGAGTTGCTTACGCTCTCGTCCTCTCCAGCTGCTGCGGTGCGATGGTGGTAGGGCAACTGCCATGGGGGGACCCTTGTGGGTTTAGAGGGCTGGTGGTGTCTCCCCTTTTCCAAGTTAGAGAAGATGCAGGGTGTTGGGGGAACATCAATACAGTGGGATGAGCTCCAGTGAACCCTTTGGTTTCCAGGGAGTTAGGGTTTTCTTTGTATTAGGATCTGCACTGTGCTGAGTCCCCGGTGCGGAAAGGGCTGTGGAAAGCCAGGGAGATTTTAGGTAACACTCAGGCTTTACACCTTGTCTCCCACTGCTTGTAGTGAGGGCTTCTCCCTTCGCATAGGAAAGTAAATTTTTAAAGTTGACCTTTAGGCTTAAGAATATTTGTGATGGATTCAAGTAAATTCTTTGAGCTTAAAAGTGTTAGATTTCACAAAATGTAAACTTCTGTTTCTCACATTGGTTGGCTTTTAAATATATTTTTTAATCTGCTTTTCTGTAGAAAATCCAATAATGTCCAGGTTATTCTTTTCTGAATTCATTCTTATAAAGAAAAAAGAAAGCAGTACTGTTTTTTTCAGTAAACTTTCCTTGTTCAGCAGGATGTTTGCATAATGTACCATCCAGTCACAGTTATAAATACTCTTGAGACAGACATGCGTAGCTCATGCAAACCCAGTGCTACTTTTATGTGAAAATCAATGTGTGCACCTGAGTAGTCTGTAAGTAATTGGCATAACCATTCTTTGGCTATTATGAGGAAAATTTGTAAAAGTCTCCTTATTTTTTTTTTCCTCTGCAAGAACTGCTGAAAGGAACATTTCCTGTAATTTCTATATGGCAGTGATTGTTGATAGCTACATTTTAATAGCTTTTTAGCATAAGTGAATGGGACTGGTTAATTCCATAGCTGCAGTCAACATGAAATTTAAAACTGACAGGAAAAATAAAGAAAGCTGAAGATCATCACAGACTACAATATGGGAGCCTCTGCTAAATGAGAATATTATTTCTGAAACAAAATTAGGAATGTTTACGGTATTGATGAACATAAAATCCCACAACGTTGTATTTAAGCAAAATGGGCATTTCCTTCTTTGGAAGCGCCTTACTAAAAGCAGGGATGGAAGAATCTTTCCAAACTAGTGAATAAAACTATTTTAGGACTAGCTCATAATATGTTGATGCCAGTCCGTGCGTGTAAACTGTAGGCACTGACTGAAAGAACAGATGACTGAAGTGATATTTAAACCTCAGTTCAGCCTCCTAGAAATACTCGCTGCCCATATTTTGTATGTACAGCAACGGATGCATGTTAGTAGAATGAGCCAAACCCACCCATCTGCATTTTTAATAGACTGCCACTGAAATTCAGTACCTGTTTTGTGTTATTTCAAATGTTTAAGTCCCTTTGGCACTCCTCAGTTCCCTGATCATGCTGAATTTCCTCGTGGGTCACTTCATATCCACTGTCCCAGGCGTGATGTGGCTCGTGATGTACCACCAGATGTAGCAGGCGCATCTTGCCCCTCCCCAGCAGCTCCTGGCACTCTCTGTCCCTCATCCCAGGGATGCTGGCTGTGACCTGCAAAACAGACTGGGACCTGCCAGGAGGAAAAATGTACTTGTCTTAAGCAAGAAAGTTGTCATCAGTGTTGGGCACACATATACGGTTCAGCATTTAAAATTCAGTTTGCAAGTTTCCAGATACATATAAAATGAAAATACAGCACGATACCCAGATGTTGTGAATAAATGAATCCTTTCTAAACTGCAAAAGCATTGGTGCTTATATCAATATTTTGGGGTGCAAGAAGCTACTTACATTACTAGAAGTTACCCTGTTTCATCATGATTTCTTTTCTGATGCCCATTTTGATTTCAGTTCCCCCTGAAATTTTGTGATAGTTACCAACATGAATTACTCTGCATCTGCTGTGTAACACATGGAGGATTTAATTGTACTTTGCCACTGACAACAGCTCTTTCTCTCTTTTTCTCTTTTCAGAATCCAGTTTTTTGTTGGGAAATGCTCAGATTGTGGACTGGCCCGTAGTTTATAGTAATGACGGTTTTTGTAAACTTTCTGGATATCATCGAGCTGACGTCATGCAGAAGAGTAGCACTTGCAGGTATGCCAACTGTCTCTTTGTTGCCACTTGCTGCACTTTTAAAATTTTAATCTGCTGGGTAGAACAGTGAGGTTTCGGAAAAAAGGGCTGATGTAAGAAAAGCATTGTTTTGCAGAAATTAAAAGTACTGCAACAGACTTTAAATGAATGAAACCAGCAACGTATCCAGGACACTGGATAAGTAAAGCAAAGCATTTTGAAATTTTACCTGACTAATATCAGTATGAATGTGCTGTAGCTAATGATCCAGTAAAGAAAGTGGGTGTTTAGGTAATGTGTTTCAAAGGCTTTTTTTTTTTTTTTACTAGATCTTTGTTAAAATGCGAGTAGGCGTGGGCTCTTCTGTAGCCTATGTTGGTCCCTGTTATTACATAGACACACAGGGCGCAGTAATGGGCAAAGTGCATCTTTATACCTAAGAGAGTGATTAAGCTGATATTTACTCTAAGCATTGCAGCTTTATGGCTTTTTCCTTTCGTTGGTGGTCTTTCAGGAGCGGGCAGCAGTGATTTATGGTTAGACATGTGTCTGTGCCTTGACTGCTGCATCCTTTAAAAGGAGATGCTTTGGGGAAAGCCTAAATCCCTAATGTGTGTGCATGAGCAAAGTAAATGAGGGGCAGAGGCAATAAGGAATGACTGAGATACAAGTTTGGGTAGGTTTTCCCTTTATGTGTTCAGGGAGTGACCAGCTCCAGGGCACTGAGAGGATGCAGTTGCATATCTACAAGTGATGATTTCTGGGAGATGGGTGCTGCCAAACATGGATCATGATGCTTCAGCTGGCCAGAGCAGGGTGGGCAGTGAGCCTGTCCTCAGATGTCAGTCGTTGCTTACTCCAAAAAGCAACATGTGCTGACATGTTGTTCCTGCTCTCATCTGCCAGGAAGGGGAGGAAGCCTTGGGGGCCCAGGGTTGCTCTGTGTAGCCAGGTATCCTTTAGTGGGCAGTGGAGAAGAGATGGGCATGTGCTGCTGAAATGAAATATTCATTCACACAGTAGTAACAGAGTCGATATACTCAGTGGGGCTGAAAGAAACAACCTTATCGCAGCTATCCTGGGTATACGTACATGCTTTCCCCTTTGTTCTATGCTATCCTGTGTATTGAACTGTGTAAGTTTGCTCTGAGCCAGCACTTTTATAGTTTTTTGCATGTTAAAATAATCACAAATATAGTATGGAATTGTAGGAAAATGTTGAGGAAGTGAAGGTTTAGCAGTACCTCACTGATAATGATTCCCCTGTGCCTCAAATACTGAGGAGACAGAAAGGTTTATTCCATCTGAGTGCTTTATGTAAATGTGATGGGCTCTAGTTACCATTTGGAAGGATCCTGTTTTGACCACATTCAAGATCATACGGGTGAATCATACAGATGCAAATTCAAGGAGGAATTATTGTGGAAAATGGAATTGGTAGCAAAGATACATTTTTTTTCTTTAACCTTCATTCTATACATCTATCTCTGGATTTTGGAGAGGCCTCTACACTCAAAGCATGTTGAGTACTTGTTTTGTGTCAGGGTCTTAGCTGGTGGAGTTATACATGTAGTGTGATGTTTCCCGCTTCTTAGGCGGCATCCCAGTCTTTGCACATTAAAGGAGAGCTGGAGAGGTTTTCAGCATGGTCTCGACATGCATTGTGTAGCCTTCCAGAGCAGTGTTTTTGGAGCTGCTCCCTAATGCAGGGCTGTGCAGCTGGATGGAATGGAAACTAGTCTTGAAGGCCAGTGGTGCCTGCTTAGGCTTACTCAACAGAATGTCACTGGAGGTATTTTGATATCTGGGGCTATTATTCAAATTATTTTCTGGGTCAGGCTCTCAGTCCAGATTTGCTATATTATGCCCAGATTATGTTACATTATATATAAAGCAATTTTTATGTATAAGGTTTGCTTTACTGTTCTAAGGCAAGTGCTCTGGGATAAGAGAGTTACGGTGCCGCACCTTCAACACAGGTTTTGGAAAGGTCTGTTTCTATGGCTTCTCAGTGTCAAAAATCCAACTAAAGAGAAATACAGTTACCAACAATGTAAATCTAGCTCCTGATTTGAGTTATTGTTGTTACTGAGCATGAGGATGATAAAGGACAACTTACAAATTTTGGAACATTTGGTCTCTTTTCTCCTACCTATAAGGTATAGTGCCTTCAAATCAGCTCTCATCCATGCTTTTCTCCTGAGTAGTCCAGCAAGTATTCATTATATCCTCTTTCTGTCTGTCCCACCCCACACCCTACATTGGGGCTGAATGGGATCCACCTGAGGGTACGGAGGGAGCTGGCACAAGTGCTCACGGAGCCACTCTCCATCATTTATCAGCACTCCTGGCTAACTGGCGAGGTCCTAGTTGACTGGAAGTCATCAGATGTGACACCCGTCTAAAGAAGGGCTGTGGAAGGAGGATTCGGGCAGCTACAGCCCTGTCAGGCCGGCCTCGGTGCCGGGGAAGGTTATGGAGCAGATCAGCCTGGGTGCCATCACACGGCACGTGCAGGACAGCCGGGGATCGGGCCCAGCCAGCGCGGGGTTATGGGAGGCAGGTCTGGCTTGATGGACCCGATCTCCTTCTGTGACAAGGTGACCCCAGTGGATGGTGGAAGGGCGGTGGGTGTTGTCCCCCCTGGACCTCAGTACAGCCTTTGACGCCGTTCCCCGCAGCGTTCTGCTGGAGAAAGGGGCAGCGGGTGGCCGGGCCGGGGGTGCTGCTCGCTGGGTGAAAAGCCGGCTGAGGGCCGAGCCCAGAGCGTGGTGGGGAATGGGGTCACCTCCCGCTGGCGGCCGGGCACAGGGGGTGTCCCCAGGGCTCGGCGCTGGGGCCAGGCCTGTTGCGGGGCTTTGTCCCGGTCTGGGCGAGGGGTCGAGGCTCCCGCGGTCAGTGTGCGGGGGGCACCGGGCTGGGGGCAGCGCTGACCTGCCGGGGGCAGGGGGCTCTGCAGGGGGGGCTGGGCAGGCCGTGCGAGGGGCCCGGGCCAGTGGTGTGAGGGTCACCCCGGCCCCGCGCCGGGCCCTGCCCCTGGGTCACACCAGCCCCCGGCAGCTGGGGCAGGGGGCTGGGAGCTGCCTGGGGGGAAAGGGCCTGGGGGGGCCGGTCAGTGGCCGGCTGGGCATGAGCCCCCAGCGTGCCCGGGTGGCCGAGGGGGCCAGCAGCATCGTGGCTTGTGTCTGAAGCGGCGTGGCCGGCAGGGCCGGGGCAGTGCCCGTCCCCCTGCGCTGGGCACCGGTGGGGCTGCACCTCGAATGGCGCGTTCAGCGTTGGGCCCCTCACTGCGGGAGAGCCATGGAGGGGCTGGAGCGTGTCCGGAGCCGGGCAGGGGCTGGGGAAGGGGCTGGGGCACCAGGCTGATGGGGGGCGGCTGGGGGAGCTGGGGGGGTTGAGCCTGGAGAAGAGGAGGCTGGGGGGGGACCTTCTGGCTCTGCAGCTGCCTGGCAGGGGCTGTAGGCAGGTGGGGTCAGTGTCTTCTCCCAGATGAGGAGTGATGGGACAAGAGGCAATGGCCTCGGGCTGTGCCAGGGGAGGTTTAGGTTGGGTATCAGGAAGAATTTCTTCACCAAAAGGGTGGTCAAGGCTGCCCAGGGAGGTGGTGGACGCACCATCCCTGGAGGTATTTAAAAGACATGTAGATGTGGTGCTTGGGGACATGGTTTAGTGGTGGGCTTGGCAGTGCTAGTTAATTGGACTCTGATCTTAAAGGTTGTTTCCAACCTAAATGATTCTGTGATTATGTTCAGTCTCAGGTCGTCTTGGCTGTACTGATCACAGGGAGCAATGGATAAACTGAAGATGTTGGAGGTGTGAGTGGTTTTTGTTCCAGCTCAGGCAATGAGTTAGTCCTGTGACAAGCTGGTAATCCCTTTGATTTTGGAATTATCTCATCTTTTTAATCAGCAATAATGTGCCCATTGGCCGGAAAATCACTTAAAAATACTACAGTGTAAGTGCCAGTCTCTCTAGTTTCCTGGGCACTGTATGAAATGCACAGTGTATGTAGGGGTCAGGCTTCATCAATATTGCGTGATGGGAGTCCAATGTGTGTTCTTCCTGGGTGCACATGGCACCCAAATTTGCATTTCTAGGTGGGGCTGATACACAGAAATATTGGTGTAAGTGAGCGCTAAAATTTTTAGGTGGAAGAACTTGTGTGGTGGTGAAGCATTACTGTGTCAAATGAAAATGAGCTGATGGTCCAGGAGGAACAGTCCATCTGCAATTGTGGCACCTCTAACCTTCAATTAACCGTGCATACCCCCCTGCCTGGAGGTGCACCAATAGATCAGCCAGCATGCAGTTGTTTCATCCCCATTTGCCTGCAGTCATGACAGTGTATGTCTTCAGGAATACATTGAAAGAATTAACAGTTATAAAAAATTAAAATCCAATTATTATTGCACGCAATATCAGCATTTTCTAAATACTGTTGCTTATCAGTTAAGCTCTGTGTTCCCATCAAGCCTTTGGAAGAGCAGGCACCCTTTGAGTGGCTGGTAAATAGACCTGCCCTGGCATTTTACAGTCTGCGTTTGCTCCAGGCTTTGCTTTTCCTTACCTTTCCTTGCACCTGACAGCTTCACGCTGGGCTGGGAGAAGTTGGTTGCTGGTTTTGTTTTCAAGGAGGAAACCTGCTCCTAGGCCCTGTGTGTGTTGCCTTCCAGCTGTACAGAGGGATGGAATTGAATCTCCTTGCTGAAGCTGCTGTTTACAGGTAGCATTTCCACTGCAACACTCACAGTGCTCCAGTCAACATCTCTGCTCTCCCTTGTTTTGATTTACTGCCATTGCAAGTGGGATTAAAAAAAGTCTTGAGAGTGGAATCCTGGCTGCAGTGAAGCTAATGGCAAAATTCCCACTGTGTTCAAAGAAATGGGATTTTGCATGATGGGAACAGCATGCTGGACTTGAAAAAAGTTAGCATTGATACTGGGATGTCACCTCCATGGCCCGATTTTTGTGTTCGTGAGAAGGCCTCCTTACACTGCTAAAGCTGTGCAAAGAAACCTTGTTGAGTGTGCCAGCGGGATCTAGGGAGCTGCACCATTTCTCCTTAGAAATGGTACCTGCTCTTTAACTTGCAAATTTTTGGATCTGTTGATGTGTACTGTATTTGCTGTGCCTTCTGGGTAGACATTTGTTTAATTGACACCTTTTTCATCCAACAGTGTTGGCTGAAGAAAGCTGTAAATTGGGTGTAGGATCATATGCCTTCTGTACTTCACCTGTCTTCTGTCCTGAGTAATTCCTCACAAACAGCTGTTAAATACTGCCCTGGCATGTGCTGCAGACCTGGAGCTGTTCTGATGCTGCTGCTCTGGATCCTGACAAAGGACAGAAGAGCACAGTAACAAAGGTTCAGATGTGGCTTTTCTGTGCCTGGGAATGCTTTTAAAAGGAGGCGGTAGCCTAGGCATCTTAAAGGACAAATGGTCTGTTTCATCAATGAGGAAATTACTCGGAGAAAGGCACAATCTTAGAAATTTCAATAAGTCTTGTTTCTCTTTGATAAGTCTATTTTCTAGGTAGTAAGATTCCCAGTAGCAGAGTGGTTTTGATATTTATGTCTTGTAAGTTTGCGCTGAAGGCACTTGACAAGCACTAAATAACAAAAAACATGAGGCAGAAAAAGACAGAGTGATTGACTGAAGATGTAGGAGGCCCTCCATGTGTACAAAATAGGACAGACTAAATTAAATTAAGTTAAACCTGTGATAAGCAAAGGTCTTGTATAACTTGTACAGTGAGTGGCTTTGAGGTTTCTTCAGTGTTTTAAAAATTGTCTTCTGAAAAATGTTTTTATTACTCCACAAGCCTTTAAAATGTCTCTTTATGTGTGAAAATAATGCAAGATTTGAGTGTTACAGGTTTACTCCAATAACAAACTGGCTTTCATTTAAAACATAAAGTTGATTTATCCTGTTTAGCAGTGCTAACTGGTATTGTCCACCACTCTGAACGCCAAGTATGATTTGTCATTTTAATGCTAATTAATGATGACTATCTATATTATAAGCTGTGTAAAGTCAAGCACTTTAACAAATTTTTGTTATTTTTTCCTTCAGGACTAAGAGAAACATTGTTTAAAATATCAAGAAAACAAAAAAGATAATTCAGTTGCACAGCAGGCTGCGTGAAAACTATCAGCTCTTATTTTGTTTTGCAGACAGGAGAGTGATCTGCTGTACCTCATCAGTGCATTAAAAAAAAGGCATAATTGAAAACAATTAATGATCAAACTCTTCCCCCCCCCCATCATATCATGTATCAATGTATTAAAGGTTATCAGCTGAACTCAGGAAAGAAAGGCGGGTCATTTGGAAATGAGCAGTAGGCTGTGTTTTGCATTTCCTAAAGACGGCCGTGTATGTTAATGATAAGCAGTACCTGTATGAAACTTTGTGCCCTGGTAAAACCATTTCCTGATGTCAGTCGCTGTAGTGGCATCTCCGTTACACTGCTGTCCCAAAGGTAACAGTCACGGTGTGCTGTCTATCAATAGCTCTCCCTGTGTTACCAGTGAAAAAGGACCTGTAGTGACCTACAGATGTTGCAGTCACTCTGATGCCCTGTGTCTGCCTCCATCACCCACGCGGGGCAGCCCCTGGGAGCAGCCCCCTTACCTCCCTTGGTTGGCAGTGTAAAGAAAGGATTCATGATCTGGCCTTCATTGAGTATTTTAATGCTTTCCAAGTCACTAACCACTATGCTGTTTTATTGTTTCTTTCAGAACAGTAGACATAAAATAAATGTTTATTGAACCTTTGGAGGTCTGTTGATCAATAAAAGAGAGGCTGCATTGAAACCACAGAGGCAGCAATAGCTTTTCTCTTTCATATTCTCAGGGTTGTCTTGTACGTTTCAGCTGAAGCTCAAACTGTTTGTGGACAAAGAAAATGGGAGGGGGAAAAAAAAGTCTGATCAATTAAAAGTATATTCATCCAAGTGTCTGAAAGCTTTTATCCCATGTTCCATTTTCCTTCAGTTCTGTAATTGGGAATTTGCACAGAGTGGTCTTTGTTTATTTTTAATCCAGGGAAGCACGACAATAAAAGCCTGGCTGTTCTTAAAAAGGCTTTCAAAAGTAAGGTCAGGGGTTGGGGTTTCTTACATCAGCTGAAGGTCTGACCTGGAAAAGAATGCAAAGATGAGATGATCAAGTAGCAAGAAGTAACAGAGTTAAAATTACATTTTGATATTCTTGGCCTGGAGAGGGATGAGTCTTCAAAAGCATTTTAATGTTTTCCAATTTTCATCAAAATAATAAAGAAAAGTGGCATACATTAAGGAAAATGAGGGTGAATTTTGTTATGTTTGGTAGTAGTGCAGACATGGCTACACTGGGACAACTCATACACTTGCTTTCTGTGCGGGGTTTTCAGAGCATTACAGTCATCAGTTCTTACTGGTTAAATCCCACCTCTGTTTGCCAGTATTTGGTAAAAGGATTCTGATTATCTCATTGTCCCAGATGCATCTTGACAAGACTAGGTTTGTAACCATCAATTCAGCCAACAGCCTTTACCTGTAGTAGCTTCTATTCCTCTTCCAGAAGCCTTTTCAAGGGGATTAAACAAAATTTAGGAGGTTTTAGAGGTTTTGTTCAGCTTGCTTTGTTTTGACAGCAATATTGTCATGGCCTGCATCTGTGTCAATAATGGTTTTATAGGCTATTGGCTCTTTTTCTAACCACATATCCTTAAAGATATGCTCAGAAGAGCACTTAATGAGATGTTACAGTAGATTTATTTGTTGTCGTTTACAGTAAAAAGGTGGTCATAGTTACTCACTGCTGTAGGTTTCCTTTTGACATGCTAAATATTTAAATGAAGTGTAAATCATCATTAAACTTTGGTAAATGACAGTTAATAGCATCTCCAATGCTTATGCTGTTTAAGGTGGCTGCAACATCTGGTTGTTTTTTTAGAAAAAAAAGAGAAACCTTTTTTCTTTTTCAGTTTTATGTATGGTGAACTGACAGACAAGAAGACCATTGAAAAAGTCAGACAGACCTTCGACAACTATGAGTCAAACTGCTTTGAAATTCTCCTCTACAAGAAAAACAGTATGTATATACTTCTGTATGGTGTTGGGAGTGATAAAAGATATTTAAAGTATATAATAAACTAAAATAAATTTTTATTTTGACATATGGGTAAATTTGGGGCAAGATTTAGAGAAGAAACAGGTGTTTTGGTTGCCACAGCTCAAAAAGAGCGCTCTGTTTTCAGGGCAGGTGTTCAGGTGGCCAAGAATAGTAGTTGTTCCCTGCTGCCTCTAGTCTGACTCCTCCTTTCCAAAATATATTTAGTTTTGAGGATTGTTTCCCTGAAGGGAAACCGACTGGGTTAAGTGAAAAGAAATCCTGAATGAGGTTCCCCCACATCCCTCAGGAAACACCCCCATGTCTCCACAAGTGAGAACTCAGACCGTGATTGCCGTGAGTGGATGCTCCCAGCAGTGTCAAGATGCTTCTGTGGTGTGTAAACAAACACGTATGAGCTCTGGTAGGAGTACTAGATTTGGCATAAAACTCAAGGATTAATTAGAAAACCAGGGAATTTCGTAACTTAATGAGATGTGGGACCTAAGTCCCTTCCTCTTGGTGGCATTGAGTTTACAGGAGGTTGCCAGAACCAGAGAGGATTTTCTTTATTTTGTCTTAACCACGAGTCACTCCGGTCACATTTTCTGTCCTGCCATGTATGTGGGTAGTACTACTTCTGACTTATCAATGTAATAGCACATATTAAGCAAAACCACACTGTTGTGTGGTCTCACGCTGGGCTTGTGCAATGTGAACATTTCTCCTGGGCTGGCGGTTGAATTCCATGCTGTTGTCAGGGCAGATGAGCAGCCTCCTCTACTGGCGCAGGTCATCTTCCCAAGGCAGTGAGCCAAAACTATCACATGAAACATGCTCCAGAAAAGCTGGTTCCTCTACCCTGAGCAGAATGAGTCTAGTTGACTGGGTCTGTGGGCACGTCAAACACAAGCCAAGAGCAATCTTGATGGAGATGTTTTCTTCCATTTGACTTCCATTGCCCAGTACAGGTGCAGGTCCTGTGGGGCTGGGGAGCTTTCCCCCTGGTTCAGCTGCCTGGAGCCCAGTAGCCAGGGCCATGCCTCCCCCCACCCCACCCCCATGGACTTTGGTGCTGGGATGGAGGCTGGAGGTTTCTTTTGCATGCTGTGGCTGAGGGAAGGTAATGGTGTGCCTCAGGAAAGAGCTACCTGTGCCTGACTGCCCCATTTCACTGCAAACTCACATAAACCTTTCATCATAAACCTTGTCTTCTTGAATCAATGCTTTACTTCCACTTTCCCTTTTTAGACTAAATCTTCCTGTATGTGCACTTAAACAGTAGGGAAATGTCTTTAGATTTCTCCAATTCTGCCTGCTTCAAAGCATTTTAGCCAACACTTTAATTAAAAAGAGAAGCAAGAGCAGCTCTGAAGTCCAGCTGTTTCTGTAGGTGCCTGGGACAGCCCTCCAAAGGACCTCTTTTCAGTGCCTCAGCATGGGAATGCGTCTGTTCTCTAGGTTTTCTGCTTCTCTGCCCACTCCCTGTGCAGGTCACCTGGACTCCCCCTCGAATTGGAGGAATTTCCCAGGGCAGACCTGTGTTGGGTATCTTTGCCTGTGCTGGTGCCCAGCACTGCCATGCCCTCTGTCCGTGTGATTTCCTAAGAGGATCCCAGAGACCCAGTGCTCTCCCTGATCCTCACTTCTGTTATTAACTGGGCTGGCAGCCCCTGCTTTAGCATGGGCCAGTCCTGAACTAAATTCCTTTCTACTTTTTTTAAGTATGAAAAGAGGTAAGCCTTCTCTTGGTGGCTTTTCTGTAACAAGCCAGCGGCTTTTTGCTTTGGCTTGTGGATTGTCTGCTGGAGCTTGATGATGCTTTAGAGATTTATTGAGCTGCAGCTGCCTTAATAAAATCTTCACCTTTGCCCAGATCTCCAAGCCTGTCCTTTCCGTAAGTTATGCAAGATTACAGAACGACTTTATGGAAAAGTACTCTTATTTCTTTTCAGGCTTGAGTCAGTTCCCATCCTTAACATCTGTTGCCAGCTTTCTTCTCCATCACGCAAAGCCCAAAACTTCAACCTCTTGCTAATGCTTATAGGTTCACCTCTTGGCTGCAGTTCAGCAGCTGGTTTGCCCAGGGTTTGCTTCCATTTATCATACTCTGAGCCTTGTGGAAGAAAGTCCTTCAAGAAACTGCCTGCTTTATCCTCCAGGCAAATATTGGAACAGATAAAGAAATAATAGTTATCTGTTGATATGAAGACACTTCTGCAAGATGTAGGCAGTTACTTTGTGGAAGGGCTTGTGTTTGTCACCTGCAGAGACCCTGAATGGGGCTTGCAATGCTCTCAGAGCCCCCTCCCACCCATCTTTTCAAACTGTATGTCCAGAGGTGCTGTGTATTTTTGATGTGGTACAATCTCTGCCCTGCACTAACCCCCACCCCCCCCTTATGCTTTTGGCAGAGGGAGATTTTGAGATTTGCAGGTTGCTTTCCCATCCTTCTTTCCTTTGCCACAGAGGTGATCTTTAGGAGCTGATGTTCTCTGGCAGCACCCACATGACTGCTGACTTCACATGCCCCCTTGACATTTTATCCCAGCTTGCAGGTTTCAGGTTCAGACCTGAAAGTTTGCTACAGCTTTCTTCTGCTTTACTGAATTCCCTCATCTATAGTCCTCAGGTCTGCCCACCAAACTATTCAGCAACCACGTTGGGCATGCATATATATGTGTATATATGGTAATACTCAGGAAATGTCTTTGCCTGCTTTTGCCCAAATTGCTGCTTCTACAGCAGTAGCCACTTTGCCTCTGTGTTTGATTTTTATCAGTGCTGTTGAACAGGTTATTTTGCCTACTTACTTTTAGAGCCTTTCAAAAGTTGTCAATGAGTTGCCAGGTGTAAGTGCAAGTATGGTATTACTCTGGAGAGCTGCAGCACTCTGTTTTAGAGCTTATGAAAGAGTCTTTTATCTTGGGCTAGCAACTGGGAATTGAGATAATCAACTAATCAGCATAATGGCTTTGGAATTATCACAAAAAGCAGTCCCCCATCTCTCCCACTTCTCTGGTTTACTGCTGGTGAGTTACTGGTTTAATCCCAGTTCAGTAATACTGAATTCTGTCATGAACACTTGTGGATTTTAACCTTCCCCCAGTAGTCCTAGTCCAAATGGGTTTCATTGCCCTCTGGGCATCTATCCTGCAGTTCCTGGCACAGCTCTCGGATGTGGTGCATTAGAGGAGGTTTGGGTGACCCAGTGATGCCTGTGGGATAACAGTGGGTAAGCAGCTTGTCTCTGTGTCAGCTCACAGGCTGGCATTCAGGAGCTCAGGAGAAAAGCCATTATGTCAACTGGCTGAAAGCACATCAAATCCTGGAGGTAATTAGCTGGCTGTGAAGGTATTTATAGTGCACTGTATGTAGGTGCAATTTTGGGAGGAAGGGGACACAGCCATGGGCATGGAGCTTTGCAGGATGGAAAGCATCTCTGATATTCATATCCTTGCAGTTGAATAGGATGCTTCAAAGCAAATTGCTTGAAGTCTTTTAGGATTTCGACCCTCACACAGCAGATCTGCATGTTCATAGAGGACTGCCATGTGCGTTTCAGCTGAGGAGGAAACAAGACCAGTTTCAGCTCTTGAGCACCGGCAGGAGCCCTGTGTGAACAGTGAGGATTTACCAAAAGCTGTGCTAACCACTCCAACACTGTAGACATTTTTTTGATGTTTATTTGTTGAGTGGTAGGATTTGAAGAATATTTTGTATTTCTTTCAAAAGCTCAATAGAGATAACTGCGTTGTGAGAGTGCTCCACTGGGCAGGACAATGAGGAAGTGGAGAGTATGACCTGAAACACAAAAAGGAAATCTGATCTCCTGATTTGTCCTGATAGGACATCAGAGGCTATGTCTGCATTAGCTCAGGTCCTCTTAAATAACGGAGTTAAATCAAATTTTGAGCATTTGACAGTATACTCCATCAGTTTTGGATTTGATCGCTCAATGTTATCCATATTACGAAGAAGGAATCAAAGATACCATCCATCAGTTTTTGGTTTTTTTTCTTGCCTTCCTACCTTGCAGGCACTAAGTTTGTGAGATGTGCCGGGGGAAAAAAAAGAACAAGAGAGGAAGAATAATATGTTTTATTTCAGAATGGAGATTTATGAAACATCCTGTCTCTGCTTATCACCTGATTAGATTAATGAAGCTGTAAAAATGAGAATATGTTGTTTTCCTTTGCAGAGGTAAAATTGAAAGATCTGGAAGATGTAGAAATATTGAGATATGGTCCTAAACTACATGTGTGTTATATTAACATATAAATAATGAAATATTCTGTGTATAGGTTGGGGAAAGTTTGTGCTGCACTACAGTCCAATTTCACCTTTTTCTCTGCTTTAGGAACCCCAGTTTGGTTCTACATGCAAATTGCACCTATAAGAAATGAGCATGAAAAAGTGGTTTTGTTCTTGTGCACTTTTAAGGATATCACTTTGTTCAAACAACCGATTGAAGATGATTCAACAAAAGGTAAATATGAAATACACTATTATTTTTTGTAAATTATAAAGTACATGCTTGAGCTCAGTCCTGTGGCAGGAATGTTGTGCCTGTGATCTGTGTCTTGAATTCAGACAATTCAGAATCAAGAGTTTCAATGCCGCTCTCCTATATTATTGCTTAAAAATAAAAGACAAATCACCACAAGTACAAATTCCCTAATAACATTTTGCCAGAGTCATAAGCCTTCCTTTTCCTTTGTAATTTCACGGCTGGCATTTGCTAAAAATGACATAGTTTTGAGTCATTACTGTGTTGTTTTGTGAGACCTTTCTCCTAAGGGGCTGGCATCTTCTGTTCAGAAAAAAGTAATTTCAGTTTCTTTGTGCTGAGGTGTTGATATTTCCTCACTTTCTTACTCTTGGAGATGAAGTGCAAAAGAAACAGCCTGTTTGGATCCTTTGTTATTGGTCGGCAATGGTGACTGCATGGCAGTGGACCTCACACGTGTTACTTCACAGCTGCTGGTGGTGATGTGTGTTGAGATGCACCATGCTGTCATCACCTAACGACCCATGGCCAGACCCGCAGCTTGGCACAAGAGAGAATTGGGGGGGGAAAGGTGGAGAGGATCTAGGAGTATCCTCTGCTTTGGTTATAAGGTGTATGTCTTGTGTCAGGTTCACTTGTTTATTGCTTTGGGTAAAATAATGCATGCTTACATAAAGAAGGGCATTTATGCCACAGCAGCCACATCCTATCTTCTCTTGGAAGTTGCCTTCTGATGATTATTTCCTTGCTATATTTTTCACTGCATGTTTAGAAAGGCTTGTTTTCTCACTGAGAGCAACGTGTGCTCTAAGCTGTCTTCTTTAGGATAAACTTGGTGTCATTTGAATGCAAACAGGTTTTGAACTAATTTCTTATGATCTAGTTAACGCTTACTATAGGTGTTTGTGTAACTGAAAAGTAGATTTGTAAAGACAGACTTAAAATAAACCAAAAAGCCTCTCTTTGGGCTAATGCCAAATATAAGAACTTTTTTGTCTGGAGGGTATATTATCCTTGAAGTCCTAAGATCCTGATACAGGAATACCTTCTCAGCCATTGTAAGCTCTATTGCCTCTCCAATTTAGCTGGCAAACTGCAAATGTTCCTTTATTTCACTTTCAGCTCTTTAACGTGGAATTCTTCTGCCTGGAAATAATCTTTTTTTTTTTAGGATAAATGCTAGTTAATTGAAAGGACTTCAGTTGTAGAGGTCTGAAGGCATCAGACTGGCTGCTTGCTGCAGTGTATATAATACGTAGTAGGAACTCATAAAGGGAAGAAAAACAGTCTTTGCAAGGATCTTCTTGTAGGATTACCTATTTGATGCTTTGTGCGGGGGGACTGAGATGTATCTCACATGGAACCAACCCTCAACCCTCCCCCCCTTTCGCTGGCTCTACCCCACTTCCCACAGTATGTAGTTGCACTGAGGAGCGCGTGGCTGCGGTAGGACAGGGAAAACATTGGAGGTGGCTCCCAAATGTAGAAATGATGAATGTTGCCTCCTTTGGATTCTTGGCCTGGGAGATTTGTATTCTGCTGCCTTCCCTGGGGAGGCAGGGGTGTGCTGAGGGGACTGAGCTCTCCTCCTCCCCATCTTGTGGTGGAGGAGCAGAATCCACCCGGCATCCATTATAGGAACAATAATGTTCCTATGGGAAAGAGCAATAGCTGTGAAGTGCGTAACTTGTGTACTGCTGTTCCCCAGTGAAGGGTACCATTAGTTAAAATGCCAGGTATTGGCGACGAGCATTGCAAAATATTGTTGTCGGCAGCCAGAGAGGTTTGTTTCCACAAACCTTGAAACGAAACATCGCAGAAAGCAGTACAGTCTCTCAAGTGCCTTTAAGGTGTATGATTGGAGTCTTAAGAATTTGCTTAAGGTCATTTGATTAGAGCATTGGTTAACATTGATATGTCCAACAAGCTCCATGATTACACACCACTGACCCAATTT
Source organism: Falco rusticolus (assembly GCF_015220075.1). Lineage (NCBI taxonomy): Eukaryota > Metazoa > Chordata > Aves > Falconiformes > Falconidae > Falco > Falco rusticolus. The sequence goes on from NC_051193.1 coordinate 30,850,500, forward strand.
TTCTGCTGCTTTTGCAGAAATTAGGACTTCTCTTTTATATTCTTCATATAAAAAAAATTCAAATATTTGCACCATTTTACTACAGGGATGGGGAAACAGCACTGTTGCATTACCCTTTGTGTGTCAACTGGGTGGATCTGCGAGATCCCAGGGCACTGGGATCTCAGTGTTGTTTTGTCAGACATAGTGCTAGGAGAGGTGCATAATTCATTGTCCCTGCAGATAACATTACAATGTGCTTAGAAGTTGTCAGGCCACTTTCTTTTTGAATTATGAGATTGGTAAACATATACATTACAATTTAGTAGAGAAAATTCAAACTTTTGTAAAAAGTATTTTGGTAAAATACTGCTGTTGAGTGCTGGGACTTGTCATTGAAAGGGCTATTTTTTTTTCCCTTTTAAAAGAAGGATTTTGCTTCAGAAATTCTACCAGGACCATGCAATACATAATACATAAATAATTATGATGCAGATGAGTTACTGTCTATTACTTATGGGAGCAGTAAATCTGAGATAAAAAATTCAACAGAAATAAAATATTGATGCCATTATGCAATAATCTCTGTACCAATATATTCTGCACTGTTCGAAGGTATGTTGCTTTGTTGTGAAGCTTCAGTATATCACACTCCTATGAGGTACAAGGATTTGTTTTTTAAATCATAACAATGGGTGTATCTACACTGCAGGGTGTCTGTGTGTCCTGGCTCCTGGAAATAAATGGTTGGGTTTGCCAGATCTGCTTCTGGTGGCTGCAGTGCGGTCAGCATCCCATGTAGATCTTGCAAGGGAGCAGCAGTTTCAGGGGGCAGGGAGTGGTACCCAGGTGCTGAGGATGCAGAACTGCTCAGAAGTGTTGAGAAGCTTGTTGTATTTGTGAAAACAGGACATACAAATAAAAGAAAATAGTTGTCTTACTACAAAGCACATTGCAAGGGAGAGTTGGGATTTATTTTTCTCTGATAGAGGCTCAAAAACATGCTTGTTTACAGGCTCAGTACAAAAAATACAGTTGGCGTCATGGGGACTAGCCCTGTGTGAGTGAGGGGAGTTAGAGAGGTCTGGGGCACTGTGACACTACTTACCTGTGTGCTCGCTGTTTGCTGTGTATTAATACCGTCAGAGAGGAGGAGGGGGCTTTGCTTGCAGGAGGGAGTAAAAGTAATGAAAAATTTTCCTGGGTCACCCAGGAGACTGTGAATTTGTTGCAGTCCAGAAAGCTGTTAAAACTTATTGGACTTAAAGCAAGACTGGAGAAAAGGGATATTTAAAACCGACCTTCCTCTGATAAAATATAAAGGCAGGGATCAAAAGACTTCTTTTCTGAGAGGGTATGGGCAGTTCGACACTAAAGACTTGACTGACTTGTTTTCTTGTTACCTGTGCTGGCATCTGTTATCACTGGGCAATGCGTGGGAGACCTATGATGTATAGCACTGTAACAGTGACCAAGAAGTACTGCTGATTCCTTGTAAATGGAAAATTACTTAAAGTGTCTAACCATGTGAAAATGTAAAAAAAAAAAAAAAAAAAAAAAAAACCCAACAAAAAACCCCACCAAACCAACCCCAACCAAATGAAAAATAAACAGCCACTGAAAAACAAAACAACAACAAAAAGCCAAATGCACCCCACACCCACACCCCATAAACAAACAAACCCAAACTAAAACCCAGCATCTAAAGTAGAAGCAGTGAAGATAATAATGGAAGGAAATGTCAGCCACCTGGGTGCAGGTGCCATCAACAAGTCTGGAGGGTAGGGAGAACACCCTCTGTTGACTTGCTTTATGGTTTGTAGTGCCTGGGCTCCTTACTGGCTTGCTGGGTGAGCTGTGGATGGTGGCAGTGTGGAAGAAGAGGTGTGAGAATTAGTGGCAGCAGAGATGATGTCACAGGAGATGATGGCCACACTTGGTAGTGACTGGGACAATGCCTTATTTTCCGGTGAAGGAGCTGTGCTGTTTGTCTGGTCTCTCTTTCTTTCCTTCTCCTGCTTCTCTTTGGTAACGTGAACATTTGTCTGATCTGGATTCAGTACCAAGCAGTAGATCCTGCCTGTGGTGGTGGAGGGTCAGATCCCCAGGTGTCCTGGCTGAATGTCTAGCACAGCAGAGGTGGAAGGTCATTACAAGCATATGAATGGTCATATTGTGTTTTCTTCCAGAGGATAAAACCCAAAGAATCTTTCTTTTTATGTTTGTACCATTGTAGGGTCACAGCTGGGTGCTTTTTATCAGCTTGCTGTGCTTTTATTCTGTCTTTACCCAATGGCCTTTTAAAAACATCTAAAGACTTTCAGTCCCTCCAAAGACACACAGTGGTAATAATCTTATGTTTATTTGTCAGAAAAAAATGAAGTCATTTTTCTGAGCCCTAGCTATTTGAAGGGCAAATAGGGCCACTTAAAATGTTAACATCATTTGAAGCCAGGAGTGTTGTAGATTATAGCAAACTGAAAGTTTAAGGCTAGAAAAAAACTGGCATTTTTTTTTTTGGCCAAAAGCGGAGTTTCACCTAGTTGTGCAATGGCTTTATTCCCTTTGTGTCATCAGTGAAGAAGAAAAAGTGGCCTCTAGGTAAACTTGGAATTTTTTTTCAGCTAGGATTCTTACTGGTTATCTTGAGTCTCTTGAGTGAAATATCAAGCTTTTCAGCTGCTGGAAGTCATTGGGAAGTTCTGGTGAGTACTGATGGGACGCTGAATTAGGATGCAAAGATGAGTTAATGAGGCCCCCACAGCTCAGGACTGTGTGCTGTTGACAGATGGGATCAGGAGATGGCACAGCAGTATCCTGAACTTGGGTGGTTTTTTTTCCACTTGATGGATCCAGACTTTGATAATCAAGAGTGTCTGGGACAATGCTGTAATGCTTCCAGTGATATAACTCTTTATGGTTATATAACTCTATATAATGATACAACTCTATCTCAGAGTGTGACAGGGCTATAAAAAGTGTGGTAGTTGCAGAAATACGCACTTTTGCTGGCTAATCCTTGCTAAGCCTATAATTCTGATCCTTTTTTATCTTTAATAAGTGCAAGTTATTAAGCATATATAACTAGTTGCACATGGGAACTTTTTTTTTCTTGAGGGGGTATCAATCCTGGTGATAATAGAAGTGGGTAGAGGGATTAGAGCATGAAAATGAGGTTTCTACCTTTAGCTGAAGCACAGCGTACCCTGTTAAATACATCACCTTGACGGTAATCCACAGCAGTAATTTAGCAGGTCAGAATTTGGATACCCTTGCCATGTTTTTATTGCAGTTTTCCATGGCTGTAATAACAAGGGTCTTGGTGCTGTGGAGACCGACTTGTTCTGGCGCTGCTTCCTATTGCTCTGATCTGCAGAGTTTCACCCCCAGTGCCTTCAGGCACCAAGGAGATCACCTCCATCTCTCCGTCCTCCTCTGGGTCTGGAATGCAGCATCCAAGGACATCTGGGCCTTGAGAAAGGACTTTGAGGCTCTGTGTGTGTAAAGAGAAGTGGTCATTTGCCAGGACACCAGGTAGGCTTCTAGTGCCAAGAGTAGACAGCTCAGAGGAATGATGCTATGATGCAGTCTCTTGGTATTTGAAACCATCCATTTTGGATGAGCACAGCTTGCTAGTAACCAGGAAAACTTTCCGAGGTCACTTCACTCCTGTTCCTGTAGTTACTGTCTTTAGTGACGTGCTGTGGCGCTTCTAGAAGACACTGCAAAGGCTGAACAGTCACAAGGAGTTTCCTCTCTGTTTTCATTGCTCCTAGAGGTCCTTCTTCAAGGCTTTATTTCTATCCCCCTTTGCTTGCTTTGCTGCTGTCAGAGACCCACCATGATGAAGAAGAGAGAATTTCCATATCCAGGGCTGTTTGTTTTCCTTCACAGAAATAAAGTACTTTTCTGAATCGAGTATTGCCTTTTGAGGCCTTTGTGTGCTCCATCAACAACCCACAGTGCACATTAACTGCCTGTAAATTTCTAGAAGCTAAAGTGCAATGAAAAAGAAATCCTATTGAAATCAAATCTTACCCTGTGAGAGATTGAATTAAACTGGATGTTGATCTTTGAAGCAGTAACTGTTTGTAGATTGATACCCTTTCTATGTAGAAAACTGAACATTCATAAACCATATATGTAATAATAAGTGTAAATATAGTTGAGATATTTAGGAGTGTAATCGGTATATCACAGGGCATCACATTTCACTAAAGTTACTCCTCTGCTGAACCCGTTAACTTTTGTGTAACTAAACCATCCCCTCCAGACAAACATCCAGTATTGATTTAAAAGTCTGAAAAGCCCAAGGGTCCACAACATTCCTTCGTATTTCTTTGGCTTTTTCATTACACTTTTGGCTTTAAAAAAGTGTCATATTTAAAGTAACGTGGCTTCAGCTTCTTGCAGTGGCATCTTCTTACGCATTTTTTCTACTTGCTAAAAAAGTCCCATTAAGGCATTTACACATATAATCAAGTCATCGCTCCACCTTCTTATGATAAACTGAATGAGCTGAGCTCCTTAAACCTCTGTCCAGCCTGAATTTGGAGGTCTGGTGTACGGGGTTGACCTTGGCTGGACTCCAGGTACCCACAGAGCGATTCCCACTCTCCTCCTCAGCAGAACAAAGGGGAGAAAATAAGATGGAAAAAAACCTTGTGGGTCAACATAAAGCAATAGCAAAAGTTGCGTGCATGGAAGCAAAGGAAAACAGAAGATGTTACTCTCTACTTCCCATCAGCAGGTGATGCTCGGCCATTCCCGGGAGGTAGGGCTTCATCAGTATCTGTAGTGGTTGCTCCAAAAGATAAACATCATAAATAATGGATGCCCCCCTGTCCTTCTCCTTTCTCGTAGCACTTAGATCTGAGCAGATGCCATATGGTATGGAATGATGTCACTGGTCACTTGGGGTCAGCTGTCCTGGCTGTGTCCACTCCCAAGCCCTTGCCCACCCCCAGCCTGCCAGTGAGGCGCAGGGAAGGCTGGAGGGCCAGCCTTGGTGCTGTGCCAGCACCGCTCAGCAGCGGGCAAAACACCCGTGTGTTACCACCACCTTTCCAGCTGCCAGTGTGAGCACAGCACCAGGAGGGCTGCTACGGGGCTCAGCCAGACCCAATACATCTGGTGATGGCAGATGCACAGACACTTACCTGCACTTTAATTCAGCTCATCAGCAGCAGTAGGGATGAAACTGTGGTGGCACGGACTTCAGCCTCCAGTTCCCCAGTCAGTTTTTGTGGCCAGTATTGTAGCCAGGTGAGTTCACAGCTAACTTCTCAATATTGCCATTGCTTAGCCTCTCCAAGCCTAGCTCTTGCTGTTGTATATCCAAGGAGCAGGTGACTTAGCCAAAGCAAACCACGTGCTCATCTACTAAGACCTCTGGATCCTTTTCAGAACTGTTCTTTGCTAGGGACATTTCCCACTCCCACGCTGGAGATAAATGGGCAGATGCCCAGTTATCAAGCACATCATCTTGCACGACTGTCCTCACTGCTGTTTAACATTCCTCTAATCTTCTTGTCATCTGGACATTTTATCAGTCATCTTACAATGACTTTTAAACCATAGAGAAAAGGACTGAATAGAAGGGGACCTGTCCAGAAAGTGCTCGGTAATAATGTTTTACTGTTTTCTGCTACTTCTTGTTTGATATCTGCCAGGTAGCAAGTTCTTCACCCATTTAACCCATGATTTACTAAACTGTTATGGTGACACAAGTCGAGACAGACTGAAAAACACCATATCATTGTAGATGGGTTCAGACAAAATGGCTCTTTATTGCTTTGTCATATTGCTTATGTATCTTAGATAGTACATGTGTCAGACCCTGACAGGCTTTCTGTTGTCGTCTTCTTGCTTGCTATTTGCTGTTGCTGTATATGCCCATATGCTGCGGTTTTAAGTTCCGGGTTTTCACATCCCGTTTACATACCTGACAATTTGTGGCTGTCTCAAGGGTACACGACTATGTCTTCAAGGTCAACCAACTTGTCTGCAGACCCGCTGCAGACCCCTCCACTGTGTAGTCTTAATATTTTGTCAAGTGTGTCACACGGTGTCAGTTCAGTGAAGAGTAGCGTATAAGAGGATTTGGCCAGGCTGTGGCTCTGAGGTGGTTCAAGTGCAGCACCAGGATGAGGTGGTGTTACGAGATGAGCACTGTGGCTGTGCCGATTTGGGAGCTGTTGGGTCCTTGGCTGCAGGTGGGAGAAAACCAAGGGCAGCCGCTGCATCAAGTCAATGGTCCCTGTTGTTTCCCAGCCCATGCCCAGAAAGGGAGCACTGGTACCGGGAGCTGCCCTGGCTCATGCCTCTCTGGCGTACATCACACATATGTGTGGCTCTGGCTGGCCATTGTATTTGGCTTACAGCTTGTTCTGTCAAGGCATTTGGCTGTCTTCCTGAACCAAATTTATACTCTTACAAAATAATGAAATTAACATTGTGGGGCATTTTACATCATTTTGTATTGACAGCCATTTGTTATGTTCCTTTCCTTTTCTTTCTTATTAAACGTATTGAAACTCAGATCAGCTTTTCTCGCATTTTGCCTGGCACTGAGATCAAGCTGAGCAACCTGTAATTACTGGGGTCAGCCTGTTCGCCCTTTCTGCATATGGGTGCAGAAAGCCTTTTGATTGTACTCTGGGAGTCCTTTAAAAACTTCATTGTTACTGTAATAAATCCAGCCAGGGAAGGATTTTTCCCATATGTCTTTAGCTTTCCACGTCCATTCTCATTAACCATAATTTCTCATTCACATGCTCACAAGGTCCCTCTTTCTTCCCACCCTGTGTGCTTTATTATATGCTGTTTTTTTAATTCTAGCAGCTGCCTTCCTTTTGACCCTGAGCTGGTATAGTCCTTTTTCCTTGGCCACTGAATGGCACCGTTTTGCTATCTGACAAACTCCTAAAAGCCAGTTGACTGACATTTACAGGACTTAGTCTTTTCTTTTTTCTTCCCCAAATTTACACTTGTTTTTATATACTTATGGGGAAATAAGTTCTTGGTGGCCCTGTGTGTGTGCATAAGGTTTAGCTTCAGTTGCAGAAACATGGAATTTAAGAAGTTGTGCACTGTAAATTTATGGCTATGTCAGAATTAAATTTAAAAATGCATTGTATACTAAATGTAGTCTCGTGGTATATAAATCTTAGCATTTTTCATCAGTAGATCTCAAAATGGCTTGCAAAGTAGGTCATTAGCCTTATCTTCATTTTGAGGAGAAGAAACTGAAACTCAGAGAGGTGAAGTGATATGCCCAAGATATTACCCATTAATTCTCCACCCATTTTGAGCTCCCCAATAGCTGTAGTGGGGGGGTGGTAACTGGGGGTACAATGCTGATCAAGAATGGAGGTCAGATGTAAAAAAAATAATCCCAAGAGTACAGTCGTTATCAGACAGTGGAACGCAGGATTTCAAATCAGGAAATGTATCCTAATATTTTGAATTACATTTGAATAGACTCTGTGATTCTTCAGTCTGTAAATTGTTTTACTGCATCGTGGGAGTGATTGAGCATTGTTTGACTTATTCTATTTATTCAGGAATCTCATTTATTCCTCTCTCTCTAACAAAGCAAACCCAGGCTGATGACGTTTTGTTTTTTGTTTTTTTTTTTGAAGAGGCCCTGAGCTCTTTCAGCCATACTTCACCTACAATGAAGAGCAAACAGCCAGCCATTGTAATGATTTTACTGTCCGAATATCTAGAAATGGTTGAGATTTGTAGATGCTAACTGTAGATGCAAAAGGATGATCTGTGTTGTCAATTGCATTCCGTGCTGCCTAACTCTGAGCAGTGCTAGCTCTTTGCCTTTGTAGGTAAGTCATGGAGTATATATTATTTAAGCATTCTGTATGTTATCTCCTCCGTAAGGAGGAGAACAACCACCTTTCCATGGTCTGGAGGTGTTCGTTATACTTCTGCAGGCGGGAATTAACATGAGCATTGCTGAAATCACCCTCTGCAGTTGTTTTTCCCGCAAAATATTTGTCTTAACCCAAGTGTTTTCACTGCAGTCTAAGATACTGGATAGTTCCCTGTTACACTGATTTAAAAGCCATCATTATTTCTGATCCTTTTAAGACCAGACAAACCTTGACAAAAAGGTTAATTGCAACCCAGTAGAGCTACAGTAATGTTTTATTAGGGGGAGCTAGTCATGTCTAGATTTTCCAGAGCAAGTGCACTATAAAGAACATTGATATCTCGTCTTGAGATTTTGAACTCTTCATAAACTCTGAGGTACGAATTTAGTTCTAAAATAGTATAGTTTATGAACTAGAGATTTTAATTAATTTTTTTTCAGTGTGGCTGCTAGCTAGGTGGCTAAATCTGTATTTGGACCTCTACAAAACTCCAGAGAGATTGTGGATTTTCAACTGCTAATGAAATTATGGGGAGAATTCGAAGAGTCTTCTCATTTGTGGATACTTACATTTGAAAATATTTGCTGTTATCTTTGAAGGCGATGGGTAGGGCTATTGACTGCTGAGGTTTGTACAGGGAAGGTGGCTGAAGCACTAGTAGATCAAAACAGCCCAAGTCTTTTTTGCTCACTAGCCTGTGCCGGGGCAGGGACTTCACCCTGGCTGAGGGAACTGCCCAGCTCTGACCCGGTGCCTTGGTGGGAATGTCCCTGTGGGACAGGCACCGGGACTCGCTCCTTGGTGCGAGTGGGAGCACAGTGAGGTGGTTCACAGTTTTTGATGGAGTCTAACCAAATCTCTGCCTGCTTTTTCACTTTGGGAGAAATGAGAGGGATTAAAAGGTTTTGTCTCCAGATAGCCGTTAGGAAACAGTGATTCGTTTCTGTCCCATCACTTTCAGCATCACTTCTGCTTGGTGAAGCCTCTCTGGCTGGACTTTCTTTGGACATCTTTTAGCCTGGTCCTTTTCATTCTCTGCCATACACTGCAACAGCATCTTTGACCTGGATGACATTTCTCCTTAGAGAAGGCAGCAGGATGAGGGAGAGGGTGTTGGAGATGGATGAGTGTTTGTGTACTGGATTGATCTGCAGGATGTATTAATGGGAAGGAGACTGGTGAACAGAAGGGCAGAGAGAGAGCTCCTTGTGGCAATGCAAGAGTGCGGCTCACAGAAGGTCCCTGAACCCAGAGTAAGCAGTGAGTGTGGTGTTGGAGAAGAGCTGTTAGGAGGGCAGTTGCTGCAGAGCTGTTCCTATCCCAGCTGTCCAGTATAAAACAATGACCGATTCAGAATCTCAGGAAGAAAGATGCGTGGGCATAATACTATTGTTGGAAGAGTAGCTGATGGAAAAGTACATGCTATGGTGAATAAGGGGTTTCAGGTGAGCTCGTTTGGACTTTCTGACAGTGGAGGGATGGTAGGATCAAGTTCTAAGCTGGAAATACTGTGTTCCCCTTGGACGCCACATAATTTCTGTAGTGGTGTATGGACCTAGTGAGTGGCTGAGAGAGCATCAGAGACCCATCTGGAAAGCTTTTCCCTCTCCAAGGAAGTGTTTGGGTGCTCTGCTTTGCTTGACTATTGCCTACCTCCTTTCTGTGCTCCTGCACTCCCTCAGGCATCCAGGCACAACATTAACAGCTTCAAGTCATGTCATAGTGTCTAAGGTTTGAAAGAAATACCAATTTATTTATTTTTTTAATTTAGTACTCTGGGTTTTTTTCCCCCTTCAGAGAAACCTTTGGCTCAGCTGTTGTATGAAGTGTGCCACAAGTCATCCCTGGCTCAGTTAGCCCCACAGTCAGAGGGCTGTGAAGTTGGAAGTCTTAATTAGAGCAAGAGATGTGGAGAATGTTTTGTAGTTGTAAAATATTTAATTATGACTGAAATTCATGGAGGAATTAAGAAGTTGCATGCTTGGAAGGACAGCCTTACAGCTGGGCCAAGGCAGAGACTAGTTCATGTCTATCAGTATGCTTGCCTTCTTCATGTCCTATTTTTGTAACTGTATGGAATTGTTAAACCTGCATCTTCAGTTTATTTAAAATGCAGGAATTTTAATTCGAGTAATGGGTAGGAACAGGGAAACGTTTTGCTAGGCTCCTACTTAAGAACAGACCCGTGTTTTGGATCATGAGAATGAATGCAGATTATGAGATTTTTTTTTTCAAAGCAGGGGTACAAATTCTTCCAGTTTTGTCCATGAATCAGAAAGTAATTAAAAAGAACCAGGAAAACCAATCATTTTATCTGTATGTTATTCCACAGTTTTTCCATTTGAGGTAGTTAACATCTTCCTCTGAAATACCCAGTTTAACTTCTTGTAAGAGGAAGCAGCTGCTGGCCTGATCTGGTGTGTGATCTGATGATGTTCACTTTGTTTGCAAGAATTTCAGTACAGTGTTGCAAGTTCAGGATGTTATTTTTCAAATGGTGCTGGGGAAGAAAGATGCAATCCAGCTGAGCTGAAGACAGAATCAGAAGTGTTGCATTTTCTCACAGAGTTCCCCCCCGCCACGTCCCCACTCCCCCCTGCACCTGCTATTTGTTCTGCTCCTTCACTCCTTCCAGACTGAAAATGTCTGTGAGGACAAGCGGCCACTAATACGTGGGATCAAATTATCATTCTTTTCAAGTCTCTGTAGAGGAAAAGAAAGGAAAGAATTGTTTGAAGAAACATTGACAGCAGTAGGCAGCTATGCAAATTTTGCCTGGTCTATTTAAACATACACATTGGTTTTAAATATAATTCTGAACTTACCTCGTCTACAACAAGGTCAAGAAACGGAGAAATGTACCCTGTACAGATTATTTCAGACGTGAGGCAGCCTGTATACATTTTCACCTTCCCACTCATGCCCCAGCATCTTGCTGTTGCTATGTTTTTAATTCCCTTTGGTTGTAAATAGGAAACAAAAGAACTTGGTACTTTTTCACGCTATTGCAGATGGATAGATTGGAGCACGTAGAATAATGCAGGACTTTGTGGTGAATTAGGAAAAAAGTCATGTTGGTGTATTCTGTACTTCCAATGTCTAGAATCATGGGCTTCACAGTGAAAATGTGAAGTCTCTAAATGAGGCTGGAAGGGTTTTTGCAAAAGATCTGCGCTAGCACAAAGCAAAGCTTTGGTCTTGGTGGAGAAAGGACATGATGAAATGGTTTGCTCTGTGAAAAGAAGAGGTCAGACCAGATGTGAGCAGAGTGGTAACCCTGCATGCTAAAATATGTGGCTGCTTTCTTTCACATGACCTTGATGATCTTACCAAGGTGGAAAGAGAGTATTTGAAAAACTCATAGTTCTTTCCTTTCTTTTTATTTTAACCGCAAAAAGATTGCTGTTGTTTGTATGTGTCTTACTCCAGCTCCTTGTTGTACATCTTCCTCAACTTCCCCCAGGCTTTTCTGTAGATGTGGCTAATGCAGAACAGATGTTTTTCTTGCCCAAGATGGTGACAAGGGGTTTCTTACCAGTTTTGCATGTGTAAGAGGAGGGGCATTTTTGAAGCCCATGTTTTGGTGAGTGGGATCTCTCAGCCTGTGAAGCACCATAGGAAAGGATTTCTAGAGAGTATATGAAGCCATCCCCTATCATTGCCAGTCCGTGACTCTTCTCCAACTCTTTTATTTAATCACTGTACTGATTAATTCCCTAAACCTTAGAAAATAAAGTAAAACTTGAATCATTAACCATCAGCCATCAGAAATCACAGAATGGTTGAGGTTAGAAGAGACTTCTGGAGGTCACCTTGTCCAACCCCCCAGCTGCCCATGTCCATACAGTTTTTTAATATCTTCAAGGAAGGATGGAGACTCCACAACATCTTCGGGCAACTTGTGCTAGTGCTTGGTCACCTTCACAGTAACAGTGTTTCCTGATGTTCAGAAGGAACCTCCTGTGTTTCGTTTTGTGCCCATTGCCCCGGCCCTGTCACTGGGCACCACTGAAAAGAGCCTGAGTCCATCCTCTTTGCACCTTCTCTTCAGGTATTTATATACATTAATAGGATCACGCGCCCACCCCCCCACCCCCCCCCACACCCCCCCCCACCCCCCCCCCCACACACCCCCACCCCCCCTGCCCAAGCCTGTTCTCCAGGCTGAACCATCCCAGCTCTTTCAGCCTTTCCTCGTAGGAGAGGTGCTCCAGATGCTCTTTACTCATCTTTGTGGCCCTTTGTTGGACACTATTCAGTTTGTCCATGTCTCCCTTGTACTGGGGAGCCCAGAGTTAGACACAACGCTCCAGGTTCTGGCCTCTCCCGTGCTGAGTAGATGGGAAGGATCACCTCCTTTGACCTGCTGGCAATACTTTGTCTAATGCGAACGGTACCCTTGGCTGCCTTCATTGCCACACAGGCATGTTGCTGGCTTGTGCTCAGCCTGGCCCACCAGGAACCCCAGTTCATTTTCTGCCAAGCTGCTTTCCAGCTGGGGAGCCCCCAACATGTATTGGTGTGTGTGGTTGTACTTCCTTAGGTACTTTGGACTTCTTGTTGAACTTCATGAGGTTCTTGTGAGAGCTGGAGTAGCTGACAGAGCTGAAATGTGACAAATAAGGGTGTTTGGGACTGAATCCAGCAGTTTGGCTGTGCTGGTTTTGGCTTTGCCAAGCACTTTTCCATCACTTTTCTATCAGCTCGGTGGGGTAGGGTGACAAACTAAAGTTTGGGGACTGGCCTGAATTCATCCCCATGGACCACAGGGAAGTGTCTGTCAGGGGAGGAGAGCACCGTAAGCATGTGCATGTTTGGGTGAGTACCTGCCCAGGGTCTGGGGGTGGGTGACCACCTGCCCAGAGGAGAGCTGCTCTTTTCCCCTGGTTCTTGCAGCATGGCTGTAGGGTGCCAAAAGCAGTTGGCTGGATGCACTGTGGCCTCAGCAGTTGTGAGAAGTGTCGAGGCAGAGCAGTCCCAACGCTGCTGCTGTGCTCACTTGCTCTTTGAAATCACTGGCTAAGAAAGATAAACAACAGTTCTGATTTTTGTCTTAAAGCTATCTTCCTGCCACAGTTTTGTATATGATTAGGAAAAAGAACCACAGGATTAGGAAAAAACACATTTTTTTCCTAGAAATTCATAGTTCATACTCAGATCACTATAGTCTGTCTTAAACTTGCTTTATACAGAAGATGCATGGTCCTAATAGAATATCCCTTGTAAGCTTGAGAAGCGTGAAGTGTGTCTGAAATGCACATTTAAGGTTTAGATTTGAAAAGTTAATAATATTCCTATTTTTTACCTTTTCCCAGTGCATTTTTTATGTACCTTTTTGAGGTCGTATGTAAATAGCCAGGCACAAATGGTTCGTTCTGTGCTGATGGTGTATCATGGTATTTAGATATGTTCTGATTGCTGCTTGATGAAAAATGGATTTGCATTTGTGTGAATGTGATATAAATGTAGCAAATTGAAAAGCCAAACTAAATTTTTTTTGAAGTTTTATTGTCTTGTCTGTTCTCTGCTCTTCATTTTATCTAATCCTGGGCTTCCCTTAACTTTTCAAGTCCCTGACATCGTTTCTCAGATTTGATGTTTCCCCCAGTTTTCACCTACTTAGCATTCAAGTTAAATAAAAGTAAAACCTTCTCCTGAACCCATTTCCTGTCCATAACTTGTTTGATATTCTGTACACAGCTGTGTAGTAAAATACCAGGTTATACCTGGCTAACCTGAATGTTGAACATCTCCTTCAGTGTTCTTGGGGAGGCAGTTCCTTCCTGTGGATACTTGGATTTTCAGTTTTCCTGCTTAACACTGAGGTGCTACACTGCTTGAACCCCTGGCATTTTCTTTGCTACTGCTGATTTACCTCATCAGTTGACATATCCACGCCAGCTGTCACATTTGGGTGTTTTTCCAGCAGGATTGACTTGACATGTTCTCGGGTTGGTGCTGCTGTCAGTAACAAACTCTGATTACTCCTTTCTGAATGCTGCAGAAAAAAATTCCCCAGGGGTGGCCCAGTGTGTGGGTCTCAAGCTACCATTAAGGCAGCTGTTTATCATTAGTTTAGCAGCTAAATGTATTTCTTAATGCCATTTAAAATCTAGTGCTAAATCTCTTTAAAGTCTTTTTTTTTTTTTTTTGTCTGAAGCATTGCTGTTGCTGTAGCCCTGAATTTCACTGATTTTTTTTTTTTTTTTTTAATAGTTTTTTTTCAAAGTTTTAGTTTTATCCCTGAAGACCTGTTGGGGCAGGAAACAGTAAAGACTTGAGGATCAGACTTTTGGGGCTGCTCCAGTGGCCCTGAGTCAGCAGGAACCTTTCTGGATGTGGGGAGGATTTTATTTCAACAGGATTTGCAGACTAGGGAAGCCTTTGCATTGACTTCAGTGGCTTAGAATTAGATTTCAGCAGCACAGTAACTCCCCAGAAGGGTGAAAGCACAATGTGATCCCTCTAACACAATGTCTCCAAAAGGCAGAAGAAAGAACAAGCCAGAGCATTGTGATTTTACTCAGATTTACTCGTGGTTGCCTTGAAGCAGCAATATTTTTCCTCTTTCGCAAGGTCTTTAAGCTTGGAGCCTGAAGCTGTGCTGTGCAGCAATTTAGAGAAACTATTCAAGTCTGAGACTTGGTATCGGGAACATGAAAGGAGATTTACTGGCGATGAATGAGCTCCGAGTACTTTTGACATGATTTTCTTCTTTCCCACAGGTTGGACAAAGTTTGCTCGGTTGACGCGGGCCCTGACGAACAGTCGGAGTGTGCTGCAGCAGCTGACACCGATGAACAAGGCTGAGGTGGTGCACAAACACTCCCGGTTAGCCGAAGTAAGTGGGGCAGACGCCAGCCTGCTTGCTTCATAAGGCAGGAAGAGACATAGGGAAAAACCCCATGCTAATTCTCATTAATAAATAATATTTTTAGAGGAAAATATTTCCCAACTCTCATTTTCCCAACCTCTCCTCTGTTTATCCTGAAGCAGCAGTGTGTGCTAAGCCCACGCTTCTGGGGCAGGCCATGCTCTTTCAGTCATGAAAACAGTCTCCATGGGTCACTTTTACTTACGTGGCCCTGTTTCTGTGCATGCAGTTCTGTTTGCTGGTTGTTGCTTAACTTGGAGTGCAGAGTGTGCTCCTTTACATGCTGTCTCACAGCAACATGGAACCAGATTGATGTCCTTGATTCCTGTGGATGGTCACTTACTCTCCCAGGGAAATGGGATTGTTTGAGAAACCTCTTTGGAAGCATCCATGTCTGGGTACCTGGGGTTGTACAGCCACGCTGACTACATATACACCTTTATCTTTACTTTCTTGTATAGTCGTTCCTGCAGTATTTTGCTCCTCATTTTTTTCTTCAGAACTGATGAAATGAACTCTTTGGCAGGTTGCAAACATCTCCTTAACAGTGCAGATGGTGCAACAAGTGAATGCCTTCAGGTTAACTGATGAAACAAAGGTACTGCTTTTGTCGTCATGTCCATCGGTAATGAAAAATATCCAGATCAAAATTATATGGTCAAAATACATGGGCTACTGAATTACAGCCCTACCACCTTCTGCCAGAGAGCTTGTCCTGTGTTCAATGCTAAGAACTGGTAGCAGCTTTAAATGTGTTTGGTTTTTGTTGTGGGGTTTGTTTTATTTTTTTCATTCCCCTTCTGGTTTTCGTGGACTTTGATAATAAAACCTCTACTTAAATTAAAATCAGAATGGAAACCCACAGCTTTCAGGTGTCAGCTCTGTGATGTTTTCCTTTAAATTATCCCATACCAATAGCTTGAATGACTGATAAGTTTCTCTTACATGTTGCTTTTCTGATTCATGACATTTCAGTGTTCGTAAATCCATTGATATCCATTATTGGTTTAGTCTAGAGAACAAAACACGGGAGAAGATATGGTAGCAATATTCAAATAAGTCTTAAAGCAGTTGCATAGGATGAGGGAGGAAATTGTTCATGAGGACCACTATAGCTAGAGAAAAAGTAATGGCATTAAGTCACAGCGAGGAAAGTTTAGATCAGGCAGTAAGGAAAGCTCATGTAAGAGAGCAGGTTGTCTCGGGAACAGGTTGCTTGGTGGGTGTGCAGTCCCCTCTCTTACAAGTTGTTTAGAGCTGTAGAGTGCTGTCAGAGTGCAGGCACGCCATTGTTGTACAGGCCCCGTTTTCAGTATTCCTGTGTCTGTGGAGGAGTGTTATTGTCACAGCTCATCCCTTGCAGAAAATACCGCCCACCTTTATCAGGCTTAGCAGTTATTGGCCATTTTTGTTAGTTGCATACAGGAATAATTCAGAGAGTCTGTGATGAATGCAGCTAACAAGATACTGTGTATTCTTTAGTGGTTTAAAATTAAAAATTCATGCAGCATGAAAGAAATAATCATTATAGTTCAGTGGTCTCCACAGCCACTTGCCACCCACTCACCATGTCAAACTCAGCATGATATTATGTTAAGAATAATAATTATGCTTTTACAGTATCATGGGAGCTCCTAAGCACTCCACAACTAGAGGCATAGGGAACTATCAAGCATATGTTCATTGCATTCGGCTCGAGCCCTCAGTAGCTATTATTCCAGCTATAGTGAGTCTGTTTCCAGCTTCTGCCCCAGTGAACAAGGCAGGGAACAAGTATGTCTGGAGAAACCAAGGAGAGAAGTCCCAGTACTGTTTCGTTATGACAGAAAGTGTTGACCACAGATGAGTCCAGAGAGATAACTGGAGATAATGACCAGCTTATAAGTCAAAGCCAAAATGGTGTGTTAAGTGCAGGGGACAATTTTGACATTAAAAGAAGTTTCATGGATTTGCACAAAGGCTGCTGTGAAAAAATGACTGGTTTGATCATTGCTTTTATTCCAGGGGAGGACCTGTGGATCCACCAGGACATTCAGTGTGCCACAGTGGCCAGCTGAACCTTGCCTGCTGGCCCATTACAGGCATGCTGTTAGCAAGTCTTGTCCTGGTCACTGAGGAAGGGACACTTGGAGCCTCATACTTTTATGAGTCTCACCAGGGGTTTGGCATCTGTGAGGGTCTCTAGAGTGCCATTGGGACCACACAACTCGGTGTGCCTTGCTCTTCAGCTGGAGCTCAACACATGGCTTTTTGTTACACCAAAGCTGGTGTGATATGAGGCTGTAGGCAAAGGGAGCAGCCATGGTCTCCTGGAGGTCTCTGCTGCACTCTCACTGCTGCCTGTGTTGGGGGTCTAGTGGTTTTTTGGCTACAGGATAAATTTGTGCAACTCAGCTGACTTCATAGAAAACAAATGACTAACTAATGTAACAGTAGGTTAGTTTTTCATCATATTGGTTTTAACTGACTTTCCTCACAGAACAAAATTGCTAAATGTGACCTTAGGGAGGGTGGGAATAGGTAGGCAGAAGCAGGTTTGCATCCTATCAGATCACAGTCTGACATTGGGCCAGATTAGACATGTTGGGAAGCCACATCCTCCAACACAGAATAAGGCAGGCTGCTGTTGTTGTCCCTTGGTGATTTTTGAGGAACAGATTTTGAGTAGAGCTGACTTTTGCTGTCTAATCTCAGTAACGGCTTTCTCATCTTAAAAATAAGACTGCAAAGAATTAATGGAAAATCTCTATCTGTGGTATTCATACTCTTAGTTGTTGTGCTGTTTATTCAGAGCCATTCATTCCTCTTCACTGAGGAAACATCCTGCATTTGATAGTTTTTACGCGTATAGGACTGCCATACACAATCCAACTGTCCCTGCAAAGATGGTGCATCAGGTGTAGGGCTGAAATGAGTTTAAAAATTGCTGGGATTGTATGTTTTATCCCATACAGACTTGAGATCTCCAAATGTAAAAAGTGTTACTAGTTCCAAAATAGACATGAATCTTTCAGTTGTCAGTGCAATATATTGTCATGTTGTGTGTTCCTTTGTGCTTTTGTTTCTTGTGTTGGACTGAGACAAGAGGTAATTAGATTATCTGGGGGGAGGAATGTCTTAAGCAAATTTGGCTTGGTTCCTTTGCAATGTTTCTAGTTTCACTTTTTACAAAAGTCCATGTGCAGGAGGTTATAGTCATATGCAAAAAAGAAAAGTAATTAGGAGAAATAAAAGAGAACCTACTAGCAATGCTGAGCTTGTAAAAGCAAAAACTCTTTGAAGGAGGTGAGAAGGAAGCATGATATTGCCAGGGTGTTAGGGCAGAAATTGTGCGCGCAATGCTTTGTTTTAGGAGGTGGTGAGCCAACAAGGCTGAAGTCTGATTTACCTTTGATAGGGTATTTTTCTGGCTCAACAGTGGTTTAAAAAAGGGGTCAGGCATGAAGAGTTAGTCTTGTAACACTTCAAGATATGAAGGAATACTTGTGTGTATAACTGCAGAGCATAAGCTGTTGTGTCAGTTTCTCCTCAGTCCGTCAGCAAAGACCTTAGATGCTATGCTGTTCCTATTCATCAAGTGGCAGCTGCCTCCATAGATTCTTAATACATCAGATAATTTAGAAACTGCAGGTTGAATTGCAGTGTTCAATGAACACAGTCCTGTCTTTATGCTGTTCCTTACAGAAATCCCCTTATTGGATCATATTCATTAAAACAGTAACTTTTGCTTTCTGTCTTTTATAGGTTCTTCAGCTGGGATCTGATATTCTTCCTCAGTACAAGCAAGAAGCTCCAAAGACTCCACCACACATTATACTGCATTATTGTGCTTTTAAGACCACTTGGGACTGGGTCATCTTAATTCTAACCTTCTACACAGCAATTATGGTTCCATATAATGTCTCCTTCAAGACAAAACAGAACAACATTGCCTGGCTTGTGCTGGACAGCGTCGTGGATGTTATTTTTCTGGTTGACATTGTTTTGAACTTTCATACGACCTTTGTTGGCCCTGGCGGAGAGGTTATATCTGATCCTAAACTCATAAGGATGAACTACCTGAAAACATGGTTTGTGATTGATCTTCTGTCCTGTTTACCATATGACATCATCAATGCCTTTGAGAATGTGGATGAGGTAAGTGATTGCAGTCCACCTCAAAAGACTTGTTTTAATTAGGAGTTAATTTAGGTGCATGCTCCCAGGCATCTGACAGCAATAAGAAGCAACTGAAGCTCTGTGCAAATATGGAGGGGTGGCCTTAAGCTGCTGGATTTTACCTACGGGGCACTCCTGTGTCGGAGAAGAGGTATCTTAAGATTTGGGTACCATGTGTGGATGTGTGCATTAATAGATGTGGGGTTTGGAATCGCTTTTCATGCAAAAGTGTTGTTGTACATCCATATCCAAATAGGCTGGAGCAGTTGAGATGTCCCCCTGCCACAGCCTCCTTTTTAAGCTCATAGCCAGTGATTGCCCTTGAGCAGTCCTAATCCATTGCAGGGCAATCTAATACAGCTTAATGTAAATAATCAAAACTCTGTATCTGCTCTGACTGAAGCTGGTGGCAAGTTTGCCACTGACTTACGTGGAAATACAGAATGTCTCTGAATGAGAATTTTTAAAATCCTGCCCTAGAATTCTTGAACCATGCTGTAATTTTTTTTTGTGATGTCTTTTTAAATATCTGATTGAGAGGGAGGTTTATCTCTTTCTTTCTTTCTTTTTTTTAAACAGTTCTTGATCTACTGTTGGAATTTTAGAAAAACTGTAGAAACTGATTGAGGAGAGAAGACATAAATGTCTTGAATGGAAACTAAATTAAAGCTTTTTAACTGCTAAATGTATTAACATTTATGAAATTGAGTTTGTAGCCTAAGATAATAGAGAAAACAAGCAATAGCTACAACATAATGCATGCACAAGTCAGCGTAGAGAAAATTCATTATTAAACTGCAACTATAATGCCATTAGGACTTGTTTTAATTTTTCTTTAGGGCCGTAAAGAGATGAAAAAGCCTCTGTTCATTTTTTGACATTTCAACAGCTTTCTCTTAGAACACCATTGAGTAGTGTTGTTTGGTTTTTTTAATTCTCAAATTCTGCAGTTCTGTATCCTCACTATATAAAATCTACGTTCTTATTTTTTAGTGCAGACTTTGTAGAGCTCCTTTAAAATTCCATCCCTGTCTCTTTGCTGAGTACCATCTTTTGACATTGTTCCACTTTATTTATAGCAAATACGACAGAAGTGATAATACTTGCAGCTTAAATTCAAGATCATCTGAGGGCTCCCCATCTGAAAGCAGGTTGTATAGTCAGGGTGTGTAAGGAGGTGCTATTATCAAGGTTGTAAATATAATACAGCTTTATAAAATAGCCAATTTCAGACTGAGAAACCTGATTTTTATAGAAGTGCAATGTTCTTTCCAGATTTTTGTGCTTTAATATGTAAAACAAACAGAAAATTTCTGTACCCAAGCAGTACAGATTTAGATGACGAGCTTAACCTCTTTCTCTAACATATAGATGGAAAATAAACAAGCTATCTGTAATATTTGTGACAGTGAAGGGGATCATTGGCATAGTGCACTATAATTGAGGCATGCTTAAAGTGGCAAACTTTAACCAAAATGTAATAAAAACAGCAAGGTATCATGAGCTCCAGTGATCCTGGAGCTGCTGTCATTTACCTTCAAACATATGAAATATCGACTCCTTTTTAAGAGAACAGATAGTAACATTTATTTCTCATGAAATGGGGTGTTATGGCCCTGGAGCCTCCAGCAGACACTGGAGTATTGTAACTGCTTATGTACTAGCATGCAAAGCCCTCCACCTCCAGTTTCCCCTAGTACCTGAAAATAATTGAAGGGATTATGAAAACAGGTATGTAAACAGTCAGTTTTTTCTTCTTGGGTTAACATTTTGCCTTTTTTCTGTCTTCCAGTGGAGATTTGTGTCTGTGTGTGTGCGTGTCTGTGTGTGTGCGAGAGACAATGTCTTCCTTTGTGACATTTAAGTCTTCTGAGGCGGTCAGTGTGTTCTGGGTGGTTGTAGTTACCAATGCTCTTTATCTTCATTTGACTTTTAGCATTTATTTTAACTGGCTTTTCTTTTCTGGGGTTTAACTTTCTCGCTCACTAGCAGCAGTGAGCTCAAACACTGTTCATAGATAAAGAATAACTAAATCAATAAGCTTAATTTGGAAGAAATAATCTGATTGATTAAAAGGAGAGTGTTTCTCATTAGAAGGTGAGTGTTTCCTCCTTAGGACAAGTAGGAGAGAGCAGAGTTCTTTTAGCTCTTGATTCTGGTAGGTTTTAGTTCTTTATCTTGGCCCGTGGTGTTGGATGAGGGCATTTGTCTTTAGCATTAAAGAAGGTGATTGTGGCACTTCGGTGAAAGTTAACTGAAAATCAGAGCTTAGTGGTATAGACCTTGTGGGCAGAGTCCTGGTGCTCTCTGTGGTCTTGGTATGGTGGCAAAGGATGGACCTAAATCAGAGTGATTAGCCCTAAAAGCCAGCTGAGTAAAAGGTGGCTTTCCAAACTTCCCTCGTGTGTCCCACCTCCATCCTCCTTTTTCCACATAAAGCATCAGATGCAGTTTTGTTAGTTGATACAGGACTAGGTGGGGAGGACATCACTGCAGGCCGTTTCTTTTCCTCCTTATGGGCAGGTTTCTCACACATAAGGAAGGATAAAGCCAAGGAACTTTAAGGTTTGTGTCTCTGTTGTATATGTACATTACTATACGTGATAAAGGTGCTTGGAGGTTCTCATGCACAGGCTGCTGAGTCTTTGTATGAGATGCCTTATGCAGGTGAGTGCTGTTTATAATGTCAGAATTAAGGACATAATTGAAAGATTTTTAAAAAAGGAGTTTGAAGAAAGGAAATGTGAGTTTTGTTACTGAGGATTGGAGTTCTTCAAAGGCAGTTAGTTTTGGCTGGAGTAGGAACAGTGTCCTTTCCATCACGGAAAACATTAGGCCAAGGCTGCAGTGTTGTGAAATTCCCACCTGAGGGAAACATGACTGCAAATCAAAGTTATGTTGTTATTGAGAAGATGTAAAGCCTTAACAGAAGGATATGATGAAAATAATTATGACACAAATTGAGAATTTGGGGGGATTAAAATGGTTTGAGGCAGAATTAGAAGTGTAGTTTTCCATGCTTGGAGTTACAGAGCCAGGTTCTTTCAGTCTGCTCAGGGAGGTTTGGGTGTATGACAAGGAGGGGAAAGGTAAGATAATGAGAGAGAGAGAGAGAGATACCTTGCACAGCACAGAGTGATCTAAATTGATGTGATGGATGAGGAATTAAGTGTGTAAGTGGTACTGAAAGGGTAGGAAAACAAGGTAAAATAGGCTGGAGAAAAATGAGCTGAGAGGAAAGTGGAATCCTTAGTGAGATACGTACTTTATTTAAGAAAATTGGTAGGGTGATAGTCCCAGAAATCAGAAAAATACCTGGCATCTTTTCTAATTGGGAAACATTATTTGCACTGAAATACATCCTAGTTAAACCAAAGCCATATTGAAAACCTTTCATATGTAGTAGTGTGAGAAAGGACACTGTAAAACATACTGAGGAATCTAGCCAGTTTTTAAGGTATGAACCAGAATGGAGGATGTGTGCTCAGAGTCTCTGAAACTAGGCTGTTTTTTAAAATATTTTTTTAAAAGTAAAAAAGTTCTCTGAAACTTCAGATTTAGTCCAAAAGTGCATGTCTGCCTCTTCTTTTAAATTAAAAGAAAAAAATAAACAACAAAAAAAAGGAGTTTGGAGTAATGGGGAATATGGTGTTTGGATCCAAAGATGATCAGAGTGGTGTGTGTTGGAAGGAGCCTTAAAGATCATCTAGTTCCACCCCCCTGCCGTGAGCAGGGACACCTTCCTCTAGACCAGGTTGCTCAAACCCCGTCCATTCTGGTCACACGAAGTTGCTATCATTATTAGGCTGTGAAGTACGTAGCGACTGAAAGTTCGATTTTTGTCTTGGCGTTACCTGTCACTTGTGATTCTCATTTTTTTCCCCTGAGTACTTTGGCTGTATGTATCAACTCTTCCATTGGTGTATGCACCATCACTTATGTTTCTAAAATCTAAGCCCCTGCTTTTGAAGCTAGATAATTATGTTACCTTGAGGCTTAACCTAGATATGGTTCCACCTACTAGAGAGATGTAAATATCCAATAACTGTCAGTCTGGGCTACCAAAAGGTTGTTTATGGAATGGGTAACCATCAATTCCATACAAGTCAAATTATCAGTCACACTGCAGATAGTCAGCAGATGGGTTTACCGTGTGCCTGAGGATGCTGATCCCATTTGTTGTTCAGATACGATCAAACCATGCTACAGCTCCCTTTGGGACCAGATGGATTTATATCCCAGGGAAACCAGGATGTTGTGCAGGTGCTTGGCTCTTGTCCCCACATGGACCCATGCAGCTGGGAGAGTACCTGGAGCTGGCAGGCCCTCAGGTACTCACACTCAGATACACGCAAGCTAATACAGTGCTGCTGAGGGCTGCATTTGAGCCTTTGTAAATTAGTATATAGAATAAATACGCCCAAAGCTACTAGGTGAATGGACAAGCTTTTTGTCAAATGGAAAATGCTTCCCCAAATGAATTGTTAAATACAGCTGAAAAAGCCTCCTTTGCTGTTTGGAAAAATATTGGTGTCTCTATTTATGTATTTATTAACTTATTTATTTATTTTCTGGGAATTTTCATTGAGATTCATGAATTTCTGCGTTTGTAATGAAACAAAACATAGAGGCTTGATCTCATCTCTGCCAGAAACGTGGCTCTAAAATGACATGGCACATGTTGTGAAGAATGGGACCAGATGTCAGGATAATACATACAGATAGTCAAATCGATGGCTTTCAAATGGGTTGTATAAAAGATCATCCTTTCTGCAAAAATTAGTTTTCATGAGCCAATGGCTGGAATTGAAAGCAGACAAATTTAAACGACCTAAAACTCTGAAGTTCTATGTCTATTGTTTAATAATGTAAGACTGCATGACCCAATGGCCTTTAAAATTTAGTGATCTGTGCAGGACATACTAGGGCATGGAATCCTTGTAATCGTAATCTTCTTTTAATTACTATTATTGATCTATTTCAGCGGTGGCAGAAATTTCTTTTTGTCACTGCAATTAATAGCAACTAAAATAGCAATATCTGTAAATTGAAAGCAAATAAAAGCTGAGAAAAACTATTTTAGCCATATTCACATCTGCAGGGCTTTACTGCTAACGTTCCCTTTTCAGGAGATATTTGAAGAAGGGTTTATGGACCCCATTCTGAGTGGCATATTCAAGGTGAAAATATAACTGTGTGTTTCAGCATGCGGTTTTGGCTTTGAAACAGTCTATGGCTAGCTACCCTTCTTAAATCTAGGTGGCTGACATGAAGAAAATAATTCCCAGGACTAAATCCCTGCTGCAGCCAAGTGTTAAACTATGATGAAAACTCCTAGCAACGTAACGACAAGACGCGCTAAGCCTGGGACCTGGCATTTTCCCCTTTGTTATGCAGTCAGAAGGCAATTAAATATGAAGAATACTGTCATCCTGCTGGAGTGTGTGGAAAGCCACAATATAATAATACCATATAATAATAATTCCAAATATAAATATATCCACCTTAGGCATATATTACGTAGGTGGTCAGCTATAATTCACCACTGTCACTTCTTCATCCCTGTCAGCCCTTTTGTACTTAGTTGCAGAATTGCACCACGTCTCTTTAGCCTTTATTCAAGCTAAGGTTTTATTCAAGTTCTGCCACTGTTTAATTACCATTATTTTTTTAATGCTATACAAAGTCTGGGATATTTCTGCAGGTTCCCCTGTGGAGACACATGGATGTCATCTTGATGTGAGGGGCAACTTGTGAAAGGAAGGATCTGAACTGGAGTTGATGGAGGGGAGGGGGAGCGGGGATGGGAGGGAGGGCAGACAGGGTTGTCCCACAAGATGGGTGTGACCTGGTAGCCTCATGGTGCACCGCTCTGATGTGGATTACGGCATACTGAACTTTAATTATATCTCAGTGGACTTCCCCCCCCCCCCCCCCTTTTTTTTTTATGTGTTGTATATGTTACTGGGAAGCAGATGTTGGGTACAAGCCATGTAAATCAGATCTTCAGTCAGAGCTGTATTAAGTGATACAGAGTCCAATTGGGGCAAATTGTGTATGGAGTACTTTCAAGGGAAGCTTTGAGTCCTGCGTGATCCCTTTTCTTACAAAAGAGGCGAAGCAAATGAAATAATCCGGTCAGATACTCACTGAAATAATGCTGATGGGAATAGCACAAATCCATATTACTGAGATTGCTGTGCACAGCCGTCAATGGGAGGAAAAGAGTCGCAGGCTTAGGGACTGGCAATTACTCTGCACAAAATGGAGAAACTAACTGCATGGCTAATATCAGAATTAGCAAAGTTTTGCTAGCAAGACAGCCTTGTATCTTGGTGTGAGTCTTATTGTGTGTTACGTCTACCCCTTGGCGGCAGGCTTATGTGTAGTTCCAGAAGTACCTGCAGGACCATTGCAGCTCAGGTTACTCTCTCCAGATACTTTTTCTTTTCCCTTTTTTTTTTTTTTTTTTAATTCCTATATTGGCATAGAAAATTGGTTTGTTGCTGGCATTAAACTATCAGCTAAGTTCCGCATACTGCTCAAAAGCTGTCCCAACCAATGTGACACACCTTCTCCCTCCCATTTCATCCTCTGTCTGCCTTCCCTAAGTAAGTGAAAATTATCAGATTTCATGATATCATCCTCTTTTTTTTTCTTTTTTTTTTTTTCACCCAGCTGAGCACATGGACACAGTAACAAATAAATAGTGCAAAGATGCCACATCCCCCTTAACTTGAATCTGGAAGAAATATTTTGAAATTGCCCTTCTTTTTATAACCTCAGTTATTCAATGTTTGAAATGTATTGCATTGTATAGTTATACCATAAACAACTCACTAGAAGTTTATTTATAATATTATAGCTTATTGACATTTGTGTTAGGGGGAAAAGTATGAAAAGCTCACCCATCCTTCTGGAAAAAATAAATCTCAAGCGATAAATTTAGAGGTGCTTTCAGAGGCTGCATGAGAAAACCTACTTACTTTCATTTTGCTGTGAGGACTCAATTTTGCACTCACTGCGGTCACTACTCCCATTGGTGCCAGTGGTGCAAGGTCAAATATTAGATGGACTCTGCTTGTATCTGGACCCAGGATCTAGACAGCTTGTGCAAAAGCAAATCCCCTTACTCTCATGTGGTTTTGCAAAATTGAATGCAATCCTAAATTCGGTTCTTACAGCGATGATAAATCAGAAATGTTGCTTTTTTATTTTTTTTAATTATAGTGTTTTGATTTGTAACTATGCAATTTTATTACATTAATTGTTTATCTAAAAAGAAGGGTTTCTGAGATATGTTGGCAGATTAATTTTAACATTAACTCCAGTAAAGAAGCATTTAAGGAGCTAACCAGGGATTTTAGAGCTAAGCTCTATTTAAGTAGCTAAGCTCAAAAATTTATTTTGGGAATGATTTGCTGGTTAAATTTCAGACAGCCTATAAGTCCTCCTGGATACTCCTCCAGCACTCCTGTACTGTACGGAATAGTACCTTCTGGGTATGTGCCTGCAGCTTACCGGCTCTTGTTGGCAAGACTCACCATTTCAGTTGTTCCCAAAATCTGTAGGCACTTTGTTTTCTTTTACTTTGTGTACCATCATGTAACAACTGCTCTGTGAAGATTGCTCAAGGTTTACAAAAATGGTGGCTTTTTCACTGCTTCAGTACCAAATGCTGTGCTGTATCTTAACTTCACAAATCAGTTAAGTGATTTGTTTGGGTCAATTATTTTTTTTAATATATAATTACTGCTGGTGAGGGAAAGGTAATGGAATTTTTGCCCATGCTTCTTTAAATAAAGTATATGGACTACATTTCAAGCTGTACTAAGCATGGGATTCATCTAACGAAACACAGGGCCAGGCATGGTCCACAAGGAGATGCAGGCACATTCAGGGTCTGGCTCCTCATGTTCTAAGGTGCACCTTCAAAACAGGTCTGAGTCGTCACCCTGCCCTAAAATGCCTGTTTCTCACCACTGACTGTAACGACACACTAGTGCGACTAGCTCAGCTGCAGACTCCTCCGTGGTATAGTTTAGGCTGAGGTGACATGCATCCTCCCTTTGAGAGTGTATTTGCCTCACTTTGACTTTTCAAAGGATAAAAACAAAAGCAGAAAAATACTATAGGGGTAAAACTCACAGGGACCTTTTGAGTCACTGAGCCATTGGCTTTCATGGGCAGGTTCATCGTATCACTCTTCCCATAAATGGTCAAAATCCACTTTAACACATGGTGTCTGCAAGTCTGCCTTAATTTGCGGTCTGTGCATTTGTTCCTGCGCTGACCTTCTTGGTTAAATACTACTTTTCCTTCCCTCATGTTTATCTCCTCAATGTGCTTCAAAAGAACAGTCATCCCCCCCTCCCCCTGCATGAACATGCCTGTTTTCCTTTCCTTAATCTAGGAAAACTGATCATGTCTAGAAACCTCATTTATGCAATTTTATGAACATTTTCTTGGCCATTCCAGCTGCCTCTCTCTGTGTGGAGTTAAGTTTAAGTACATCTGTTTAACACAGAGCTGTACGTATTACTCCAGGCGAGAATTCATCTTTGCTTTGTAATTGGGGTTTGGCTTTTCCTCTTGATGTTGGAAACACTCAACTCATCCGTCCTGAAACTGGATTAACCTCTACTGTGAGTGCAACCCACTGATTGCTCTGAGTCACTGTGGGATTAACCCATATTCCCAAATATTTATTTTTCTCGGTCATCTTCAGCTAAAGATCATTGTAGTTGTAGACATTTTTGTTAATTTGCCCTGTAATGGGTGCCTTGAGACTGCCTTGTTAAGCTTTATCACATTTTCCTTTATTCCCACTCAGTTATTCTTTGCACTGACAGTGTGTTCCAAAGGTGTGCCATCAGTAGATTTTGTGACAATATCATATTTCTGCTGCTTTCACTAAGAAACCGATGAAATCACCGAGAGTTGACACTTGTAACCCTTGCTAGGCTTCTTTTTAATGGTTTCCATTTTGCCATCCTTTTCACAAGTTCTTCAGTCACCTTACCATCCCAGTTGTGGTCCCTCAGTCACCTTACCATCCCAGTTGTGGTCCCTGCTTTCTCTGTGTTTCTTAATAATTTCACCCCTTACATTACTGAAATACTACTTATCTTTTGTTTAGAAAATGGGGTGAGTTGTCAGAGAAAGCTATCAGGAGAATTTGGCTAGTACCCAGCTAACCTAAGCTTAGCAAACCTATTGCTGCACTGATAGCATTTTGATTTATCTCAGTGTTTCTGATTACTCTTTCCCTTAACATTTGTTCAGGTAATGTATCTGTTTATTTCCTCCTTGATGCATTAGCTTTTCTGGAAAACATCAACATCATCATTGAAAACTAAAGCTAAGAATTAATTTAATTTTTCACCCAAGCCTGGATTATTTTTACTTTATTGCAGCTTGATCACTTACGTTCTTTTTTCATTTATGAATGTGAAAAATCTTTGGGTATTTGTTTTAATGTTCTTTACAAGGAAGAGTTCAGCCTGACATTTGGCAATTCTCACTTTATCCCTATTTTTATCCTCTAAGGTGTAGCTTTTTGTTGATCAACTTTTTTATTTCTTATATATTGTTAGTCCTCTGTTTCTGTTTTCTTCCTTGGGGTGATTATGTATGCGTTTATAACTGATGCCCAGCTTTACAAGTTTTCCCCCCTTCTTTGAGGTACAACCTTTGGATATTTCTTACCTTTTGAGATTCTGGGTGTCCTCTGTGTCCCGGTGTCTGACTCTCCTATCTTTCACAGTCCAGTTGTCTTCAGTTATTATTGTCTATAGTTCAATATATTATAATTAATAATTTACCAGCTCTTTCCCTTTTGAGATCAAGAACCCCAGTTCAGTTTACTTTGTGATTGTACATTTTTTTTATGAACTAATTCAGTTCCTTCTTTAAGCCAATGGGGACTTCTGTGAAACCCTGTCAGAACCAAGGGTAGTGTAGCATCACTTTCTGTGGAATAATTGGCTATTCAATGGAGAAACAAGTACACTATTGTATCTGCAGAAAATCTCAGCCTACTGTTATTAGTAAGATTTGTTCTCCAACCTCATATTGAGGAAGATGCCTCAGCTCCGTAATATCTGTCTCTGTAATAACACGATATGGGTTTGGATGCTGCCCAGATCTGGGCTATCCAGATTTCTAAGGATGGGTTTAATTTCTCCTTCCTTAAACTGTGTGATAGGCTTCAGCTTCTTTGTATTCAGTGGTGGGGGAGAGAGACAGGACAGTTCCAGGAGGTGATTCATCCCATCCCGGCTGTCTGAGATGCGCTGGCTGAATCACTCTTGATATGCCTCTCCCTTCACTCACCAGGGAGGGAAGCCGGACAATTCACATAGGCTGGTTGGCCGTAAGGTTGTGGCATTATGTGAGATGAATCCCACCCCAGGAGGGTGCTTGGAGCTCAGTCATGGTGTGGCTGTGGCTTCTGCCCGTGTGCTCGAGCTGAGCATATGTGAAACCGTTTTGCTGTGGCACAGAGATAAAGACCTCAGCCTGGGCTGCAAACGCCTCGGAGGATTTGATCATTTAATGACTAGTATTGCTGAATGCAGGTAATTGCTTGTGTCTAGCAACACTATGCATATGAGCTTAAATTTAGCTTAAGAAGGTCTGTATACGCAGCAGTCACACCTTTGACTGCAGTGGCAGCATCCCCTACAGCATTTCATAGAAAGGTACCCAGCTCAGGTTTTTGGCCACTCCATAAATTCTTCAAAACCACAATGTGCTTATCATGAAAACATAGTGAAAAGCTGTTCTTTTTTTTTTTTTTTTTCTCTGACCTTTTCTGAGACAGTGTTTCCTGTTAAATGATGCAGTACCGATCCCCATTTCCAGAGCCAGGAGGACTTCAGTTTTAGAACACATTTAAAATGCATGTTTCATATTTTTGTTGTGGTTGCGTATGTGCCCACAGCTAATAACAAAGAAATAAAAAATCATGGAGTGAAATCTAGTTGAAAAAATGCCTTGAGTTAAAAAAAACACCATTGTTCCCTAATAGGAAATAAAAAAAAAAGCGCATGAATTTACCATTTCATCATACTGGAATTTAGTTTTGAGGTTTAAGCAGATTTTAGTCTATTTAGATGGTAGATAATAATGGCTGGTTTTGTCCTTTAGTTTTCTAAACACTTATGGAATAATTTTTTACCACAGAAGAGACTTACTAGATTAGCAAGTAACCAGCTGATTAAATAGTTTTCGGCTTTTACAAAGACACAGCTCTGCTATTCTGCTCCTTTCATATAGAACAGACTCCTCTCTCTCCTTCCTGCTTTAGGAGGACGTCTTTGGCACTCATGCTAACTTGAATGATTTACTGCACTTGTTAACCTTCATTTTCCTTTGGTGACAATGTTCCCTTTATCCCCATTCATGTTTGGCTCTCAACGCCTGTATAACATAACTTTTAACAGCTTCCTCCTTCCTATTGCCTGGATTATTAGGGATTCATTAAGTGCCAGAGAACTTGGCTCCTGTGCTTGCTTGAGGTGCAGAGGTCTGTTCCCACAGCGTGTACTGCAATTGCTGGAAACAGCTTTCTTGGTCTTGTGGTCAGGTAAGTTTAGCTAGATGCAGACACACTGTCTTTCATCCTGGAAGACCGAAGTTTGACAATGTGGTAACATCTGGGATCTGAACTGGCAATATTTGGGTAATGTTAATAGGAAGGAGGGGTCCCTGTGCATTTCAGACTGGGTGCCTCCACTATCAAACTGGATTTCCTTACTTGTGTATATCAAGGGAATTGGAGAACACAGACTTTGCAAGGCACTTGTGTCAATAAACTTGGGCTTTTTTTAATCATGAGTGGCTCATTTAATTCCAAAGTTGAACATCCATTCCTCAAAAATGTCTTTCTGGATAAATTTGACATTGTCTACATCCTTTGTGGTGGCTTCAGCTGTCTGCTAAGTAGAACCGGTGGTACAAAAAGGGCTGGTTCAGAGCTACTGCTTGTGTCCTCTCCTGATACAGTGGCCTTAGAAGTTACTGGGAAAGTCTCCAGTGGCTCACACTTGTAACACTTAAATTGATTGATACGTGTCAGATAGGAATTTGGTTCCAAATTTGACACGCAAAGTACAATTTGGAAGTAGGTGGTTTTTCAGGTAAAAGATTTCTACAGCTGAGATGGCTGAAGATGAGCAAGCTGAATGCCCTCATCTGATTAAGACATGATCAAATACGTTAGTGAAAACCTCAAGGGGCAGAATTGGATGGTTCCTAACATAACGAGATATTCTCAGTCAGAGAACACAGACCAGTAGATATTACAGTTGACCCAACTGACTGAATACAGCAACAGAGTGAAATGCTTCTCCCAGAAGGCTGGATCTTCAGCATAAAAAAAAGGCGTTATTTACGTGAGGCTAGTGCCAGACAGGATTGCATGCTCCATACAAGGTTTCTAATCACCTCTCTGTTCCTTGAGTGCTGAGGTTATGTTAGAGCAGATGCTCATCCTTTAGTAGAAAGGTTTCCAAAATACTCATTATGGAGCATAAATACAGTTAAAAGAAAAATGAAATTAAGGGCAGCCAGCAATCAGTTCAGCGTAGAACACTGGATTTCTTAACAGCCCAAACTTAATTCAAGGCAGTTAGTCTTTCACAGAATTTCCACCGAAGGGATTGTTTCTGAATCTTAAGAAAAGCTTTGAGTATTAACAATTGTGCATTTATTGTCAGGCATTTTTTTTTTTTTTTTAAAGTATAAAGGTATCAGCTTGACTCAACACAGTACTTTAACAGTGCGATGTATCACATGTTCATTTAGTATATGCTTAATTACTCTTAGGTAGTGTTTTCTGGATTAGGCTTGTAAAGCTTTCAGTATTGTCTTTGTATTTTGCAAGATAATGCATGAAATGTGAATACTTCATAAATATGTCTCTGTTTTTTCGACCTTAAAGTAGTGGGTGGAGACTGCACTGACTTTAAGACTTACAGTGAAACTTACTTAAATGAATTACTCTTTGAAAAGATTACATTTCAATGTCAGCTAAAATGAAACGTTTCTCTTTGGTTTATACTTAAGAGATGTGATTGATATCTGTGCTTAGGGAAAAAAAAGATCACAGTGCAAAGTTTCTCCCAGACTTTGAAATATATGCTATATTTTTATATTAGTTGTGCCACTGCTAAACTGTCCATGGAACTTAGAGGGAAGATGTAATATCGATGAGCGATGGAGTGTCAGACAAACTCTCCTGATTAAGGGTTGACTCAGTTTGGGTTTGGGCAGTAGAAAGTGCAGTGTAGGCCTTGCCACTGGGATGAACTACTGGATGCAGAAATGGGACTCCCAAGTTTAAGTTCCAGGTCTTTAACTCCTTCCCTAGCCTTCATCTTGGGAATGAACAGTGACTGTTTAAGTAAAATGTGTATCTTCTTGACCAACACAATAGGACCTAATCCTACAAAAAAACCCCAGCTTTTTTCTGCCTCTGATTTCACAGCAAGTTGTAAACTTTCAGAACAGGGTTAATTCGCTGAAACAAACTGCAGATTTATTTAGTGAAATACACTATTAAACTACTCTATACTTTTCTTTTTTAATGTAGATACTGTTTCTGTGGGGTATGACTCTTATTTAGTAGTCCATTGTTCCCAGTCCATTGTGTAATGAATATTGTGAAGGACTTCCCAGTTTATTGGGCAAGTTGGCTGTTGGGATTGCCTCACAGATATATATCCCAAAGCAAGTAAGTACATATATGTCTAGGTGGAAATAAGAATGATAAGCTAGATCTGTGTCTTGTGTAAATGCAAAATACAGAAATCAAAATGGGAAAATTCCAATTCCCTCCATGGTATTAGTCATCATGAGAGCTTGAATGCAAATACAGAACTTCAATTTATTAAGGATTTGAGGATCTGAAACAAATTACAGCAGGATTTGAAAAGCATATAAGAACTCTGTCAAACATATCTAGAAATATCAGATGTATGTTACCCTTCAAACATTAGTTGTGAAAAGAAACAGAGGTGCAAAAGAGATTAATGTTTTTCTGGTATGGAAAACTCTAGAAACTCCAGTCTTTTACTGTTTGATAATATAATTAGCCAGTGTTTTGACTAGACTGATTTGATAATGATGCATAGAAAAGGGCAATTTAATCTTGGCACAGTAACTAGGAATGTTTGCCTCATTGCTTTCTATGTCTTAATTTCTACTTTAAATTAAATGTCTTCAGCTTCTGAATGCTTTATATTAGAAACCTTCCTTTACAAACCTTCTATTTTGAGCCACTAATTAATTTAATGCACAAGTTAGGTATATCATGGGATTGCAATAGATCAGGAACATATTTTTCTTCTCTTTCTGCATTTATTAATTCTATTAAAATACATTGCAAACAATTTGTGCATTGAGGAGGGCATGCACATTTCTTGTTCCCTCTCAGATGTTTATATTAACTTTTTGATTGTCCCTGTGCTTCTGTTCCCTAAATATTTGTACTTTCATTTGTTTGTACTTCATTTATCTTGTGTGAAAGAAGACACTGCACAGATACTTGCTTTAGGAAAATAACTGCAATGTCTTGATCAGAAAGGAAATTAACCTTATATGCAAAGGCGTGTGGTTTTCTTGCCAGTGCCTTGTGGTCTGTGTTACCCTCACTCAGAAAGGTGATGTGCCCACGGTTGTTAGTTCCATGTTGTTTTAGTGAGACTTCTTATAAATAACGAAATACTCAGCGTTCTGTTAGCTGTGGTGAAGGATAATGAGGTGGAGACTGTTGGACTGGAGGAAGTTACCCAGCTACTTTGTGGTGGGTGAGGGGAACAGCAGGCAGATTTCTCTGTAGTTACCCATTACAGATACTTTCTGACGTTTTTCTTGAGTGTCTGTTAAGCTAAGGGTTGTTGAAGTAGGTCGACCCCCATTTTGGCCAGAACAGCAACCCTCTGCTTGGATTTAATAGAATACTGTTTTCTGAGAAGCTTCAAAAAGAATCCACTTGGATGGTGTAGTTCTGTCTGTGACTCTGCCCTTCCACTGCGTTAGAACTCCAGGAGGTCAGAACAAGAGTCTCCCATTTACTTCAAACTGGCAAATGATCGAATCGCTCCCGTGTTGTAACAAACATACCATTTCTTTCTTTGGATCCCACAGAACTCATCTGTTACTTGGAAAGACTGAGCTTGAAAGAAGTAATTTATCCATGTACTGAGTGCCAAACTTGATTTACCTTGATGAGGATGAAAGTGCTGCAGTGGGGGGAGGGTTTGGTTTTGTATTATGTCACCTGAGGCATGAAAAAATTGTATAAAAAGATTTAAAGCAGATGTAGGAATCGTTGTACAGCCTTCTGTGCTAACCAGTGGGATATTTCAGATGAAATAATAATTTTTATTCTTTTCTAGGGGATCAGTAGCCTCTTCAGTTCCTTAAAAGTGGTGCGTCTTCTACGACTCGGTCGAGTTGCCAGGAAGTTGGACCATTATCTGGAATATGGTGCTGCTGTACTGGTACTGTTGGTGTGTGTATTTGGACTGGTGGCCCACTGGCTAGCTTGTATATGGTACAGCATTGGGGACTACGAAGTTATAGATGAAGTCACTAATACAATCAAAACAGATAGCTGGCTCTACCAGTTGGCACTAAGTATCGGGACACCATATCGATACAACACCACTGGCTCAGGGCAGTGGGAAGGAGGACCCAGTAAAGACTCTTTGTACATATCTTCTCTCTACTTTACCATGACAAGCCTTACAACGATAGGATTTGGAAACATAGCACCAACCACTGATGGAGAGAAGATTTTTTCAGTGGCCATGATGATGGTTGGCTGTAAGTAGAATTTGATTTTATTGCGTTTATTGCGAATTCTTGTATATTTGAATTCAGGTAGTCTGACTGAGTTTTGCTTTTAAACTTGCACAGGCTTGGCAACGTTTGAAGTGGGTTTAGCCAATTCTTGAAACATGTAGTGATTCCATAAAGTGTTTGTGTACATTATGGCGCTGGTTTGTCTTACAACAAGTCCTGATTTTCTCTTCTGAATGTGGTGACTTTTGTCACCAGCAAAGCTAGAAGGGAAGGGAATCATAAGACGCTGTATTGCACCTTTTCTCTGGTTTCCACTGTTTCACAGCTCCACTGATTTAGTCTAAAAACAATAGTGGTAAGGCACATTTCTCTTTTCATGTGCTGTCGAGGTTAGATCACTCAGCTGCTCTCCAGGCTACCAGAAATCTTGAAAATATAATAAAGACTGCTGAAAATGTTAATATCATTTGGGACAATTATTTTTCTGTTAAATAAATAATTCTTGGTATTTCCCTGATGCTGTTTTCCGAGCTGTATACAAACACTAAGCAATTATGTAATGAGACCAAACAAAACCTTTTGAAAATAAGATCTGCATAATCTCCCTGATAATTATCTCAGCTAACACTTCGAGCTCATCTCAGAGAAATACTGAACTATAAAATGGAAGTTTTCTTGCTACAGTCTTTCTAGATCTTTAGAAGATTAAAGTCATTTGTCTGGAGATTTTAAAATGCTTTTTAAAAAGAGAGGTTGCAGTTTTAGGACTCTGCTTGCCGCGTGGTGCAATGAAATTTCTGCTGAACAGCATCTTTACATGATGGGTTGATGTGTTTTAAAAACATTTCGAAGTCCATAAAAAGCAAATCCCCAAGCTAGAGCATTAATGAGCTATTGCAGCTAGGCCATACAAAACCTTTAGGTGCTGATTAGCCATTTGTTGAAACTGCTTTGTGGTATTTACAGAAGGCTGGGGATTTGGAGAATAAAGTGGATATAGAACATTTTAAATATTTTAATATGTACTTCCCTTGTCTTCTGTGGGGACTTCTGTTGCCCTGCAGAGGAGGGTCTCACAGAACGAGCTAAGCATCTGTGGTAAATGATTTAGGATGGGGTGAGCGCCATAAAAACATAATGAATAATAATAATAGTAATAACAAAATAGATACATGGCGTCGGTAAATAGAAAGGAAATAGAGATTGCAACCTGCTTTGTTCTAGGTGGATTATACTCTTCTTTTTTAATCTCTGAAACCCATGTTAAAGATGGGGAGTACACGTAGCAGTATCAAAGGTGACATTTACAACCTATGTATGTGCCACTGGTTGATTTTAATAGTTTTCGTAAGCATTAGCTACCAAATTATTGAATGTACATGTCAAATTTATAACTGGTACCTTTAAGCTTAGTAGTTGGAAAACAATGAGTAGGTTTGTAGGCTTTTGGACAAAGTCAAAAGTAGAATCTAAAATTTAAGAAGCCTGGCAAAAGGACAGTTAAGTTGCTTATTGTGTAAAATTAAGGCCATCAGAATAAATGTGGCTTATCCTGTGAGGGGGGTGAAGCGCACTGTGGCACACAGGAAGGCTACATACAGAGGAAACCACCTTTTTAGATTATTCACAAATGTAAAAATGCTCAATTATGATCCGATGGTTGAATCTTTTGCAAACATATCAATGAAGATTTGAAGATTTTCAGTTCATGCAGATTAGTACAATGACTACTCGTGAAATCTAAAGGACTTGCTTAGTTGGTTAAATAGTGGTTAGAAAATATGCAAACTTCCAAACAGAATACTGGTCTTGGGTTTTATACTTGCAATATTTCTTTCAAAGAGATCAGACCTGCAGGTGTATAAACATGCTTTGCAGTGCCAGCTGCTGAAAACATGACAGTCTGAACACCAGAAAGGGACAGAAAGGCACAACAGATAGCTGATGAAAAAAGCAGTTTGTCAGGCAAAGTGGTTGGTGATCTTGGGAACGGGGTTTGGCCCCAAGAAAAGGTGTAACTAAGAACTGAAAATTTTGAGTTGTTTTCAAAGCAAGGTGTTTCAGTTTTTCTTTTGAAACAGTGTTTTGAGATAAAAAATCAGCAAAATTCAATTACAGTTCAATCAATAAAAAACACTGGTTGCTGAACTGACTGTTATAAGCAGAGAGAGGTTGTGAAATATCTTTGATAGTTTTCCTGAAGAAGTTTGCTAATACCAATAGTTGATATTGGCAACGTCCTTTCTAACACCGTGCCAAATAAACGTCTTAAACTTAGCACTGGAATCAGAGATAGTAATTCATCACAATCCCAGCTGCCTACTCATGCAGACTGCAGATATGGAAGAAATCTTCACTGCATTGTCAACTAGCGACGGCTTGTTCTGCAAGCCTGAAGTTTCCTGTTCACACTGGCAAAGTTATCAGGGCCTGGGAGGAGTATTTGGAGAGATTTGCAAATCCTTCTGGTGGGCAGGATTGCAAAATGGTGTACTTGTTAAAAATAGCCAAATTAAGATTCTGTAGCTGCTGATAAAGCATTGCTCGGTGCTGGGCACTGGTGGGGAAACCTAGGTGAATGGAGATGCTTTTCAGTTTGATTGGCAGTTTGTCACTTGCTTGTTCACTGAGGACAGAATTGGGTGGGATATTTAGACTGAAATACATCACCTGTCTTGCAAGAAAGAGAGCTTTGAATAACTTAACCTCATCTTGTGCAGCTTACTTCAGATTCCTTTTTGCCTCACTTGCTTTTTCTTGGTGTCCAGTGCTGTTCAGCAAGATTTTTTCTGTTGCTTCTTGACACATGAAAACCTAAAAATAGCAAACATAAAGCATCCGATGACAGGGGAGCAAGGTTTTCACAAGGGTTATTGTTTAAATACCTATTCTGCATTTGCTGCCTGGAGTTGCTGAATATACATTGAAAATCTGATTTTGTAGCTCCGTTTGTGTTGATAGGAGGTCATTTTGTCCCCCCTCTGCACAGAACAGAACAAATGTCAGATACTTTCAGTGGACCAGGAATTGTTTATCATTCAGGAAGGACCTTTCTTGTAAACCTCCCATTATCTCCTCTCAGCCTCTAGCAAGAAACTCGGTCTCTGCCGCTGCACGTTGCTCTAGCTCAGTCCACAGGCAGGTTTTAGGCTTCTGCAGCACCACCATAGATGTAGGTGTACAACAAACTGGTTTTGTGCCTTTCACAGAAAGGAATGCATTAGGGAGCCAGGAAGATAGATACTTTTGGTTTGTATACCATTCCTACCTTGCAACTCGGCACAGCCAGGACTTCTGTGAGCAGAAAGTCTGTAAAAGGGAAAAGGTATTTTGGAGAAGGTGGCAATCTGGCAGGGTGAAACAGCTTGCAGAATGAGATGGGGTTTTCTGAAGAAATAAGTGTGAATGTTTAAACGACAAGAATTTATGTACTACCGTATGCCTTCTTCCCTCCTGTGCTTCCACTGAGAGAAAAGTGGCCAGCTTCCCAGTGTCCTGGTTTCAGCTGGGATAGAGGTAATTTTCTTCCTTGTAGCTGGTAGGGCACTGCATTTTGGATTTTGGATGAGACTACTGTTGACAGCACACTGATGTCGTAGTTGCTGCTGAGCAGTGCTTATGCCAAGTCAAGGACTTTTCAGCTTTTCATGCTGCCCTGCTGGCGAGTGGACTGGAGGGGCACAAGAAGCTGGGGGAGGGGACAGCCAGGACAGCTGACCCAAACTGGCTAAAGTGATGTTCCATACCATATGATGTCACGCTGAACAATAAAACTGGGGGGAGTTGGTTAGGAGTGGTGGCAAACTGCTTGAGGACTGGCTGGGCATTGGTCAGCAGGGGGTGAGCAATTACATTGTGCATCACTTGTTTTGTATATTCTTTTATCATTCCTATTATTTTTCCTTCCCTTTCTGTCCTTTTGAACTGTCTTTATCTCAACTGACCAGTTTTACCATTTTTCTGATGCTCTCCCCCATCCCACTGGAGGGCAGTGAGTGAGCGGCTGGCTGCCTGGTGTTCAGCTGCCTGCTGGGTTCAACCACAACGTGCAGCTTGCAACTCAGAAGGTCTCTGACACATGTCTGTGTGCTTCATGTGTAACCTGGAGCAATCAGTTTGCCCCTGTTCGTGTGCAATGATGAAATTGCTCTGAATGACCTAGAGTAGATTGCAGTGTCAGTCTAGCTGCATAAATATGGCATTTCCATGAGTTTATTTGTCCGGCTGAGTGGATCCAACCCAGCATGTCCTTCCTCTAACAAAAACAGAAATCCACTATATTCCACTTGTCACTGAAATGCTCCGATGATTCTTGCTGCAAGGGAAGGTCAGAACAAGATATCGAAGTCAGGAGTATCAGTGAAAGTTGAATACTTCACTGTTCCTCAGGATGTGAAAGTCCCAGGAGAATCTCTTACTCATCCATCAGTCCCCAGAAGAGCTTAGAAAGGGTGCTTTGTTGTTGTTGGCTTTGTTGTTGCTTTAGGGAGATACTTATATCTCACATGCATAGCTTGCTTTGGCTTTTATTTACTTCCAGATTTATGGGGAGGTGATTGTGGGGGAGATGCTATTTTTCAGTGACTGGTTTTAAATTATGATGAAGGCAGGCTTGTTAATTCAGATGGGTTTTGTGTATGAGCAGAAGAATTTGTTATGGTGATTGTATAGGATACCTTGTCTAGAAAATTGGTCATTTCTGCCAGTTATTGGAGCAATTTCTAGGCAGCTCTTTCCAAAATTCAGTTTCTAATTTCATGGCTTGAAATGCTGACGACTTGTTTTCATCTTAAAAATACCCAGGATGATGATTTGCAGGTTGGAAAAGAAAACAGACGTGATTGCTGTTACTTTGACCTGAAGTTATTATTGTTCAGGGAGAGCTGATGAAGGAGAGCGTGGGTAGGTTCCTCTTGATACCCTGCTCTGCTTTTAATCTTACTAAAGAGAGAATAGGACATGCTCGCTCCTACCGAGATCGGGTGAGATGCTCTCATCTGAGCCACCTCTGGTTCTAAAACCTCCCATATTGGGTAAATGATGCTGAGAGTCTGCTGGTTGCTCGTGGCACCCTCCCTTGCTGCTGCTCAGCTCTTCTTTTGGAGTTGTGACTTGGGCTGCCACAGACTGTCACTCATCTCTCCATTGATCTGCCAAAACCTAATTCATTATTCAAGTGGGTTCTTTCATTGTTCAAGTAACATTTGTCAGTTCCCTGCCAATATATGGTAGTTAGCCACTTCAGTGCTGTTTGCATGAATCATGGAGGTTTTTCTAGTAAATTTGTTAAGCAGTGGCTAAGCCCACGCACTGACACAACAGTGTGTAATTGTAGGAAAACGCTTGTCTGGCAGGCTTCCAGACAAGCAATCCCAAGAGTCCATAGGATTTAATTTTTGATCCCAAGGAAAATGTGTAAGATAGCACCTTCTAGCAAAAATCGTTGCCAGTAGCGTAGATTAAATGGTATTTTTCACAGCAACAGATAGTAATGTGAGAAGGCTTTACATCTGCAGGAATTCAGAGGCTTGAGTGTTTAGCTATGGTTGAAATCCAGCTTTGCTCTGACGGTGTCCTACAAGAGTCAGTCCTGTGTAAGGGCATTTTCTTTTCCTGCAGAGATTTGGGATATGGGAGAGACACTGCTCTGCACCACCAGACCAAGAGCTGAGAAGAGTTTGACCTCTTCAGAAGTAGAGGACTTGTGCCAATTTTTGCACTGCTCCTTAGAGTTTCTTAAAATGTGGACCAGTGGGGGGAAACGTACCTCTTTGAACAAGAGCGTGGCCCTGCTAGCAAGCCCTTGTTTCAGCTCTGTACAGATGTAACCCCCAAGCTGTGTTTGGCAGGTGGGGTGCAGGAGGTTTCCCCAGCAGTCAGGGTGAGGTGGCTGGAGAGCTGGGTGACAGCCTGCACCCCCTGGAGGGTGCAGGTTATTGCCAGCTTGCAGGTTATTGCCAGCTTGGACTTAGTATTTGATTGTCCTACAAAATTTGGCCCAGTGATGGAGCGATGAAGCAGCTTCTCATTTCTTCATTGTCTTCTACGTTGTACAATGTGAATGTACTACAGAATTTGTCAAAACTGCCCTGATTGAGGCTACTGAAAGGAGCAGACAAGGATGCTTCCAAACTGTGAGCTCTTCTGCCTGTAGCTGCTTCCCTCCTACTCCTCTACACAAGCATGCATCCACCTGGAAAGGCTGACACTCAGCTGTGCATTAATAACTATGTCTCAAAGACACAGCATTTTGTTTAGGGGTGCTGGAGATTGTCTGGAGGAAACCATTAGTTTCTGGTTGGGCTTCTAAGAGGTGAAGGGCTAATGGAGGAGGAGGTGTTGATCTGGGGAGTGGCTTGCAGTGAAGAGCTGCTTGACCCAGAGTGGTTTTAAATGTTGAGACAGGGTGCCACAGATTTTCCCAAAAGGGCAGATTTGGGTGTATTTCTAGCTGTCATGTTCTGGGCAGGTTGGCATTTGGCCTTGTCACCAATATCCCGCTGGGTGAACTACAGGAAGTAAAGCTGTGTATCACCCTTACTCCTTGTCTTCGAAGTGAGAGTATCTTGGTATTTCAGAGCTTGAAGAAAGGTTCTCAAAAGGCAGCAGGACACCAAGAAGACTAAGGGTAAAGATTTGTGTACAACTGAGTCCATGATACAAGTTATAAGTGAAACTAAGGTTAAATTTATTAGTTTAGTATTTCAGATGAGGCAATGAGAAAGGTGATACATTCTTTAACATCCAGATCAGGAGAAAGTAAAAACTGTTCATTCATGCTTACCCATCAGCGCAAACAGAAGGAAGTGTCACAAAGTTACATGAAGTTGCCTTGCAAGTGGAAATTTCCCCTTTTGAGTACCATTGAAAAAGCATTTTGATATTTCTGGACTGCTGAACCATAGTTCAAGTGCTATCAGCACTTGATATCAAGATATTTCTGTGATTTCTTTTAATTATTAGCAGTCTTGGTTATGTCTCACAGCTGGAGCAGATAAAGCATTTCCAGACAGGGTATTGGTCTCAGTGCAGCAGCCAAACTTGGCAATCTGACTATTTTCTGAACAGCCGCATGG
This sequence comes from Falco rusticolus, assembly GCF_015220075.1. NCBI lineage: Eukaryota > Metazoa > Chordata > Aves > Falconiformes > Falconidae > Falco > Falco rusticolus. The sequence continues at coordinate 30,892,289 of NC_051193.1, forward strand.
AAAAGGCAGCCTTAGAGTATAAGCATATCAGCAGCCTACAGTAAAAAAGAAGTTACTCATAGAGAGTAAAAGATCTAGCATCATCTACTGTTTCATGAAACTGCAGTGAGAATGGGGTGGATACAGCAAACGTGATCGGCAGAAGCACATGTGCCTTGTTTTGCTTTAACTCTGACACGGCAGTAGGTTTTTAGATATTCAGGTTCTAGTTTATAGCAAAACCACCATGTGCCTTTTTATATGAAGAGCTTTAAAACTGTAAAACAGCCTCCTTGGGAAGCTTTATGGGATTTTTTTTTTCCCCCCAAGGTTATAGCTAGTGTGGTGTGTTTGTATAAGCTTTACTTTTATTATCATTGGCTTGATATGTTTAAATGAATTTATGGTATCAAGAGAGATGGGGCAATGAGTGGGAGAGGTAAGAATGAAGAAAGAAATGTTATTTCATGCTATTAAGCTATGTTATTTAAAACAACTGAAAATTGCTATTAAATAAATGATACATAAATATGGAAAATCAACCTTTACACAGTGCTCTTGCTCACACACAGTGTAAGCAACCACCTGAGATGGTCCCAGAGGAATTATCGTGTTGTCCTGAATTACTCATAACATCTGTATCTCTCAGGAAGCAAAAAGTTTTAATTAATCCAACTAGATCAGCAAATATATCTGACTAGCTCACAACACAACACAGCTTTACAGCATATTGTGCTAGAGGGGTAAACAAATCTTAGATAAAAGATAACCCTGAAGGTATTGTACCACTTGGATGGAAGGGGCTGGGGAAATTGCTCGTGTTTTTCTGTTCTGAAGTTTCAGAAAGCCAAGTGAGTGATGTAGGCCTGTGTCTGCACAGAGATCATTGGAAATCTGCAGGGCTTAATTTTATGTACTCATGAGATAATACCTGTGTGTAGCTAACATTCAAAAGGGAGAGTTACCCAAGTCAGTCTGGCCAGATACCCGGGTAAATCCTGCCTGATTTCTGTGGAGCTGTGCTTCTCAGTGGGTAAAATGGCTGTTTTCTGTTAAATCTCGTTAATATTGGCCTACCTTTACTTGCAGGCAAGTGCTGCGGTTTATAAATCAGAGTGTATGGAAAGTTGTTAGGATGGGCAGTGGAGTGAGGAGACAAATTGTTTTAGGAAGTGTCCTGTTGTAGAAAAGTTGAATCATATCAGTAAATCAGGCCTTAAAAATATTTTTTTCAGGTCAATCAAGAAATTTCCTTGCCTAAATTTTGTTAGGTTGGCTTTTGGAACTGAAGAACTGCGTGACATCATTGCACATCCAGAGAGGCTGATGTGGCTTTTGTGGATTTTGTGTTGGTTTTGTAAAAGAAAGAAAAAGCCCAAATCTTTGGAAGGCTTCATTATTGCATTGCTGCCTGTGGTACTGTAACATTTTTGGTGGCACGAAGAGATATCAGGTAATTGAATAAAAGTTGACAAATATTAGTTCTTGGTTTCTCATTGCTTCATTTCTGTAGGTCTGAGGTAGTACAGTGTAATGTTCCTCTTGAAAATACTAAGGGCATTGAGGACTAAGCCAGCACGTCTCATGTCTCCCTTCATCATTCCTGCAGCTTTTTCTGCAAGAACTTTGGTAGAATCAGGAAAAACCTTCCACTGCTGGAAGCATAGCCTATGTTGAGAGTATGACTGCAGGTTCCTCCTTAAAGAGCTTTACCCCTTTCCCTTCAATTTGGAGGAAGGACAGGGTAGCATCCAAAATGGCATCTCTCCTCTGGTTACCTGCTGTACATCCCTGCCAGTGCTAAGTAAAAAAAAAAAAATAAAAAAAAAAAAAAAAATCCAGTTGTACTTTAGTAGGAATATTTTGGTCATGAATGATTAAAACTAGTTTTCTTCCATTGGCCAGCAGCCAGCATGGATTTGTCAAGGTGAGTTCATGTCAAATTAATCTGATTTCTTTCTTTGACACATAACTGCCTAGTGAATAAAGGGAATTTAGTAGACACAATATATCTGAACTTTTGAAAAGGCTTCTGACACTTTTCTACATAGTGGACTCATAGCAAATGAGTGAAAGGTGATCTCAACACGGTCATAACAAAGTTGGCAATAACTGACTGAAAAACCTCTCTCAAAAAATAATCAAGGGCTTTGCTGTCAAGCCTGGAGGGAATTGCCAGGGAAGTCTTTGCCCCATGTGTGATTTTATTCAATAGTTTCATTAGCCGAGTTGAGTGACGGAACAGAGAGAGTATGTCAGGAGAGTTAGGGGAAGGGTTGCAAGTGGTTTAGATGACAGCATCAGAATCCATAATGATCCTGGTAAATTGGAAAGGCAGCCCAAAATGAGCAAGGTGAATGTTAATAAAGACAAGTGCAACGCACCACGTGTGAAGAAGCACAATATAGGGAATAACTGTCTCTGCTGCTGTGAGGCTGGAGAGGGTCCTGAAGGAGAAGGGCGGGGGAAGTGGTGGGCAACTGCAGACTGAAATGTAGCTCATCAGTGGGCTAAAACCTGTAAATCTAGCTCTGGAAAGTATCAGGAGCAATGTCACAGGCAAACTGAGGAAGGTATTTATTCTGCTGGGGTTAGGGCTGGTGAGACATCTTTTTTACATTGGTTTGGTTTGTTTGATAGAGGGCTTTAAGAAAGCTGTAGACCAGCTGGAGAGAGAGGAGCTCAGTAACAATCTGCTACAAGATGCGATCTCAGGGGGACAGTTGGTGGAACAGACTTTGGTTTAAGCTGATGGAAGGTGAAGGGGAACGTGAAGATTGACTTCTACTATGGAAAGAGTGTGCTTGAAAGGTAAAACAATGTGGGTCCTCTGTGTTCGCTGAAGGGCAGTCAGGTCAGTTAGGAGGGCATGAAAGACTGATGTTGGTAACAGGTGTTCCCAGCATCAGTCCACCAAAACTTTTCAGCTGTGAGTGGATTCAGACCATGGGCAAAGCAACCATCAGATTTGGTAGACTCTGCTTCATCGATGACTATTCATCAGGCTTGCTCCAGGTATCCTTGCTCCTGCCTCAGTGTGGAAGTTGGACCAGGCAATCCCTTGAAGTCCCTCCCCACCCTGCACCTGTCTGATATTGCAGGGAGAGTAAAGTACAGCTGAAAATCTCGTGGTTAAGCAAAGCAGAGCTAGCAAAGCTCGCTTTCTGTAGATGGTTGACCATCCGTTAATGTTCAGTGATGTTTTATGGTTTGTGATGTAGTGGCTGCATGTTTGCGCTTCATATTCACCCTTTCTCACTTCCATTTATGAACTGTAAAATGTGCATGCGCATGCTGGGATACATTTATTCTGGGGAAGTTCAGTTCCCTGTGGAAATGCTGTTGCCATCCAAATCGTGCGAGGCATTGAGAGATGAATGGAGTGTCTAAAACAAAGCTGTAGTGGCATTTTTTTTCTCAAGTATGAGGGCTGCATGGTGACATTCATATTGTCTAACATATTTGGAAGCCATTGTTTGGAGCTGACCAGTCTTGATTCAGTTATTTATGGAAGAAGAACCTGTTCTCACTGTGGGTCTGAATAAAGTCCATCTGCAGGAAACAGAGGGAAATTAATTCCAGTAGAGGAGTTTGACTTTATTTTGTCATTGAAAGTCCTTTGTACCTTAATACAATTCTCAGATAAATGTTCTTGCCTCAGTGTTTTCATCAGAATGTTAAGAAATTAAAAGACTTACACTAAAGAAAGAGAAAATACTAATTTTATTGTGGAAATTTTATTTCCTCCCTCTTTCCTTCCATCTTTATACCTTTAATTTCTTTTAAAAAAAAATTAAAAAATCACATCTTTTGGTATTCCACACTGGAAGAATAATAGAAAGATGGAAGCAAAATCTTCCTTAAAGATTAAGAAAAAAAAGAGAGATTTGGGGGCAATTTTCTCACTTTCAATGATTTCCCTCTTTTTCCAGGGGAAAATAAGCAAGCAGGTAAAAGGAAGGATACCAGCGGATAGAAAAAGATATTTTTTAAAAGTTGAAAGATTACAAGCTTTTATTTTGTCTACATTTCTGTTGCATAACAACATGAAAGATTTTCTAATAGAGCAGAATATTTAATTTCTTCTAAAATATGTCAGGAAAATTAAAGCATATTTCAAAGCTGTACTGTGAAGTGTAATCAGAATCAATATAGGGCGAAGCTGATGGAAAAGAGATTAGAAATATCTGCCACTGATTTCTACATGGTGATGTGACAATTAGAGATGGCTTGGAGATTGAATTCCTCTGGAGGAAAAAGCTCAGCTCTGTAGAAATGGCATCGTGGCGAGTTCTGTGTCAGTTTTTTCCTCAGTGGAAAATAGTCAGTTTTGAGGTAAAAACCCCTTAAATTGGATCTTTTCCGAAGCTGGAACACTGAAGGTAGCAGTCATATCCTTGTCCCTTCCAAATTTTTGTTTGTGTGTGCACACGCCAACAGTAATGGGTAGCAGCAAGGGAAAGACTGTCGTTCTTGCAATGTGTTGCCAGGGTTGAACAGCCTGAAAACACAATCATTTGTCGTACAGGCAAACATCATCTGCCTTTGGGTGGGGTGTTGCATCCTTTAAGTCTCATCTCTTGCCTCATACGCGATTGAATGATGTTAGGTTAAAGGCTTAGAGGGGCAGAGTGAGGTGTGATGAATTCTTACCTATTTTTTGAAAGCATTTCATCAGGTCCTTTGGTCCTTCCTGAACTGGGACCTTAAACATGTGGTGTGCTTTAAGCACTTGAATAGTCCCACTGACCTCGTTGTTGCTTAATGGGAGCTTACCTTTAAGTGTTTTTCTGGCTGCAAGCCATAATGAAAGGAACATTTCTGACGTTTAGGTTTATGGGTGGATCTTCCCAATATAGTCAGGAGGGAATTAGAAGGATGAGTCCCATTTGAAGGTCGCTAGGACTTATGCCTGAAATTCATCTAGGTGTATTGTAAAACCTTACCATTCATTTCAGCAAGGTCCTGTGTATGGAAATTATTTTTTTACGTGATATGATTGAATGATCACCTGTTTGGTAAAGACTTGGGAATAAGCTATAATTCCTTTATATGGTGAAAGGACTAACTTTATTTGCCCTTCTTCCTCCTCCTTGACCAGAAACATTTCAAAGCGTGTAATCTGATGGATGTTTCCACTCCATTATTTTGAATAGAAAATTGAGGCATAAAGAAGGTTACTACTGTGCCTCATTAATGCAGACATTTCTTGCTCAAATTGATAGTCCACCTTACCTAGAGGAAATATAACTTTCTGGTTAATCAAACACAATCTTTCTATAGTGGCACTTGAAAGAAGGAAAAAAAAAAGGGCAAGTCAGTAAGGTAAGAAGTTCAGTGAAAAGCTGCTGGCACCAGTGCCATATCAGAAAATATTGAAAGGCTGGAGGATGCAAGTCTGAAATAATTAAATGTGGGTGAAGATTGGCCATGCAAGAAGGAGCTTGTAATCAAATCTCCTTGTCTGCAGATGAATGAAGTGAAGAAGGGGAAAACAACTGCGTGAGATGCCTACAACACCCATGGCATGGTCACAGCCCTTTGGAGGTCCCTGGCCAACCTTCCCTTTCCCCATGCACTCGGTCATTTTAGCAGAGAGGACTGTTTAGTGACATGCAACGCTGTCTGTGTGGTGGTGTGTTGAGCCCTATCACATGTTTCAGTTGCAGCAGGGGCTGAAAGCTGGTCCTGCTGGTGTCTTGTGGGACCTTACGGGAGCTGATGTGGTTGGTGCTGCTGAGTACCTTGTTCTCTTTCTGTTCCTTGGGTAGGAGCAGGCAGGTGTCCGTGGTTGCACCCGTGTTGAGGTTACTCCGCTGTCTCTTCTGGGATGTTGACGGGTAGCATTGGCTGTTAAATGGGATTTTAAATGGCAGAATTGATTTATCTGAAGTGTTAGTCTTAATGTAAAAATAATAAATCTTCATTAATATTTTTCAGGGATCATAACAGATGGATGTTATTTGTGTTGTGTTGATGGGCTTTGGAGTAGGCTTACAATTTTAGGAAGCTAGTGACTTCCTAGATCCCACAGCATACTTTGGCCATTTTAGGGGGGGGGGAAGTAGGAAAAAAGAAAAAGCTTCAGAGTGGGACCAGCACTGCCACTGTTTTACGTGTTCTACCAACTGCTAAAGGAGCAATCCAGGAAAACACAAGCTTTAATCAAATTTCTGTGTAACCTGTTAAAAAAACCCAAACAAACCCAGGAATATCAGAAAATATTACTGAATTAAACCCTAAAGTGCTTTGCTAAATGGAGGACTTAATGATAAATACTGGGGCCGTCCCAAGTAAACTACTCTCTAGCTATCTTTGGAACAAGTGAGATTTAAACCCCCTTGCGTTACAGACAGAATAGCAAGAAAATTATTCATATGGTTTAATAAACATGGGTGTGTTTTTGTTTAAATGCTTTATATAAGCAAGAGAAGCCGTTAAATACTTCTAAATGTTTGCAATATTAGAAGCGGTGATTAGAAGCTTTGGAAGGAGTTTAATGGAAATTGCATCAGCGTTGAACACCCACACAAACACACAGACTAGGAGGGACAGGAAGCTGAGCTGAGCAGATTTGATCTAGACTAATTAGTTAGACTGTTGTTGTTTTTACATGCTATTATTGATATGCAAACACACTGTTGAAGAATTAGTAATCTAAAACATTGCAGTTCATTAGAGATTTAGTGGTGCTCTAATAGCCATGCTCCATCTGGATGGTAATAAGAAATAATGGACCATAGAGGAGTTATGCATCCTCACCTTACAATCCATTTTCAGCCAACTGAGGAAGAACAAGGAGGATGTTTGCTGAAATATATCACTTTGCGATTATAAATGCAAAGGGAACAGAGTCCTGTGTTCTTTATCTCTATGCCAGATATTTATTCCTTTCTTTCTTCGCGTGCTGCACAAATATTTCTAACCAAATTACACTGTGGATAAAGGCACATCATCCTGTCAATATGACACAGACATCTGTGCAGTGCCATGACATTTGTAATGGTTTTTATGTTACTACAATAAGAATGTCAGAATGAATCAGACTTTCTCATCGTTTATTGTCTTCCAGGTTATAATAGTAGCAGCAAAGCATCTTCATGTATAATGGCAACACACATAATGGCCGTTGTTAACTAATGTGTTTTCATATGTACATGAAAAGGAGGAGTTGTCAGTGGTGGTCTCTTAATTGGTAGCATTTAGCAGAGGAACAAGAGCTTTTGGGTAGAGATGTCTAAAGGTTAAGGCTGTCATGTAGGAATGTGAAACCTTTACTTTCATTTCCAGATCTGACATTTGGTAGAATTGTGAAGTTTGGCATTTGATAAATTTTGTGGTTCTTTTTTTGTTTCCAAACCTATGCATGATTTATTGCTTTAAATGTTAAATGGTTAGGGTCAGGAACTTCACATGTTTTTGTACCGTGCCTACCAAACAGTGTTCCAAGTTATGGGGAGCCAACAGAAACAAATGAAAATGTTCCAGGAATCACAAAAAAAGGAGTCTGACTGCACTGAATTAGTCTGAATTTCTGTAGTTGACTTCATGTAACTGCTTCAGACCATGGGTTAAATTCAAACAGTGCAGGAGGCATTTAATTTTTATCAGTCAATGGTTTAAAAGCTCAGGTGAATGCAGAAGCAATTGGGGGATACTGTCCATTGCTCTGGCTGATTTAGTAGCCCACAGTCAGGTCATTTCATGGTAGCCAAAAGCTCATGCAGGTCTGAACCACAGCACTTGTGGAAAGAAATTAGATGAACCTTGTAGTTCATCCTACTTTAAAAAAGATAGCAAGATAATATATATATATATTTTACTTCGGGGAATGCAGCCTACCAAATAGGACTGGAGGCAGTTCCTTCTACCACAAGCAGTATGTTCGATGGTAAATAGTTCCAGGATTAATATAGCCAGGGTACATGGGAACAGTACAGATTTGTGCTGAAATTAGTCCCCGTCTCTTTCTTCTCATAAGAATGTGATGAGCATATGTAGGCATAAATGCAACAGTCCAATATATCCTGACCTTTTAAATCGATACATTAGCATGGCAACACCAACACTTCTTAGTAGAATGGCAACATATATATGGCTGACATGACAAAGTCACAACAGGTATCTGCTATAAATCTACAAAAGATTTGGAAGCCCCATCATAGACACTGGAAATGAGAATTGTTTGGGATATTAGGTAACATATTCAAAACACCGATACCGCTTTGGGGATTTTGTCACATTCACTTTCAGAGAAATCTTGGCTTTTACATCACATTCCCTTCTTTCCCATTGCAACCAACCTAAGCATTTTAAACTAGTTTAGGATCTTCTCTTTGCTCCCTTTTTACCCCTATCCCCACCCCAAAAAAATAAAACAACAGAGAAATGTTAGTTATAAAAAGGAAAAATGAGATAACAGCTATTAAACAGGCAAGATTAGGGTAAACCATCAAGCCATTACTCTGAGGTCCCTGACTTCTGAGCACTAGGTCTTGGAGTGCTAAACCTTAATAGTAGATTAATGTAAGACACATTTTTTCCATAAAGAGCAAGAAACCAATTTAAGATCTGTTTCTAGTTTTTTAATTCTGATGATTTGTCACTGGTTTGTGCTTTCTGCGGGGAATTTCCTTGGTTTCTTGTTCTTGCAACCTGTTTCTGTCTGAAAAATTTTGGAGTAACCTTAGGGAAAAAAAAACCATAAGGTCAGTTCTACTGTAGATGAACAAACACGTTGGCTTTGAATACATTTAATATTGGAAGGATATTTTCAAAGTTTGTATGTATATTTTATCCTAATGTGATCAATAATTGCATCACATTTGATCTTCTGCCTATAGCTGTTGTTACTCTTACATGTACTTCCAAAAATGAATGAAGACGACTGTATTTTTCATGTAGAGCTACAACAAATGAAAAGCAGCCAAACTAATTTGCCCTCAAATTTCCTAAACACATTCACCTTGACGCTGGAAAATATCAGGCCAAAACAAATTTGTCTGACAAAAGGAAGTTAGTTTAGAGTGGGAGGTGAAACTCTGTCTCAGCTGGGAAATGCACTGTTCACTCTGCAGATAACAGTTTAACTCCTTTTCTTACTCGAAATTAAATATCCTTATTTTGGTAAAAAAACACATTGAATATATATTTGAGAGACATAGTATTACCTTGCTTCTATTTCCTGCCCCAAATAAAATCTGACAATCAGCTTTATATTTATAATATCCTCTTTCCTTCATTTTATGGTCGCCTCACATTCAAGACACCTAACTAAAAATATCAAGAAATTTAACATCCTAGTCAGAAGATCTGGTTGGAGAATTGTCATGAAATGAGAACAAAGTTAATTTTTGACAAAGCCATTTCTTAATTCCTATTCTTAGATTCTATGACTTCATTTTAGAACCTAGTATAAAACAATGGACTTTACTGAATTCTGTTTAGGTAGTCTAGGTATCTCCTGTATCAGATTGAGATGTTTTGACAATTATTCCATTGGTTATCCTCAGGGACTCTGTCCTCATATGCTGTTTTTCTTGAAATGGTTTCTGTGAAGATGATAATTAACTTTTTTCCTAATCTTTTCCCCCCAACATTGCTGATGTGGCACAACTGTTGACCTGGCGTGCAGCTAGGTAGTTACATACAGCTATAATTGGAATAAGGCCATCTATGCTGTCCCAGGGTAAAATCCTGACATAGTTTTTCTGCTTATTTTCATGTAACCAGAACGTTACCCCTGTTGTCTTGACAATGAGGAGAGGCCTTCAGGATCCATAAACTCACCTATGCAACAATGTATCTTGCTGATACTAATTTGTGCTCACTTTTCGAGACAAGGTAGAGTGTGTAGCGTGTTATCCTGGAGGCTGGTTTACGTGGCATCTTCTCATTAGAACAGGAGGACTCTTCACCCCCCATTTTCTTTTCCTTCTCAAAGTCAAGCTAGCTTTAGTTAGGGTGTACTTACAATGTTGAGATGTGAAAGTAAGGATCTATCAACTCCAGAGTTATTTTTTGTGACTATTAGTAGCATCTGTTTGTATAGGCAGAAAGTGAAGCCTGCGTTGTGCATCACAGTAGAATATGGGGTTGTAAAAAACCCAAACCACTCGTTTTGTTATGAAATTCTCCATTCCATCTCATAACATAGTGGAAATAGCATGTGAAATAATTGCTGCTAATTAAACCTTCCTGATTTAAAACCATTTCCATAACCAATTAGGCTAAGTATGTAGCTGAGTGTTGTATGGGATAGTTAATGAAAATATTTATGTGCATGGGCCATGGTAAAATTAGAAAAGGTTGAAATTAATTATGGTCAGGAATTTTTCTTCCTCTTCTCCGACCCTGAGTATATAAATGAATTGGGATGTGAGGGCTGGCAATGAGGTTTGCTCCCTGTATTTCTTCATGCTACTAGAGGAGAAATTTTCTGCTGTCATCTGAAACATTTATCTCAGCAACAGGCGTATTTCCTTTGGGAGGTTAGTGCTCTGTGTTCTTTATACAGGATAAATAAGCTTTTTCACAGAATTATGTTGTCAAAGTCTTTAAGTACAGAGACATTTAAAAATATATTAAAAAATCACTTTGGCCCCATTTCATAGCAGTCATTCTGTTTGCTTTGGCTTTAATCTTGCCCATTTTTCACTGGAAAATTTGATGCACAGTTTTCCCACAGAAAGGATAGACTCCCACCTTCTCATAATCAGTACATACACAGGATTCCATTAATCAAGCACTTAGCAGAGAGTGCAGCAAACTTACTTCAAAAAGCAAGGTGTCCCACTTGACAAATCTCTAAGGATTAAGGAAATATAAGAAGTACCAAATAGCTGTGCTAAATTCTCTGAGGAGGAGGACTCGGCTTGCCTCTTCCTTCCAGTGATGGCATTGGCAGAGCTGATTTCTGTGTGCTTTGTGTGGATCCCGGAGATTTCATCTCTGCAGAGGGTGAGCACAACTGTAGGTAGAGATGGTCCAAGGGAAAAATGGCAGACAAGTGTGGTTTTCCTCATCCAGAACTTATGGAGGAAGAAGGGCACAGATTTTGGACTGTCAGTAGTTACCTGGGTTCATGCTAAAACTTTGGGTGAAACTGGAACGGTCATTCTGTGCAAGGGGCTTGTTTGCAGTGGAAATGTCTTCCTGGAAAGGACAGTACACTTTTATTTTAGGTCTCAGAAAATTTCTGTAAGTGGAAGGACCAGTATAGTCAGATTGAAATGTTTTATCTGGAGATTTTATTCTGTCAGTTTCTTTACTGGCCTGAAAAAATAACAAGGTGGGGAAAAAAGGGAAAAAGAGGACTAGAATCCTCTGCTTGGAGCATGCAGGAGGTGAATTTCAAGGCACTTTTTCCTCCTTCCCCTTGAGAAGTTTATTCCTTGACCTCATGGTTCTAATTCCATCATAAATTTTATTCATTGACCTCGTGGTTTCAATCACTTTGCTAATTCTACTCCTAAGCTTTGGGCTGAGTGGGGGTTTGTGTCTTTGAATCTGGTACTATGCCGCCTTAGCTTGTTTCTGGTTAAAGGCTGAAGTGGGGGGAGGAGAATTAGAAGCTGCTTTTCTGCACATACCCAAATATATTGCAAGGGAGAGGCAACGAGTTCTAGGCCCAGAAGTTATCGTGAGACATTTATGGTAGGAAATGCAGGCAAGCAGTTGCAAGTTACCTTAACGTGGGTGTCATTGACATAGATGAACATTAAACTACTCTTAAGATGAGTCTTGTGAACTTGATTATCATATTATTGCAATTATGTCCTCTGGGAGGATTTGCGTTAGGAAGATTTGCAAATGAGTTGGACGTTCAGGCTCAGAGAGTTAAGAGGAAGGTTTGGGTGTGCTTTGCCTGTGTTTGAACCCAGTGAGGAATATAGATTTACTGACCAGCACATAGCAGAGGCTGAGGATGGAGAGATGAAAGGCTTTCCATCCTGTCATTTTGCTTCTTTTGAGTTACTCAGTTTCCCACAGTGCATCAATTTTTAAATGGAGACTTTAATCTACAACATTTTAGCCCCTCTCATGAAGAGATTTTTTTTTCTTTACTTTCCTTTTTTGCCAGTTATGTAAAACCATCTGCTGTTTGCATTTTGTCACTTTGAGTGCTCACTCCCTTTCTTTATTCTTGTTCCCTTCTGTCTGTCACTCTACAGAAATAGTCATGTTATTCAGAAAGTTCATTTAAAAGTTGCTCATTTTTGTCTGTGGCAAGTCCTTTTGCTGGCAGCCACAGCAAGGCATGTAGGTACTGTGATGTCCTTCTGTACTTGACACTAAGAGTTGATTTACCAAGGGCAGGATGGAGTGCAGGCAGCTGGGAATGGTACTGACTCCCAACACCCACATTAGCAGTCTTGCAGGGGTGTGCTGTTGTGCAGCTGTGGCTTAGAGATGGTTTTCAGGACAGTCTTGAACTCAGGGTGTTTGTAGAACTTGTTTGCTGGGCCCTGTAGTGATCTGGTTTGTGTTTCACCTTCTGGATAAGATGTAGAGGGAAAAGGCTACTCTGAGTAAATGTGGGATTTGATGCTCCACTACTGCTGAGAAATGATTCCTACAGACAGCAGGAAGATGTTTTTCAAATGCTGATTTAATTTTTACTCTTACTTTGCTGGAAAAACCCTAGATTACTGCTCTACAGTTTTTTCTGGTTTTAGCCCAGCTTTTGATCAGCTATAGAGCTACATGGTAAAAATGCTGACAAAATGTTCATCAGGAGTACTGAACAAAAAAAAAAGAGGAGGAAATGCATTGTCAAAATTGTTCCTGAACAGCTTCCTCTTCCTTTCTACCCCAGTGATTCCATTCCCTAGAAGCTAACTCACCTAACCCGGGGTAAAATTCCTCAGTGCAAATTATCATTACCATTGTTATTTGAATAGCACCATGTAATTAAAAAGACTCTGTCTGCTAATTCTCCACCTCTCATTTTTTTTCCCCTCCCTTCTTTAAATATTTAAATGTCAACTCTGTATCCACTCAACAGTCTCAGCACTTTAAATATTAAATACCTGAGAGTACATTGACTTCAAAGATCAGGCATTGGGACAGCTGTAACGCCAAAAATTTTGGAAAAGCTAGTCAAACCAGGAATGTCAGCGCTCCCTACATTTTAGTATCAGTCTTAGTTTTGTTTCATTTGTTAAATGCAAAAGCAGTGGTGGTGTCAGAGATAACAGAAGCCCAGACCTGATGTCAGAGGTCTCATCTGCTGGTAAAACTGTCCACGTGTTTCTGATATTGCTGCAAGTGCTGTTGAGTTCCAGGATGAAGCCCCATGCTCATCTGTGCTCAGCAAACACCGACGCCTCAGCTGCGTCGTAACCAAGGCTTGGCAAAGTTGCACCATGTGGATGCTCAATTTGTTTGGCAGTTTTGAAATTGCCAGGCAGAGAAGGCTCAAGCAGGAAGATAGCATTATGTATGTTGGAAGAGTGGTTATGAGAAACTGATGTCAGGGCAGGGGCGGGGGGGCTTTGTCTATGCAAAACCTGAAACAGGGAAAACAAGTGTTTAGCAGGTGGTTGAGGTTCATGGGACACTTGTGGTGTTTGTATGGCCCAGTGCTGACACTGTGGCTGTCCTGGGTTAAGGACATCTTTCTGACCCAGCTTGTGGAACGAGGGCTGGACTGTCTGTCTTGGTAGGGAAAGGCATACCCCTATGTCTTTCATAAGACGTGTATGGGATGTATACATATGACACTATACATTGGGCAGATGCAGACCTTCTCCATGCATGCACAAGCAGAGTGGCTCTTTAACCACATTCCCTGTCAACTGTGAAAAGCTGAGGGACTTTTTAACCTCTTACCTAAAATGGTGTGATAGAAAATGGAAAGACTGTTTCTGGAGCAGTGAGACACAGTCTCAGTCTTACAGTGAAAGGAAGAGAGCGCTCCGATATGATGACAAAACCGTAAATGCTGCATAGCCTGATGTCAAAGTAGCTTAGATAATTTCTTAAATATGAAGATGAATTAAAATGGACTGTATTTGTAGTCTGATGGAAGTTATAGCTGAGGTATGCTGGAGATCTTGTTTTAATTCCGGTTCTCCAGGGTGTTTCTCAGCCCAGAGTTTTCTTTACGCTTTATCTTGTGGCAGATGCTTTATAGGCATTTCAGTCACTCAAGCTGCTATATTTAATGCATGTATTACTGTTAACACAGAAGGTGTTAATATCCATAATTATGTTTCCGTTGAAAAAGCCAGCAACATTTATTCTAGCTTTTTATCTTTAATGTGATTGTCAAGATTTTGCTATTTTGGAGAAGGAAATTATGACATGCAAGACACCTCAGAGTAGTAATTCCATTAGAGCACTTTCCAATTCCTTAGCTATGGCCTTGGCTTCTTTAATTACCAGAGAAATTTAATAGATATGTATCCATCAAAGGAAAGCAGCTTTGGAGTGTTACCTGAAGACAAAATAAATACCCACTTTTCTGTTACAAGTGGGAGTAAACATGGACAGCTGAACTGGATCCACAGGGTCTTCTCCAGGGCTTTGCTTTGAATGATGAACACCAGAGGTTACAAAAATGCCCCACCACAGCAAATCTTCAAAGCAGTGGCTGAAGCTACAAACCTTCTTATAAATTCTAGGTGCCATTTACTTGCTTTCTGGATGGGAGTGTGGGACAGGAGCAATATGGAACTGGCCAGAGGAGTTGGCCATTGTCTAATGGGTTTCTTGTTGAACACAGTGGGTATCCAAATGCTGGAAATCTCACGAACAGAAGCTTATAAGGCAGGGTGGCTACCAGGATCCTCTGCCCATCTCAGACCCACCACCACAAATGAAGTTGGGAGTCAGCAGTTATTCTTTGAAAGGAGCCGACAGGGGTTCACAATGGCTGGGCCACTGCCCTCACCTGTGTATCTGAGGAGAAGCTGGTCATCAGGTTATTTCCGTAGGACCTGGGCAACCATCCTTGGTCTGAGGGATTTCAGTCCTGCATCTTTTACCTTCTAGAGGTCCCAGGTTACCTTCCTAACTTGTCCCTTTTATTGCACCCTGTCCTGGGCTCCTGCCTGTTTCTCTCCCACATGTTCTCTCCCAGAAGAACTCATTCGTCTCCTGTGACCAAGCCTGACCGTTCTTCTTAACTCTTTCCCACATCCACCTAGTTTCAGCAGCCTCCACTGTTTGCTGGTGCCTCTGCCTGGTGCTTCCCATATTCTTACCAGATCTGTTGGTCTCTGCAGAAAAGCAGCATTGAAGGTGACTCGAGGATATTTAAATTAAACAGAGAAGCAGCTGATGATTCCGAGTAATTCCAGGGTTAGTCCCCATTGCAACACAATGATGCAGGCACCTGAATTTCCTTAACTTTTCTTTTCTTCTTATGCTGCTGCTTTGGATCTGTTCCATGATGTGCAAAGACACTAACAGTGATCCAGTTTTCACTTTGGAAAGCACTCATCCAAGTGAATTTCTCTGTTCTGAATGGTTATGCTGAAATACCATGGCATGGAGGCAAAGCTCTGTGTACAGACCAGTTTTATCTGCAGTACCCTGTCCTGCATTCTTTTTTCAAAAATTTCAATGACTAAGAATGTTTAATACGATTACATAATCATGTTATGAGAAAAAGTACATTTTTAAATGGAATGCTTCTTCCAAATTTGGTATTTTAAAAGATGTCTTGCTTCTTGAAAAATCAAACTATCAAGATGGTATTTTTTGTGCAAATGCTTGCTACTTTTGCAGGTGGGTTTTGGTATGTTTTTTTCAACTTTTGCAAAAAATGTTGAATACATTAATGTGTAATGGTAAAACATCTGAAAATGCTATAGCCATTTTATTACTCCTTATAAAGAAGGGTGAAAATTATGAGAATGTTTTATATTTGGAAAAGGTCTGCTTTTTGCATAAGTGATAGGCTTTTATTTCTCAGATGGTTTTCACTGTATATTTACTGCTGTTTGTGGGAAAAGCAGCAGCTATAGTATCTTTCTTGAGCAGGGAAGCTGAAAACAGGCAGCTGAAAATAACCACAGTCAGGTGGTTACTGGGGATATGGACAGAGAGGAGAAGGTTGCACCTGTGTTTACCATCCCAGTGCAACTGACTTCTTAAATCTTTGATCACCCAATTTTTTCATTACTTTTCTCAGTCAAAAATAGTGATAGAGTAACAAAGCAAAGCAGTGCTTAAATTCTTTTGCCTTTCCCTGTCATTTCCTCTTTAGTTCTGCTGGTGCTAAAATCAATACACATCTCCCTGATATGTCTCTGAAGTTGCTTGGGGCAAAGGAATCAGTGTGCAGGTTTACTGTCAGAACAGTGTGAATTCAGCACCTCCAATAATGTGGATGATATGAAACAGTCTGGATTTAGACAGGTTTTGGTTTCTCAAAATAGATGGCAGCTTTTCTGTATCGATTTCAAATTGATCATGAAATGTTCATGTAATGAAAGTAAAAGGATTCTAAAACCTTTTTTACCAACAACTGGAAAAATTATTATGTATTGCCAATGAAACCTTATTCCCCATCTTTTATGCACCTTCCCTTTTCTTCCTTTTTTTTCTTAGCAAGGGATTCTTGAAAAGAAATTATGTCAGCTTTTAGGGAAGGACTATTGCAATTGCTGGAGATTGATTCTTCTGATGCCAGGTTTATGTAACTTAGGTCCCAGAACTTCTATTGTCACTTTTCTCTAAATAGAAGACATTACACCTAATATATATTCTTTTTATCTTTTTGTCAATTAAATATACTACCTATAAATTTAGAACCTGTTCAAAATTTTCTTTAGTTAGGAAAATAAAGTACTGGGTAATGTTCTTATTTCTGACAAAGAGCTGGTTACAAAGATCTGGTGAACAGCCTACAGAGCCACTAGTTCATCAGTGACAGTATAGTATTAAGTATATTTTAGATCCACGCAGAGGAAAAAGTCACTGCTTCTCCGTAGATGGGGTGTACTGCCCTTGTCATGGCCTTAACAAAAAGGAGTTTGAATGATTCAGTTTCTATTTGAAATAAAATAGTTGAAACATAGTAAGAAATAGACTTGCTTCTGAAAGACTGTAATATATAATATGTATTTTTAGTAGTAATATCTAATATGTATTTTTAGTAGTTGATACAGAGAAATACTATTTTTTTATTTTTCTCTGAAGGAAAATGAAAGGTAATACATGGAAGATCAGGTATTGTGTTCAATAGCCTTTCCCAGATGTTGTCTCAATCTATGTGAGAATCATATCAAAAAGAGTTTTCTTCTTCCAGTAATACAGAAAAATCAAGACACTAGGCAAGCAGTTGCTTTCAAACTGCTAGTAATAATTTAGTACTTGATTGTTGTGTCACAGTGGTAACTTGTCTGAACAACCTCATGAGTTTAAATACAAAGATATTCATTGTGGCCCTTAAGTCTGAATGCAAATACAAGCGGAATATCTGAGAAATCCCTTACTAGCAAGTAAACTGGCAGATTATTAAAGCTAGTTAAATTTTTTTAAGGGAGAATATTGTTTCAGCAGAAGAAGCTAATTTGTTAAAGAGGAAGCATTTAACTGGTCTTGCCAAAACATCTTTTAAAATACTGTGTGTCCTCTTCCTTCCATGGTGTCCTGATAAATTCAGTATGGGACAAACTGACCCATCAATTTTGTCATTAAGCATACTTTGCTTTGAGTTTTTTATTCTTTAGTGTTACCTAATGCCATATAAAATAGTGCAAAATGATTTAATTTTAATTCCTATTGCTACAGTCAACACCCACCTACCCCCAGTGTTTAAATCTAAAAATTATTCTTTTGTTCCAGTTTGGTCTCAAAATCAGAGTTTCCTGAGAGAGAGAAAATCTGAGCCATATCAATCTCTACATGTTTTTTGAGTCTAAAGGGGGTAAATATCAAGCTTTGTGGCAAAAAGCAACAACACCACCAAAACGAACCACAAAAAAAAAAAAACACAACCCAAAACAAAACCAAAAAAATCTGAATTTCAAACTGTCCCTGGAAAAGACAGTGGCAAAATTACTCTTTCTAGTAATAGCTGGAGATAGAGTGAAACAGCCTGGCCACCAGCTCAGGAATGGGACCAGACCTACAGCTTTTGTAGTCAGAGATCACTGAAAAGAGCTGTAGATAAAGAAAACTTTTGCTTTTCTGCATTTGTTGGCTCATTTTCCCAGTGAGTATATGGTAAGCTGACTAACGTGCATTTTTGCATGTCTTTGGCAGCTTCCCTTTCCACTGAGATGTTTTTTTTATGGCCGTACTGGATGGTTTTCTGCAGCCTGTTGGCTTCAGTAGCTGTTAATGAGGGGGGGCATAAGGGGATGTGCTCTGCCATGTATGCTGCACTGACTCTGCTCAGTGACATTCATTTCTTTGGTCTTGCCTAATTATGGAGCAATTAATGACTCTATGTCTGCCTGAGGCAGAAGGAGATTTGTGGGGTGGACACAGGCTTGCTTAAATTGTCTCTGGGTTCCAGGCAGGGTTGAAAGGATCATTTCTCATCCTCTACTCAGTCCCTCCCAGTATATGTTCTTTAAAGTACTTAGCACTGGCTGATTGACTGTAGAGGACAAACCTGGAAATGGACTATACATTCATTTTGTGTAAATGAGATGTGCGATGGGCAAGCTCTTACTAATTATAATCAGTAAATAGTAGCTTTTGAGAATTTAAATTTGTTGTTACTTTGGTTAGAGCACTCGGAAAAGTCTTTCATAAATGAAAATAAATACATTCAGTAAATAAATTGGTCCTTGAATCTGGCATGAATCTTCTAAAAACAATAATTAAAAAATAAATTTAATAATAGCTTTATGTCTCTGAAGTGTGAAATGGAGATAACATCAAGAACTTCAGAGGCAATTTCTTATATCCGACTTTTTAGTTTAGATTTTTTAGCTTCTTATCCTAGTCTTGTGGATGAATCATCATCAGCAACAACAAAGGCAGGTTTTATTCAGCAAGTTTGTTAATAATATAAAAATGAAAATAAATTAATGTTTTCTTAACATAAAAAGCTTGGTTATTTCCAATTCGTATCAGTTCTGCAGTATTAAGTACATAGTTTTGAAGAACAGAACCAGAGCTCTAGTGGTGTGTGTAAATAAAAACAATGGGTGTAGCTAATACTCTGTTTTGCTAGCAACTTTCACAAGGACAGATATACTACAAGGATTGTCTGTGCTGTAAATTTCAGACTGCCTTAGGTATGAACTGTGATCCTTTAAATTGTGCATAATTGTCCAGAGTACTGCAATACATGCAGTGTGATCACTGCCTAAATCTTGTTCAAAATGGACTGTAGAGATGGAGCTGTTAATGCTGCTTGGTGTGTATTTAACATGCTTTGGCTTCATTTTGTGTTTTCAGACAAATGTCCTGATTGGAAAGGTCTGGGCCATGAGGTAGGGCAGATTGTGAGGAGATCAGGACTGAGTTTTGGGGTGACTTAGGGGCCAGACAGGAGGAGTTGGGGTTGCCAAAGTTGAGTGGGGACTGCTGGCAAGGACCACTCACCTGGGAGGGATTTCAGCTTCTTCTGGATATCCTTACTGTGTCCCTGCTGTTTGCAGGAGGTCCCTTCAATGCACTCCTCCTTCTGCAGCTGTTAAGAGCTCCAGGGCCTTTGAAGCATCTCAAGCCATTAACATCTGTTCTGAAATTTGCCGTCTCTAATAATATTGCTGTAATTAGAAGGTTGCCTGAAACTTTAGCCTTAGGCTCCAGCTTTTTTTCCCTTGAGCTTGGGTCCCATCAAAGTCATACCTGCCTGAGCTGCCTTATGCTGATGGTATTGTGCCTGTGCCACCTCACTGCTTATTGCTTTCCACTGGGCACTTTTGGTTTGTCACATCGAGCATAGCCTATTTGCCTTCACTTCCAAGACCCTTTGCCTTGCCAGTCTATCAGAATCCCTCCACTGTCAGGGTGGTCCTACCTCTGAGCAGCCTGTGGTACCTCTTCCTTTAGCAGGGACTCATTACATTTTCAGGTAAGTACGTTGTTCCTCATGTTGTGGAGGAGGTTCACACATGGTCACAGAGATGCTAGAAGGACACCTGGAAACTTCCCTTCTTTGTGGGTGCCTTCAAAACATATCATTAGGGAGGCCGTTGTCTATAAGGTCAATCATTGCTGTTGAATTACTTGTGTTTTGCTGTCTGGAAACTTGTGCAGGAGTCATGCCTCTGCCTGGCAGTGCCTTGACTTCTGTGTTACAGTGCAGGTGTAGACATAGAATCATTTAGGTTTGAAAAAACCTTTAAGATCATAAAATCCAAACATAGGTATGGCATGAGTTGAGGCCAGCATGCGGGCAGTCGTAGCTGTTGTGCTACGGGAGCTGCCCATCCTGCTCAACTGAACGTGTGGTGGTGGTGGCTCATGGAAGGTGATGGCAGATGTAGAAAGGTATATTCTCTGCCTGTGTTTTGGCTGAATTTGAGAAGAAAGATGCAGTTGGAGTGTCCTGGTTTGGGCTGGGATAGAAGTACTTAGTAGCTGGTACAGTGCTGTGTTTTGGAATTGGTGTGAGAACAATGCTGATAACGCACTGATGGTTTTGGTTGTTGCTTAGTCATGTTTTCAGTTTCTCAGGCCCTGCCAGTGAGAGGGCTGGAGGGGCACAAGAAGCTGGGAGGGAGCAGAGCCAGGACAGCTGACCTGAACCAGCCAAAGGGGTATTTTATACCATAGACTATCACGCTCGGTATATAAATGGGGGGGAGTTGGCTGGTGCCTGCCAATGGCTGTGTGCGGACTGGCTGGGCATTGGTTAGTGGGGGGTGGGCAACGGTATTGTGCATCAGTTTTCTTTTTTCCCTTCCCTTTGGATTTTACTCCTCTCTCCTATTTATTACAATCGTTGTTATTTTTTTACTTGTTGAACAGTTATTGAATTGTTCTTATCTCAGCCCTCAAGTTTTACCTCTTTCCTGATGCTGCTCCCCATCCCTCAGGGTGGTGGGAGTGGAGCTCCATGGGTGGGCAGGTTAGAGAAACCAAGGAGAGCTTTGTCCTTAAGCCACCGTGAGTCTTTGGTATCCCTACTAACTCTAGTAGGAGCAGCAGGGCAGAAGCTGGCAAGGCAGTTAACTATGATTCCTTCAGCAAAAAGTCCCCTGTGATAAGAGCTTGCCATTTGGCAGCTGAACTAATGGTGCTTTGTGTGACAAAGGTGTGTGGTGCTACAGCAGAACCCCTGAGCTGGAAAACAGGGATGGGGAGCAGAATGAAGTCCCCATAATCCAAGGGGAAATGGTCAGGAACTTTTTACACCAGTTAGACACACACAGGTCTCTGGGGCTGAATGGGATCCACCTGAGGGTACGGAGGGAGCTGGCACAAGTGCTCACGGAGCCACTCTCCATCATTTATCAGCACTCCTGGCTAACTGGCGAGGTCCTGGTTGACTGGAAGTCATCAGATGTGACACCCGTCTAAAGAAGGGCTGTGGAAGGAGGATTCGGGCAGCTACAGCCCTGTCAGGCCGGCCTCGGTGCCGGGGAAGGTTATGGAGCAGATCAGCCTGGGTGCCATCACACGGCACGTGCAGGACAGCCGGGGATCGGGCCCAGCCAGCGCGGGGTTATGGGAGGCAGGTCTGGCTTGATGGACCCGATCTCCTTCTGTGACAAGGTGACCCCAGTGGATGGTGGAAGGGCGGTGGGTGTTGTCCCCCCTGGACCTCAGTACAGCCTTTGACGCCGTTCCCCGCAGCGTTCTGCTGGAGAAAGGGGCAGCGGGTGGCCGGGCCGGGGGTGCTGCTCGCTGGGTGAAAAGCCGGCTGAGGGCCGAGCCCAGAGCGTGGTGGGGAATGGGGTCACCTCCCGCTGGCGGCCGGGCACAGGGGGTGTCCCCAGGGCTCGGCGCTGGGGCCAGGCCTGTTGCGGGGCTTTGTCCCGGTCTGGGCGAGGGGTCGAGGCTCCCGCGGTCAGTGTGCGGGGGGCACCGGGCTGGGGGCAGCGCTGACCTGCCGGGGGGCAGGGGGCTCTGCAGGGGGGGCTGGGCAGGCCGTGCGAGGGGCCCGGGCCAGTGGTGTGAGGGTCACCCCGGCCCCGCGCCGGGCCCTGCCCCTGGGTCACACCAGCCCCCGGCAGCTGGGGCAGGGGGCTGGGAGCTGCCTGGGGGGAAAGGGCCTGGGGGGGCCGGTCAGTGGCCGGCTGGGCATGAGCCCCCAGCGTGCCCGGGTGGCCGAGGGGGCCAGCAGCATCGTGGCTTGTGTCTGAAGCGGCGTGGCCGGCAGGGCCGGGGCAGTGCCCGTCCCCCTGCGCTGGGCACCGGTGGGGCTGCACCTCGGATGGCGGGTTCAGCGTTGGGCCCCTCACTGCGGGAGAGCCATGGAGGGGCTGGAGCGTGTCCGGAGCCGGGCAGGGGCTGGGGAAGGGGCTGGGGCACCAGGCTGATGGGGGGCGGCTGGGGGAGCTGGGGGGGTTGAGCCTGGAGAAGAGGAGGCTGGGGGGGGACCTTCTGGCTCTGCAGCTGCCTGGCAGGGGCTGTAGGCAGGTGGGGTCAGTGTCTTCTCCCAGATGAGGAGTGATGGGACAAGAGGCAATGGCCTCG
This sequence comes from Falco rusticolus, assembly GCF_015220075.1. Classification (NCBI taxonomy): domain Eukaryota; kingdom Metazoa; phylum Chordata; class Aves; order Falconiformes; family Falconidae; genus Falco; species Falco rusticolus. The sequence goes on from NC_051193.1 coordinate 30,914,828, forward strand.
GGCTGTGCCAGGGGAGGTTTAGGTTGGGTATCAGGAAGAATTTCTTCACCAAAAGGGTGGTCAAGCACTGGCACAGGCTGCCCAGGGAGGTGGTGGACGCACCATCCCTGGAGGTATTTAAAAGACGTGTAGATGTGGTGCTTGGGGACATGGTTTAGTGGTGGGCTTGGCAGTGCTAGTTAATGGTTGGATTCAACGATTTCAAAGGTCTTTTCCAACCTAAAAAATTTTACAGTTCTGTAAAGTTTTCCGATCTTGGCCAGTATTAATAGAAGGAGAAAATGTTATGAAAAAAAAATTTTTACCCCTGTTATTCCAATGAAACCAGGCTGCAAGGGCTAGACCATAGATTACTTTTTATGGAGGTGTGCGAAGCTGAGGAGTTGGTGAAAGCAAGGTGCACTGTATAAATTCTTCAGAAAAATCCAGGGATGGAGAAATACGGAGTAATTTTTTACAGTGTCATGGCAGCCAGCTCTACCCAGAGGAGGCATCTTATTAATTAAGTTAAATAAATAGGAATAACATTGAGTAAAATGAAGAAAAACAGCTTAGAGTGATGTCAGGTGAGGGGCAGCTAAGCTTCTAGAAACAAAAAATATGCTATTATCACTTCTGGAAGACTTCAGCAAAGGCTGAAAGAATATGTGGAAAGGAAGAAGAAATGGAGGCAATTTATCAGAAAGTGAAAGAAATTGTGATGGAAATTTATTCAGATAATATGGAAAGTATTCAGAAAACCCCTTAGTTTTGTTGAAAATGTATTTTTATTGAAAACGACATATTTTGAAGAAAAAATATACACAACATTTTTGTCTTACTTTCCAACTAGTATGTCCCTGTTTTCAAGATAACAGAGAAGTCTGTTGCTTATGCTTTTATTGTGCTGTTTAGATATTTTTTTTTAAACTAGAAAGAAACTGGGGAAAAATCTCTCTCTTTGTTTTCTGCTGGAAAGGTTGTTTTAAAATGAGTGGAAATGTTACTTTGTTTTTAAGACTTCACTTTGATGATGGAAAAAGTAGACTATGGTACAGACATTGTGTTTCTACTTTCACAACTACAAATTCAGATTAAGAAAACCCACAGATGTTACTTTCTCTCATTTTTTTTGCTAAACTTTATCCTATTTCTGTAAAAAAACCCCAGATAAATAATAAAATGGGGAATAATAATTTTTAAAACCAACAAATTTATCAATTTTACAAAATATTTCATTCTCAGTTTTCCAATGAAAAATAGAACAGAGAAATTAAGTGACAAAATTGAATAATATATCTTTCTTTGTAAAATGTATGCATAAATGTCAAATACAGAGTGGTTGTAATATTATTACTGTTATTACTAGCACTACTCTTACTACTAATTCTTACTATGAATAGACATGAAGAAAATTAAAATAGCTTCCCAAAGGCCTTTGCCCTGCCTTTGGGAAATTTTCGATACAGATTCTCAGTGGACATGATAGACATACCTGTTTATTGCTGACCCTAAAACTTACTAACATCAGCAGCTACTTTCCGTTGACCTCAGTGAATTATGGACCAAAACCTCTGGGAAAAATGAGTTCAGATTAATATCATTAAGTACCAAAGCCGGTTAGCTTGCTAATTTGATTCAAAGTATTTTTATTTAGGTTAGGTAAATATGTTTTGATGTTATGCTTACTAGTATATACTTGCAGGAATAAACACTTGCATAAAATGAGAAATATGTGAAAGATTGTTTCTCCCAAGCCATCATTAGAGGAGATGAAGAGGCTCTGCTACATAGATAACAAATCTGAATGCCTGCAAAGATTAAAGGAGATACTTGCAATTTGGTCAAACAGCTGTGGGGAATAAAATGAACTCTGTTGGGATCACGTTTGCAAAACTGAATAAAAAATGTAAGGACAACAGCTTTGCAAAGGTAACTACAATTGATAGTTCAGTATAAAATTAATGTACCATACTGCAGAGGCTTGGGAATAAGCAGACTAGAAGACCTGGAAAGTTGTGCTAATATAAATGGCTTGACTTTCATTTTCATTGGGTTTGAAAACTTCATCCTGCGAGGCTTACAACAGTTTCTTACAGAAGTAATCAGTGGTAGGAACAACTGAATGTGTATGATACCTGCAGGTATGAATAGCACTGGCTGGTTTAGGTCATTAATGCAGAGGGACCAAAAAACCTGAGAATACTCTCAAACTCCCTATTCCATGTACAATTCCTATTCTATGTATAATTTAAGATGTCATTGCCCCTAGCAAAGGAGATTAATGGCATACCCGCCCAGTTATTAGTGCCTTGTAACAGCTGAGAAGCAACTGAGGATGCTTCATATATTGGCAAAATAAGTGTGGGGAGAAACACTGCAGTAATTCCTTCAGCTATCAGCATATGAACAAAAAACATCAAAGGCATCAAGACCGCTTAAATTAACCTACCGTGTTCATAGCTGATCTCCCTGTTACTTGAATAGGCAACAGCTGCTCAGTGTCATTAATGGCATGTGTGACACTGGGATTGCCAAACTGGAGGGTCAGACATGTATTTTAGAAATTAATCCTTACTCTTGCTGCTAAAGCGTTAATATTCAAGGGACAGCCCATAATAGTTATAAATGTTGTGTCACATCTTTACATTTTTATTCTGTGAATTCTCTCATTTATTTTCACTGGACTTTTAGGGTTGGCTTAGTCACTCTGGGATAAAATCCAAGGATGAACAGCTTTGCCTATGTTTTCCCTGCTCCTGCTTGTAGTAGAAAGATGATAAAATCTTCCCAATTACTGGGACCTAAGCCATGGTACTAACATAAACCTAAAAAAATGTAAGAAACAGTGCAATTTTGCCCAGATGTTTTTTATTCTTTACCTCGTAGTTCTATCTAAGTGCAGCTTTTCTCCTTTGTGCTGCAGGTCTTTTTTCTGCTTAATCCTGAAATTAGAGTTTCTGGTTTGATATAGCAGTCCCACCACAGAAGCTATTGTGAAAAGGACAGATGAAATTCAGTGTCAGTACATGTAAATCAACACACGTAGGCAAAAAATAGCTAGCTATACCTATACAATAATGGTTTCTAAATTAGCAGTTACCACTCAAGGAAAGACATCTGACTGTTACTGTAGATAGTTCCCTGAAAATATCAGTGCAATATTCAGTGCCAGTCAAAAAAAGGTAAATATAATTTCTAGGCATGTAATTGAAATGCATGTTGTTGCACCACAATGCACAGTTCTACAACAGGATTTTGTAAGACTGAAACGGGTGTCTAAAAGGTGACAAGCATGAAGCATGGAGTGACTTTCTCAGAAGGAGAGATCAAATAGATAAGGCCTTTTCACAACTGAGAAAATGCGGTGGAGGATGGCTTACAAAAATCAAGAGTGGTGCATAGGAGGTGGAGAGGATTACTCACTGTCTCAGAAGGGGAGCTGGGGGTGGCCAATATAAAGGCTAGGGCCACTAGACTTGTAGAATAGCACAACAAAATACTTTGTCACGTAAGATTGTGGCAAGAAAAAACAGAAATGAATCTGTGGAGAGGATTAAATATTCCTGGTGGAGACGTCTGGTCGGTGGCTAATACCTACCATGGTCTGGATGCAGTGGGCAGTTTAGAAATTTAGAATTTAGAAATGGGTTTGTGGAAATCTGGAAGGAGTAGCCCAGGGCAGAGGTGCCCTGTACACCCTCTTTCTCATATTTTTATCCTGGAATGGGCTGCAGAGGAAGGGTTTTGGTTTAGCTGGCCAGTTGGTGTGATGCTGCGTGCCACTTCTGTTGCTGTGCACATCTCTTTACAGCAAGAACACCATCATTCCAAAGAGAGTAACATCACTGCAGCATCCAAGAGCAGAAGTAGTGGATTTTAGTGAAACAGACATTTTAAAAATGCTACAAAACAACTGCAAGGATGTCAAAGGAAAGTAATAAAATGCACTCAATTATTCGCCTCAGATACTCTACAGACGTCAGTGTAATTTCATTGACTTCAGTGAAATTAGTGTTAATGTAGGAATGGAAATGCAGCAAATCTAATTCCAGCATCTCCTTCCTGGAATAGTGAGCAAGAAAACAGAGAGGTAATCAGATAGATACAAGTGCTGATCAGAAGGAGTTGGACAGAGAGGAGGAAAGATCCAGGAGCTGCTGCCAGGAAATAAAGGCACTTTTCCAGTCTCACATAGTCATGGAGAGTTCAGCAATACATGCACAGAGGCTGAAATGAAAGCCAGACTTGTTTTGTTTGTTTTAGTTTGCCAATGTATGCAATCTTTTGTTCTGTTGAATATTCTCAAACCACTTCTACCAGGAGAGCATCAATGACTAGTAATGCTTCCAGCAGGGTTTTTATTCTTGGTATTATGGAGAAGGGAGTGAAGGAGAGCTGTGGTGGTGGAAAGAGGTGGAGGTACTGTGCTTCATACAGCGTTTAGACAGCTCTTGTTTCATTTGAAAACATGTCTGCTTGTAACCTGTGGAGTGATGATGTGCAGTTATTACTCTTGGGGTTTGTGATCCTCTGATAGACAATGCAAAAATATATTTAGGGTGCTGCCTGCCATTTTGCCATGCCATTGCTCTTCAGCAGAACAGTTGCACTTGCAAAGGTGAATGTGGACAGCATCTTCCTAGGACCATATACGTTCTCTCAAGTGTCATAAAAACTACCCAAATATACTGGGATTCAAATTGACATTGTGTAGGAGACTAAACCCTCTCACTGAGTGCATTCACACTAGTATCTTCCCCAAAGAAGTCACTTCTCTGCTGGTGAGAAGTGGCTTCATGGTGGGTGGTGAGTGACAGCAAAGCCACAGACCTGTGACCAAAAACATGGTCCCATTGATGTGTCAGGGCTGGGGGAATGGATGTACTTTGAATATGTAAAGGGTTAATTAATAGTGCTGAGTGCTAAATTAAGAGACCAACATTTTCCTCCCCCCTCCTCCCAGAAGGATGCAGTAGAAAGTGGCACACTTGATTTCATAGAGTATAAAAGTGGGAAACGTGCTTGTTTTTGCAGTTAGGTTTCACTTGGTTATTGACTGTTTTACAAGACAACCACCGAGGAAGCTCTGAAGGAGCTGTCAGGCTCAGTGACAGCTCAGCATCTGCCACTGTTAAATAAATACTGCAATGAAGGACAGGTTCCCAAAGTGGATAATCAAAGCAGAGTAAAGTTAATTCACCTTGAAAGCCTGAAATTATTAGTGTGATTTTTTTATTTTTTTTTTTAGACAAAACCAGCATCATTCCAACAAACCCTGAGAGGTCCAGCCCTGAGCAGCAGCCTGCCCAGGCGTTGCCTTTAGTGGGAGTGGGGAGCAGGCTTCACAGCGGCCATGTGCACAAATGCTCTGATAACATGGAAACCTGGTGCTAATAAATTGGGCAATAAGGGGTTTGCATTGGCCCTGATTACTAGCAGTGTGCTAGGAACTCATGGTTTGGTTCTGTGGAAAATATTCCATTAAAATATAGATTTGTGTGTGTGTGAAGATAATGAATGTTCCGTTTTTTCTTAAGCTGTTAAGACATTTTTTGCATCAAAATGGGATTTTCTTCCATTGTTCAACTTTCAAAGGTTTAAAATCAAAAGACTGGAGGAAAAATGTTTAGCTATGAATTATTTTAGCTTTATAAAACCTGGAGGTGAATTGTTTCAACTTTTTGTGGAATTGTATTTTTCCCCCCCTTGGTTTTAGTGCAAACACTTCAGGGAAGGCAGGCAAATTTAATTTGAGATAGTCTGTCAGCATCACATAGAAAATTCAGGTTAACAAAATTTTGCTCAGCTCTGTCCAGAGATGCTGAATTTGCAGGACTGAGAATTAGAGGGAAGGTGGTTCTGTAGATGACTTAGATGGGTAAGAAACATTATCGTTCAGTTCAATGAGGCCAGTTTTGTAGACATTTTACAAAGCAGAATTATTATGAAAATAACAGGATGCAAACATGACCTCCAAATTTGAAGCTTTTCATATTAACAGGCAAGTACTTTATTTTGTTCCTTTTATTCCTAAAAATACCCTATAATTACATACAAAAATCTATCCTCACACAGAGTTCAGGCTGCTGAATTAAAATACAGAAAGAAGGAACTACCAAACAGAAGCCGCATTGCTTTACCTGCGTTTGCTCTCATTATTTTCAGGTGAATCTTGTATAAGCATGCACTGTTAATGCTAACAGGTGTGTTTACCACACTTCTCAAGGCTACGCCTGTGTTTTATGTTTGGAATCATTTGTCTAATTGTCCCAAATCCATTCTTATTAATTGGGCTGAGATAAAAATTGAATGTTTAATTAAATGAATAAGCAAAGTTAGATTTGAAAGAAGTAGAAAGCATGAGCAGATTAGAAGACTGAAAGGAAAATTAGCAGCTGCAGAGTCTGAGCCTATTCATATTGTATGTTCACCTTTACACTTACATACAGGTGTATCATATGTACATATGTGTATGTATATATGTGTATTTGTGAGTATCTAAAACACACCAACACGTAGATTTATACAATAGAAACTTTTACACTGGCATATGCAGAAAGAAATAACAAAGGAACAGAGAGCTAGAGACATATTTTAGTGCGGTCCAGTACTTTGAAGGTGTGTTTACAAATTTCCTATTATATTTTAACAAGACAGGCAATTTAGATGGTGTTCCTTAGTGTGCAAGTGATGTTCTGGCGTCTTGCCTCCAGCAACATTGCTATCCTGGGTTCATCTTTAACGTGACAAGAGCTTGGTGTCCCACTAAAAAATTCCCTTAAAAATATTAAAGAAAAAAAATCAACAACAGAAAAAAACCCTCACAGCTCAAATCCAACAACAAGCTGTCAAATTGTTTCACACTTGTAATACTGACAGCTGCCAACTTTGCTCAGAGAACTTTTTTTTGGAGATGATCCTTTTGGTTCCTGTGCTTCCGTTCAGTAGTGCTGGAGACCCTTTGCATCTTGTGCTTGTTACTGGTGACAGTTTTGACACGGTGAGGAGGGCACATGGGGTGGGTTTGGTCCACAGGTGTCAGCACTGGCCAATAATAACAGTAAAGACAGCACCCTGGGAAAGCACCTTTCTTATTTCTTTGATGGAGAAAGGAAAGAGAAAGATTTATGTGATGGGTAGATGATTGTATGACAGGCACAATTCAGATTTTTCGGAAATACTAGAGAGATTTGCATGGAAATGAGGCAATGTTGAAGATAACATTCAATGTGGAGAAAATGATAAATAAGGAATGAAGCGAAGTGCTAGAGGCATGGGGTTGCTGGCATTTATGGTGAACATAATTCTCATGTATTCTGGTCACCTTATGCCTGTTCACTTTCCTTCTGCCCTCACGTAATTTCTTTAGGGAAGTGATTGTATTGTAATTAACATTTACCACTGCACAGGACTTCATGCAGCATGTGAAATGCTGGGTTTGGTAAGGAGGTGATGAATTTCTGAAGAAACAGGAATGACGAAGCATTAGTATAAGAAATGCTTTAGCTCATTTCCCTAGTTAGCTATTCTCTGTGTTTGTCATACCATTCTTATAAATGGAAACTTAAATATTCCTCCCCCAATTTTGTCACCACTGAAAGCTGTGACGCATTAAACCAACTTCCACTGCATATGAAATACGTAGAAAAAGTCCTAACTCTGAGCTTCTTACTCCAGAGCTCTTAGGGAAAAAGTTTCCAGGATTAAGGCCCCATAACTACAAGATACGGGTTTTTCAGGCAAAGTGAGGTTTTGCCACTCAGTTAACACAGGGTAATGCTATTTGCCCTGCTGCCTGTTGTGTAATTGCAGCCATTTTCCAGGCTGTGCCTTCCCATAAGATGCCTAACACCTTGAATAATATTGTGAGGGAGAAGCAGACTCTAGCAGACCGAAGACACGTAAAGCTTTCAAGTTGAAAGAAAATGCAGGAAATTGCACCCAGATGCCAAGAGGAGACCACTGAACCTGCGCTGGGCTGTATTTCTGATGGCTAGCACTGTTTCTCAGGTGAATGAACAGAGTGACCTAGTAACACGGGGTGGCTGTGGTAGGGGATGCTGAGCAGGGACGATGTTGCGTGTGAACTGTGATTTCAGGTTGCTTAGCATCTGCATCCTCAGACCCAGGCAGCCCTTGGCCCCTCATCCTCGGGGGGGGCAGGTGTAATTTTGTTGTCTATGCCGTTGAGTAACCTTAGTCAGCTTCAGCTCGTGTCCATCGCTTCATCATGGCTAGAAGCCAAACACACTGTTAGCTGGGAACAATGGTAGCCTTAATTTAAGACTATGTTTTACAGTACCAATTCAGCCAGTCTTGGATTGCAACTGCATGCAAAACTGTAGCTAGTCAGCTCATCACATTTGCTTGTTGGAGAGGCATTGGAGCTTTAAAGTAAACATTTTCCATTAGCTAAGTGCTCTCATGAAAAAAGCTCCCAATTCCACTAATAAAAATTAGTGACTCTACAAGTGTAGTTGAAAGCCCTTATTTTCCTAAAAATTTATGCACAAAGTATGCAAAATGCCTAACTGCCTCCAAAGCAGCTGTTCTACTCTGCTGCGCAAAGTGTGTCCCCTATAAAGGGAAGAACAGAGAGGGTGAATTTCTACAGTTTACTACTGATGATCTTCCTAATTACATAATTATTTAGTTCTCGTCAAACAAATTTCTCGTCACTGTTAACAAGGATTTTACAGACCTGTCTTTATTATCATTATCCTCTTAATTTAGTGTTTGCATTACTATAGTGTCAGGAAGGTTGTTGGGTCAGGAAAAAAGGGGTGAATGTCAGCTGGACCCATGGAGGAGCTGTGCATCTTCTGTGAGTGCAGTATGGGATACAGGAATGCATGGATGGCCACCACCTTGTTGCCCTGGCCGTATGGAACATATGTCTCAGGCACTGTATGTAGAGCCTATAGGCCACAGTGATGATACAATCAGACTGGCCATGGTGTGCATTCACCTAGACACAATTGCATCCAACTGCCCCCTGATTTCAGTGGTCAGATGATTTTGGTGAGAAGTTCAGAGCTGAAGTTCACTGCTGAATCCAGACCTTTGCCCATTACCTTCTCCTCTGCAAAGTGGGCATAACAATGCATTGTTGGGGCTTAAGGGAGGACAAATACCTTGGATTATGTGGCATGGGACAGTACACTGATAAGACTGCAGGGGTAACTGAAGGAAAGATTTTGTTTTTACTTTGGGTACTTTTGGAAGTAAAATTTGAAAGCTAGTACGTTCTGGTGTTGATGTCTCCTCCCTGTAAATGGAGAGTAGTTGTATTTAGGACACTGAACACTGATGTGAAACTGATGTCAGCATTACTGGAGTAGGGGAGTGTATTTTAACAGCACAATATTTACTGGGGCCAAGGATTCAAAATCAAAATTGACCTTTTAAAGACCTGTAAAATCATGGGGTTGTGTGGGTGCTTTCATTAGCACAGTTGGCAGGCAGGTCTGTGTCTGCACGGTGGAGGTGGGAGGCTGAGGCTGCGGGGCAGGATGGCGCAGGCATCAAAAAAGTGCTATGAAACAGTGAAAGGGAGGGGGATTAGAAGGTTTATTTTCTTCCAAGTAATACGCTTTGTTGAATAAGGTTGATGGATTGGGAGAAAGCTGTTTATTGCGGTGGACTGCAGCTCAGCGAGGCTGTAGGACTTAGGAGACGGACAGTGCACTGTTGCTGCCAGGTGTTGCACCCAACAGTGCCTGCAAGCGTTTTGCAATATAATCAAATGTGTTAAAAGTGAGGTGGGAAGAAGTAACAAAACACTGCTCAGCTTTTAAAATAAAAAAATCAGATATTTGAGTTACTGGGCTTATGTCTAATTCTGTCTAGTATAGATATATTTGAGTTTGCATCAAATGTCTCCTGAATGATCTAGCTTTAATATTAATCTAATGGCTTTACAGGAATACCTAATTCCAAAAATTCATTGAAGAAGTTGCAGCTAGCCTCAGCATGCGAAAGTTAATATCCGTATTTTCCCAGGATAGAATAATTTAGGTTGGAAAAGACCTTTAAGATCAAGTCCAATCATTAATCCAGCACTACCAAGCCCACCACTGCACCATGTCCCTAGAGCACCACATCTACATGTCTTTTGAATACCTCCAAGGATGTTGCCACAACCACCTCCTTGGGCAGCCTGTTCCAATGCCTGACCACCCTTTCAGTGAAGAAATTTTTCTTAATATCCAATCTAAACCTCCCCTGGTGCAGCTTGAGATCATTTCTTGTCTTATCGCTTGTTACTTGGGAGAAGAGACTGACACCCACATCTCTAATCTTCTTTATAATTACAGTTTAGAGGCATATTGTATATGCTTAGATTAGTAATACTTTAACACAGAGCAGGCCATAGGGAAAATTAGGTCTCTCAATCAAGCCTTTAGTTCCTAAAGGCAGATATTCCTATCTGGACATATTTAGCATATGGTCAGGATACTAAGAGATCTGAAATGTTATGGGATAATTTAGGTAACTCTGAGTCACATTTTTTTAGAAAGTTCCTTGTTTTTAAACAGACAAAAAGATTTATGTAACACTATTGCTAAATCATTCAAAAATGTTTTAAGTATTTACAAATATAGTAACACGCATTTTATATTAAAAAATATATAACACTTACCCTTGTGTATAATTTAGGGGAGATTTTTCAACACTGAAGTGTAAAAATAAAAATTAGAATAAAGTTGAACCACCTACCTCCCCTTTAGGACTGAGAAAAAATATTTCTGCATCATTATATCAAATTGATCTCTATGAAAAGACTATGAAGTCTCTCTAAAACTGTTCCAGATTTACACACACAATTAAGTAAATGAATGCTGCATGACTGTAGGAACATAACAGGAAAGATCTGGAGAAATGCAAGTCATTAAAGAGAAGGTGAATAAATGCAGTTTGACCTAACCAGTCATTTCAAGAAATTGGGTAATTTTACCTTCAACCTTTGTCCCATCATAGAATCACAGAATGGTTTGGGTTGGAAGGGACCTTAAAGGCCATCTAGTTCCACCCCTCTGCCATGGGCAGGGACCCCTTCCAGCAGACCAGGTTGCTCCAAGCCCCATCCAGACTGGCCCTGAGCACCCCCAGGGATGGGGCATCCACTGCTGCTCTGGGCAGCCTGTGCCAGTGCCTCATCAACCTCACAGTGAGATTTTCTTCCTAATATCTAATGTAAATCTACCCTCTTTCAGTTTAAAGCCATTATCCCTTGTTCTATCTCTTCGTTTTCTTGTAAAAAGTCCCTCTCCAGCTTCCTTGTCGGCCCCTTTAGGTACCAGAAGGCTGCTACAAGGTCTCCCCGGAGCCTTCTCTTCTCCAGGCTCAACAACTCCTTTCTTGTAAACAGACTAAATTGAACTATAGAGTGTGTATATACCTTTAGAGATTTCTTTAGAGGTTGTTTAAATCCTTTTATTGTCAAGAGAGGTACAGTATTTTATTTCCTTCAGAAGCTCGTACAAATGATCTTTACTGCCAGTGCCACCTGCCAAACATAATGAAAATACAGCAAAAGTGAAATGCCCTCAGTCATACTCCTCTGCCATTTTTTTTTTTTTTTAATGTGAAGGGTAAGGTTCACACTTGGCACTTCAATATTTGCTCATTAAATAGGGGTGCTCTGAGAGATCTTTGTTTGTTAATTACAAGCACTAAGGGTCATTGATGGAAAGCCTTAGACGTTTTGAGGCTGAGAAAGGCAACAGCAGCGTTAGATGCTCGCCAGCATGTGCTTGTGTACGTGCCTGCATGTGTGCAACTGTGCACAGGGGATCCCACGTGCTCTGGAGGTGGTTGGTTCACTGAGCTGAGACACCTTTGCCAACTGAGGAGCAGATCTAGCTCACCTGTCTGTTTTGTCCCACCTCTGATGTATTTGCAGCTAATGCAATTATGCCAGCTTGAAGTTCAGTGGGGAAGAGCAAAGGCAGGTACCTTGTATTTTCAAGGGACCCTAACCTCTTCTCTTTAGACCCTCCCAAGCAGAGGACCCTTTCCCTGTAGAGGAGTGTCATAGCAGATGCAAATGCAATGCAAATAATTTTATTTATATATTTATTATTTCATTATCTGTGCAAACTTGTTTTGTTCCGTACCAAGACCTGCAAACCCATAAATACTAGTGGTTTTTTTAAAGTGACCCCCTTTTCTAGGTATCATATAGAGAACAGGGACGGGGGGTTGATTTGCAGAGAGGTGGATTTTCCATGTCAAATTATGAAAAATGTGCTGTCCCCAAAAAAACAGCCAACTGGTTCCAGCAGCTGCCAGCGGTGGCGTAGGGAAGCACCATGAGTGAGGATAGTCTTTGAGGCACAGCTTCAAAGCTGCAAAGATCTAAGGTTCCCTTTAAATGTTTGCCAGAGGCCCTCCATGCAGAAACCTGTAAGGGAAGTGGAATATTTAGATGTCTTTACCATTTCCAGTAGGAGACAAATGATTTCCAACCGAGGAATAATGCTGTTTTGCCTGTGCGCACTCTATCGCATGTAGGCTTGTGAATTCTGGTGTAGTGAGGTACTGTTGGGTAATGGTTTCAGCAATTTTGCAGGCTTAATCCAATGACTTATTCTGTCCTTTATTTCTTGAACAAACATAATCTTTTTAAGTAGAGTGTTCCAGGACCCCTATATTGGGAGATAAAGAACTACATTTTCTCTTCTGGCCGTGTGCTTTCTACAAATTGTCTCTACCAAAGAGCCATTTTTTTTGCAGAGGAGATAACATGTGCCAGTTGCTTCAGGCAAGCTGTTTTCACTATGGCATTCTTAGCTGTTTCCAGCCTGGCTGGTGTCAGAGTTGTATCTCTCTTTTCTCAGCCTTACAGAGCACTGTGCCACATTTCCAATCAGCGTGTCATCTGTGTCATTTGCATGGCCAGTTGTATGCATTGTAATTGCATGTGCAGTCTAGCTGTAGTTACAGGCTTGCATAAATTTTACTTATGCAGACAGGCAGTGTTCTGGGGACAGTTATGGCTTCTCTCTACATTTATAGTCACAGTAATTTGTATGTGCATCTAACATGAGAGGGCAAGACAAGAGATGTTGTACACTCACATACCTGATGAGCTGAGTTCATGATAAATCAACAACAGTTCTTCAGAAGGATAAGGGATGTTGCACTTAGAAGAAGTGATACTTCATCAAGTTTGTCCTACTACAAAAGTCCAAATGAGCAGAGAAAGCTGAAAAAAAGAAGAAAGAAAAAAGTCAGGTGGCATTCATCCATCTAGACTTTTTTATAGTTCACATACTCTTATACTGTGAGTGTTGATATGTAACTGAATGGATACAGAGGTAGAGAAAACCTTTCAGTGTGATATGATACAGCAATCAGTAAAGCAAGGAAAAAATCCTGCTCTTGCAAAAAGCTTTATTTCTGGACTTTACATACTGTATTGATCTGTTGTGTTTTCTAAAACCTGGTGTTCATCTTTGATGCACATTGTGTGACCTTGTTTGATATGATCTGGTGTGTTGAGATGGAAAATCCTAAGACTGATAAAACAATGAATGTCATATTTCTGATGAACTTCAGCATCTAATTTTTGCATGGATGTAGTAAAAAGCACCATGAGAAATGAAAGTAATTTTTTTCTTTTAGGAAACACCATGTTTCTTAAAAAATGCCACCTCTCAAATAGGGGGATGAACAATAGTAAATTAGTATGAAACAGTGGTAAATTAGTATGAAAAAAAGTGAGTTTTCTGGAATGAGGTAGAAATGTGTTGTGTAGAGGGAAGATATTATGCACCAAGAGATGGAAGGCATTTTTTCCTTTTGCAGTGGATTATTTCTTGCCATTTGTAGGCTGCAGTTGTTTTTCAAAAAAGCAATATGGAAATGCATAGCTGCATTCTGCTATAAAGTACCTCCGGGCAAAGATTATTAAAAATGTCAGGCACATTTCTGTGTATTTGATAATGTCAAGAGCAGAAATACTGCCACACATTGGTATTATGAGATATCAGAATAATTCTCTTTTCTGCAAAATCTGTAATACTGAATGGAAGGATGTCATTTTGGGCTTGCTTGCAAGCTTGTTTGGAGGAATAATTACATTGTAACTCAATAAGGCACCTTAAACTTGCTTGACTTTGAGCATCTTTCAGTCCACCACTAGTCAAGACAGAGCTAGTAAAGGTGTCCATTTCAGTTTTTGCTTAAATGCTTTGCCTAATGTAGGCTTCAGAAATTGACTGGTCTTCATCAAATAGTGCCCACTGTATTACACTTTTAATAGTACAGTGAGGTTGGTGCCTTTTTGGTTGGACAGGCTTACTTAAAACCTGTGATTTTCTTGAACATGAGAGGTCATTCTTTGGTGTTGCACAACTCAGCTGGCTGAGCATACCAGTAACGGTGGCATGTTTGGAAAGGGAGAATCAAGCTGGAAGAGAAGGTTTGAGGTAGTGCTTCCTACTCTGCTGTGTCCTTCTCCTGCCCTAGTAACATGCCCTCAACCAAGGGACTTTCTATTGTTCACTAATTGAATTTTTCTCCCTTTGGAATCATTAGTGATGGGCATCTAGAGTTGTCATGGCATACCCAAATCATCTGCTGGGGTTGGCTGTGAAATTGGGCTGTGAAATGCCACTCTGAATCTTTCTTGTGCGTATCTTGGCTGTGGACACAGGACCCCATTTGTGCAGATATCTTTGCCAGGCTTCCCAAGTTCCTTTATTCTCAGTTTCATTTCTTCTTTGGGACTGAGGCCATTCGCTACTCATAGAATGTGCAAGCTGAGTCAATGTTACAGGAGGTCCACATGATTCTTCGGATAGTGCCTTCAAGGTTTACTGGCATGCTGAAGCTAGATTTTAAAATTAGTTTGGATTAGTATAGGATATAAAGCTAAAATGCACCGGCTGTTTTTAAATAACTCCATGTGTGGACATTATCTGTATGACTGATTTTGTAAATTAATGCACACTGAGTAGCTGTATGAGCTGTGTGGGTAAATTCAGTAAATAACTTTGTACATGTATGTGTGTGAGAGTGTGTGCATAAATAGAAATTTTCAGTTTACGCCTTTGCATTTGCAATAATTTGTAACCGTACATAATTTTTTTTACATTATCCTTGAATTATGATTAGCATTTACTGGAGCATACATATTTATTTTTAATTACTTTTGGTTTTTTTCAGCTCTTCTTTATGCAACTATTTTTGGAAACGTCACCACCATTTTCCAGCAAATGTATGCCAACACCAACCGATACCATGAGATGCTGAACAATGTGAGAGATTTCCTAAAATTGTATCAAGTCCCCAAAGGCCTTAGTGAAAGAGTCATGGATTATATTGTCTCAACCTGGTCCATGTCTAAAGGAATTGACACAGAGAAGGTATGAGTACATGAGGTAACAATTTAGATAGGAAGAGTCCATTATGTACTTTCTTTGAAAGAGGACTGTATAACAGCATATAACTTACTAACAATTTCTTAACTGCATGCTGCTCCATTATTACGTTTTGTTTGGATCAAAAATAGGGATGTTTTAAAAAGGACTGTTTTGCTGCTTTCCAAATATGCCTTTATTTTTCATTATGGTGTATGTTTACTGCTTCCCAGTCTTACTCTGCCTAAATATTAAATAATTTTAATGTATTTAACTATTGAAATCAACGGGAAATTGGTCTTCAAATTTGTCCGAGAACATAATTTGGTGTCTAACCTACATCAGTACTAGTCAGAAAAGTATTGGCATCTGTGAGTTGCAGTGAAATGAGTTTGTTTGGCTTGGACCTATGCTGATGCCCAGGACATCGACATGTCCATCAGCATAATTAGTATAGGATTTAATGGCAGTAGAGATTGATCTCCTTGAGCTAAAATCTCTCGACTAGAACGTAAGGCCTTTGATAGGTAGATACAGAAAATGTGATGCTGCTGGCAGCCATGCAGGGTAGAAGTCCTACAGAACTTTAGCCCTCAGAAAGGACCGGTCATTTAAGTTTCTTCAAAAGCTGATTAAAGAAGAAGGTCGTCTTCGGAGAGTGATTCATTGTGTGCCAGGACAGACCATGTGAGTTGTCCTCAGTGCCTCTCTTTCTCCATGATATGTGCAGTAAGTCTGTATAGCCTTGGATATTTTAGAGAGCTGAAGTCAGATGGGAAGGTTTTCATCTGCAATACCTTGAGTGTAAGCAAGATATAACAGTTTTAGGTCTAGATTTTTGGTCAGTGGAGATCAGTGATGCTCCTGTGGCTTCTGTGGACCTGATATGCATCAGTTGAAATTAGGCTTTCAAGCTTCAGTTTCCATGAAGATTTCCCTCCTAAGAGCTTAAAAAGCAAGTGTCCAAGGGAGGGTGAGGAAGTTCATGGCAGATGAATATGTTAAAATGTCTAGTGCTTGCAGAGCTTTGAAGTTCTTGCTTCAGCTGAATCTAGTACAGAGTATGCAATGATGATGCAGCTTGTTCAGATATGCCAAGATGAGGTCGCTACACTGAAAAATATAGTCTTACATCATGCCAATGCAACAGCAGTTATCTTATTAATCATCTGCTGTGGAATATGGTTTACCATCACAAATACAACTATGTTAAGCAACAAAGATTTTGATTTCTTTGAATCTTGTGCTTCAGTATGCCACATTCTTTAATATGTTAACTTCTTATACACTAATACCCTAACTTCCCAATGCTGATTCATAGTGTTAAAAGTGAGCTTTTATGTTGTAAACTACTGTAAATGCATTCAGTCCTATTGTGTAATCTCAAAACCATGTGAAAATTCAACTTTCGTTTGCATTTATCTCCTTGCAGTTAAGCCAGATTCCTGTGTTATTCCACTACAGTTTCATTAAATTTTAATGATGCTTTGCAGTTAATTAGGAGAACCTATGCTTTAATTACTGAAATTTCCTTCCATAGTTTCCGCATGTCCGGTTTTATAGATTATAAAAATGCAGTTAGAGCCATAGTCTTCGACTCATGTTAAGCAGTGTTCTCTGGTCTGTAAGATAGTAGTGGCTGCTTAGCTAGATAATTAATACGGCTGTAAAATCTGTGACTTAGGTTTTTAACAATTTTCCCTTGGTAAAGACTTGCCTAAACTTAGGCCTGGATCCAAAACCTATTTAAAACAGTGGAAGGATTTCAGGAACCTCCGCATCTGGACATCTGTAGTTGCATCTAATCAAACTTCCCAGAAAAGTCCATGTTACAGAAGAACAGAGGCAAGATAAACGTAAGAACTTGAGCACCGGTTTGAATATTTTGGTATTTTGTATCCCTTACAGCCTGCAAGTCTGCAAAAGCAACAGCACCAGCGGCCTGTAGTGCCCGCACTGAGCATCCCTGTGTCTGTACAAGTGTAAGGATCGGGCAGTTTGCTTTCAGCTGCAGAACCTTAGCCAAAGTCAGGATTTGTTTTGGCAAAGGGTGGAAAGCTGTGTCATAGCCAGGCAGCTTTCCTACCTTTGTCTCCACTCAGGAAGGTGTTTTGATGTGCTTCACCAAAACAAATGAGAAAACGTTGTAAATCCCAGCTGAAAAATTATAGAAACAGTGGTACAGTCCCAGAGACTAGCCATGTAGGGTGGATCGTGTCTCTTGCATTAGTTCCTTCATTACCCCTTCAAGCCCTGTTGTAAGACCCTCTGCATTTAAATTGAATCCTTCTGTACTAAGCCTAGAGCAGAAAATGGATGGGAGTGCACTGTAGGGACCTCCAAGGTACACAGGCTTAAGTCAGATTTATTACTGGTAGACACAGTGGGGCTAGTGGGGCTATATTGCACCTGCAGGTGAGCTGCTAAATCCAGAGAGTGCTCCAGCATAGGTTGGAATAGGGGATTATTATCCCAGGTCTTGAATTGCTTCTCTGCACTGCTTTGGCTGACAGCCTGGACGTGACCTTAGGGGTTTCTTCCAGTCTAGTTTTCAAAGCTCCAGTAATGCGATTCTGACCAGTCTGTTGTCTGGATATCTTTGCATCACATGATTTCCCATTCTGCATAATTTTTATGAACTTTTCAATAAGCTTCTTTTTATCTTGCAAAACACGTGTGCTCATGACACATGATAATTAGTGAGGAATTTCTCAACTTTTCAGTTTCCATCAGACAGCTCAGTTTCCATCATCCAAGGATGTTTTTCAACCTAACATACAGCATTACATCCTAAACTGTTCCAAATATATCTGCATTGTCACACTGGAATGTGTTTTGCAACATCATTTGCCACAAATTTGTAACACGTTTCATTCAGTCACTCAGCATGTTGAAATGGCTTTGTTTTGAAATCCAAATTCAAAGAACAAGAAGGTTAATGTACTAACAAAGAATGAAATTTCTTATATGAGTGTTACAGTAGGTTCCTATAGTGATGAACAATCCTAGCAATTTGGTGGAGTAAAAATAAACACGTGTGTGTGTTTGATAATTAAAGATTTTAATATGCTTGGAATTAAAATATAAGTTAATAACTTGATTGGAATTACTGCTGCTTAACCTGTGTAGATTTGTTGAGTCAGATCTCAAATATCTGTCCTTGAATGACACATTCAATGTGTAGTCCCAAAGAAGATCCTGACGAAAACTGGTAAGGATAAGTTCTTAGACAGTAACTGAAGGCAAAGTGGAGGACAGCATGGAGGAAATTAAATGAAGATCTAATCCCTGCTGCTCATGAGAGCAAGCTGCCCCAAACAGAATTTTGTCTTAAATTCCCAGTCTGTTGTCCTTGTATGTGTAAGAGGACTTGTTCTGTCACACTGAAGTGATGGTGCCTTAAGCACACAGTCCTGGCTTCCCGCTTCTCCTTAGGAATAGCTCATCTTCAAATCCTGTCTTCAAACCACAGCACTTCAGCCCGTCTCTGAGTGTTCACAAATAAGGAATTAACAATGACACTAAAAGCATTAGCATATTTATTATTATTACTTAAGGAGAAGCAAGTGGCCTCTGATCCATAATCTTAAATCACTTAAACATGAGAGCCCTCCTCTGACAGCTGGGATGATATATGTAATACATGCACATGGACTCATCTCCTGGTGTAACAGTGGCTCAAACAAGATGGATTTTTTTTTTTTATGTTTAATGCTACAGGTTTCAGGGTTATTAATCTAATAATGAGCAGAGCTAAAAACATTACAAAACTAAGAAGCCTTTGTATACTAAACAGTATTTCTCATCCAGCAGAACCTATTTTTTTGAGAGGCAGTACATTCTCTGTATATGACCATTTTTAAGCAGTTGAAAAAAATCCTTACAGTAATAATTTGATATATGAAACACACACTGAATTCAAGTCTCTTAGTTTTTATTGAAATCTCTAGGCAGCAAATGAAAAATTTATAGATATTAGCTTTTCTATAAGAAATAGGTCATTATACATGAAAGCAGAACAACCATTAACTAACGCGCAGATGTCTCAAGGTCTCATCTAATCATAATGTTCTGAAATGTCAGTAAAACCCAAAGATTTTCTCTTCTTGGCCTCTCTGCTGTTGTGTGGCTTAGGATTTGCTCAGAAAGCAATTAAATAAATGTCTATCATGTTTTAACAGTCGATTCCTTCAGAAATGCCATAGGTTGAAATAGAAAGAAAGGCGTCTATTTAGTCTCAACCTAAGCGTCAGTGGCGATTCGAATAATGAGAGCCAATTCCACATTGCAATGACTGAAATGGAAATCATGGGAAAATAACAACAGTATCAAAACTATTCACTGCTGGTCCACTAAGCTTTCATACAGGAGAGATGGGTTTATGGTAAATAGACAGAGGTTGTAACTTTATTAAACATTAATCTACAGAAGGACAGTGCAGTTTAGTTGTGTTGGCCGTTAATAAGATCTTCAAGAGCTGTAGTAATAATTATTGATACCCTGAGACAAACAGGGGACTCAGGCTGCCATTCCTACGGTGTACCATCACAGTCACATAGAGGTGTCTGTAAGTGCTGGCTGGATTTCCTCGTGGATGACCGGGGTAGAAGGCTTCCAAGCTTCGTGGCCAAAGAGAACTTCTACAAGGTTAGGTGTGTCAGCTACATACAATTCCCTGCTGAGGAGGGAAGGTAAAAATCGTTTGGACAAGTATTTTTGTTTCGTTGTAGAGGCGGGGTTGTTGGTCGTTCCTTGCAGATCGGGACGAGGTGAACAAGAAGTCTTCCCTCACCTCACAGAGCTGAGCTAGGACCAGGTACAGTTGCAATCCACGGTTCTTTGGAGAGTGGGATGCAGGAGATACGGTCAGGGTCTCACTGCCCTTCACATGGGTCCAAGAGCGAGGCCTGTGCACCAGTGGGGCTTTCTGTTTCACCTTTATGGATGGTATGGATTATTTACCTGCTGTATGCACTGTCTAGAGCCAGGAAAGATTATCCACAATTATCTCTGCCTCTTGGATATGTTCATCTTGGGATTGATATGGATTAAACTATGAACCTGTCATGCTTGAGGAGATGCCAGGGCTACGGAGCAGCTCATGAGCTTATTTCCTGGGGGAATAGTAAGTACCCGAGTGGATGGGTCGGGCATTTTCCTGCACGCTGCCACCAAGGGGATGGAGCTGACAGAGGGGCTGTCAGTTCCAAAGACCACATCTAGGGAAAGGTCTTCTCCAGATCTGTTTTCTTAATGCTTTCACCCTTGAATGTCTTTACGTAATGCTGCATGTTAGAAAATAAAGACACCTCCAGAAGAAGCACAAAAGCATTGATCGACTTCATTCTTCCAAGGGTGACCTTTGTGCCAGAAGTTGTCGCTCCAAAAAATGTTGACTTGAGAGATTCTTTGATGTATGCCATATTCTTTCTGATGTTTATTTTTCTTTTATCTAAAAAGTTGATTTTTAATGATAGAATTCCCTGTAGTCTGCTGTCCTTTGTCCCATAGGAAGGTCATGTAATGGTCGTGCTTGGGATAGTTATGATAGCAAAACTGAAAACAATAAAACCTTCAACTGTACAACCATTAGCCAACGTGGGATCTGCTCCTTTGAGTCATCGTTCAATCTTACTAGTGTGCCACACTTTTCAGTGCGTTAGACAAACCAGCAGGCCCCATGCTGGGGAACTACTTGATTCCTTAAAACACATGGTGATGCCGCTCATCTTCCCCTGGTTTTCAGACCCTTAGCCAGATTCTGCCTGTCTTGACAATGCTGAATTTAATGTAATCTAGAGGCAATTTCTAGGGATTTTTGAATGGCTCTAACACTTGTTACTCAGTTTAAAAAGTTATTTTTGTTACTATACCACTAGATCTAATCATTTTGATCGCTGGTTCAGCTCACGTATTGTTAATAATAAAATGAGCCAAACTCAGCCTATTAGACTTGATTTTCAGATCTTAATTTCTGAGTGTGTAAATCCAAGTGACCTTGGATTTTAGTGCAATTAAAGCAGAGCACACCATTGCTGCTGAAATTCAATTCTTAGTGCCAAGATACTCAGTGATATATTAAAGATTACCCTAATGCATGGAGGGTTAATAACTGCTCAGTTCCATACATCATCTTTGAGTTACTTAGAAAATTACCTGATTATTACAGGAAAACGCTCTGTGATTTGCCAATAAGTTGGGTTTTTACCTTTGTCTCTTTGGCCTCCGTCCAGTGCCAGATGTAACACTTTCAGCCAGGTCTGCAAAAGAATTCAACACTCAAATGAGCCAAATCCTTCTAAAAATCTAAATAACTTCGTCAGATGCCTGGAGGGTGTTGTGGTTTTTTTGAAAGAACTGACCTTGATTATGACTGCTGAACATGTCTGAAAATCCAGAGTGGCCTTTCTCCACAAAATAGAGCGAGTTATCTGTGGTTTATAACTGGTTAGAAGTTGGAGGAGTTTATTTTGTTTATTGTCAAAGCTTATACTTTTTAGTATCTCCAATATTTGTTACAGGTTTTCATTTAGGAAATAGTCCTTGTTATTCCATCACTAAGACTGTCTGAGCTCTCTCCTTGTGTATCAGTCAATATATCCCCTAGCTCCAACCCCGAGAAAGTGAGAAGCCTGCATGCTGAAAGGGAATTGCAGACAGAATGTTCATGATTCACTGGCCTCTGCCCTTTTTGTTAACAAGTCTTAACAGATTCTGTAATATTTGCTAAGCCATCCAGTAGTGTTTTCCAGTTGAGATATTTTTTTTTATTATTTATTAAATACCCAATCCCATCCTAAAAGATATTTTTTGGACACACTCTTGATCTGTTCAGGTTTTGTTTTGATTCATTTGCTTTTCTTTGAGTTCTTTATAATCTCTGCTCTCTGTAGAGTTCTTCGAGCTGTTTGAGGGGCTTATCTTAAACTGCATGAGCATGCCAAGGAAATGGATGGGAGAGGAAAAAATTATCAGATGGAACCTCCCTGGGAACTTTATTCCCCCTATTAGAGATGTTGAGCTGAAAAGAGAGTGAGATGCTTTGTGCCAGTTCCCCATGAGTCATTCAGAGCTGGTTACTGCCTTTCTGAATCTCTAGCAGCAACCACAAGCTTTTCACTCACCACCAGCACTTTACATATGCTATAGGGTACTCTAGAGATGACAGCGGCGCTGAATCTCTGCATTGGGTGTCGTTGTGTTGGGGTTTGTCTCAGCTGGGTGCCAGGTGATGATGGCAGAGCTCAGCAGTTGGCTTATACTGACTTTGAGGAGGTTTAATTTTCTGTGCAGAGAAGGGAAGCGATAAATGTTATTCTGTGCTTTACTTTCTCTCTCAGCTTTGTAGTGGTTCAGGTCTTTGTGGATACATGGATACTGTTCATGTGCGGCATGGAGCCTTGCTCCTTTGCTGGTAGAAACACAGCTTATACAGCCAGTGAAGATTTTCCTCTGGGTAGAATTTGTCTTTCTCCTCTGATTTTGCATTGAAGCATAGCAGGTTCTGCTCTTTCATGTTGCTTGGATGCATATGGGAAAGCTGACTGCGAAGTCTGTGGCTACAGATTTATTACGGAGCAACTTCTGTAGCGGTAGAAGCACCTGGTCCCTGCAGACTGCGTGCTCCAAGTAGTGTGCTCCAAACCCATCAGATAGTAAAGCATTGCAGTCAGCAGCCTTAATATCCTGTCTTGCTTATAAACTGCAGGTTTCACTGAGAAAGGTCTTGAGTCTCTAAGGAAATTTCCTCTTCAGAAATTTGTCTTGGTGGTTTTGATATGCTGCTGAAAGAATACACAGGCTAGAACAAATGTCCCAGCTGAACTTTGGTTCTAATAACAAGAGGTGTTGGAGGCATTTCCTTAACAGGGAAACAGCAGATTGAGTGTTACAGGATATCCTTTACCTTAAATTAAATTTCTCTTCTACACCCATGTGTGTGCATTTGTACAACATATGGACTCACATACAACCATGTTGCTACTAGTTTGTATCTTTTTAGTTGCATGCTGCCTTAAAAATGCTGAGATCTCAGTAAGAGCATTTCACAGTAAGAATGTTGAAGTCTTGTATTACCAATAAGGGATTGTTTTCAGAAGAATATCTGAATTTGAAGTACTCATTTTCTGCTCTTAGGATCTTTGGACTATTTATCATTAGCTTCCAAATGCTTCTGTGTGATCCTATATCACATTGTGTCTTTTATGGAAGCAGGAAAATTACTACATACTGTAATCTGTGTCACCAACAACACCTTTCTACAGTGCAACTAATAGAGTAGCTGGTGGCATCTGTGAGACTCCTTCTGAATTCATGATGTTGGTATTTGTAAACGCAAAAAGAAGTGCTGCAAAGTCAGGTTGGAGTTTATGAAGTCCTGTGCTTGGAGCATACAGTAAACACATAGCTGAAAATTAAGATTGTCTGTCTTTGCTCTTTTTTCCCCGACGTGCATCTACATTTATCTTTATCAGTCAAAGCTCCTTTGACAAATCTTTTAATATCAAGTATTTCTTTTAGTTGTCATCTGTTTCGTTTTCTGTTCTTAGTGCTTGCAGTGTAGCAGACAAGAAAATTGAAATAAAGAATATTTTTTCCTGGCTAACTCTTGGAGCGTTACTCCTTTACTGCTGTACTAGTTGATAAGGGATATCTCCATATATCTCCATACAGTAATGTGTCATTAGGAGAATCACTTTATCATGACATCAGAAAATTCCTGAATTATGCTTTCTAAGACTGGCTTTTTCTGTGCAATGTAATTTTTTCTGTCTCTCCATATTAACAGTGTGTGATGATAGATATGTTTGTTGTGTCTGTAAAAAGAGTAATGCATTGAGTGCTCACTTTTAATACTCTGTATTTAACTCTGTATTTGTGAGGAAACAGTATACTGCTTTGCATCCAAGTGGCGTTTATTCTTGAGGGACACAACTGATTTACACTCCAAAAAACAAAGGGTCCCGGAACATCTCCGAATCTACAGTAACAATCTCTGAAATAGTTTAACCCATTTTTCCCGCAGTTTGGAAGCTTAAAAGATAAAATTTGGAAATCAGTCATGTATGAATACACACATTTTTCTTAAGAGCAGTGTTTGAGGATTCATCGCTCATGGCCTTGTTAAGTCAAAAGCACTTGCATTACTGATAGTATTAAAGGGATCTAAAAAACTTTTAACCATGATTTAGGCCCAAGAGTAGATAAAAATGTTAAAAGTCATCAATCATGATAGGAAAGAAGGCAGGATTTTTCATAAAATTACTATCGAGAAGAAGAAAGATGGCATGTTTCTATTTTATTATAACAAAGACAAGCTTTCTGTTTGATCCAGAAGTAGGGCTGAGTTGAAACAATCACTCAAAAATAATTTTTGTTTTTTACCGGAAAAACTAAGGGGTGTCTATATTTCTAATGGCAAATGGAATGACTCAGGTAAGTATCAGTTTGTAAAATTGGCAGTTGCCCCTAATAAAATTATGGAAATGTGATATGGGATGTGGTCAACAGTGATTCAGACAAGACATTACTAAAGCAAATGATGGTTTATGGAGAATGTGTCTTGTCAAATGTGTTTAATACTAATTTTTATGATAAAACAACCTTATGCAGGGTATTTTAATGTGTTCTGTACAACATTTTGTTACAGAAAGATAGCATTAAGCCAAACTGACTTATTCTGTGTTAAATGACATAAAAAGTAATTATCTGGTAGATCTGGGAAGGTTGTAGCAAGTCAGAAAATCTCATGCTATGGGAAAGCTGCCAAAGAGATACTGTGCTTCGTAGTGTTAGGCACAAGAAGCATCATCTCTCTTGTTTATTCAAGATGAGATTGAGAGATGACCTGGTTGTATTCTATAAACACCTACATGTGGAAGATTTTTCCAATGATTGCAGATCTTTTATCTGAGCAACATGAGATCCTCTGGCTCTTGGCTGACATTTTTTTTAAAAAATCAGTTCAGAAACAGCACGTGTTTTAAAAGAGAGAGTAGCTGTTGATTAGAATGACTACCCTGTATCATTTGGAAACATTAAATCAAGGCTATAATTTCACCAAGTATTCTGGGTTTGATATGAAAATTATAAGTGCAGGAGGTTAGTGCAGCTGGCTGCAGTAGCCCCTTCTAGCCTCAGGTTGTCATAATACTGAGGATAGGAGAATAACTTCTACTTCACCTTTTTGCATTCATTATATCTTTGACTGCAAAGGAGCTCTGATCTATTGATACAAGAAATGGAATAAATGTTATTATTAAATTAGAAATTGTTGATTATTTTCCCATTCTACGCTTTAGGGCCTTTAGTAATACTGAACAGTAATATGTTTTATACCTCTTCTGCATTAAACAGAAATGAAAGTCGTGGCTTCACTTCAATATTAATATGACCGTTTGCCTCAAAGCTTAGGTAGGGTTACCAGAGTCTCCCCCGTTTGCTAATATTCAACAGTCAACACATTGACCCCATGTCCCTGTCTCTCACACTGCCTGCAGAGCCAGCTGCCAGATTAATTCTGTACAGTAAGAAATTAATCAGTACTATTGATCTGCAGCCTTCTTTGTATGAGACTTCCAGAGTGCTCTTAATCTCACGCCCTTTTCTGTTATTTATTATAGGAAAAGTTTAAAAGGTTTTACATGTTTCTCAGTGCAATTAGCTACCATGCATTTTAGGGTTCTAAGGACATTAGTGTGTCTGGGAGGATGTGCAAATATTAAACACATGGTTTACAAACCTAAGAAGACCCACAGGTTTTCACTTTCTTTCTTCAGGTGTATTTGTGTTACTGTTTCAATAGGGAAAGCTATTTAAGGTAAGAAATTAATTGAAGATCTTATTTAATTGATCCACTGTGAAGACATCTTCATTTTCACAGCACAGTTTTTCACTCACCTTTACTTCACATTTCATAAAGGTTTCATATATTACTTTCTTTTTGCTCTGATCTCAAGATCTTTGGATTTTCTAGTCTGTAAGCCCTCCAGGGCAGGTTACTTATTGTATGTCTGTACGGCACTGAGAGTAAACCCTTGGTGTGTTTGGATACGTGTCGGTAAGTGGTCATCTACGTAAAGACTTTTGAAGACTAGGTTTTCTCGATGTGAGCAAAATGTGTTTTCTATTGTGAAATTTTCTATTGGTCCGTCTTTGCATGTCTTCAAGCTCCTTCAGCTCTGAGCGTCCATTCTGTGCTCCTGCAGGGATTGAGCGTAGCAGCGGGCGGATAGTCTGGGCAACAAGTCTGGAGGGATATCCACAAACAGGACATAGTAGTGCCACCTGCAATTATGGAAAAAAAGTGTGAAAACTGCTAGGAATGAGAACAGTGTTACAGAATAGTCCCTTCTTCCACATGACCCTTTCAGCTGCAGTGAAAGCAGTAGATGGGTAGAGAAAGACTACCCCAATTCAAGATAAAATTCCCACCAGAAGCTTTATGAAATAACTGGATGGGTGGATTTTAAGATCCACCCAAGCAGATCTTAACGTCCATCCATTAAGTTATTTCATAAAGTGCGCGCTGGCCTGGTGTCATATTCCCAGCTGATTATTTTTCATCTTTCTTTTATTCAGGTTCTCTCAATTTGCCCAAAGGACATGAGAGCAGATATTTGTGTGCATCTAAACCGGAAAGTTTTTAATGAACACCCTGCCTTCCGGCTGGCTAGTGACGGCTGCCTGCGAGCCCTGGCTGTGGAGTTTCAGACGATCCATTGCGCCCCGGGGGACCTCATCTATCATGCTGGGGAAAGCGTTGATGCTCTTTGCTTTGTGGTCTCGGGATCCCTAGAAGTCATCCAGGACGACGAGGTGGTGGCTATTTTAGGTACTGTGATCTCTATTGAAATGCTGGTGGTTTGGATGTATTTACCTTCTGTTTAGCTTTGAATGTTAACTAGTCTTGCCTGCTGTCAGCTGGGACTACAGGATGCTAGTGGTTGTCATAAGATGGAGATGTTTTGTCTCCAGGGATACTACCCTAGAAGCAAACCGTTCATCTTTTATGCCATTGGGAATGCTCTTTCTGCCCAGTATGGCTCACTGGTCACAGTTACAGTGTCTCTGAGCAGAAGAGAATGGCATCTGTGTGCTTGACATCTCAAACAGCCTGGCAGAGGAAATGCACATTGTTTTGTATTAGTCTCTCAGGAGGATTTCCATATTAACCTTCACACAGAGATTTTCATTTGTCTGTATTCTAGCCCAGAATAACACCCGCAAACAGTCTCTACAAGGAAGCAAAACTGTTGCTTGTGGTGAACTGGCTTTACAGAAAATAGTCTGATCTGACTATGCAGAGATAGGGATGCACCATCTATTCTGCAACAGTCATGAGAAGTCTGAGTAATGGGGGAGCTCCAGTTAATCACCCCATTACCTCACAGTAATGTCTGGTTTGCCAGCAGTGGGTGGGAAAGAGCCTAATGCAGAGTCCTCAGTAACTCATATGGGGTTAGGAAGGGTATAGCAGATGGTGGGAATGAGCGGTCAGTACAGGTGTTGAGGCAGGAATCATCCTCAGAGGCAAAACATCGTAGAGAAAGAACAGGTGGTTCTGCATGAAAACCATCCAGAGTCTGTCTTGCCTGTTTAAAATAGACCCGTTTATTGTAGAACTTGTCTCCTGTTGAATATTGGCCATTTGCCTTCCCTTAACCTGGATCTGTGGCTCCCTTAGGGTAAACCCAGTGGGTGGCCTTGCCCTAGGGGACCTGTCACACCCCACTGAGGCTCTGTGCCGCTTCTTCCCTGTAAGGGTGGCTCCAGCAGGCTCCACGTATCTCCTGGGGATGATCACAGGGACATGAAGGTTACGCTTGGGAGTTGCACTGGCTTGTGGGAAGAGGACAGACATGGGGAGTCAATACTGGTCATGAATCAAGGCTTCAGCTCCTTCCTAGCTGGCAGCAAGGGGGAGGAGAGGAGAAACGAGGAAAAGTGTGTAGCTGAGGGAGACTCCTGATGTGTTACTGTACAAGCCTGTGTGCGTGTGTCCTGCACTGGGGTGGGACTGGGTAGTGTGCAGGTGTGTGGATGGGACTACATGGGGATGGCTCCCTGAGGGCATAACCCAGGTTTGGAGAGTATAAACTCAGGAAAATGCACATCCATGCTCTTTCAAAATACCTCTTGTAGCTTTCTGTATTCCAGTATATACTAAGGTTTTTAAAAGAGAGATTTAATGTAAGAATGAATCTGTTTCCATATTCAGGTGTGAAGTCATTATGGTGAAAGCTCCTAAATCTGCAGTTCCCATAGTAAAATATTCCTTGTATTTCAGCTCACTGGACCATTTCATTCTTATTATTAATCTCAGTGACGATATCTTATACTTGCTTACAGCTATTTAAAAAATAAAAGCTTTAAAAGCAGCAGCATTTAAACAAATAAATGGTTTTCTGGGTATTACAGTGAAACTAAGCAATAAATGTGTAATTTACTGAACTAGAAGCCATCACTAAATGGATTACATGCAAAACTTCATTGCATTTACTAATTAATATTGTTTTTGGAATGACAGTAAGATCTTTTTGTTTCTACCTTGTAGATATGTTATTCTCCATTTGGCTGGAGAGACTTTTAACCATATCTAGTTAAAGTAAATTACCTTTAATTACTGAAAGTGCCTTCGATTCTGCCGTGGCTGCTGACAGGCGATCCCATGACTCAGAGCTATGTTCATTGTGTACTACAGGGATTGGCAGAATGTGTAAATGTAACTTAAATCAAGATAAACTGCTTCCTCTAGTCATAGAGTACACTGAAGAGTTTTTTCATACTGTGACAGATTGTTTAACAGAATTGTGAACTGAGTAACTATGAGATGTCGTAGTCTAAAAATTCACTTATGGAAGAAAACCTCTCCCAGATGTAGTTGCAGAGACATTTATAGTGGCAGCTGTGGTACCTGAAAGAGTGACTGCAGATCAGATGGTGAAGAATATAATTTTTATCAATCTGTTCTGCCTTGAGAAGTTCAAGCACAAGGGACGGGAATCTGCCTAAGGGGGAGACAACATTTAAAAACCTCTGCCAAATGTGAAAACCTCAGTAGCCTGCTTTGAGTATTCCAAGCTTCTGCTGTCACACTGGGTTCCCAGGGAAATTCCGCTTACGGACTTGTACTACCAGTCCGTCCATCTTCTCTGTCCCCCAGCAGTAGCCTAGAGTGGCAATGCGATAAGTATCCTTTGGAAACCTATCCTCATTAATTTTCTCTGTGGGAGCAGGAGCATGGCAGGACATGCTGTCCTAAGTTTTTCCTAAGTTTGCTTTGGAACTGGTACTTAGCGGTTACTGTTTTAAAGTGTAGTGTTATTTAATATGGTAGTGTTATTTGCTTTGCTTGGAGAAAGAGAGAGAATGTGTCCTCTTTTTTTTTTTTTTGACTATACTCACCCACAGATGGAAGTTTTGATGTATTCTTAAACGTGGAATATCCTAGAAAAGTGAATCACGTAGGGACACCAAAACAGAAGAACAGGCATCATCCATCTCTTACATTCATGTGTCTGTCCAAAGTGCAGGGCTTCATCCTTCCTTGAGTCCCAGCATGAATCACTCTGCTATGTTGCTGCTTTTTTCCCTTCTCCATCTTCCCTTATCACATTCCCTTGCCTCACAGCCATGGTGAGTTGGCACATCCAGCCTCCCTGCCTGCCGAAAGGGTGTCCTCGAGGGACTTGGCATCCCATCCAGGTGCTTCCTGCACACCTCACGGTGGGGGCAACCATTCTTTAGTTCAGAGGCATTTTTCCTGGATCAGTGGCCCCAGCTCTGGCATTTCTTGTGCTTGAAAGCAGGTGAAACCCAGTGATTGACAGGGAAACTTGCATCACTGTGACATTTTGTTCTCACCTGGTTTGTTTTGTTCTCATTTGTGTGTAATTAAATGCCCAACCCCAACTGCTGCAGTAATCAGCATTATAGAAATCGGTACGGTAAGAGAATGAATCCAATTGTAGAACCACAGTTTATAGAACTTATTAATGAAGATACCTAGGTGCCCCATTACGTTCCCCTCATTAGTTGTCTCCATTTCTTGAGGACAGTCTCCCATTTTTTGCAAGTAGTTGCTGCTTCTCTAGCAGAGAATGCACCACATGCAGAGCTGGTGTGATGGGGTGCTGCTTTGCTGGAGAAAACAAGACCCAGTCGTTCTAACATAACTCATCTGCAGTTGCCAGGATAATAGAGAAGGGCAGGCAGTCATGTCTCCAATTATCAAAACTTTCCTAGCAAGCGAGGTGACCCTGAGAAGGCACGTCAGTAATTTTCCACCATCTCAAGCAGGAGTAAACAATTTAACTGCCACTGCTCTGCATAGGGAGGTGTTATCAGCAGAGAAGGCTCAGGAAGGACCGGGGGTTTGAAGTCCCCCAGGCTAATGAAACAAGACATCTGCTAGCAGAGGACACCTAACAATTCACCCAGCTGCAATTAACCTGAATTTGCTCCTGGCGAGGAGTTTCACGTAAGTGGCAATGCCAACAAAGTGTCTCTGGAAGCTGCTTTCCAACTCCCACTATTTGCACAGCTGACTGTATAAGTTGTATGGTAACTTAAACCAGGCAGATTGATTAACAAGGTTTAAAGAAGTCATTTTTGCCAGCAGAAAAATAATGACACACCACGTTTAGATGTCGATTGTAGGAATTGATCAAAAATCCTGCTCGAACTGCATAGCAATAAAAATATATTGAGTAGTAAAATCCTATTGGGGGCTGCTGCTGAATGGATTCAATTTTGATAGTTAAGCCAGAATAAATATCGATTTGATAGCTCATGTTTCAGCCACACTTAGGGTCCTGATCCCGTATGTATTCAATTAAGTTATTTGCCTTCATGTGTTACATGTTAATTCTCAGCATGTTCTGCATATAGTCCCAGAGCAACTTGTCATTTATTTGATTTATTTTTTTTAGGCAAGCCAGAGTTTCACTTATTGCAGGTCTGATTCATGAATTATTTCCAATGTTTGGTCTGGGAAGAGGTTATTACGCAGTATCAGAGTTAAGGAAAGCAAGAGCACAAGTGACATGTTATCTTTAATTTGGTATGGCAGCTGAAAATAGGGGTGAGTCTTTCTGCTCTTAATCGTATGTCTGTTTGGAGGTCAGTAGATTAAGTGATCTACCAAATCACACAGAGGAAAAGTCAAGTGTAGCAGCTCCCATTTAGGTGAGCAGGAGATCCATCCAGGCACTCCATAGCTCTCGTCTGTTTGGCATTAATAATTTGGGAAAGGAAGGGAAAATTGCATCAACTTTGAATTTCCTTGGTGTTACACAGCCAGGCACGTGTGTGATGCACTGTATGAAGCACGTGCCTTGGAGTAAGTCATGTATTGCAGATCTGGGTTGGCATACATAGTACCATGTAAGATTTAGTCCTACTGATGCTTGTTCAAAAGTGTTATTAGTTCTCACTGAAGGGAACGTTCAATTTTTCACATTATTTTATAAATTTAAAATATTTTTGTCTCTGTCTGCATGATAGTTAACTTTAATAAGAAGTATCAATCTTAATTTAGTGCTAGCCGGTGTGTTACAGATGTGCTCTTGCAGCCTCCAATGTCGGAAAGATTCCTTTCGCTGAATTGAAGTGTTTCTGAATTAGACCTGCACGCTTCAGTGCCAAACCCGAGAACTCAAAACTCTTGGCAGTGCAAGAAAAGGAAAATTATTTTAAAATAATGTGACATATTTCTATAAAATCAGACTAATGCTTTTAGGCAGTCTGGTTTGTCTTATGAGTTTTGAAGTTGGTGGGAATGGTCATGCTTTCAAGTTTATTTCCTCAGTCAGGAAGGATAGAAACTTATTTCTGTATAAAATCAAAATGGAAATATCCTGTCTCCAGGAGCTGGGGCTTCCAGAAAAAAATGAAATACTAGACTTGCACTAAAAATGAGAGAGATGAGGGGAGAGTATCTATACAGACCTTTTGCTCTTCTTGCAGCAGTCCTGAATGCTGTATGAAAGGTAAATTTCTTCTGTGTTTCTGTGAGGATATGGGGAAGTTTGCATTGAGTTAAATAATGCAAAGTACCTTTGCCAGTGTGGACTTAGATCTTTGGCACAGTCTCTTGTTACTGTTTCTTTACTGACTATTTTGACCATCTTTCAAATGCTAGGAATGCTGTTCATCATTCTGCCCTTGCACAGTTTAATGTGCAGTCCTGTAGAGCTAGATTTCTGACTGGTCAGTGCTCAGCTCTGATCTGATTTTCAAGGGAGTTCTGACCCTTATAGATGCCCCAGAAAAGGCTGAAGTTTTGGCTAAAACGTTCACAGAGGCAAGGAGACCTCTCTGACAGGGCAGTAGTCGTCTCTGCACATTGTAGGCTGTGCTTACAGGAGGCAATGACAGCCCAAACGGCAGGAGGCAGCTGATGAATTTGCACCACTACATCACCCCCATCTTCTCAAGATCCCCTCTTCGGGTATAAACAGCTGTATCAGCTAAGTCCAGACATACAGCCAACCCTGTCTCCAAAAAAGGCCAACAGCTGATGTGTGGCAAAGAGTAGGCAGGTGAAGTAAGCAAACAGTGATACTTCCCCAGAATATTCTCCGAGCCTCCACTGAATTGTGTTTCAAGGTCTTCCTCACCCAGACGGAAATCTTTTGTGTTTAGTAGCCACAGATGGATTTTATTTCATGAATACATCCCATCATTTTGTAAACTTACACAGCCAGCCCCCATGTGCCATGGGAAGCAGCTGCAGAGCTTCCCTACTGGCTGAACCGTCACAGAGCTGTGTGCTGCTCTGGGTAGCAGAAGCTGATTCCCTCCTTGCTTATTGGATTTTTACATCCATTTGAGATATGTCTATTCTGCAGCCAGAGGTTTCACCATAGATGTATAGACATAGGCAGGTGTATTTGTACAAGTATACGTACCAGTATATGTAGTTATGGGTGCAGGGGCTTGATTATTTGGTCACTGACCTCCACTTCTGTGCATGCTGCCATCAATTCATGGCTATCAGTACCCGAGCTGATTAGATGAACCTTTTCTCTGTATGATACAGTTTATCTGATTCTGCAACAACATCAGACTTTGTTTTTCATAAGCAACAGAAGATTTGAGCATATCATAACGGAAAGCCTACATTATTCATCGTGTCTGGCTTTTGCTAGTGTGACTGATGGGACTTTGAAGA
Organism: Falco rusticolus; assembly: GCF_015220075.1. Classification (NCBI taxonomy): domain Eukaryota; kingdom Metazoa; phylum Chordata; class Aves; order Falconiformes; family Falconidae; genus Falco; species Falco rusticolus. Next base: position 30,948,353 of record NC_051193.1, read on the forward strand.
TGTTTTAAAATGGGAGGAAGGGTAGTTGGCCGATTAGCTGAGACTGCACAGCACAGAAAAACACCTTATCACCTTAAGAAGTCTTGGTCCCTTTTATGTGTTTTTCCTCAGTGCTGTTTTCCACCAAGAATTTATTCTTCCACTGCCAGCCCAAGCTTTCTTCCAAAGGCCTCATCAAATTCTCATGTCTGCTATGATATTTCTTAGCTAAGTTTTGTTTTTGTCCCCATCTAGAGAAGGATAAATTTTGCCTTTACATAGGTATATATGGCTTCTGAGATGCTATTTCTCCCTGAGATGTCTTTTCTCCCTGAGTCCAAGGACTTTTTCATTCCCTTCGCAAGCTCCTGTGGAGTTTCATAAGGCCCTTAAGATTTTTTTTTTTTTTTCTGCCTGAAAGGTCCAGGTGTGAGCTGCTGGCAAATGGCAAGTCAGTCCTTGCTGCAAGGCTGCAGAGAACATCTGCCCCTGCCCCCCTCTTCTGTATGGGAGAGTTATCATAACATAAAAAATAGAATAGTGTATAGAAATTTCATTATATATTATATAGTTACATACCATATGATTGTCTATAAATATATATACAGATATGTGTGAATATATACATATATTTTATGTACAGGCATACGTACATAATACCCCAGCAAATTTTTAGATTCCTACCAGTGTAGCTATTTCAGCAAAAATTATACCTGTCACCAACACCCTGCACATGTCCTCCTGGCTTCAATGGTTCTTTCAGTCCCCAAATCCTTACACTTATATTCCTGCCAGCTTTAATCCAGCAGTATCCAAATCCTGACTCTCCTCTTCCCTTTCCCCATACCAAGTGTAAAATGTATGTGAGTGGGTCCCACTCTTAATTCATGGCGTTCCTTTTTTCAGTGGCGCTTTGAGCACTGTGAGAGCAAGGACTTCCCAGAGCTTCACCTCTACTCAGGAGGAGTATTAAGACTGCTCAGGGCTCAGCAGTGCAGATTTGGGAGGTAACATCCTGGGGCCTCAAGGAATCTCGAGGGAGAGGCTTTGAAAAGTCTGCAGGCTGCATCAGCCCCAGGCACCTCTGGATTCCCAGCTCAGCCCCAGGCTTTCCCTGGAGGCATGCACATCATGCAAGTGTACAGCGCATCCCTGCCTCCAAGTAGCTGGTGTTTCAGACCTACCAGTTAAATTTTCTGTTGCAACTCTGAAAGTTGGTGGGTTTTGGGGTTTTTTTTTCATTTAGTTGCATTGTGTAAAATTAAACTTGAATGAATAATTACCGCGTTTTACTCGGTGAGCTAGAGTTAATAGGGATGAAGTATAGTACATTAATCTCTGGGTTTATGAGAAAAGACGTGTTGTTTTGATGAATCTGGTTGGGTTTGTTTTCATTCAGTACATTCCTTAGCACATTTATAACAAGCAAAGGAGACTAAAAAATGTGTGGGGGAAATGTCAAATTCAAGAACCCTTAAACGCTTCCAAGATTTTATACTTTCTGATGAGAATAAACCACAATGTAGTAGGAGTTTACAGCTTCACCATTCAAATCCAGTGACTGATGGCTTATGGAGGAGTGAATAGGTGCAGTTCGTCATGTCCCAACCTTCCTGAGGGACCAAGTGCAGTTCCTCACGGAACTGAAGACAATGCAATCTTCTCAGGTTTATGAATGGTGATTTCATCTGTCTGTGCTTTGGGTACACACTCTGTAACACCCCAGCATGCAGCGTTTCATTGTGGGAATCCACTGCTTTCAACCTCTTGGCTTAAATTTACTATGTATAACCTTACATTTGGAAAGAAAATGAGTATTTTGCTCACATTTCAGTGGGAAAATCATAATAGTCCCTATTATTGAATTCTGACTCTTTAACTGCACTCCACAGCCACTGAAAGCAGGACTCAAGTCTATCCTGTGTCTGTCTCAGCGAGCAAATCCATTAAGCAATTTTGTGCATTTCAGAAATGGTCTATTTCCTATAAATTATTTAATTGTGATGAGTATGTCTGTAAACCACGTTTTGAACTTTGCGTATAGACAAGGACAATTAACTGCAGAGGGTAATTTCAAAACAGTATATTGGATAAATGATATGTTATTAGGAGGTGCTCTGTGATAAGGAGAGCATTTTAAAGAACTCATTTTAGAAATTATAGCAGCTATATTTTGCATTGTAGTTAATTTTAATTACATCAAAATATGTAGAATTAAAAGCGGTTAAATGAGAATGCAGTTATAACCTTTCTAAGGTATGATTCTGCTCTGTAGACTTTTGTTAGAAAATAAAAACAAAGAAATTAAGATAAGGACTTGCACATTTTATTTTACTCTGCATGAAAAATGTTAGATAAGTTTTACTGGATACAATACCTAAAGAACAAATGGAAATAGAGAAATAGAGCCTCTGACCCCAAATAATAAGGTTGGATAAATTATTTCTCTGGTCTGTGTTCCCAAAATAGAGTTGAGTGAAACGTTACAAGTTCTTAAAAGAGGGAATATTAAAATGGATTACCTTTTTTATCCCAAAACTATAAAATCACTAACCTTCCCCAAGGGGCTGCTTGAGGTACCTGAAATCAATAGCAATACCACTACTGACTGATTTTAGTTTTCTTTTAATAACTGCTAAAATAAAGAACTGGATATCATTGGGGTCTGAAATTAAAATTACCCTTTTTACCATGGTTTCTGCTTCAGGATTTGAGGTGTCAGCCTCAAACCACCCACCATGCCTCTTGCCCAGCCCATGGCTGGTAAGCAGCCAGGAAGCAAGAGGCAACTTTTCGATGCTTCAGGGTGCTTTCTTTTGCTGCCCCTACTTCTTCTCAGAGCAACCATAGGGTCCAAACCTGAAAGCGTATCTCCAGTCTGCACCCGTGCTGGTGTTTTGGCTGGGTCAGGAGTGTGATTTTGAATCATCCGACTTGTTCTGCTTTGGTATCTAGCACAGCTGTCAGGGGATGTGGATTCCTTGCAGAAGAAAGGAAGCTGGGATACATTGGAGCACATCCCATGCACTTCCACCCCTTGGAGTTCTTCTGTCTGTGGGACGGGACTACAGCTAGTTCTAGTCCTCAGAATGTGCAGGTCCTCAGCATCAGGTGTTCTACTGCCTACCAATGTAGAAATAGCCTTCAGGTGTAATTTTCACAGCTCTTTGACATTATTTATACATGCAGGTGTCCAAGGTGTCAAAGCCTTTCTTACTCGGCAAAAAATTAAATACAGACTGAAACATAGGCCTCTACTTGAGTAGATGTGTTTGGGCTTAGAACTAGACTTCTGGGTGTGTTTAAGATATAGAGCTGGTTATTCAGAGATGAAAATTCTCAGGGAGGTTTTTGGTGGGTTTTTCAGTTGCTACACACTGGATTAGAAATGTTTAAACATCCTTTAGAATATGGTCCTTGGGCCTTGGAAGCTGGCTGTTCACCCCACTGCAAAGCTGTGGCGGTGTAGGAATGTAGACATCATAGAGGTTTTGGTAAGAGCAGGGTTCCTAAGTCACTTAGGAACAGACCCTCAGAAATATTCCATCACCTGAACATTAGTTAAGTGCTTATTATATTCAGGAGCCTTTGAAAAATCCATTGCCTGTATCTTCAGCTACAAGGAGACCTTTACAGTCTGCCTTTCATGCTTTGTGACACTTCACAGAGCAAACTGTAAATACTTCAAAAACCTGGGGCTACTGCTAAGGGTACCAAAGTTCCTCAGATAGGTTTAAAACTTTTACCCCTGTTGACTTTCACAGTTGGGAGCTTATGCTAGAATAATTGGAAGCATCATTTGTGTGCTGAAGACCACTGCGTAAGCATTACTGGAGTGCTGTGTCCAGTTCTGAGCTCCCCAGTTCAAGAGGGACTGGGAACTGGAGAGGTTCCAGCAGAGGGCTGTGAAGATGATGCGGGGACTGGAGCATCTCCCTTCTGAGGAAAGGCCGAGAGAGCTGGGGCTGCTTGGCCTGGAGAAGAGAAGACTGAGAGGGGACCTTAGCGCTGTATGCGAATACCTGAAGGGCTGGTGCCAAGAGGACGGGGCCGGGCTCTTTCAGCGGTGCCCAGCGACAGGACAAGGGCCAACGGGCACAAACTGCAACACAAGAAGTTCCACCTGAATATGAGGAAGAACTTCTTTACCTTGAGGGTGACCGAGCACTGGCACAGGCTGCCCAGAGAGGCTGTGGGGTCTCCTCTGGAGACATTCAACCCCCCCGGACGCGGCTCTGCGCAGCCTGCTGTAGGTGACCCTGCTTTAGCAGGGGGTTGGGCTGGGTGATCTCCAGAGGTCTCTTCCAACCCTGACCATTCTGTGATGCTGTGATTACCTTTTAACAAATTTTTCCCATTGTTTTTCAGGTAAAGGTGATGTGTTTGGTGATATCTTCTGGAAGGAAACCAGTCTGGCCCATGCATGTGCCAACGTACGGGCTCTGACATACTGCGATTTACATATTATTAAACGAGAAGCGTTGCTTAAAGTGTTGGACTTTTATACTGCTTTTGCAAACTCGTTCTCAAGGAATCTCACGCTCACCTGCAATTTGAGGAAACGGGTAAGGTGACAGCTCTTATTTTCCCCTTTCTCTCACCAAGAGATTGCACGCTCTTGCAGACTGTTTGCAGTGTTTAACAGCCCCCAATTTACTCTTGATGTTTTCAGGTCATTGCAGATTAACTGGCTTTTCAATAAATGTAGTTGCTGTTTGTTAATGGTGTCTCAATAAAAGTTACCCATAGATTTGCAGTTCTGAGTAGTCCTAGCAGGGTGAGATATGAATTACATTTCTTTTCATTTTCTTCATAGTTGCTGGGTTTTGGATCACTGCCCACCCCCCCACCCCCCCATCCCTATTGTATAACATATAAAGTTGTATCTTAGAGTCTAATAGAATCCAGATTCTGGATTCTTAGAGGTGAGGTTTAGTTTCTCACCTGCTAAGATATAGGTCACAGGACAGATAGGTGGATCTGCATGGCATAGACCAACTAAGAGAAATTCATTGATGTTAAATAAGTAAAATGTACTCAGCAAAAGTATTGTATTAATACCTGCTTCTCTCATTTGCACGGTTTAGAATTTTAATATGGCATGGTTAATAAAGCTTGGTAGCGGTTTTACATTCACAGCTCACTTCTTATGCCCTCCTGCTCATTTTATAATCAATCAGCAATGCTCACTATCCATTAGTCCTTTCAAAGAACACTCTATCTAAAAATTAATTAGCTATAAGGATGTACCTTGAAAACAGGTTAAGGGATTCTTTAATTCACATTGCAGCTGCAAATTTTAATCTTTATGATGTTTTTTTTAAGATTGATGAGGGCTATATAAATTTCATTTGCATAGAGAAATCTCATAACAATGATTTATAGATTACTGAGCATTAACTGTGATCCTGTAGCTGTTGAAACACATTTTTCTGCAGCTGTACCTTGGGCATCTCACCCGATAATGCACAAGGCTACCTCACTATTTCACAAGACAGTTTCAGCCTCTGCAGTAACAGGAGTTCAACACAACTAGAATTTTACTTTTTTGAGTCTAATTTCTCTCTAGGCACCGGAGCATGTTATAAATGCTTCTTTCAAAGCAGGTTTATTTTTTAGTGCATCCCTTGTGCTCATTAATATACCAAGTATGGCACAAAATACCCATCGCAAAAAGCAGATGCAGTGGAATTACAGTCGCCCTCTGTATGAGCTGGAGCCTGAAAGAGCTGGATTGTAATCAGATTTGGTTCCAGTTCGTTAGCTTACCTCTGACTTGAAAGTTGTTAACTCTGCTTCAGACCTGAAGAGGGGCTTTGGGGCTTGAACACTGGTTTGGGGTTTCTAGCTTATCACTTCTCTGTTGTTAAGGTTTCCTCCAAACCTTGACTTCAGCATCACCCCCTTGCCATCTTGCCTACCTGTGATGTGCCACCAGCTACAGTCCCACAAAGACAATTCTGCTCATGCATTGCTGACAGTGATTTCATGGGACAAGATAATGCCACATACATTGTGCCAAAATGTATTCTTTCCTTCTTAAAACCTGTGAGCCTGTCCATACAACTCCCTCCCTGGGACTTCCCCTCCCCCATTAGCCGTGACATGTTTGTACACAGCGAAAACATGTACATATCATTTCCTGACAGGGCAATGTGCTGGAGTTCAACTCTGTAGTCCAGGGATGTATATGGGGAATAGGTTCCTGGCTGGGTTTTCATGTATTTTCTTCTCTCCCATGCACCTTTTTTAAGGAAAATTGGTTCCCTTGCAGGGCCCTGGCATAGGGAGTCACCCAGGTAGAAGCACTGGTGGAGCTTAGGTCCCCAGTACTCTAGCTCAGTGCTAGGTACAGGGACTTTGCCACAGGGACAGTGACTCAAAGCAAGAAGGTACAGCATTTCTAAAAGAAATGTTAGATTTTGCAGAAGGAAGGGAAATGTTGGTTGGGCGCATGTGTGAGCATACCATGAGAGTGGATGGAGACTCAAAGAAAGGTTGTGTCAGTGTGGTACATGCAGGGTGGAGTTCATTTCACTAAAAGTTGGATGGTAATGTCCAAGCTAGTCACCAGTCTGGTTCTGGTTCCTCCAGAAGGCAGTCATCAGGCTCCTCTTCAGTGCCCAGTCTGTGATGATAAAACTATCCCCTTTCTGTTGACTTTTGAGAGAGTCCATGATCGCCAGCTTTTAAATACCGAGAGTACATCAGATGGACTCTACCTACGATGTCTCCTACAGTTTTACTCAAGAACTATTTTGCAAGGAGTCTCACTTCTAGTATTGCAGTAAGATCTGCTGAGCCAAACCTGCTTTGCAGAAATTCTGTGTACTGTTCCTGGGCATGAAATAGATCATGCTGCTTTCAACACCAGGGACACAAGCTGAGTCCTGTTACATAAAGTTGTTCAGGGGATTGTTTCAAACCTCGTATCTGCTGCAAGTGTACGTGATTCCCTGTTGGGCACAGAAGTGTTTGATGGTAAGTTCATCTCTTAGGAAAAGCAGTGCTGTCCAGGACAGTTCCATCAGGCGAACAGAAAGCAGTTGTTCAGGCAGTGAGACTGGGCTGACAGGGCTGCACTGTACTGCAGCAGTTTGTGCTGGAGTCATGTAATCTAAACGGAAAGAAAATCATTGTCTCCTTTAATTGATTTCAATAGAAATATACTTAGCACTTTTTCTACACAGTCATCACTCATAAGGTTTGACATTTAATTATAGCACAAATACACTTCTTGCGGTTCTGTGCTCAAGAAAATGGCTGTTCTCACTGTCAAAAATATATAGACAGAATTATTCTTTCCTCAGGTCTGCTCTTCAAAATATGTATATATTTATGTGGGTGCACACACACACACGTTTGTGCTGCACTGTCCCTCAACCAGCACTTAGATGTAGCCCATAAACTGCAAAAAATTTAGATGCTCAAAAGGCTAATAAATTAATGATACTACTGAGCACAAAAGGTTAGTTCCACATGACAGGGTAGAGAAAGTCTCAGTGAAGTGGGAAAATAATGTTTTCTCACTCCCAAACAACATTTAGAGGCCTGGCATGTTGAATGACCTATTTAAGGCATCTGCTCAGCATACTATTATCAGCTCTGGATTTTTGTTGTCTTTTTTTTTGTGTTAGGTAGCTCAGCCATCACACTGCATTTATGAGCCCATAAAGTGAGCGTGCCTGCTAGCTTTTCAACCTGAAGTCACCTCTCCTGCCCAGGGTGGTGAGGTGACTTTTAATCTGTTATTGCAAAGTGTTGCAGCATATCATGTTTCATGCTCTAAAATCTTTATGGCATGTCTAACGTCACTAATGCACACTCCAAGGCAGAACCAGGACTTTGAAGCTTTTCTCCCAAACAAGGAAAATAATTAATCTGGAAAGATATTCTTTAAAATCACAATGAGATGACATAGTTGCCTCTGAGGACTGAAAGTTATAAAGCAGTGTTTGGGATGAGTCTTCAAAGAGTTAATTACTGCCTTCTGATGTTGGAAGAGGATATTAATAATGTCTAATTCATTAAGTGCCTTTTAAGATTTCACACAGCTGGAGGAGGATTTCTGCAAGCCTGAGCCATGGAGCTTGGCCTGAGGAGAGGAGCCAAGGCAGACCTCTAGGAACCTCAAACCCGTATAAAGAATGTGCATCTTATTGATGGTCAAAGTTCAGGAAGGAGGACCTACATCAAGCTACCAAATATGTTGTCACAGAAAATAAGTGTTCAGCTGAAATATTTTTAAAGGTTTTGTTTTTTTAAAAACTTTTCTCATCATTGCTTCCATTTGCATCAGCTAATACACCACCTCCACCTAACTGCTGGACCAACACGGTCTGCGCCAGTGTAGGCAAAAACAGAACTGAAATTTTGGCTTCTTAATTCACAGCTAAAATTCTCCTGTGCCTCAGTATAGGAAAGATTTTCACCACAGCTTTTAAAGTACATGGTCATATACTACTGTTTTCTACCACGAGCAAAATGAGCTGTGTTAAAGAAATGAGGCAGGAGCAGCCAGGGAAGAGGACAATTGTTTGTATAGGACCTCTGGTGCATTTGCTCCTGTAAGGTGTGCTGGAGAATGAGCCAAGGAGATGGTAGGAGAAAAGAGTGCCTTTAAGGCAGTGAAATACTGCCCGGAGAGGCTCAGTCCTTTTCCCTGTGGCCCTCTTAAAGCCAAGGACACCGTGAGCGACTGATGTTATCTAACTCCTCCAGTACACTGTGAATCTCTGAGGCTTTTTAGCGGGTGAGTTCATTAGACTGTCTTCAACACACGTCCTGTTTTTCTTTCTCTTTCGGAGTAGAATAATTTCTTTTTAAATTGGCTTTCTGGTTTTGCTTTAGGTTTTAATGAATCACATGCAGTTTGTTGACTGAATCACTCATTTCTGTGTCATGTAGTTTTTAGAAAGACTTCATTTTAATTTGAATTCTGCATTCATGTCTCCTAAAAGTGAAGGTTGTACCAAGGTTCATTCAGGATCCCCCTTTTTCATTTTTAAGGCTCTCCAGATGGCGTGCTAGATTAGTGAGTGTCCTGATGCAGAAGCAATGTCAGAGGCAGAAAGCATTGCTTTGTGTATTGGGCCTTGCTCCTGAAGGTTGCACATGTTCTGGTGAACCTGAGGACTTTCACAGGTTTTGAGCTCTGTAAGCCATTCACAATTATGGCAGCTTAATTCAGAGCTGTTTACACTTTGCCAGCTGGCACTCGCATTCGGTCCTGATCAGTTGTGGGGAGTGATTTGCTTACATAGAAAGAGATCTGAGCATCATTCCTGGGTGACTCTGGCAAGCAGAAAGCTGTGAGTTGACTCTGAAGCGGGACATGCTGAGCCTTCTCTGCCCAGTGGTCCATCTGCACTGCCAGGTCCATCATCCATTTTCACCTTTTTTTGGTCTATTATTGGAAACTTTTTCCATGTGGGACAGCGATGGTGGCAAAACCTACCTGGGAAAAACAAGTTTTTCCATCACTATTAATGAAGACAAGTAGGGGAGAAAAACATGCTGCTTAGAGAGCTGCTGTGACTGATAATGTAGATCAGCTGGTGAGGGCTTCAGTGAGGACCTGGATCCCTGTCATGTGATAGGGGCTGTGCCCACCCCTAGGCTGGTACTTGGTCCTCCCCTATCTGTCACTCCTGGTACTGTCCTCTTGCACATGCAGCTTATTTTTCTGCTGGTTTGAGCCAGTGACAAGGGTCCCAGGGAGTGCAGGATCATGCCTCTGGAAGGGCAGATCCAACAGCTCAATTTCATGGCTCATATGGCCAGCAGGCTACTGGCGTGACTTAACGCAAGTTTATTTGTAACCCAATGACTTGCTCAAGCCTATTGAAAATTAATTTGATTGACTTCTTTATGGCAGTATGTATGGTGTGTTGCATTTCCCTGTCTGTATCTCTTCAGGGATTCAAAGCATCTGCAGGCTGGGCTGATACAGCTGGCTGCTTGCTGACCCTAGCCGAGGCAAGGGGACATGGAGAGTTCCTCAGCCAGGCATGCTGATGCCCCTCGTCACTTCTCCAGGGCAAAGCACGGAATGACGTTAGTCATAGCCCATGGCTGTGCTGCCCGTGACACCGTGTTTGGGTGTTTTTCAGCTCTTGCTTCATTACTGCAGTAACAGGCAATTCTCTGGTGACCATGACAAAGGACACCTTTCTCAGCTGTGTAAGCCAAAGCTCTCACCTCTTACTTTTCCTTCTCACTCTTTCATCACCTATAACTCCAGCAAAAGCATTGCACATTAGTCCTCTCTCTTTTTTTTTTTTTTTTTTTTTTTTTAAGTGATAGGGTCAGTTCAGTTGGGGTATAAAGGGCGTACTTACCTCCTCGTGCTCCCTCTGTAGAGCTCACAGGCTACCCTTGCCTTTAATTTCACCAAATTCCTTTCTCCATCTCCATGTGAGAAAAGGATTGTTTTACCTTGTCTCAGGATGCTCCTTACCTTTCCTATCCTTCTCTGGTCTTCGGTTGTCTGGTTTTTTTCTTCTTTTGTATGAACATGCTGTCCCAGGAAATGAAGTCCTACAGCTATAGTTTAGCTGTAGTGACAGTTTAGCATGATTACAGAGCAAATAAGTTATACCCTCAAAATCAATTTGGTTTTGTTTTGTTCACATCTTAGCAGACTCTGCAGCCTCCGTTACGCTTGAAGAAGCTTTTGCCTCAGACAGTGTTTTAAAATTTTTTATTGTTTGGCTTCCTTGTGTTCACAGCTATCTCCAGATTTGTTAATATTCCGTTGCAATATTTCCTAAAGGACTGTTTCACTGATTTAGATCTAGTACCACCTCTGATGGTGTCTAGATTTGTATATTGAATGTGCATGGGACAGAAGAGCCCATTTCAGGCACTCAAGCAATTAGACCTTGTCCAAACTGCAAATTGACAGTGGTCCCTGGGTGGCCCATGCCCAGGAATTTCTTGAGAAACTGCTAACAGGTCTGGGCCAAACCTGTGTGAGGAATTTATCAGCACTGAGAATGGAGTAGTTCCTTGTGCATTTGTAGCTGTGTGGTTACAGGCAGCCTAGCACAAGCCATGCTACACCTTCTGCCATCAGGAGACCTATGTGATTCCTTCTGAGTGAAGATTACAGATCTGAGGCTGGAGTTTATTTCTGCAGCTTTTCCTTCCCATCTCCTGCTCCCCTGAGCAATTCCATGGGTCTTTGCTTCTCTTCAGGGCCATGGAGATTTGAGTTCAAGGCAGTCAAAGCAAGGAAGTTAGTCCTTGGAGGACCGTGGTGACTTTGCCAGCTAGAGAGCAGCATAAAAATTCAAAGAGAAAGCTGCAGCAGCATTAACGTCACCCCTCTGTGCCTCTCTGCCAGCAGCGTGGGACAGCTGTCTGAGCGGAGCAATTGGAAAAGCTGTTGGTGGGTTTGCTTTCTCATGGGTGTTTCTGGTAGCTGTGAGCCTGGCTCTTTTCTGTGTGCCTCACTGCCTTCCCTCTCCTTTTTGCCACTTCATCACCACCCTTACGGTGGTCTCTTCTGGGTACCCTTCAGGTCATACAGACTGTGGGAAGTCGGGGCTGCGGGAACAGTTGCCCCTCTGAACCCCTCCCCGGAGGCATCGAGTGAGCACAGTGGTTTGTTTTCTCTCCCTGGGCAAGCACATTGTGCTGCCTTGGCTGTGACTGTTTGTGAATGGGGGCAGAAGTGGGTGATAAACCTGAAATGTTTTGAATTCGTCCAGGGGAAGGCAACACAGCTGGTGAAAGGGCTGGAAGGCATGTCCTGTGGGGAGCGGCGAAGGACTTTGGGCTTGTGGGGAGCGGCGAAGGACTTTGGGCTTGTCTGGTTTGGAGAAAAGGAGGCTGAGGGGTGACCTCATTGCTCTCTGCAGCTGCCTGAGCTGGGGAAGTGCAGAGGGAGGTGCTGATCTCTTCTCCCTGGGATCCAGTGACAGGACACTGGAAATAGTTCAAAGCTGTGCCAGGGGAGGTTTAGACTGGGCGTTAGGAAGCTTTTCTTTACCAAGAGGGTGGTCAAACACTGGAACAGGCTTCCTAGAGAGGTGGTTGATGCCCCAAGCCTGTCGGTGTTTAAAAGGCATTTGGACAGTGCCCTTAAAAACATACTTTAACATTTGGTCAGCCCTGAATTGCTCAGGCTGTTGGACTAGGTGATCATTGTAGGTCTCTTCCAACTGAAATTTTCTTTCCTCTCCTCTCCTTTCATTGCCATCTCAAAGACTTTGGGGTCTGAGTGAGTGTTTAAATACTTACCTGAAAAACAGGGCACTGTATATCCCCTGGGGGTTTTGGGAGGCCTGGGGTAGTATGGATTCATGACACAGTCTGGATTAATACATTTTGCATTTAGACTGCTGGCAGATGCAGAGATTAGCCAATGCACTATCATCTTTAATAGTGTTTCAGAGCCACATTAATCCCACAGGGTACTAGCAGGCTTCAGTTCTATTCTGAATATAATCTCTAAATTAAATACCTTCCTCAGATGTCCTGACCATGCTTCTGTAGGAGGGATAGGCAAAGCACCACCAACTCTGTTAGAAGTAGGACTGAGCCCAATTCTGATAATCCGTTGCCATTACAGAGGTAGACTTACTTTTTCCAGGACATGTAGCTTCCCTGTCTAAATCTAAATCAAAAGGACATTTTATCTTGTTTGTCATACTGCTGGTTTTTGTTGAGAAATGCAAGGCAATTTAGCATACTTTTCATTATGGGATCTTTGAAAAGTATGGTATGGATGCATAAAAAAAATAATTGTGTGTGCTGCTTTCTGCACACAGGGACTCAGCAGCTGTTATAAAAGTCACTCTGCTGATTTACCCCAGCGAAAGCCATCACCATCTCTTCTTCAGGCAGGCAATGCAAACTCAGTGAATTATTTGGTTGTGGGAAGATCATTAAATAGAAAATGTCGGGGATGGGCAGTGTCCGTAGGAAAACAAAGATGTAAATTGGCTATATTGGAGTGAAGGTTCAGATAGGCAATGATTTGCTATTGTGCTTTTTGTGAATTAATACCATTTTCTTGTTTAGAAAATGCTAAGTTAGAAAGCTTTCATAATTAAGAGACTCTCCCTAGTTGACTGCAGGCTGTCTGCTAATACCAATTCAGGGCAGCATTGCTTGCACAGAACTTGAATGAGGATAAATAAAAATAAATCAAAGGTTTGCTATTTTTAATCTTGTAAATATTAAAAAATAAACATTTTGTGTTCACCTCCCCTCATCGATTAAAATTGATGCTTTTAATCTCTTCCAGCTGCTAGAGAAGGGGAGGGAGCATGCATGGTGCAATGGGAAGCAACATTGCCGTTTCATTTTTGATTGCCAGTTTAAGGTTTTTATCATCAGCTCCCCCTGCGTTTTGATGTTGTGATGAACACGGGCACTGGCAGCTTAGCCAGCAGCAGACCCGAGCAGATCACCATCGGTGTCCCTGAGCTTCCCTCATGGGCTGTTACTTTGCCAGGCTTAGCCCTGCAGCAGGCTGCCTTTTGGGTGGGTGTCATAACAGAGCTGATCTCCCCGTAGATTCGTGTGACTCCCCTGGTGCCTAGGAAGCCATGGCAGTATTACAAAGGCATTTCTGTTATAGCTGAGAGTAGCCAGTTTATTTTGCGATGCCAGCAGTGTGCCTGGGAGCTGCTGCTGCGGCAGGTGGTTCCCTGCTTGTGGGGCATCCTAGCAGGTAGAGTGGCACAGAAAGTGGGGAAAGAGGGTTGTCGTGTTGTCTTACACCCCTACAAATAATTAGCCTAGAGCAATGGATTTCTTCTTGCGTGGGCTGCTGAGCCTAATTACTGTGTAGATGTACAACTTTTCCCCCACAATAACCGCAAAAAGATGGGGAAATGTTACGAAACTGAGATGATTGATTCCAAGTGCTCTGGTTGCTTCTGTCATTGCTTTCTGGAGGTGAACGCCAGATGTTCTGATAACACAGCACAGCATGACTTGCAGGTATAAAAATGAGTTTCTACACCAGACTGCTCACTCCCCAAACCTCACTTCTGCAAAACTGGGAATGCCAGTTACAATGCAGCCACAACCATGGCTGGGGAAAGAGAACTTCTGCCTGTTTGTTGGAATCATATAAATGAATTCCCACAGGTTTAACAAGGAGCAGACGGAGCTTTAGCAGTCACCCAAGTGGGAGTTTTCTGGCTCCGCCCAAAATGGGATCTTTTGACCAATCTAGAAATGATCAGTAATGATTTCACAGCTGTTTTGCACTGGAGAGAGCACCGATTTTTTTCTTGCCTTGCCCTCTCTGAACAGGTTTTTGTCTTGGCTTGCTCAAAAAGGCTCCTTACCAGTTACATACAGGAGCCTGTGAAATGCCAAACAAAACTCCCTGCATAAGGTCCTTCTTTTCTGTGCAAGTATAAATCTGTCCATCTCTTTTTTTGCAGCACACAATTCACAGATGCAATAATACCCAAACGTGCTGGATCAGCATGTGATGATCATTGCAGCCCTGCAAATCCTAGATTTACCTTACTTTGAGTGCTATTTTTGGGCTGCTTTCTACAGCAAAGGAACAGTCCATGTAAGAAAGTATTAAATATTACACAAAGTGCAAGAGAAACTTTGTGCGGAAGTTTGCATGAATCCCATTAGTTTTAGTTAAAAATAAAAGGCAGCCTGTCACTTCCAACTTAATAATGGCTGATTGACTATGTCTATTTTTAATTGTCAGTCAGTTGCTGTGATGAGCAAGCTGCCTTGGTTTAGGTCCCATGCAAGGGAAGTCTGGAGGAGCAATTCTGAGAGTAGCTGATTTACATGTGTGCCAGAGGTGGGCATAGCTGTGGGGAGGGGCAGGGGGATACTGAGAAACACCTGAAATAAGCTGAGTCCCCTGTTGTTGCATTTTTGAGCAACTTGCTGAAAGGAAAAACTCTTCCTTGTGTTTAGGAAGAAATGCATATTATTAATCCATGTTTTTTCCTCAGATTTTTACTTCTCAGTTTTCACAGCCCTTAGTCTTAATTTGTTTCTCTTCCTAAAGATAACAAAAATATAATACGGTTTTCAGATGTAAGTTACTGTTAAAAAAAGGAGCATAGTATAACCAATTATAAAAGTCTCTGATTCACTTAATGCCATTAATTAAATTGTCAGTGATCTTTCGAACTTTGGAACCTTCTCTTGGACTTCTAGGTGAATTTCAGATTATTTTATTAGTACTCCACAAAGCTGTCTCAGTTGCTTGAAAGATTTTTTTATAGTGCTTCCTATCCTAAATATTTCCATTAGTCACTGTAACTCCAGAGCAGGGGGACTTCAGCTCTCCATGCTCTGTGAGTATATATCCCTTTTGGAAACAGTTCATTGTCCTCTCTTTTTAATTATGGACAGCACTTCTGTTACCACAGGAACAGGCTCTGGCTTTTTCTGAGAGCCTAAACCACTTTGTACTCCCTTAAAGATGTGGAAATTGAGACCTAAGTAACCAGCAGATGACAGCAGCAAAGAGCAACCATTTCTAAGCAGGATATTTCTACCAGACAGCCGAAATGTAGCATTTTTATCAAGATTAGCTCTGGTTTTCCATTTGTGCCCATCGCTTGCCCTTCAGTGCACAGATACCCAGTTTTCCTTCTCTATGTCCCTGGACTTACCAGAGCACCCTGGCATCTCGGCACTTAACTTCTGTGTCTAGCCTCACTATTTTCACTGATTCTGCCTCCCCTGGCTGCCTGCCGTTGTAATGAATTTCTATCTTGTCGTGGTTTAACCCCAGCCAGCAACTAAGTACCAGGCAGCCACTCGCTCACTCCCCTCCCCTTGGTGGGATGGGGAGGAGAATCAGAAAAAGGTAAAACCCGTGGGTTGAGATAAGAACAGTTTAATAATTGAAATAAAGCAAAATATTACAATAATAGTAATAATAATAACAACAGCAACAACAAAAAGGAAGGTAGCAGAGAGAGAGAGAGAGAGAGAGGGGAAAAAAACCAAGACAGACAAGTGATGCACAAGCCAGTCGCTGAGCAGCAGTCGGCCCCTCCCGGCCAGCTCCCCCCAGTTTATATACTGAGCGTGACGGTCCATGGTACGGAACATCCCTTTGGCTGGTTCAGGTCAGTTGTCCTGGCTCTGCTCCCTCCCAGCTTCTCGTGTCCCTGCTCACTGGCAGAGCATGGGAAACTTGAGAAGTCCTTGACTCAGGGTGAGCACCACTTCGCAACAGGTGAAACACCAGTGTGTGATCAACGTTATTCTCGTACTGAATCCAAACCACAGCACTGTTACCGGCTACTAGGAAGAAAATTCACTCTATCCCAGCTGAAACCAGGACACATTTCCATCATGTATCCAAGGCAAATCCATTTTTGAATGGAACAGTTGTTGGTAGTTCAGAGCAACTCGATTATGAATGACCCCCATCCTTCTCCTAGGCTGTATTAGCCCTCCTGCTGAAGAAGGCTACAATAGAAATGTAAATGGATGAACTGAATCATGCATCTTTTTCATGTGTTATTAATGGTCCCTGTTTCCATTTATTAAAGGACTTAGCCAATAACCTCAAGATGTTCTATGAAAGTACATGAATAATAATTTACAATCTCAATGCAGTCATGCATTAATACATCGAACAGATGCCTGACTGATCATGTGAACTATCAGCCATAACTTAAAGTATTTGTCAGAAAGTTTGAACCAAGGCACTTTCCTCCCAGACCAGTTCTGCTCAAACTCAGTCCAGCATGTCAGATAGCTGCTAATATGGTAGATAAGTACGCTGCTGGGACAGAGACTGTTCTTGCAAAATCCCCAACAGCCGCTTTCAGCTTTGCTAGCCTTCTTGTGGGCAGATGCTCTTGCTCCATGGATCAGCCTTGCCCCATGAGTGGAACATCTGGCACAGCTGCACATCTGTAGGCATCCTCTAGCATCTAAGGCGGGTACCAGACCCCGCTGGGAGGTGTCAGCCTTCTAGAAGTGCCTGGACAAGGCCTTTCTTGGAAGAAGTGACTGATGAACTGCTGTCTCGTGTGGGTGGCATAGGGTTAGCTGGGTTTTTCAGACACCAGAAAAAAAATCAAACCAGATAAAACCAGAGAGAGTGCTTTGCCAAAGTCTCGGAGGTCAAAAGGTCCTCTGGGAAGTAAATGCAGCATCTGAGATGAAAAGTAACAGAGCCAGAGGTAGAGATTTGTACTACTTCTGTCTGGTGTCTCTCTGCATCCTTGCAGCAGCATTTATGCTGTACCAGCTGGTGTTCTGTTAATTGTGTGTGTACAGGGAGTGGTAGAAAGCATGCAAAGAGTGTGTAAACAGGGTGCAGCATAGTCACAAATGGGGAAATACAGAATCACCAATGATATCGATTGCAAAGTCCTTTTATTTGTGCCGATACAGGGTTTTCTTACTAGCCCCAGACAGGAAGAGGGGACAAATCAACTGGACCGACTCCAGTTTTACATGAGGAGGTCATTTCTGATCACGTTTAAAGGCAAATTTGCCAAAGTATACAATACTAAGGATTAAAAACAAATTTGTTTGGGTCTGGAGCAATGAGATAAGCTAAGGCTGGAAAAACAGCAGACTCAGCCCCTAAGGAGAATCCTGTGTCAGTGCCTAAATACATGGATGGGAACATAAAACAGTGCTGATGAGCTTTACAGAGATCCACATCTAGAAAAGAGGTGATGGCTGTGATATTAGGTATTAGGAAGATCACTGAGAATCACATGAGAAAATCTGAAAAATTCTCTTTTACCTGAGAAGAGACTAAATGCTGGGATACAATAGAACGATACCCACAACTAGGATATAGCCAGATCATTAAAATCCTCCCCAGCAGAGCCTTAGCTTACTGCCATGAAAGCCCAGGGATTGATTTAATGCAGTCAGCATGTAAATGGGAAGGAAATGGCTCTTCACCACACCATCTGTTTATCCCATCCCTGTAACCCCACTACTTAACTCTTTTGTGTTGTCTCTTCCTCATGCTGATACCCTTCAGAAATAAATACAAAGCTCCACAGAGTCACCACTTGCCAAGTTTCTCAGTCACATCTTCTAAGACTAGGAAAAACATCTAATGGTCCCTTTGGGGACAGGCAGAGCACTTCTTCCTCCGTGGGTGTTTGTCACAGAGGCAACCTGCTGGTTTTGCTCGCGAAGAGGCTCTGATCCGACTATCATTAGCGACTTCATTTCTGCACAAGTAACCTTCAGGGAACAGCACGCTTCTCTTTGTGGTGAAGTTTCACATGGCTGATGCACTATTTCCATGCTGTCCTGGGAAGCTCAGTAGTTGGTGAATAGCTCTCCTCCAGGCTTTTCTGGCTGTGGGTGATTTTCCTTGACTTTCCACCACAGAAAGGAAGAGTTCTTCACTGGTGCAGATTCAGGTATGAGGAAACATTAGCAACATCACTGAAATGTGGTCTTTGCCCTCTAAAAATTTTTCATTTGATTTTGCTGTAAATAGAAGGCCCCTGCTCTGCTGGCAATCACAGATGCCTCTGAAAAACTGTAATTCCTTCAGTCTCTTGAACTAAAGCACCCTCAGAGGCAGCGCTGCACCAACCACTTTTGGCTAAAGGGAGATGCTCGGGTGAAAGTAACACATCCTCTTCATAATATATTTGTTCTTGACTGGATACTCTTCAATGTTTTCATGCTTATGTCTTGGGTCTTTTTTGCTCCTCAGGGGGTCCCTCCCCACTGAAACGCTGGCCGTGACCGTATTAAAGGCAATTACAGTACGTTTCAGCGGCCAGCACTCCTTACACACTGCCAACGGTGAGCTCTCAAGTGGGAAAATTGTAGCTCTTGCTGGGTGAGATGTTTCACTTGAAGAATCCCAGGGACACTTGTTAAGGTTGTTTCACAGAGCTGTCTATAGTTAAAGGAAGTTGATATTAAAAGTCTAAATTAACTTGTGGTCGGTTTTCCTGTTAAATTGGGATTTCCCGATGGTTTAACTGAGTTACTTCGCGTCTGTTGCACAGTGGGCTGACCCTGTCTTTCAGTCAGTGAATGATCTACCAGAGGTGTTCATCTTTTCTGAGTCTTGATTTCAGTTTAAAAGAATTGTCAGAGTCACACTGCCAGTGGATTTTGTGCTGATGTCTCTGAGCTGAGAAGCAGAGATGTGAGTTGCTGAATTCCCCCAGCTTATTCTCCCTTGCAGCACCCCTGTGGCTTTGTTTGCAGGGTGTCCCATGGGGAAGGTAGGCATAGGGGCACGTGGGACAGTCATTTGAGCTTGGTTTCATCCAAAAGATCTGTAGCAAGGAAGTGAGCGCTGGCAGCGCTTCCATGAGTTTGGTCGAGGCAGGTTCGGTGTTATGGCAATAGGCTGCATTTGTGGGTCAAGAAGGAAAAGATGTAGCTCTGAGGTACTTCTGGCATGGCTGGCTGGCTGAAAGCAGAACCGTGGTGCACTGTGAGCTTTGGGCTTGAAAGCAGCAGATCCAGATTAGAGCAGTTCTGAACTAGTTCAACCTAATGAATCCTGCTTTTCTGCAGGGGGGACACTACTATGCTGCGGCGGGGGGTCCATGTGCCCTGCTCTGTGGTGTGACATAGACGTACCCTCACTTTCAGCCCCATGAGCATTTGAAAGATCAGGTCCTGGACCGGGATCTAGAAGCAAATAGGAAACAAGTAAACAACTGCCCAGCCACCAGCCCAAATCTGCCCCACTCAGGAATACTACCGCATGTTTGAATTACCTTGAATCTGGAGTCAGTGGCTCTCCCCACCAAACTGGTCTCCACTGGTTCAAGTGAGGAATGTCTGGCAGTGGCAGAGCAGGATGTTTTACCTCCTTGTTTTGTAATATGGAAAAATACAACAAGGTTGGATGCCTTGGCTCCCTGGTGTACAGAGGCTGCCCGTTGTCCCTTTCCCTTGGGTCTGGCATTCATATGTTCTGACCTTTAAAATTATTTCTTCATTTCTGACTCATCACTTCCAAACGAAACTGATGGTGTTCTACATCACATGGCACTGGAAGTGCATTGTTTTAATTGAAGCTCAAGTTATAAAAGCTTTTCAATAAATTAACAAAACTTGAAAATGATGAAGTGAAGAAACAGAGTAGCTGATAGCACATTCCATACAAAAACAGTGTTTCTGAAAGCCAGGTAGAATATCCTCAATGTCATAAGCAAGGCTGATAGTAATGGGTGTTACTTTTGTTAGACCAGTGAATATAGCTGGGAAAAAATCAACAAGCTTTCAGTTGCCAAACACTTTTTCAGATTTGAAGACTTCAGATTAAATTTCAGGCACTTTATAATCAGGGACAATAATATTTAGAGGGGAAAAAAACCCCATAATGATTCCAATTAATTTAAATTTCCACTGAAAGTAGAGAGAATAGTTCATTTTGGGAACAATTTGCAATTATTTTGCTGATGTATGACTTTATAAATGGGGACTCTTAGGCCTTTATTGAGACCATTTAGTCTTCAGGCAGAAACCCATAAGAGGAAAAACCACAGAGAACAAAACATGAATTCTGCAAATCCTCTTCACGTATGTTCTGTGTGGCTTTGTGCTAGGGACATGCAGGAATACAGGGTCTGTCACCAGTAGGGCTGGCCAGAAGCCAGACGTGAAGGTTTTGACATTTTTCATTGGAGTAAGAGCAAGACCTTGTGAAAATAAACAGAGGTAGTGCGGCCTACCTTCCCACCCTACTTCCAACACAAACCTGAACAGCAGTAAAGTCCTGGACTGGATATATTTGCAGCAATTAGCAATTACAATTGAGCACTTTCAATTATTTCAAATCCAAAACTATGTTTCCCAGGCTGGACAATAGTGAAAAGAAAGTGCATTATTATATTAATAATTATATTTTACTTTAATAAATGTATTTATATTTATATGTTTAATCTTTCTGCAGTATGGCTTTTCCTACTGTGGGGACTCTGGGTTGGAAACCTTGGTTCCATCCCTCTTGCTCATCCACTAAGCAGCTCAGTGACCCTGAGCAAGTGATGCATGACCTCTCTGTGCCCTGGTTTTGATGTCTGGCAAAATAGGCAGCAACATGGATCCTACTTTCTCCAGTACAGGGAAAGAAGAGTGGTAGATTAGTACTGCATATTTATATTGATGATCAATTTTCTGTTCCAAGTTAAATGAGACTGAAGAGCAGCTTGAAAAGTCTTTTGGTGGTTTTCACCATCCCAGAGAGCACCATTTCTGCATCTGCCCCAAACTCAAACTACCCCGCTGTCATCTGGAGGTTTTGAACTATCTTGCCCTGTTTATGCTCAAAAGCATGTCAGCCTTAGGAGATACTGCACTGGGCAAAGTGAAAGCTGCTGTCTCTGAGGAGTTTCTTTTTTTAATCATCTGTAGCAAAATGCACAGACCGTAAATCATCTGCACCACAGCAAAGCCTCAATCAATTGACACTGCTGCCTACTGACATTGCATGAGGTCAGTGCCAATAGCAGATCTTGATCCAGTGGCCGTTCTAAGTTTGCA
The DNA here is from genome assembly GCF_015220075.1 of Falco rusticolus. NCBI lineage: Eukaryota > Metazoa > Chordata > Aves > Falconiformes > Falconidae > Falco > Falco rusticolus. The sequence goes on from NC_051193.1 coordinate 30,969,794, forward strand.
AGGACCCAGCCTGCCTGATCTAGTTGGAGACTGTCCTGTTGAAGGGGCACTGTCTCACAGTGAGCACACCACCCTGCAGCTGAGCCAGGAGGCAATGGGAAGCTACCTTCAACTTTGAGCCGTAGGGTACCTAATGGTGATGTGCTGGAAGGATTGGTGGTGGCAACTTGGTCTTAGCGCACCACTTAGTGTCACCAGCTATTTACATCAATGTGGAGTTCTAAAAGTCATGGGATGGTTTTTGTCATGGTGAGTGGAGGCCATCTTTGCTGGGATTCTCCTTCCCATCCAGTGAAGGATCTTGAGTCTGTTGAGCATGGATTTTTAGCCTTCTGCGGGATTTCTTTTTCCCAGGGGCTAGAAATCCACCGTGATCTCAATAAATACCTCAGCTTCCCTTCTTGCAGAAGCTGGAAGGAAAGAAAGTCCTGCAGGTATGTTAGAAATCTGCTCTTCTCTCTGCTTCAGTGCCAGGCAAAGAAGTACAAGAAATATCTCTCCTGCCCTTTGCTCACTCTAATAACTTCAGTTAGGAAGCTTCAGTAAGGAAGAGAAGGGGAAGGGAAGGGAGAGGTGAGTACACAATGCTCTCCATCAAGAGGACATGTGCAAGAAGGAGAGATTGGGAGAAAGAGGCAGAGGGCAGGAGGAACTGTTTACTTTGCTCACCCACCAAATGACCATCTGAGGCTAAGATTGTTTAAAGGGAGAGCTGTTATGGAGTAAAGGAAGGTGTGGATTTAAATCCCAAAGTGGTTAAACCTAACTAGTGAGAAGGAACAAGGGTCCCCATGAGACACTGCTCAGTAATAGTTACACTGCAACAGTTATCCCAAAATTGCTCTCTGCTCAATTTCCCCATGCTTAACCATCTCTGTGTTGTATACAGAAAACAAATTAGGCCTTAATCCCACAAAGCGTTGCAGCTCCCTAGTCCATTTTAGCCTTTGTTATCGAGTTCAGTGTAGGATTTTGGGTCCTGAAAAGGAACTGGGAGGCTAAAGCTGTATTTGATTGCCCCAATAGTGACAGGAGCCCCATAGGAGGGATGGTGTCTCTTTGGGTCATGGCCACAGTTCAATTTCTTCTGAGGCCACACAGATAAATAATCCTCTGTGCAACGGACTGACCCTAAACTAGGCAATAGACCCTGACTGAAAAATACCATAAATTCATAAATGAAGTAGCCTTTCTGTGTGCATTTTGCTGTCTTCGATAGTATTGGAGAAATAGGTCTGAATGTGGCTGTTCTACAACATGCTAAGGCATCTGCTGTTTGGTTAAAGCAAAGAAAACAGAAAATAGTGAGGGCAAAGTAGCAAAATGAGCGAGCAGTTTCAATTGCAGGGTCTTGTTTAAAAACCGCAGCAAAGCTCCTCACTTCCAAAGGTGCACAGTGCCCTTCTTCAGCATCCCTTTCCAAGCAGAAACACAGAGGCCAGCAGGCATCAGATATAACAGCTAAGTCTGCAGCAGCAGAAAGTCCATGCATTGGTTTCCCTGGGGGAACAAAGAGGAAGAGGCGTCTAAGTGCCAAATGTATGGGCAGGAGGTAGGTGCTCATGTCTGGGCAACTGGAAGAAAAAAAAGAGCTTCTGATCTCCTGATCCAGGAGAATGAGCTGCCCTTGAGGTTGCTGTAAACGTGTGCAATTGTGCAGAGTAAGAGGCTTTGCCATTTTTTTGGAAATCTGACTCCTTAGCTTAGCAAGTGCTTAATTAAACATGTAATCACACCATTTGAGGAATCAGTGCCCGTCACTCAAGCTGAGCAGTTTGACTGATCCTTCCTTGGAAATTAGGTGTCAATGCTACCCTTAATGATGGTTTGGCTGATGTACGATGCCACATGAAGTCCTCTCCTGATGCCCTGATACATCTGGTGTGCACTGCCCTAGGCATCTTACTGCAGCAGTGCCTTGAGCCCTTAATCTTGAGTGGTAATCCTGAGAACATCTAGGTGTATTATTTTTTTTTTATGGCTGTGTTTTTAATGAACTGTCTTAGTTTTGGCAACAAGCCAAAACAGTGACCTCTCTCTGCTCTCAGCCATGCATTGTAGTCTCTCAGCTGTAAATAGTTAGCAATGACAGAGGGATTTTCAGTTAATTGGAGAAACGAGGGCAGTGTTATTATCCTCTCTTACACTGGGAGAGATGGAGACATGAAGAGGCAGTGTGCTTTGCACAAGACCTCCCGCTTGGCCAAAGATCAGGCCAGCAGAATAACCCACCCCCCTGAATCCCAGCCTGGTGCCGTATGTGTTGGGCCATGGTGCTCTCAGGATGTGACAAATGTGACTTGGATCTCTGCCTGCTTCTGTTCTCTTACTTCTTCAATGCAGGCATGTTGTAAAGTAAAGCAGGATGACTTCAGATCCATACCAAGTATGAAGTAGATTGGGCAAACTCTCAACCACTTTCTTCTTAATATGCATGCTTGTTCGCAAATGCAGATCAGCCTAATTGGCTGCCAGCATGCACAGATGTCTCTCTGCAAGAGTAGTTGGGTGCTGTGCGAATTGATTGCAAACACAAAATGGAACCAGATTAAAATCTGACCTACAGTAACCAATTTCTAAAACACAGAGCAAGTGGTAACAAGGTGATGGAAGTTCTGGGCTTTGGGAAATCAGTTAGTGGCTGTTGGGTTCTTCTGAAGGGTCTCTCCCTCCCTGCGTGCCCCACCTTTTCTTTAAATGAGCAGCTTGGGGGACACAGATCTTTATTTAAAGTCATGATGAAAGGATTAACCCCTTTATTGCCTATAAAATGTCATCGGATGTCCCTTAAAAGGGCTTTTTCAACATTATGGGAATAATTCTCCTTTCCTTGAAGTGACATCGCTTTGTTACTCAGATTGGAAATCTTCACATCTCTTACAAGCCACTTCTGTAATCGCTTAGGAGGGAACTACATGAATATAGTTTCTCCAAAGCAAAATTAAAATGTGCTTAGCAGCAAGCTTTTGCTTCTGCATGCTACCATGTCTGTGAAGTCAGGATCAATGGAAATTTGCAGAAAGACTATTATTTACTGTTTCTTTCAAGCCGCCAGCAGACTAACCTACAAAAATCTTCTTTTCCTCCAAAATCCAGCATGAAAGACTGTTTAGTGAAACATTTCTATCCCAGAGATTAACTAATTGCTCAGCAGTCAGTCGTTTTCACTGCACAGCCAAGGACAGTGATTCCTTTCTCACACGCAGATGGAGCAATGGTTTAACATAAAACAGTTCCTGGGACAGGAGGATTAAGGAGAATTTACTGGAGAGCAATTAAAACAGTTGTTAGAGCAATTTGTTTTTGAGGCTGAATTTCACATCAAAGTAAAGCTATCTGAGCAGAACAACAATAAAGCCATCATTTCAGGCCATCTATTCTGCATCTTCAAAATGCAGATTAATCAAGTGAGCTAAAAGGACATGGAGGTTTACAGGAGTAAATTAGGTGAAGCAGTCTACATGAAGTTTGCATTTGGAAAGAACCACCCTGGCTTCAGTCTCTGTTGGCTCTGGCTTTTTGTGGCTTCAGCTCCCTTCCATTTCTGCCAGGTTTCTTGTCACTGTTGCATTGGGTGGAGGGTTTCTGACTGTGCTTCTCAGTTGCAGAGACTGCTGCCAGCACAGGACGCCACAGTCAGAGGCTGCGCTCATGCAGAGCCGTACCAAAAAGCTGTTAATGGAAGCTGTGCTGGAGCCAGTGCTCCTTACTGGTGTTTGCTGGTCTTGCTGCCTTGCTTTTCACATCTGAGCTGTCTGCTCCTACTTCCTTGCCATGCCCTGACCTAGGAGGAGGCATTACTCCAAACTCTTCCTTGGGGTTAAGAGCTGGAATTGCATCTTTTTGTGGTAGGCGAGTAAACCTGCAACCAAACAGGTTTTGAAGGCAGGGAATCAGTTCAGACACAGTGGGACCATCCACAGTGCATGGCAGTGGCTTCTTGCATCTATCCCAAGGAAGGCTGGTGTTACACCAGTGGTTCAGGTTTCTCTGGCACGCTGTGAGGCTCATGGGCTGGACTCTCAGGCAAAGGACAAATACAGATGGCCGGTGGCGGCTCTGTTAGACTGAACTGCATGTCACAGCTCCGCTAGCCCAGGGGCTCCACTTTCTGCCTAATTGCAAAAAGGGCTTGCCTAAGGTAATTTCCTATTCATTTCTCTTCATTCTTGCAGTAGTTTAATATTTTAAAGTTAAGCACGTTTTATTTCATGTAAATAAAAAGGGAGATTTGTTAGCATCTTAAAAGTTATTTTTAAAAGGATATTTAATATCTGAAAAAATAAGGTTTAAAACCACTTTAACGTCAAGTATTAATAGTGAATCATGTTCTCTGTGACCTGCCTAGATTTAAAAAAACACTTCAGTTTTGGAGCAAGCCTGTTTACCAAAGGTTACATGTGAAAAATTGGGCTTGACTGGCCTAGTTTTCAGACTATCAAAAAAGAGGGTACCAGAAATGTCCTGTTTTGAGAACTCAAGGCTCCTGCAGAGGACTAGTCCTCAAGGATTGAGGGCTGAAGCATCCTAGACTCATCTGAGCACATCAAAGCAATGGCCTGGGAAGGGTTTGCTGGTGGTGACAGTTCTTAGCAGCGCACAGTGCCAGCGGTGGGAGAGATCCCAGCAGGACCTGCCTTGCAGCATCTGGGAGCTGGATGAGATTTGCAGTGCCAAAGGATGCTTGTACGGGAGCAGCCACAGCCATCCCAGGTAGGCTCCAATTTCCTAACTGCTGTGGGGAGACCAGCTCAGTTCCCTTCCCGATTAGTGGTTCATCCGATTGCTCCCTGCAGGCAAAATGTCTATTTTTTTCACAAGCTCTTACTTGGACCCACCAGTTTGGCATGGTCTTCTGTGCAGTTGTCCCTCGTCCTCCCTCTGCAGCTTTTAAAATAATAGTGTTTATCTGGAAGGACTGGCTGGTCTCTGAGGCTGGGTGGGGAATGTATCCCAGCCAGGAACTGGCAATACCCCAGCACGCTGGGGGGAAATAAAAATAGCATCAGGGGATGGTACACACACATGCACAGAGAAGAGCTTTGCAGGAAGGTTTTTTACACCATCTGCACCAAACTGTGACATTTGCACTGCTAGAGGCAAGGGTTTGGTAATACTTACCCACTATCACTCGGAGGATGTCTGCATCCCAGCAACATGTACAAAGCTCCCTGTATGGACACACTGGAGACAAACAGGCATGTCAGGGTACAGCTTGTCTGGCCCGTTTTAACATCTAGCTGCAGGTGAAATGACTCACACCCTCCAAGTGCCTTTTTGTCTCCCTTGACTGTGCAAGGCTCCTGGAGGATGAGTTCAGATGCAGACACAGGCTGTGTAGGTAAACCCTGTTCTGAGTGTCTGTGGTCTGGAAACTGGGTATTTTTTGCAGTTTATTCTTAGAAGCAGGAAAATAGCACACCTGTCTGAGCACCACATGGGTTGGGGCATCCTGTGTCTAAATCCTGGATCTGGTACAAAATTCACCTCCCTCATTAGCATGAGAAAAATGTCCATTACTTTTCTACAATGCACTCCAAGATGTGAAAATTAATAGTATTTTTTGCAATCATCTTTACAAAAGTTTGTTTTATGTTGTGCAGCCTAGGCATGACTTAAGGTTTCCTTATTATTTTCAGTTGTGTTTGTTGGGGTCTTTGTAGCTTTGTTTCTGAAGAAAATGAGGTATATGCGATTGCTGTATTTGTCTGGTATTGGTTATATCATCAAAAACTTTAAAATCTATTTGCCAGCTTCAGCTGAGCTTGTGCAAAGGACTCACCTTGAATCATTTCAGGCCAAGGAGGGGATGGAAGACAGCTCTCCTATTTCTGAAAAAAAAGGACCTATTTCATTTTCAGTGCTTCTGGGGAGGGGAACAGTAAGTAGTTGTCTTCAGGGCCACAATACTGAATTAAGGTGCCTTCTAGGATGTTCCCGTATTAAATGGGAGCAAAAATACAGAGATCTGGACAAATACATTGGATTGTGAGTAATCAGATGCAAGGGACATGGGGCTTCTACAAGACGTAGATACAGACAAGATAGTTACCTCTGGAACAAATTTTTGAGAGGTGACCACCATCCACATCAGCCTAGCCTGTGCATTAATGACTGTGACCTGTCAGTTACGGATTGCAGCCCCAATCCAGCCTCATGGCAGGGTTCCTCCTTCTGCTCTACATGGATGTATGTATCTGTGGGGACTAAACGTATTTGCTTTCTGTTCCAGTTTTTGGCACTGCAGAAGTGCCCAGTGAGCTGAGTCAAGCCAGTTCTCCCACGACAGGGTCTCTCTCCCCTTGATGCAGGACTCCAGCATCCCTTGCCCATCACCACGTTTGTAGGATGCCACAGCTTGGGCACCCAGAGTTTATTAGTCACTGTGAAAATCTTTACATTGATGGCCTTATGTGACTTTCCCTCTCTCTCACTCTGCGTACACTCACCGTATTCATCACCATGACAACTGTGTGCCCTTTTGCTATACTGTTACCTGTTTCTGTGGATTTCTGTTTCTGTGATGGGGGGCAGGTGCATATCGAACGCCATTAACAACAGCATGGGATGTTCTATGAATGGGACAGGATGACCTCTGGTCAAATATTTGCCACTTCTATGAACTTAACTGTAATTCCTCAAGACTTTTACCATTTTTCTCAATCTGTTCACATACCTTCCTTGGAATCACTTACTAAGGGATATGTGTGAATGGAGCAAAGTAATGAAGGGATGATTTTCACAGTACTCATACAAAAAAAGGCAGCAGAGAAGGGATGCATTTCAAAGCACCTGGAAAGGTCACAGCTTTACTGGTTATTTCAGTGGTAGATGGGAGAACTTGTGTGTATCTCAGCCTTGAGCTTGCTCCCCAACCTCTCATTGCTGCTGCCGTTCTCTACACTTGGCTTTGGTTTGGTTATACAAGCTGGCACCTCAGAGGAGCTGCTCCAGCAGTAATGTACCCACTGCCAGTACCTTTGGTAAGGTCCCTCTTTGGAAGCAGCACTGGGCTGAGTTCACAGTCACGGTAAGTTACCTCTCTGTATGGAGGGGATGGAGGCTGGGGGTAACATCACATGGAGAATCTCAATTTGCGGTTGTGTCTTCTGTGCCTGCCTTGTACATCACCCAGGGCTGGCCATCAGTTAACTTCTGTTTAACCTTTCCCAGCTCAATAATTAATGTCACCTCCAATCCCTTTCCTTCCCGAAATAAATACATGAAAAGCAAGGAAGGATTTATGTTGCATGGCGCAGTCTTGCACAGTCCCATCTGTAAAGGTAGTGAAGTCCTACACTGAATCTCCGTCACATTAATGAATTTAGCACTTGTCATGAGACAATTCAGTATTGTGGCCCTGAAGAAAACTCTTTACTCCTTGAAATGTGCTATACACACAAGTTAATTCAGTTTCTTCTGATTAAATCCTTTGGGGTTTGTGTCTATTCCTGGGACATACGTTTGGACAAGCCTATGTGTAACATCTCTGAAAAGGACTAGGGATAACTGAAATAGCTCATCCAATTTCAGATTTCACAATAAGCCTCTCCCAGTTTGCTGAGGAACGTCAGGTCGCATGAGGTGTTTTTCTGTTCTTATTTATAGAGAAAAATATCCAGTAATAGTTATTAGACATAATTAAGTCTCCATGTAAACGCATTTAATCCTATTCTGGCTTAGGTTGAAACACTGTGGAAGTGGATTAGATCCAACCACATGGAAAAATTGCGAATATGGAAAAAATTGGCAATGAAAAAAACTATTTTTGCTGGAATTCACATCTCTTTTTCCCCCACCCCACCCCTCAATTCTTTGTCTGTACAAGAGGACCTTTCTTTTCTTTTACTTGTGCACATTCTGATGATACCAGGTAGTCCTGACTGAGACTGGATCCTTGCTGTGCTAGTTGTAGTGCTCCCTTGGTGGCGGGTGGACACCCTGCAGAGGGGACTGTCTCCGTGGGGTGACACAGGGGTGAAATGATTTCCTCACGGTGAAAGAGTAGTGCAGTGGGTGAATCAGGACCAAGACCCCAGCCTCCAAAGTGTTATAATCTCACAGTGCCAGCTGGGATATGAGGGTCTGCTTGGTTATGCATTTCAGAGTGGAAAAGGAAATAGCAAACAGCTATGAACAAATACAGCTTACATGAGAAAGCCAAGGGGAGGGTCGGCCCACCTTTGCTCCCTTGGAAGTGTAGCTCCACCAAGGCAGATCAGCCCTGAATCCTTAACTCCCAGCCAGACCTTGGATTTCTGAGTCCCTGGGCATTTTCTGTGCTAATTCAGAGTGCAGCAGGCTTGCTTCTTTGAAGGAACTGCCCGTAATCATTGCAGGGTGTATCACTTTCTGTCCCAAGCAGGGAAAGAGGAAAAGATTTTTCTGCCAGGCTTCAGCCTGCATCCTACCAGAGGGTGAAGGAACATCTCCTCCTGGGGAGGTGACAGTAGCACTTTGGGAGTGTCTTCACTGCATGGGCGTAAAGTGCGGAGAAAGCCCATAACTGTGAGTAGTTACTGGGTTCTTGGTCTCACTCAGCCAGAGCAGATGTGCACAGCACGTCTGGTGGCGTTCATCATCTCGGCTGCCCAGCCCTGTAGCAGAGATGCGTTCAGCTTTCCCCAAAGCCCTGGCCCCGTGCTGAGACACGGCAGCGCTCAGGCTCCGATTACCATGCTGCTGGGCTCAGCTCGTCTGGGTGGTGTCTGGCCAGGTGGTTCTGGGGCAGGAAAAACCACGAGTGATTTCCTGGCTTTCAGAAGGGCCCACGTTGGGAGTGTGAGGTACAGGTGGTGTCAAATTAGCTAAGTCTTGGCTTTTCTTCTCCAGAAGGCAGGAGCAGTCATGGATAACTATATTCTGGCAGGAAGATAACCTCTGGCTGGAGAGGTTTTGAACTGAGAGGAGAAAAGGGAGAAATGAAAGAACAAGGGTAGGCGGGGGGGGGGGGGGGGGGGGGAGAGGGAGGTGATGGTAGTTTTCAGTGATGTGCAAGTGTTTGGAGAGGAATCAAAAACCGGTGCTGAGATTGTTGTTGTTCTGGTCTTTATAAACAGCTGGCAGGACAGAAGCTGTCAAAGTTACCTCATGCCTCTCCTGCCCACACGTTTAGTGCTGCCTTGCAGCATCCCCACCTGCCTCCGGCCACCAGGCACACGCTGGCAGGGGAAGGGGGGGCTCAAGCAGTAGGGTCATGGCCAGACCGCACGGAAACATTGGGCAGAGGATGTTTCCCCCACCCCCACCAGATGTTTTCAGGGACCCAGCCACGCTGGCCTGGCTCAGCACCAGGCAGAACAGCACAGGCAGACAGGGAGACCAGCGGAGGAGCCAGCCATCTTCTCTGAAGTGGGGCTTGGGGGCACATCCTTGCAGCTGGTTGCTTTCAGCATTGCATCATCTGCCAGAGGTGCCGCGCTGCTCTCCAGGGAAAGGAAGGCACAAACAAAATAACACAACCCACCTTCCAAATCTTCATTTAGGGAGCGTGGCTTCAATTAAATGCAATTACTTATTTTTGAATCAAGTGCAGCTTCTCTTGCGTTTATTCGCTGTGCTCAGTGGCTTGGCTGAGAGAGAGTTGCTCCATGAGGGGAGGTGCTGATGAAGGGGAGCTTCCAAATGAGTGTATGTGCCGCTGCATCTAGGTCAGAGGAGTCAGATGAAAGTATCCTCCATGTTTCTTTCTTTGTTTTGTTTTGTTATTAAACTGGGCTTCTAATAAACATGTTAACTTTCCAAATTATTATAAATGGCTAGATCTATCAGCAGCACACAAGGATGTATTTACTGTGTTTGAAAGCTCTCTAATGAAGCTTTGAGGTCCAGCCCATCCCAGATTCACGCAGGGAAGGAGCTGTAGCCATCGTGGCACTCCTCTCTGGCTTCTGAAGATGTGAAACTTGAAAGCAACTATTACTTTGCAAATATGGACAGGTGTGAGAAGCCTTTTTATAGAAAGTAAATAGGTACCAAAATACGGATACTCAAATGGATACTTCAAAACCTACATCTGACTGTCACAGATTTTGTTCATGTGTTACAGGGGCTTGCTATTACTTTTCTTACCAACACTATCCCTACACAGTGTGTATTTGCATTTGATCACATGCTGTTTTCACTTCAGTATCGTCATCCAGAGAACAAGTTTCCCTAATGTGTCTCAGTCCCACACTCCAGAAAACTGGATGAACCTAAAAAAAAATAATTTTGTATGAGTAAGATGCATAAAATCCACAGCAAGGTTTTTACTCTGTGCATCCTACCACAGCTTGAGGCTCAGATTCCTTTTCGCTTAGAGGCCTGAGAGATGCTGCAGGGTCAAATAACTGTGGCATGAACTGGCATGGTGGCACAGAATGGTGGATCGTGCTGGGGTTTATAGTCACACCCGCTTGTTATGGTGCTTCTTCATGATGCTCCCAGTACACCCACACATACTAGCCATATAAACTCTCCAGGAAATGCTCATGTTGCTGCGTGAAGCCACCCAACATGGTACATGGGGAACCTAATTGCACCCTCCAGCCACTCCTAAAAAACTAGCAGCAATAAGCACAGCTAGAAAGTGGTAAGTACACTTGGATTTTCCAGTCTCTGGAAGGGTATGTACATTGAATTAACTTGTAGCTGTGTAGTCTCCACTGAATTACTGTTCCCTTTTGATCTGTACTAAAGATAGTGATGGAGCAGGTATGAGTGTGAGTAATGGGTAGATAGGTATCACAGTATCTGGGTTCTTGCTTACTTGCTTGCTTCTCTTTATTCTGTTTCTTTCCTTCTCTTGGTGCTGGGATGTTTTTAGTTCTTCAAGGCTCTATCTTCTGCATCAAAAATAAAGGTGAAACCTTTTATACTTTTAAGAAAGTGTGTCTGTGGGTTGACAGTTGGACTTGATGATCTTAAAGGTCTTTCCCAACCTAAATGATTCTATGATGTTATGATTCTCTCTATATGTACCCTACCTATGCTGTGGCATATATCTGAGGTTACTGTGTCGTGATCAGCTCCATGTGAATTCACTACAAGAAATCAAGATAGAAAGGAAGGAGAAATGGCTGTTCTCTCCATACTGTTTCCTCATCTCCCATTACTGTTTGCCATACGCAATTTCTTTTGTGTACTGACTCTGTTGTGGATTTATGCCCCATAGATCATCTTCCGAAAGATCAGCGATGTTAAGAAAGAAGAAGAGGAGCGCCTGCGCCAGAAGAACGAGGTGACACTGAGCATCCCTGTGGACCACCCTGTGCGGAAACTCTTTCAGAAATTCAAACAGCAAAAGGAGATGCGTAATCAAGGCTCAGCCCACATTGACCCAGAAAGGAACCAGCTTCAGGTGGAAAGCCGGGGCGTGCAGAATGGGGCCTCCATCACAGGCACCAGCGTGGTCACCGTGTCTCAGATCACCCCCATCCAGACGTCTCTGGCATACATGAAAACCAGTGAGGCTGTGAAGCAGAACAACAGGGATGCTATGGAGCTCAAGCCAAATGGAAATGGAGACCAAAAATGTCTCAAAGTAAACAGTCCGATGCGAATGAAAAACGGGAATGGGAAAGGGTGGCTTCGACTGAAGAACACCATGGGGACCCATGAGGAGAAGAAGGAGGACTGGAACAACGTCACGAAGGCTGAGTCCATGGGGTTGCTCTCTGATGACCCCAAGTGCAATGACTCGGAGAACAGTGTAAATAAAAACCCACTGAGGAAAACAGACTCTTGTGACAGTGGAATAACAAAAAGTGACCTTCGCTTGGATAAAGCCGGTGAGACTCGCAGCCCCCTGGAGCACAGCCCCATTCAGGCTGACGCTAGGCATCCTTTCTACCCTATTCCTGAGCAGGCCTTACAAACCACGCTGCAGGAAGTCAAGCACGAACTCAAAGAAGATATCCAGCTGCTAAGCAGCAGGATGGCTGCCCTTGAGAAGCAGGTGGCAGAAATTTTAAAAATATTGTCTGAAAAGAACGTACCCCAGATCTCTTCCCCCAAGTCTCATTTATCACCCCAGCGGCACCCCCAGATACCCTGTCAGGATATTTTTAGTGTTTCAAGGCCTGCATCACCTGAATCAGAAAAAGATGAAATCCACTTTTAGCATATACCTGTGTGTATATATGTATACAGTATATATGCAGCGGTGTATATATACCTTTATACATATATATGTGTGTGTGTATACAGTAAATATATATACATATATATTTTCACTTGCATCCAATATGACTTGAACACACCAAGGGTTTTGATATGTAAATATTGCATGTCCAGCTGGATTCTGGCCTGCCAAAGAAAACAATTATTAACATAGATATTGCTTGTATAATATGCAGTTGACTGCATGCACACTTTACATTTATTTATAATCTCTATTATGTAATAAAAGAATGACTTTTGTTTAACAAAGGCAATGTACTATTTAAAGAATCAGGGTCTAACCTGCCAATATTGCCATGACAGTTTTGATCTCAGGCTGGGTGAATTGAGCTTTTATTTCCTCACTGTCTTTTCTGCCGAGTTAAGCAGTAGATTAACGTGACATGGAGGACGCATTCAGACTCCAATTAGTATTGTTTCCTGGATTCGTTCCATTACAATATACTGTATATTTGGTGATAAATTCCCTTACTCCTCCTAAAGGGGAGGGCTCAGCTCCGTGGCCAGGGAAGTGCACCATGTCTGGTGCTGGGGGGGATCACTGGAATTTATTCATGTGGGTATGGTGCATGCACAGCCTTTTATTTCAAGTATTCTCCTGCTCTTTTAACATCATAAGTAAGAAATAATAACGGTGATTTATGTAACAAAATGAAACTAACAGAAACTCCGTTAGCTGCACTCCCTGAGTGTTTGGGGGTAACTTCTTTCTTGAAAGCCTCCTTTTACTGATGCCATTTTTACTGAACTGTTAGAGTAACATTATGTAGATTCTCTTTGCAGCACTCAGCGATGGTGTCTGGTTCTGTCAGTATCTTCATTAAGATGTCCCGTTTGTGTAGGGCTGAGGTTGCTCTCCTGCTGTCCCCCACATTGCCTCTGGCAGAAAGACTTTGCATAAGCAAGGGAGAGAGCAATCTTAGGATCCTCGGGAACCACGTGAGCAGGTTTGAAAGCCTGAAGGTAAAAGGCTGCAGTTAATTCCCCTCTACTCTCTTTTCTGAGGACAGTTATCCGTCTGCAGCTGCCTTTGAGAAAGAAAATAACTGGTCAGGATGAAATTCCCTTTAGTCCGAGGCACCTGGATGATAGTGTTTGTGTGAGAGAGTGGTGGGGAAGTGTGGGGAAGATGAAGTCCTCCCTAGGGTGCTGCCCACTGCTCTTGTCTTGGACTTGTGGAAGGTTCCAGTGCATGGCAGGGGCACGCTTCAAGAGCAGGCACATGTATTGAGTCCTTTAGGTCTGTGTCAGATGCTCTGACCCTCCTCTTAGCTGGCCCCCATCAGCATCTCCTAGTCTTGGACCTTGCTCAGACTCCATCTCCACCTCCTAGGCTGGAGCATCACCCTTGACATGGCGCTGCTGGCTTCGCAGGGCTGCAGCAGGGCAGGCTTTTGCACTGGATCCTGTTTGTTCTCCTGTTTGGAGCTGAAGTTTTGGACTCTGCCTGAGTCTGCACCTGAGTGGGATGTTTTTTGTTGGTTTTTTTTCCCCCTCTCTGTTTGCACTGGTTTTGAATCCAGGTACATGTGATGCACAGCAGAAATGGTCATCACATCTTCAGAGCTGTTTACCAGTACAGCTTGAGGGCAGCCCAGCAGAGTGCAACGGCTCCTTCAGAGAAGGATTTCTGCTCCACACTGTTTAAGTCCTCTTGCATCAAGATCCTATATTTTCAGAAGTGCCTGGAGTAAAACAGTATATACCACAAGGCATCACTATCAATCAGGTAAATAAAAGATATGTTTATAATTAGTCGGCATCCTTACCAGCCACCAATACCAGCTCCATTACTTAACATTAGGAAACTAAACTGAACTAAATCACTTCCTGAAAAACTAAAAAAATGCCAAACAAATGAACAAAACAAACCATCATTTGCAGTAGGGACAGTTAAGAACCTGCATCTTAGGGTGAACCTGTCTTCTACTGTGAAAGCCAAACCTGTAAGCCCCTAAAAGTTTATAAGCAAGCCAAAGAAGTCATTGCTTCTGTTGTGTCAGTTCGCAGCGGGGTTCGGGAAGGTGATGGTCTTTCTCATTTGTTGTTTCCTTTCTATCCTGTTGCTGCCCCTCCTCCAGTTCCTTTCTTTAGGAAATTATTGATGGGGGGTGGGAAGGATAAAAAGCCACCAAAAGGCACAGCTCTTCCCAAAGGCTGGTGGTTAGGCTGCCTGCTCATTCTATTTTTCCACAGCTGCAGTGGCTGCTGTCAGAAGTTTCAGCTGTGTTCTGCAGCTGCTGTTCTGGCACAAGTGCAAATCTGTAACTTTGCAACCACGCTTTGGTCTGCAAGGACAAACTGCACTTGCAAAGCAGCAGGACCTTCAAGGTCCTACTCTAAATCCCACCCTGGGACTCTGAAGGAATAGGGGGGGTTATGGGGTTAGGGAGTTACAGGGTTGCCGCAGGCTGCTGGAGTATGTACAGACGTGGGTACAATTTCAGTGCCAGGCTTTGAATATTCTTGCCTGACCTGGATTGCTGATTAAGACAGCAACTACCCGGAGCTGCCCAGTGAATAGCTGAGTCATGCAGGCTGTCTGGGGTGCAGATTTTGGTAAAGTTCTTTGAATGCATGGATTTGCTGTGATGTGATGCTGCAAAAGAGCCAGCAGGGTAACGGGGGTGACTTTGTTAGAAAGCTTTAGCCTTAATGGCATTCCTCTGCCTTTGTGAAGGACTTCTTTTCTTTCTCTGTAACTGATACTAGTTCTAGATAGAACTGCATGGCATGCAAAGGGATCTCTATTTAGGTTTATCTTGTAAGTCAGGTGTAACTTTGTGCCACTTTATTGTGAGAGAACATGTAATAGGATTAATCTGACCATGAAAATTGTTTGAGCCCGGAATGTCTATTACAGTTCAAGTGCAACTCGACTGGTTAAAATGTGTAGTGGCTAAAAGCTATAAATAGTGTAAAAATACCAAGTTCATGAAACAAATACGGTGTTTCCAGGTCCACTTCTAGTGCTGCTTAGACTCTGATATTCCACTGTCATCCATTGGAAGTTCCGTGGAGCCAGCCTGTACCTTGTACGAGGCAGTAGCCTGATGGGTACCTTGCAAACGTAGAGGCAGGCTGCTGGTGGGCTGGCCCGTGCCCTGTGCGCTGGACTGCAGCCAGAGGACCAATTTGCAGGATTGGCGCTGGTAGCCATTGCTCTCCAAATTTGGCTTGGACAATTCTGAAGCTCTTTGCCTCCAAAATTTCATGATTGGAGCATTGCACGTTGTTTCATGGAGTGGTTACTGGGGCATTGGTTCAGCTTTCCTGTCCCCTCGTGGTTTTGCATGTTGCAGTCGAGCGTGCAGCCAGCTGGGGCATGCCTTTGCAGTTAAAGAAGCATGAGTGAGTCATAGTCTTGTAGTTCAGGCTTGACTGAAAGCAGCCACCTGTAGTCATTAAGTGCAATAAGGACACAAAGGTGTCTCTTCCACCCAAGCCAGTTCTCAAGCAGCTACTTGCTTGTGGAGGGACCTCTCGGCTGTATGCTTTCCTTTCCTGGAAGAGCTGTACATTGCACAGATGTTCCTGCCACATGCTGGTGACAGTATTCTTAGCACGTGTGCTTTGTGTGTTCAAAGCGTTTTATCTGCACACAAGTGGATTTTGTCTTTCTGGACTTTGGAATAGAAATAAAATGTGTACAGAAAAGTAAACACTTTCCAAAGCAAATGAACTAGAGTACCTTTAATAGCTTTTTTTGTGTAACATTACATAGACGAGCTAGAACAGCACTTCAGGATAATTGCGGAAAAGAATTAATTGTACTAGTGAAGATTCAGTTTTTCTGAACGTGTATTTGTAAATTCTTTTTTCCATCTTTCTGTCTTTGCCAGGGGACAGGGGTTAGAGCAGAGCTGACTCTGGAAGTGACAACTTTAAGCTTTGCCCATTTTTCTTTTCTCTGTTCTGCAGAAGTAGTGCAACTGTAGGGGCTCAATGCTGCCAGCACCAAACTTTGGGCTCATTGCTAGATTCAAATTTGGTCTTCATTTACCACCACATGGAAAGCAACCCTGTTAGGTGTGAATTGAAGGTTGAATCTGGTAATTGTATTGTATTTTGGATCCCAGGACAATTTTAGAGAACTGGCAGCTGCAGAAATAATGTTGTACTATTTGCAAGCCATGAGCAGTCGCTCTGGAAGTAACTGAGACCCTTATACAGACATCATCGTTTGCATGGGTCAGAAAACAGATGTTGTGCTCATGAAATAGCTTGGCAGCATTTGGGGGAAAAAGGTATCCTAAACTGGAAGGGAAAATAAAAAGCCAAAGGTTTAATATGTAATTTGGGAGTGAAGAGGCAAAGGAATATATTATAATGAATTGACACTTTTTTACTTGTATTTTGAGCATTTAGGAAACCCAAACCTATGTTTTTGGGTGTCAGAACTGGACAGACTGTTAAAATATTTTTTTCCTAAGTGAGTTGGCACCAAAGTGCTACCATTTTTTTTAAAAAAAGTGTTTGAATACCATTTTCCTACAGAAAAGGGTTTTAACACGTTTTGTTACTGTTTTTAATAGGCTGTGTCTAAAGGCTTGTATCAGTTCTTTTTTTTGTACCAGAAGCTCCTGTGTTAGCACATATCTTCAGGTCTCTAGGATCTATAAATCTTTATAGTCCTGCTGTCAAGGTACTTGTCCAAGGGTTTGAGGAGTGGATTCTTTTAGAGAAAGGCATCTCCCCATGGCAGCTCGGGCTCTGTGACTCTCCCATCCTGAGCTGCAGTGAGAGCTGGGAGCACTAAACAGCAGCAGTTTGCATTTTTCTTGGCAATTCTGCATCAGCACTGATATCCTTCAGGGAATTTAAGGCAGGCAATAGAAAAGTTGACACTCATTTTTCCTGGATGGCCCCAGTCTTTCACATATGTCTGTGCTGCCAGAGCAGTGCTTTCCCATGGAGCCTACAGGGAGGAAGAGTTTGATCCAGCTAGATTTCCACATTTGGGAATAGTTTTTATAACTTTCCCATTATTTTTTTGGTACAAATGGATCACATGATCTCTACGTGCTTTGTTTGTTTTAATATGTTATAGTGCATTTCAAAATTAAATACATTTTTAAAGCAAGGTGCTGAATAGAGCTAAAATAGACAAGAAGTCCACATTATTTCTGGTAGAAAAGCAGCAAATTTTCTTACTGACGTAAAGAATATTGTGCAAAAATCAGCTTTGTGATATCTAACAAATGACTAACAAAATAAAATCATCCTTACTGAGGGTATGTTTAGTCATACAGAAAATTGACCTTGTGTTGCACAGTGGGACAAGAAGGCCTATATTGATTTTGAATACTCAAATGACAGAAGCATTCAGAAAGGGTTTAACCAGGCCATGATAAATAAATTCTATTAATTTATTATGTTATGTTAATCATCCTTCTCATGCAAGGCAGGTGGAACCAGGCATCTGGGGCAATGTTCTCACAGCCTTTTTATCCATTGTCTGTAAAGCAGATCAGTGCATTTCTTCATTATTTTCTGCTTGGAGATGTAAGCTTGCTTGGCCCACAGTCTGAGACTATCGGTGTGCACCAACTCTATATCTGGCTGTCCGCCACGAATACATCAATTAGCCTTAGTTAAAAGCCCTGTAAAAAGTACTTTGTATTAGGTTGGGCTCAGCTCGCCCCCCACCTGCAGTCATGACTGTATGTTACCTGGTTCAGATTTGGTTCAGACTGAGCAATGGCAGAATATACTTCTGCCTGCCTGCAGAAGATGTGTAAACACACCATATGTATCTATACCTACCCATTTGGACCAGGGACTCAGATCTGGCCCATTTAAGATGGGTGTTTTGGACAGGTGGGATAAATCGTGCTCTGGAGGTGCCAATCTGTCATCATTTACTGTGGAGTAATGACTTGAGAATTAGATGCTTGATTTGTAGACTGCTGGAGGGTAAATGAAGTGAATCCAACCCATAAGTCGAGCTCCCAGCCTCATCTCGTTTGTATAAAAAGGTGCCTCTCAAAGAAACCGCTCACCACCTTTCCAGCACAGAAGCACTTTCATGCAGGTATGACTGTACAGGGAACACTGAAATGTCTCACCGTGTGGCCACAAACAGTGTTCAGCTCCTAAACTGCTAATGGGAGCTCCATAAAAACAACCAGATGCTCAGTTCTTCGCCTGTGGTGATCAAGTTTTTAACTTTTTACCCCAGTGGCGTGACAGGATAGTCCATGGACCCCCATTTTCACAGGTCCGTAGCACTTGAGATGCTCTTCATCATAATGCACGATGCTAAGGCAACAGAGGGGGGTCAGTGGTCAATTTAGGGACAGTGAAAGACTGCCATCTGTTTGGGATCTGCGGCTGCTCTGGGACATTGAGGATGTTGGGAGTTCTATTGCTGAGCTGCATCATGCAGTGGAAAGAGGCCAAGGCTTGGAAATGTTCAACAAAGAGAAAAATTGTAGTGAAGCGCTTCCAAGGTAGAGAGTGCCCAGCCATCAGGCGGCTGCCCAGGCCACTCTGCGCTGTGCAATGGGAGGGGAGGGGGGAGAGCTGGCAGAGAGGAGGTGAAGAACGGTGCCTAAAAATGGTGACAGTATTCCACTGCAGTCAATACCTACTAGTCTTTGCATAGCGGCTGTTGGTGTTTTCATCATTTATTTATTTGGAAGTTGGCAGACTCCTTGTTCCTTCAGGTGGCATTTAAGGATGAAGCTGGCAGCCCTTTCTGGGGTGACGGCTGTGGGACGAGGCAGGGCCATTAGAGGATACTCAAATATAGATGCCCTTAGGGGAAATGTGGCCTTCAGGAGAGCCAAAGCTCTTCTAGCCTGCCAAAGACCTGTCTGAAAGGGGACATACAGTATCCAAACCGTGCAGCACCAGTGTATGGACTTGTATGTATGTATGTATGCATTTGAAGCTGGCCCTGCTTTGAGTGGGGTGGGGGCTGGACCAAATGATTTCCAAAAGGACCCTGCCAAGCTATGTTGTTTTATCATTTGGTGATTCTGTACGTTTTAATAGCACAAATAGAGATGAAGTAAAATTTGAAGGTTCATAGTTATGTTACATTATTTTCTGGTTTTCAATTTCAATACCGTACTGAGGAATGTGGTGCCAATTTTCAAGATAGCAAATATTTCTAAGAGCTGATACTCATCAAGCAGACACCATAGAAATTTGGCATATTCTAAAACTACAGTATATAAATAAATGAAGCCCTTCACTGGGCATCAGCTAACATCCACACTGGCTGCCAAACACTGAGAAAAATGTCTCAGCGACCATGCCGTTTCTGGAAGCGGTGGGCTAACATGGATGCATTGGCAACAGCCACTCCCTCCTCCAACCTCTTCACCAGCTGAGTGAAAAGTGATGACAGTGTCTGAAAATGCCAACAAAAAAAAATCAATAGCATTTGAGCTGGTTTTCAGTGTCGCCTTGGCAGACACGCACATCCAAGGCTCTAGGAAACATGTGAAGGGCAGTGGCAAGTAGTTTTCGCGTTAGTGGGCAGGATCTGGAGATGGTTTTTCCCCCGCTGGATTCAGACAGCTCCTCTCACTGTCAGTGTGTCGAAACCATTGCTGAAATGGCCTGAGCTTGTCCAGGGGATTGAGTGCCTCCGTGGGGCCCATCACATGCCTAGAGTCTGCCCCAGCCCCATTCCCAGGCTTATTCCCTGCTTTTCTAGGCACATTCCAAGGTTAACACCTGGCTTTGTTAGATTTAACAGGAAAGCTATTTTTCCAGAGTCTGTAGCCTCCTCCATATCCATGATGCCTCAGAGGGTTACTCAAAAAATCCTTCCCAATCTGTGGCTTAGCAGCAAGTCTCCAAATTAAACAAGAACAACAGGGCAAGCCTTCTGCAATTCTCAGTGCATTATTTCATTAAACAAACCTTGGGTTTTTGGTTGTTTTTTTCATGGCTCTTTTGTACAATCTTGAACAGTATGGTGTTCTGTAGAATAGCAGAGTGTTTGTGGGTTTTAATGAGGGAGTTTGAGAAGAGGAACCCAAGTAAGACACCAGCTTCACACTCAGTCCAGCATCTGCCAGGTGGGACTGTTGCCTCTGTTTCCTCCTCCCGTCACACCGCAGGTGACCCTCACCACAGGTGGCACTTTGCACTGATGATGGCACTTTGCACTGATGCCATGCCATGCTAGTAGCAGTCCGCTTCCTCGGGCAGATCCTAGGGTTCTGCTCTACATTTCTGTGCATTCTGTGGAGGACATGAAGGCACTTTCCTGTCCTGGGCTTGGCTTCAGAAGAATTTCCTGAGTCATTGCACCTCTTTTCTCTGTCACCACTTTGTTTTCCTAGGGAAAAAACCCCTTTTGTGCTGGTGTTCACCTCCTCCAGCTGACGAGGCAGGAGAGGACATGCATGGCTCATTGCAAGCAGGTGAGGAGCGGTGCGGTGACACTGCACTTTCTGGCTGATCAATTGGGAATCCAGTTGTAGCCGGGGCTGCTGACAGAACCATTAGTTGGAGGTCACAGTTCAGTGTGTAAATTGGGTGCCTTACCTGAGCTCTCATGGAAAAAGTTGTTTTTGTTCTAAAGCAAAACAAAATTTCTGCTCGGCTTCTAATTAGTCCTCTGTTGTCCCTGCAGGATTAATTACTGCCTTCTTCACTTGTAGCATCAAGTGCTGTTTGGTAACAGCTGCTTTTTTTCTTTTTTATTTTAGGTATAATTAGGAGGTCTGGCATTACAAACAAGCTCAGTCAGGCAGTACTTAAGAATTACAGAGCTGAAATGTCACCGAAACTAGTAGTTTAAACCTAGCTTTTGAATACCAACAACCCATTGCACTTGCGGCCTGTTAAGAGCTCCTCACATTGGGGTCATCAGTACATCAGTGTGAATGTCCTTCCCCTGCAATCAGTAACAGAAGGGGTTTGGTTCTGCAGGGTCCTCCCATGATGTAGCTCTTGGAAAAGGACTGTGGGTGCAAGGATGCAGTGGCACCTCCCAACTCTTCCTGCTGCCTGTTGATGCTCTGTAGCTTCCCAACCACTTCTTTTTTTTTTTTTTTTTTTTTTTTTTCTTAAACGAAGGGCTGAGTGCCACCAGCTGCATGATTCTATCAAGTGGTAAATTCAATTTATCGAGTGGGAAAGGCAGTAGCTAGCAATAAGGCAGGATTTGGGTTTTAAAAATCTGCCTTGTGGGAATTGAGCAAGCTACCAGAAAGACAATAAAGGATTAATCTGGCAATGCATGCCAAAGGAATGCTGAACATATAAGCGGGAGAATTTATTGATACCAGTGAAAAGGCTCATTAACATTAAAGTGCAAAGCAACTCTGTAAATGTACCTTTCAACTGTCCCAATAAAATCCCTGTACTCAGACAAGGGGAGCTAAGGCTTGTTTCTGTGGAGTACAGAACTGGCTTACTGGCTTTTCCAGAAAACTTGCATGCAAAACATGTTTCCTCAAATGTAATAGTTGGCACTATTTTACTAGCACGGGCAAATTACACAACTAACCTCAATGTATTTCCCCTGCCACTAGTTTCACACTGATTCAAAGATGCTCCTAAAGCTGGTACTGCAGTATTTGTCATAGCACAGGTTTGTTCCCTTCCTCGCTTGTCACTGGCTGTTGAATACTTGCCCGTTAAGAAAGCGGTGACCCTGTAAGGGACATGGAACACCACAAGGGACCTGCGGCTGGTGGGGGTGCAGTGGAGATCAAGGATCACCATGTTTTTTTCCAGAAAATATCCCAGTAGTAAAAATACACTTGCTGACTGTCTAAAGCTCCGACGCCTTATCAGCACAGTTTGCGTAACAGAATCCCATTAGTGTTGCAAACCATTCTCACGTGAATTAGGACATGATATGCTTCATAAACTTTACATACCTATTTACTGTTATGCATATAGCACTTGGCTGGGGCTTGTACATGCAGGTGTGGCTGCGTATCTCGTGTTAGTTTCTGTGTGTTTTGAAAGCCTCATAATACAAAGCAGAGGATTTTCTGCAATGAAAAGCAGTGATTCCCTTGTTTATCTCTTTTCTCTTTCTCTTCTTTTTCTTTCTTTCTTTCTTGCTTTCCTTCCTTCTTCCTTTTTTTCTTTCTTTTTATTTTATTTGTATTTCTTTTTCTTTTGCTTTTCCTTCCTTGACTTCCTTTTTGCTTGCCCAGATTATTAGGCTAGCAACATGTAGAAATGAGAAGATTCATTAACTAATGTTGCACCAGCAGATTTAATGAGATAATGATCTGTTTTGCTATTTATGTTCAGAAGAAATAATATGCTAATAGGAATTGTAGTTCAGGCTTATTTTTTAATGTCCTGCTTAAATACCAGGCAGCGACTGAGAGGTTCGGTAAAGTGGTCTCAGCAGAACTTTGAAATTGTGTTCTTCGTTTGCAAGGTAAATATTTTCAGACTTCAAGCATCTTGTGTAAATGTTCTTATTAAGGTCAGTGGAAATCTTTCCATTAATTTCTCTAACTCTAACCCAGTTCTTGCAGAGGGACCAGGACAGTGAGTTCCAGCGTGGGCTGAGCTTTCTCAAAACCGAGAACTCCGGGTACTGGAATTTTAATTTCAGGCCCTTGTCTAATGCAAATGGGTCCAAGATTTCACGCCCTACAAAATGCTGCATGCTGAATGCAGGCAGAAATGTAGGGGATGTGTTGGAAGATTGGGACAGCAAGGTGAATTGCCATAAAAATCAGCTGAACCGATCAGGGAAAGGGCACTTCTTAATTAATACATATTTGAATCCAAATGACTTGTTCTCCATGTCTGAACTGTCAGTAATTTCCATCCAAAGTAACTGCTCAAAATTCATGACTGTCTAGAATATCTTTGTACAAGCCAGATATGTACATAAGCTGTGCAAACTCTCTCTGGGGAGCAGCACAGTTAAAAATAAAGTTATTATTGCTACCACAGAGAGAGAGGATGACAAAGACAGGAGGTAGCGCGGCAGATCCTGTGAGGCACTGGCTCTTGCCCTGCAGCCCTGTACCTGAGTGCTGCTGATTCAGGCACAGGCTGATGTGCTCAACTTTTGAGTGCTGTTTGTGTTTCCTCATGTCTGGCCACCCCTGGAGTGGAGCAGAGCATCACGCAGGGAAGGAGCAGCTCGCATGGGACTGCATGAAGTGTATCACCCACCCCGGACCAGCCTGTGGAGAGGGATGTCCTGGCTCCATGGGGGCCACGGGAGTTTTGGCATGGGGTTTGGGATTCCTGCCCTGCCTCCCCCACCTCTTTGGGCTTATGGGTTCCCACTTACGTTAAGGCAACTAGTCATCCTAGGATCTTAAATGAAGAAAAACCTGGGGGTACTGGGAGGAAAGAGGGACGAGGGGTGGGCATGATCTTGCAGACCTCTCTGTTCACCCCACCTCCGCAGTGGTGTCTGGTGAAGTGTGCTTGTAACAGTATGCTCGCAGTATCCTCACAATTAGTGGCAGGGGGAGATTTTTCTAAATGAATTGTCATCGTAGAGGATCTCATTGCAGTCAAAACGTTGTACTGTTTTCCCAGCTTTTTTTCTTAAGCGTTCCCCTCACCCCAAATGACAACTGACAACTAAACTGAGCAGGAGCTGCTAGACAAGCCTGCACACAAGAGGCTGAACTAAAAAAACACCCCAGTCCACCCTGGCCAGGTACCCACAGGGTCTGTGCTGAGCACCCATCCTAGGCATAACCTGCCTTCTCATTCTTTTTCCCTGCAGAAATGCAGCCGCATAGCCAATACTTCTTTTTTTTTTTTTTTTTTTTTAGTTTCTGTGGGAGCAGGCAGCCTTGTATTGCCAGCCCAGCACTCGCTGCCTCACTCCTGTGCTGCGACACCTCGCTCTGCACCCCTGAGCACCTAACAGGGACGGTCCTGCAGCGCTAATCCCTGGTTTGTGGGAATTGTTCCACTAATGTTAGCAGGACTTTCTTCCCAAGCAAACCCTAATGAGCTTTAAAGCCTCCTTTTTTACCTGAAGTCCTCAGTTGTGATTTCAAATTTCAAGGTGTCCCATTAGCTGAAAAAGCACCAGCTGGTATAATTGTGTTTGTGCAACCCTCATGGAGAAGTTGGGCAAAACGAGTGGTTTTAAAAGCTCATGTTGGAAAAACTGATCTACGGAGTAACTGCAGCTTTTGAATGTATGTGATTCACAGACACTGGACTGCGGGGAGGAAAAATATTTTGAGAAAACTCTTTTTTTGCAAGGGAGAAATTGGGGGAAAGGGTTATTGCTTGGATAATGTTTCTTTTATTACTACTTGCTGCTCTTTGTACACTAGCCAATGCAAATGACATTCATGTTATTGATGATATTTTTGAAAAGCCCAGCTATCTTTTTTGCTGTTGTTAATATACTGAGGATTTGGGGGGATTTAAAATGCCTCTGCCTTTCAGGATTATTTCTACAAAAGCAATTGAGAACTGTGTTTTGACAGCAGGAAGCTTATAAAAACCTAGAGAAAAAAAAAAATAAAGCATTTGAAACTGAACAGCTATAAAAGGAATGCACCTCTGCTACCATATCAGAATCCTGCAAAGCAATCATGAATTACATCAAGGAAGGACCATCTTTCTACTGGAAATGACCCATCAGTTCATACAGAGCGGATGCTCCCTCGACCACTGGCATGACTGCTGAGGAGGAGTGCGTGGGAATGCATTGGTTAAACGTGACTGCCCTGTCACTTGTGGACATTGCCACCTGTGGTCGATTGGAATTGGTTAATCTGTAGCGAGCTTCTTGTTGCACTTTTTCTGTTTGCTAAAATTCAACAAGGAAAATGTAGGTCACTTTAAAGCATTGGCAGACAACTGTTTCTAACCCAAAGGATTATGGGTTTTAGCACAATGAACTGTACTTCTTCAGGGAGGATCAATGTTGATTTTTTTTTTCCACACGTCTTTATTTACATGTGGCTATATTTTCATTGATACAAAATAAAAAGTGCATTTTATTGACCTTGTGTGTTTGTGTTATTACTTGTCTTGAGCTCTGGCACCACAGTAGCTCTTGTTTTCCTGGCCAAAGCAGGACACAATTTGTTGAGATTAGTGAGCAAAACAATCTTACTTTTAGGAGGCTTGGGGATGGGGGAGATGCATAAATCTATTGTTGAATAGAGCTTGTATACAAAGCAGTAGGAACAACACTTGGCCTTCCTCCTCACTAGCATGAAGACAATAGGAAATAAATCAAGCTGAGCTGGGCACGCATCTCATCCATAAAACTTCCGTAGCATCTAACTCCCTCTCCCAAGCAAATTATGATGAAGAGGGAATACTTTATCTAAGTGGATAGTAAATATTTACTTATTACCTTTTGTTCATAAAATGTTCCATTTTATTTGGTGCAAATGCATACCTTTGCTTAAAAAAAATATAAATCAATATGTTAATTACATTCCAAATATAAAAGAAGTTTGGGAGGGTGGTGTAGAGGCAGAAGTGTTTCACTTGGAAATCTAAATAATTTCTAAGACATTCCTTCCCTTTGCTTCTTACATCATTAGCTTTGTCACAAGTGGCATGCCCCAGAGAGCCACCTGTGCCAAGGTGCCAGTGACTTTTTTGACATAAGCACATTGCTGACATGTTCTGGAAGCCACAGTTGCCCCTTCAGCTCAGAAACCAAAGCATGTGGAAATTGGTGGCTTTTTCCCCATTCCCCTGCAAGTGGCTTTGACCCAGATCATACAGGCTTTGTGCCAGCAGTGATGGTACCAGGGTAAAACACCCAAATCCAGCTGTCCACAGACAGGTGTTTCCATAGGGACAGGGTCTCTGGGGAGAAAGTGTTTTCTGTTTATTGTGAAAAATATTCATTGCTGACCCTTTCTTTGACTCACTGAGCACTTACTCTCAGCATCCTCAGCTGCGGTGAGGAGACACCACGCTCAGCACAGGAGGGAGGACAGCTTAAAACCTTCATGGCAGGCACTGGTACAACAGGCCATCATTTCTGTCACTGAAAACCCAGTGGCAAAGACTGCTCCTGCTGCTTGTCTTTTGTAATTAGGGCTGGCTTTCGCCAGATTGGAAGCTGGCAGCATCAGTGCAGCAGCTTTTTCCAAGTGGGCGTTCAGGACCATGTCAAGGCTGTGCATCCCTGCCCTCAGAGCCAAACTGGAAAGGGAGCTGCCAGGCATGACAGAGGGAGACTGAAGGATGAAGAAAGACTGGATCTATTGGCAGGACTGTCTGACAACACTGGTTTGTACAGTAATGCAGCTGTGCTTGAGCAAGCTGGCACCTTCTGTCATTATCCATGGGACTGGTCCTCACCAGCATCCCAAACACCTTCCATGCCCACAGACAGGGTTTGGCTTGTACCCCTACAAGTGGTAAGGATGCTGGTCAAGATGTAGGATCAGTCCCTGAGATTGCTGAGGCTCTGGGGGAGACAAAGCACCCATTTCACTTTGCAGATTGCTTTACCTGTGCATATTACCTCTGCTTGCCCCTGAAAGCCAGGGAAATGATTTAATATATATGCACATTTTATTCCCTTTACGAGAGCACCATCCAGCACACTGGGCTGAAGATTTATTCTCCGGGGATGATGCTCCCACTGATTTAGGATCCAGCTATAAATAATGTGTATAAGCTATCATGGGCCAGGAGCATGGGGCAGGGACAGAGGCTCGCTTCAGACCAGCTCCTTCGTCACATCAGTGCACCCTTTACAGGCAACTTCTGACAAAAGTGTTTTTCCTAATTGTCCACAGTTACGTTATTTGGCAGAGAGTGAGGCTAAAATCATCTTACACCTCTGATTAGGTGAAGTAATGAAGACAGAGTGAGCAAGTACTTGAATGCTGGAAATTCTTCAGTGGCTAATTTTGCTGCATAGAACTAAAACAGCTGCTCACTTCAGAGCACAGATTGAGCCAGACACTGGAAGCTACCTGAACTTTTTTGTTGCACAACTCAGAAAATGGATAAAGAGAGAGATGCCACTGATGTCAGCCAGTTTTGGGGCCACCTTGACCACCTCACTCTCCTGGCCAATGATTTCCATCTATCCAGGTCTGCCTGAGTATAGTTTCTTGCTCACCTGGCTACACCTGAGAAAGTTCATAGATTGTTACCTTCAGACATGAGCAGGCTGGTCCTTCAGGTCTGAGGGTGGGCTGTTTGAAGTGTTTGGGCAGCATAGGGCAGATAGATGAAGAGCTACACTGAGCTCACATGCAGCAATCTGTCTCTTCAAACACCCCTGTAGCAGCACTGCTCAGTGCTTTTGACTGCCAGTACCAGCAGCTGCTCAGCAGCCACTGCCACAACTTTTTGGAGATGATCTTCTGCCCTTGGTTAGATAGAAAGACAGAAGAAACACATCCTCATTGCTTAGTTCAGATGTGGGAAACAGGGGTCTGCCTTGCAAGGCATTTGTGAATGACTTCTCCTGTTCATAACCACTCCTCATCAAAGGCTGACAAACAAATACAAATGTATCGTGTATTTATAGAATGAAATACAAATAAATTGTGCTGTATAAAGAAATGCTAGAGACACTAGCAAAGTACTTGCCTTAATTCCTCTGCCACCAAAAATGGGTATGCAGAACATCAAGATCTGCTGATGTTTGCCAAGAGTCTTTCTTACTCCTTACTTATTATCTCATGTAAAATTCAGGCACCTCATTGAGGATGCCAAACTGGAACCTGATCCTGCTAAAGAGCCCCCACAATGGGCAAGACACAGGGCTCTTCCAGCTCACTGAAGCCCTTTAGATGAGTTTATCTGTCCCCATTACCCAAATAAGAGGGGCTAAGGCAGGAGACCCTTCTGTCATTAGTGTCCTGGGCTGATGGTTATAAATTGCCATTGTGCTGTACAAGCACAGGCACGAAAACATTGCTTCCTGCATCTTTGCAAATACATATCCTGGGGGTGAAACGCAGTATTTAGAGACAGCACACGAGGCTTCAAGAGCAACATGTACAGTACATCCAGACTGTTCTTAATGAAGAGCCCATTTGCAAAAGACTCGAAGAAAATTATTTTTAGAGTTGCTGCCAAAAGCTTTCTGTGAACATGTTATGAGGGGCTGGCTAAAAGATTCTTAAAATGCAGATCACGAAGGGAAAAGTTTGGTGCATTGGTAGTATCTATTATTCTTCTACACACGGAGAACATGTTCAGGAAGAGTGAAGGCAGCATGTGTTAAGAAAGGACATACGGATTTTTTTTATTGCTGGAAAGGAAGCCACAGATGGAGCTCCCCTGTGAAGAAAGGTGTGCTTCTGCCCAGGGTTTTGAAAAGCACATTCCAGAGAAAAGCCAATGGGTTGGTCTGTGGGATGTAGGGACACGGTTTAGTGGTGGACAAGGTAGTCTTGGATTTACAGTTGGACTTAATGATCTTAAAGGCCTTTTCCACCCAAAATGATTCTATGATTCCCCTGCAAATGACAAGTCTCTCTGCTTGGAAGTGCCCAATAACTAAACCAGCAAGAAGGCACAAATCTGTGTGACAGCTCCTGTCTCCACAAGCTCCCCGGCTCACGTCTGCCAGGCGCTGCCCCTCTTTGTTTTGCCCTGTGCCTGCAAGTCACTTGCTGCTGTCCAGCTCTCACGGACTTTGCTACCCTCCCAAGAGCTCCCACTACCATCAGCAGTGCCTGTTGCTCCCGCTAAGCAAGAGAGACGGAGAGCTGAGCACATGTTCACTCCCTATTCAGGGCACAGTTTTAAAGCTAAGAGAAACAGACAAAGAGATTCCAAACCTAAGTTTTCTCTAC
Organism: Falco rusticolus; assembly: GCF_015220075.1. NCBI lineage: Eukaryota > Metazoa > Chordata > Aves > Falconiformes > Falconidae > Falco > Falco rusticolus. The sequence goes on from NC_051193.1 coordinate 30,998,674, forward strand.
AAACCTATTTGCTCCCCTTCTGATTTTCAGGGATGCTGAAACAAGGACGGGAGTACCTGAAATCAGAAGAGGCAGGTTGCTGCTTCTGGAAGCCTCATCTCTGGCTCCCAGGGTGGAAAAGCAATCTGAGAGCTTGAATGGGCCACCACTGGGGACAGTCCATTTCTGGGCAAAACCATTTCTGCAGCGAGTCATGGAAATTCACTGTCAACCCCACACCTAAATGACTGGTGCGGTCAGGCCAGAACAAAAGTTGGCCACGTTTGGCCCAGTGCTGTGCTAGCCCACTAACTTTCAAAGATGTCCAAATATCATAGACATTTTCCAGAATTCCCAGTTTATACAGACCACATGGAGGGTTTATTTCTCATTAGACCAGCACAACTTACAGCGTTCTTTGAAAATAGGCTCTCACTGAGAGGGTTAGAGGTAAGAAGTCTAGGGTGGGTTAAATACTGTAGCAAAGGGTCTAAATCTGTATCTCATCCTATTGGCATGAAGGAGAGCACAGCTCCATCAGCTGGAAACCCCCCATTGAGGTGACCTTCCTGAGAAACAGCCAAGTATGCCACCTCAGAGCTGCTGTCTTCACAAATGCTGCTACCAGGCTTAGTGCTACTCAACACCTCCTTTAACAAACAGGAGGAAGGTCTTCTGAGTATGCTTGTGCCGCTTGCAAATGGGAATAAATGAGGGGGAACGGCAATCAGCCAGGAGAGCGAAGCACAGGTGCAGGACACGCGGCCAGCTAAGTGCTCCTGACACAGGATGGTGCTGGCTGTGAAGAGCCCTCAAGGGCAGGGGCCAGCAGCACATCACCAGGCACTTTGAAAATATCTCTGGAGCAGAGCCAGGAGTGTACATTGTCGGGAACTGGCACTGATTGGCAGGAAGATGGACCGACCAATTTAATAATCCTCTTCCGTCTCTCTCCTCTGTAATTCTGTGACATTTTCACTAAGAAAGTAACACGCGTCCAAATTAATCTGATTGCAGTGAAGCGACCTGTCATCAGCCCCTGGAGGGAGCAGGGTGGTATGATGGTCTGTCTCAGCTGAGCGCAGGTGAGACCGCTGCCCCAGCGTGGGGCAGAGGGTGACCCTCCAACAGGTTGCCAAGTCTATTTACTAATAATTAGCAGGGAAATAAGGAAAGGCTGGATAAGGACATTGAATTTTTTTATTGCCTGCTAGGTAAGTAAAGCACAGGCAAGGAAAGAACTGAGATGAGAAATAGATGGCCGGGCAGACTTGATGCATTCATCAGTCTTGCCATCTATTTATACGTAGGCATTAGGGTGGGATTATAAATCAGTGATATAGACACTGCTTAAACAATAATATATTGATATGCGCGATCTAAGACTGCAGAACAGGCACTATTCAACATGGGAGAAGATTTTGGACATATTAGCACAATATATATATATGTGTGTGTGTTGTAATATTCAAAGACCCCACTTCAATACGCCACAAGTTGGCAGTACCCTGCAGCAGAGGAGGAAGGTGCCCGTGGGACTGGCCATGGGGAGGGGGTGCAGCCCTGTCTCAGATTTATTTCAGCCATTTGGGCTGAGCGGAGCCTGGGCGAGGGCTAGGTGCTGCGGACACGGGAAAGCACGTCTCACTCAACAAGCAGCAAGAGAAAAGGCAAATCTGTGATCAAGCAACATGTGAACAATCAGAAGTCACATCCAGGGATTCAAAAATCGTGGCAAGATTTTGCATTTGTTGAGATGGAAAGGAAGGAGCAAGAAGAACAGAGAAGCATAATTCTGTCCCTGATGCTCCCCCTCTTCTCCAGTTTCTTATCTTTTTTTCATTCAGATGCGGTAAATTACGGGCTTTTGTTGGGAGTGTAGAAAATATTCATTAGTAATTATTTTCCACTGAAACATAAAGTGAAAAATTATATCTCCGGTTTCATGGGTGGAGGAAAGTCGAAGGGTCTGGAAATACCCACAGCCTTTCAGAAGCAGTTTAGCCTGTTATTTTCCAAACTTTCTCAGAAGGGTTCTGCTTCATGCTTGGGACGGCAAACTTCCTTCTCCAGCAGCAATTTTTTAATAGGAAAAGCCCTGGATCAATGGGTATAAGCAGAACCTTTGAATCCCATTTGTGGTTCACAGTCTGAGAACACAAAGTGTATTATTTTTCCAAAATGCCCTCATCCTCCTTATCTTCTATTTACTTTGTGAAGCAGGGCCAGGAGCTGCAGACATTTCCTCCAGCCACCAGATCACCCACCCTTTGTCTTTCTCCTTCCTTCTAAAAATTAAAAAAGGCTACTTCAGTTTTTCACAGCATAATTTTTTAATTGTCTAAGCAATCAGCGTTTCTTAGTGAAAAATGAAAAGTGCTGAACAATAGTTCCTGAGACATGGGCAGACCAGGAACAGATAAGGCCTGGCCCAGCAGAGACTCATTTCTAATAAACCTACAGCTTCAAAAGGTTGGGGAAATTCATCCTGGGAGCATATGAGAGTGTGATGGCTTCACAAACGTCTCAGTTTTCCTTTAGTAAGGTGATGTTTTCTTCCCCTTCCCTTTCCCTTTCCCCTTTCCTTTTCCCCTCTCCCTTTTCCCTTTCTCCCTTTCCTTTTCTCTCTCTCTTTTTTTTTTTTTCCACCCTTTTTTGTCTTTTTTCCTTTATCTTTTTTGAGCTCCCTCAAGAAATGCAGACTTTTGTCCTGGGTGGTTTGACCTGCAGTTTTGAGGTTGCTTTGTTTATTCTGGCCAGATGACTTTCTAACTGTAACAGGGAGAAAAAAATAATGGAAGGAGTCCAACCCATCAGCTGTGACAGCCCATGTGCACTGGTCGTCTAGCACACGAGATTTTCAGCTAATCTTGCTTGAAACAAAGACAACTAAAGAAAACAAACTCACAAAACCCTCCGACCTGTTAGAAGTTGACGGAACTAACCCCTCACCATATGATATTTGCTAATGAACTGCATGCAGTGAAAAATGTGTGAGAATCCTTTCTTAAGCTTTTTGGGAAGGGTGATGAATTATATTCAAGTAATGTAATAAGCAAGTCTGAAAATGGGTTGTGGTGGGTGGTTGCTCCCCCCCCCCCCCCCCCCCCCCGCCCCCCAGCTAAATCATGCCATAAATGTTTCCCTCAGCAGATGCAGACGCACATAATATCTTTCGGGATTTTATAACCATGACAACCAGTTTTAAAGGAACGTTTTCAGTTTCCATAGTTTAAATTAGAAGTGTATCCAAAGAGGGCTGTAAAATGAGCAGAAGTAAGCTACTATTTCCACATCTCCCTAAGAACAATGGAGTGTTACATTTTTACCTTTATTATTATATATAAATATGATACGGTGTAAAATAAGCTTATATACCAACTTTTACTTTCAAAATTATTTTAAAAGCAAAGTTTATTGCCTTGCTAAAAAGCTTTCATTTTAAAGATAGTGAAATTAAATCTTTCTCATTTTAACTCATGTTAGATTTAATGATACTGTAATTTATAATGAGTAAAGCATGTTGACATTTAATGCATATGACTTCTTTGAAGTTACATCCTTTTAGTAGAAATGAATTTTTATGAGTTTTTCCAAAAGGGTTGAAAGACTTTAGGTAAGCTAAAAATAACCCAGGAGCGAGTTTAATCTGTGTAGGACAACGTTCCTTTTATTTTACATTGAAATCTCATTAGCAACAAGGTGCAGACAACCTTTCAGTGCTTTTAAATACTTTAAAAATTGATGCCAGGCTCTGGACTGGAGTCACGAAGCGGGGCCAGTACCCAAGCCCAACATGGTGCCAGTGCTAGTGTCCTGATGACCTGCTGAGCTGGGGCTTCACCCCAAAAGGCTCCTCTGTGCTCCCCATTTCTGTTCTAGGCTATGTTCTGTTCCATCCAGGGCTCATCAGCCCTGACTGGCACATACTCACCCAATGCCCAGCACTGCTCATTAACACTGGTATCACCCATTTGGCCACCTGAAGGAGCAGGGCAATAGGAAAAAATGGGTGTGAGTCACCCATAGAAAGAGAGATGGTGATCCTGTCTCAGAATTCCCTTTTTCCTTATCCTATGAAAGAAGTTAGAACAACCCTTCCTAGTACCACTAAATCGAGGGCTGGGAGCTTGCTTGGATGCAAGCAAAGCACTGAGCAGGGCCACGCAGGGAAAAAATGTTCCCTCCTGGGTACATGCTGCTGCCACAGCTCCACGCAATGTAGCGTTCATCTGTTCAACTTTTGGTGCCTGACCTATAGTTTTTTGCGTCTCAGCTGATCACCCAGACCTGTTTTGCAAGCAACAGAAAAAGGCAGAGAAAGTATGTGCCTGTGCCTGTGTGTGCACATGTGTTCATGTGGGTGCATGCATGCAATAACGTGCCTAAGCAGAATTTTTTCTCAAAATCAAACATCTGGATAGGTCAGATGAACAGTGCTTTACAAACATCTCTTCCTCTTTTGGATTAAGTTAGGAACCCAGAACCTCACTGAGATGCAGGTGTCTGCCTTTGCATGGATAAATCCCACCTGTTCTTTGAGGGTCTGATCTGGCAAAACATTCCCCTGTAACCAGGAGATAAATAAGAACTGATGGTCCCCAGGCCTGCAGAGAGTGCAGCAGTGCTCCAAGCCCTGGTTACAGCAGCCTGGCTACCATGTTCATGCTTTCTCTTGGTTCAATTCCATGTTTTGGCTACAAGAGCATTTATTACTCAGATTATTCATTTTAACCTTTGGTGGCTTACCTGCTCAACATCAAATGTATTAAACAGAATGCTCAGTAGGGCTTTTCAGCATAGGTACTTAGCCGTATCTTAATTACAGCCATATCATACTTAGCCAAAATATCTCTTTCCATTTGCAAGTTTCACATGATTAGTCCCTAGTTTGTCATATCTCCCTAGTTTGTCATTTCCAGATCATATTTCTAACCCTTCTTGAAGCAATTTGCATAAAATCTCTATGGAGTTGTTTTTGTTCGCCATGTGGCCAAAGCACCAAGTCAGCCTGGCTGGGTGATGCAGCCCTCCCTCCTCTTCTCCCAGGGCAGGGTACAACCTGCCTACAAAGTCCTAGGCAATGCCTGGGTTCATTTACCATGAACAAGTGTCGTTTCACATGATACATGTGAAAATGTACTGTCAAAACAGGCAGCATATGACATTCAGCTGAACCTTTCTGCATCAAATCAGTGTTATTTTGGCATTTCTAAGAGATGCTTTGCTACATGTTCATGTGTAACAAACAGCAAATTCTACACCCATGTGACTAGGGATCCACCTGGGGATCCACCAAAGGAAGATGTGCTTGTTGGGCTGTTTATTAGAAAACTACTGAGGACTCAAGAGTTGTGCAATTTCTCATTAGGGATGACTAAGGTGACCTGGTCATTCCTCCCCCACGGTGGAGGTCTCCAACCCTATCCTGAGAAGGTAATTTCAGCCTGCAACACAGCCCAGGTTTCTGATCTGAGGTTCACTATTGCCGGAGGGGCTTCTTCCACATGCACATTTGCATACAACTGCTGGCACTGCTAATTGATCACCCACTCGAGCTGCTTGCCAGGCTGGACACAGCTCTTGAGCAGCAGCATCCTCTTCTGCAGAAACACCTCAGTGCTCCTGTGTGGTGCTCTCTGGAGAACGTTCCGACCCGTGCCTCGCTCCCTCTGGCTTGACGTTGTACATTCAACTTCAACTGTGGCGTCAAACCAAACCAAGCTGCTGGTACCAGGCTACAATAATTGGCTTACGTTTGCATTAGCTGATCCCATCTTTTCATGCTGAGCAATAAAATCCCAAATAAATGAAGCAAAATGCTAGCTTTAAACAAGTGTTGCAGATGATTGCAGCCAAGATCCGATCATCCGGAGAGCAGCAAACCAGGAATGGGTAAGCAACCTCAAAATCCTTCAAAAAAAGGTAACTCGACATGGCTGACAAGAAACTCCCAGGAGATTGGCTTCCAAAACACCTTGAGTTCGTAGGGGTTTTAATTTGAAAACGCATTTCTCCCATCTGATCTCTGTTTGCTGGTCCCACAGTTTTGAAATTAGCAGTGGGCTCATCTCATCTGAAGATCCATTTGAGGAGTTAGTGTTAGGGTAAGGTACACCCCTCACCCCCCCACCCCAAGGTGTCTCTCTTGATGAGACAAGAAATTATTTGTCTCATTTATTTTTATGCCTGAGAGCAGAGGAAGGGGATAGCTTTTGGGGTGAAAAACCTTTCTCCCCATCTGCACTTGCTGTTGCAGAATTAAGGACAGTAACTGGAGATTTTAAATTTAATTTTCATACCTTGGAACAAGCATGTGACACACAGGCATAGAGAGCAGAGATGGGGTTTCATCTAGCACAAAGACCTGCTTAGGCTGAGGGTTACAGAAACTAATCATGTTGTGTTTATTGTTATTGTTATTACATAAAATTTCTTGACACCTGGCAGCTGTAAAAGCATTAGATCCTACAGCCATACAAATGCACCAGCACTATCACTTATATGTTTTAAATGGAAATGCGTGGCTCACCAAACCTGGAGAACATGCCAACTTGCACGTGAAGTTATGACCTTGAACCACTGCCCACACCACTCTGACATCTGCGTGCTCTGGGGGAAAACAGGCTCATGGCTTCTGACTGTGCCGCGCTTGCAGTGCTGATGGCTGAGGAGGGACACAAAAGCACCTTGGATTTCCTTCCCCTTTAAACATTAATTTAATTTGAGTTTGATACGTACGTGCACATGAGAGAGACTGCGTGACTACGTTGCACAGGAATACAGGTTTCTTGCTCATAGTCCAGCTGAACTGCCAGCTCACTGCTGAGACCCCACTGCTCCCAGCACTGCCGAGACCTCACTGCCCCCCAGCACTGCTGAGACCCCACTGCCTCCAGCACTGCCAAGACCTCACTGCCCTCCAGCACTGCTGTACCCCCTCACTGCCCTCCAGCACCACCGTGCCCCCTCGCTGCCAGGGCTGGGTGCAGCGTCAGATGTGCAACACACTTGGCAAAAGCCAGGAGAAGCAGTTGCTCCTTTCATAAGTGGAACTAAATGCAACAATCGTAAACAGACCCATTTCCCTTCCCTTTTAATAGCAGGTCAATGACACAAAGTCTCTAATTAGCAGTCACAGCTGGCCGTAGCCAAATTACTGGAAATGTTTAGTGGCCCGCAGGTATTTTGCCATCCTCCCCTTTGATCAATGGCTACTCTCGACTGCAAACACTTCTGCTCTTGACTGCTGTTACTTGAGCTGAAGAGCTGGCTGCTCAGCCCAGTCTGTGGACAGAGAGAAGATTTTTGTTACCTCACTCAAGTGAACAAAAACGTGGGCAATGAGCAGCTTTCACAGACGCTTCTAACCTTGGTGAAATCAGGAAGAAAATAGGTTTGGGTTAGAGGGCAATTTAAATTCCTTCCATCCTTACCTAGATCTGATCTAATAAGAACGAAGAAAGCGCTGGGTGTTATTCTCAAGCAGGAGTCAATGGATATGACACTGACTGTTTAGAAGAGCCCCTAGTCTGTAAGAGGCAGTAGTAACTTGCTTTCTATTCAAACCGCAATATAAAACTGTGTGCTTATACACATGCACACACATATTCCCATGTGCCTGCAAATGAAGCTATTGAAGAGATGGACTGAGGAGAGAAGGAAAAAAGTAAAGGGAGACGGCAAGTTTTCACCCACTGGAACAAAAAGCATTCTTAGAATAACGACCACCAAGGAGACGGACGTCAGTGTAAAGCAGCAGTGTTTCCACTGCCTCTGTTTCTCCCCTAGCTAGTGCTACTCTCTCCTTTCTGCCCTCTGCAAAATAAACTCAGCTGAAGAAAAGGCTTCACGACACCAGCAGTGCAGGACTCCTCCAGGGCCATGCTTCTGCTTTGTTTGTGAGGAAGGGTCTTTTCTACCACGAGCAAGACTGTGCTGTGAAGGGTTTAATCTAAGATGGCAAAGTCCATTGCAGTGCTGTGATTTGCAATCACACGGGAGGAAAGGCACAGCTTATCGGAGAGTTATGCACTGGCTGAAGAAATCAAAGTGTGGTCTTGTCCCTGGTTTCTGACAAAGAGCGTAAATGCTTTCGCCATGTAATATTGCATGAGTAAATATCAGATGACTCTATGAATGGTCCTACTCAGAAAAGACAAGAACTCTTGAAAGAATAAAAATAGAAAATTCTGCAGAGATTTTTTTTAGGGATCATCCTTTCAAATCAGGTATGACACACCTAGTAAACATGTGAGGCTTGATGGGGCTGAGTGGTATATTAGACTCTCTTCCCAGGGCTCCTATCTTAATTTTATCACAGCTCTCAGGAAATTAAATGCATTTCATATTGTTCCTTCATTTGTGATGTACCTGACCTTGGTCTAGATTTAGATTTTTCCAGTTAGATCAAATTGGACATAATCCCTCCTTTCTGTTGTTGCTGAATCTGAAATATCTGAATTAATGAGGTCTCTTGTTTCTCTATCACATGATCTAAGCTGCCAAAATATTTATTTTCTCCCTGAGTGATGCACAAAAGAATAAAAATGTAAATCATCTACGTGCTCTTTCAAACACTCCTTTACATATAAACCACTAACCTAGCTGCTTTTTGCTTTCCAAGCTGTACACTGCAATACACAAAGAATGCTCAAATTCTGTCAAAAGTAACCACAAGTATAAAGATAATACCAGGCATGATGTGCTTTAGACCCACTTAAACTGCAAAAATCAGCTTAACCAAACTATCTGCTTATAGCTGGACTAAGTCCCTCAAATAGATAGCTTCCCACTCACAGGATAAACCAAAAGATGCATTATGAACTCAAATGAAACTATAAAGATTAGGGATAGCTAAGACTTTAATGTTCCTCTTAATATTCATTTGAAAGGGGAAACTTTCGCTAACAGGAAAGGAGAGCTGAAAACCTAATAAAAATACTTGTACTTTATGCAGCATCTAATGAATGATCCTGTAGCAAATGGTAATAAATAAGGCAAAACCCATTAAAGTGCTGTTGCTCTGGCCCTGCTGTCAGCTGGCATAACTCCATATCTTCAATGTAGCAAAAGCCAATTTAGCAGCAGCGGCAGATCTGGTCCACTGTGTTTGAAAAGAAGCAGATGAGCATCTCATCAGCATGATGCAAAGGCTTTCCTTTGCATTGCCTACACACTTCTAGTATACGGATGGCTGAGGCAACTTTCCACTTTTCAACTTGCAACTTGGTGAAAGGAGACAAATACCCATTTGTTGGCCGTGACAGTCAAGAGGCAGGCATCAGACACGATAGGTGTCCTAATGTATATGTCTCTAAGTGCTTCTGCAAGCTACCTGTGTACCCCAACTTCTGATAAATACGTATTTAAGAACAGAAATACTGTTGCTTCCTTCCTGGTCTGTAGGAAATACTCTGTAGTTTGGAATAAGATAATTAGGTGCAAGTAAAGAATTTACTGGGGTCAAATCAAGGACGTAACATCTACTTAGCACAAAATATACAGAGAAGGATACTCATTTCTTTTGATGCTTCTCTTCAGCCCAGAGGGATCCTGAGAAACTTGACTGGGATGACAGAAATCTCATGGAGTTCTACACGGAGATGCACCAAGTTCTGCATATGAAACTAACCCCATTCCCTTGGGCCGGCTGGGGTCTGCCTCGATGAGCAGCAGTCCTGCTGAAGAGGAGCAGGGGATTATGAACACCAGGTTCAATATATATTGAGCGCACATGACCCACAATTAGATGGTGGGGGAGCTAGGCTTGTTTAATCCAGCAGACAGGAGGCTAAAACATGATGAGGTGGGTTGAAGAGTAGTCCAACTGCTTAAAGGGTAGTTACAAAGATTACAAAGGCAGACCCACCAGGGGCAGACAACGTAACAAGGGAAAACACCTGTGAATTGCCATTTTGGAGGTTCACAAGGAATTCTTTTAACAGAGGGTGCTGCAATGCTAGAGCAAGCTGCACGGGGAGATGCTATAATGTCCATCCTTATAGGCTTTCAGGACACAGCTAGACAAAACCACAGCTGGCCAGTAAACCAGACTGTAGACCTCTGAGGTTCTTTCCAGCCAACACAGCTATGCCTGTGATTCCTGTAACAGATATCCCATGCCTACTCACCTTCCTCTCTTGTAATACCTGTATTCTCCTAGCTAAATGGAGCTTTTACGGTATGTCACAGAGTTCTGACAAAGCACAGGTGCCTTTGAGGAAAACGCTGGTCAGAATTCTGTTTTCTTTGGGGCAATCTGTGTTACAGCTTTGTGGTTTTTTCTTCATATCCTCAGAGTATTGGAAAGCAAAGAAAAAAATGATTCCAAACATCAACACAGTAAAAAAAAAAAATAATTAACTAATAGTAGGTTATCTTCTGCTTTCAGCTACAGGAACTCTGTCTCAGTTGAAAGACGAGTTCTAGCTACAAAGCCAAAAATCATTTATTATGAATAATGCTACCAACCTCGGCTACAGCAAATAGGTCTTTGTTTGCATGAATCCAAATGGAGGATGGGCCACAGGCTCAGCTGGTGCAAGTTCATCATGTAACAGTTAGTGCAAATATTGTGATTTACACCAGCTGAGATATGGCTTTCTGTTTCTATTTTAATAAATCAGTTGTAAGAATAAATTTCTCCTTACTTGCCTGGTATGGTTCTGTCGAGATGCTTAACCACACCAACACGACGACTATGTTTTTAGTGCAAACCACAAATGAAACATCCTTTGTGCCTCATAAAGCACATCTTCTCACCCAGATTGATTTTAGAGCTGCTAATTATATTATATAGAATTGCAGGAACTACAGTAATTCACTTCTAAAATCCATTTAATTTCTTTTTAATTACTCATGTTTACCAATTCCTTTAGATTCGGAAAAGGCTCAAAATTGCAGTTAGCAAAAGAGGCTTGAAGTGGAATGATTAAGAACATCTGGCATATACATAATTATACCAAGCAATTTATTCCGCCTTTACCATTTCACTATAGCTGTGGTAATGAGGTAGAGCTGGATTCTATCACTTTTCTGAACATTTAGAAGTACCTTACTGCACAGACAGTTTCACTGAAATAACTGGCAATAATTAAAGTGTGTAACACCAGACCTTGGGAGAAAGGGTGGCAGATTCTTTCCCTTAATAAGTGGAGCTGCCAGCCCCAGATGTGTGGTCAGCTTCACCTGTGAGTGAATTCAGGCAAGTCTGAGTTTATCTGAAAGACTACCTGAATGTAACTAACTGCAGCAACCATCACAGGCAGCTTGTTAGAGTTTAATGAAAGAATGAATCAATACAAAAAAGTCATGTCAATTCTGCCAATATTTTATCTTTGGAAGAAAACAGAAGTAAAGAAAAAAGCAGACAATGTCACACTATACTATTTCAAGGATTTTTGAAGTTATACATTTCATTCTTGCTTTGAAAAGTTGCATGTTATGTGAATGTAAAGGAGAAATGAACTAAAGCATTTTACTTCCAAAACATGTTCTTCATTTTCCTTTGTGGCCAGCTTAAAAGATTTAGATTACTTGAAATTTGTGCAAGGCCAAATTTCCATAGCTTTCTGAAGCAGATCTGAAGCAGATGAAGCTCACGGGTGGCGTGGCACTGCTGGCCGGGGGATCCTCAGAGAAGTTCAGACAAGGTAAGAAGGGCCTTTGTTATTTGTACATCTACAGCCTTTTGTGATCCCTTCAGCCCACCAAGTATCCCACCTGAACAGCACTTACAGGGGTGAGAACAACAAACAGGGCAGCATCAGTAGAGGGAAGAGAGCCCTGTCTGGGCTCTGCACCTGCATCTCCACAATAATTGTGGATTCTGGTGTGCAACTCACACATTTGCATGACACAGGTATAGTCATGGTGGCTTCGGTACCCTCTCTTCAGTTAATGGAAAAGAAAGTTATGAAGATCATGGTCAAGACCATGGTGGGGAAAATGTCCCAGTTAATAAGTGATGACTTGCATGTGAAAGACATTACAAAAGCCAGTGTGAAGGTCACTGGACCAGTTCACATTAGAGAAGAGAGAGCACTGCTGTTGCGCTGACAATGAGTGGCTTCCCAGACTTATGGTTGGCAAGTGGTGGGTCCAACATCCCTTGGTGTATTTAAAACAATTTAAAGTGACTCAAGAAGAGCTACGAGCTTCATACATAAGTTGCTGCCTGAATCTGGTTTTCATTATGTAAGTGGTTGATCAGGGTGACTCTTCCTGACAAAGGATCTGTTAATCTTATTCCCTATCTACCATCCCTTTGGATCTCTTTATTCTTAGCACCCACTGAACGGGCACAACGCAGACCCGTCTCCTGGGAAGTGTCACTAACCCCAGTGTTACCTACAGTGTCTATTCCCATGGCACTGTGAGAACCTAGAAGAAGACTTCTCCTAAGAGCATTCCAGGGTGACATGACCAGTGCCAGGAATAACCATCAGACCCAGATGACTGCATAAAGCCTGACTCCTTCTATATGAGTTCTGAGAAAAATGAGCCAAAAAAGAAATCAGTGAAATGTGGGCTCCTTTCTCCACAACATTTCACAAGAAAAAAGTGTTGCCGTCACATTAATTTAGAGTCTGAACAGTCCAGTTTGAAAACCAATATCATTGCTTCCAAAAATTCTGCTTTATGGATTCAGAACATATAAAATAGAAAAAACTAGCCCTGACATACAGTCAGAACAGTTTCAGCTGGAAGGAGCCAGGGCTGAATAATGAAATATAAAAGGGATAATGGTAGGTTTGAGAGTTTTGGAGTGCTTAGTCTGTTATGCACCCCACATTTTAGGGCTACTACAGCTCACCACTCTGGCCAGTTGATGGAGGGAAAGCTCACCCTCTCCACCTGGACAGCTGAAGGAACACTTCATGTCTATGCATCAGCTAGGGCTCAGAGGAGGTGGGTTGGTGTATCCCCATGAACGCCATGAAACTAATTGCAAAAAAGATGATGCACCAGACCACCAGCCACCTGACTTTCTTTTTAAGGATGACAGGATACACTACACGTGCTCCCCATGTACTGCAAGTAAGCAAAACACTGGCGTTTTATAGGCAAGTAAGCAAAACCATGTTCTCCAGTGTCCGTTTCTTTATGCCGTTTCTTCAAGTTCTTTGCCCAGGACTCTTTTTCTCCTGCTGTCTCCTGTCCTTGTCATTCACTTGTTATTGGCTCCTAGCTGTCATATGGAACTGATTTCCTTTTTTCATGCAGAGGATCTGTCAAGTCCACCACAGCACCGACCCTTATTTATCTTTTCTTGTGGTTTTGACTGTCTCTTGCTCCATGTTCCTGTCTGTTCTTTTGTGCAATTTTAAAGATCCTTACTCTGGTCTATATTACTCTTGTGAATACAAGTGACATATATTGAGGATTCAGCTTTTCTTCCTTGTTCCTTGCCTGCCAAATATTGAACCAAGTTATTTTGGAGACTGTTCAAATCTGTATACTGTTCAAATCCAGGCACTGAAAATGCATATGCTTACTCTTGTTTTAACCAGACAGACTTCATAAGATAGAGTCCAAATTTTATTTGAGTTGGCCCAGCAGCTTCCTTCACACAATAACATTAACATTTCCCTGCATTAACTGAGTCTTAAAAAACTCATTGGAGAAATTCTTATTCTGCAAAAAACCCCCACCATTTTTATAGGACAGATGCATGTTCCCACCTCAAATTCAGATTTCTTTCCATATATATCTTACCTAGGTATATGTCCACATTTCTACAAAGGAATTTATTTCATACTCTTTCAAAGACTGAACTGAAAGATGTTTTATTATTTATTCTAGTGATTGTTGCTTTCAGTTGAAATAATTTATTGACATATTTGCATATTTCTTGCCATGTGCAAATTCTGCATCTATGGCCAGGTCATGATCTGATTTCTCCTTATGGAGCCAAAATGTTTCCTTGTAATTTAGTTATGTAAACCCCTGATTTAAATCTGTTTAATTGAGGTGATACGCTTTAAGTCTGATCTGCACAGCTCTAGTGACTGCAAATTTTCCTGGTCAGCACAAGATCATGCACTGGTGTAAGTGACACCTTAAATCTAGCTTCCTGAAAACCACCTTTTGGTCACCAATTCTCAATCCATTGAGACAACCAAAATAGTTTTCAGGATATGTCTGATGAAGATGCTCAAACACAGAACTCTTAGTTATTTTTACCATTGATGGGTTGGTGGGGTTTTTTTGAAAACAGTATTTACTTGGTAACTTCTGGCTATGGTGTCAGTCCAATTAGCAGAAGTTTTGCATGAAGACAGGTCTCACCAGACCAGTCAAACCACCCTATTTTTTTGGAACTACACTGTTGCTGTGAATAGCACAAAATGAAGGACAAGAGAAAAAAAAAAAAAAAGGTAAGAGAAGGAGAAATTAACTGAACTACGTGGCAAACCTGGAAACTCACAAATTAGCTGGTCCAAAGATTTCATTTCTATTAAGTTCTTGTTTTCATAGTCCTCAGCCTGTTTCTTATCCTGTTTAAGTACAAATGTGCTGCTACTGGTCAACCTAGCTACACTCTGGACAGAATGGAAACTTTAGACTTCAACAATGACAATTTCCGTCCTTCCATCAAATTTAAATCTATTTTTCTGGTGCTGTAAATCAGTGTTAGCATCAAATATTGTTGAGGATACACATGGGTTTGGGGGTTTTGAATTAAATTAATGGTATGCATTTATCAACACCAACTTCTGTTGTTTAATGAAGGGGAGCATAACGTTTTGAAAGCAAGATGGCCTGTGAACCGTTTCAGAGGGGTGGTGCGCGTGCAGGCCAGGCCTGATAACACAATACTTCTTTTAAGAGATCCTGTTTTCTGTTGCTTATAGCTTTCCCATACTATCACTAAAACTTTCCACTGCAAGAATTCATGTAAGGTAGATATTGATTAGGCTTTTTGTTTGGGTTTTGGTTATTGTGGGTTTTTTTTCCTTTTTTCTTTTTTTGGTGAACACCACTCAAGAACAAAGTTTAGCGCTCCAAAACCAGAACAAGAGAACAGGAAGCGTATTTTCCTTTGTTGCCTTAGAGTTGTTGGTTGACAAAACTTTTAGTTTTGTTTTGCTTTTCTGAGTTTCATTGGAAACCGTGAGCATACTAGAATTTAGTGCAGGTGTGATCTCTGGGGTCACAGCTCTGCCTTTTCCTGCTGCCGTGAAAATCCACCAGATTATAAAGCTCAGTTTAGTGGGTTTTTCCAACTTTGCTGATACTTTTGAAGGTGACAGCTTTAGTCTCAGAAGATTGCTCACCTCTGAGATGTGTGATCCTTGTACATACAACTGGCATGGAGCACAGGCCACAGCCCCATGGGACACCACGTGCTGCAGCCTGCAGTGGCGAAAGTGGACTTTCTTTTCAAATACTGCTGAACAGCGCTGTGTAGCACTTCACTGGGTAAACAGAAAGGCTGTATGAGAACAGCTAGGATGACATGCAGCCAAGATGAAGGGAATGAAGACCACCCACAACATGAAGTACTGATGGGGTAGGGGTTGGGGGAAAGGGGGAGACAAGAGTTTGGGAGGAGGATCCAGCAAAGTGACAAAATGGAAGAGAAAGAATGAAGAGACAAGAGAGGGTCTGAATTTGGCAGAAGGGGCTAAGTCAGGACTGAATGGTACAATACAAAAAAGAGACCAAAAAAACCAGGTTGGAGGGGTAGAGCTGAAGAGCCCAGGCTTATAGAAGGAAGAGCAGAAGGACCTAGTTGGGATTTCCAAGGAAAAATAATGATGTTTTGGAAACTTCCAATACAACTCTCTGAGCATCTTTAGACACTCAAAAATCCAGTCATGTTAATACAGTGATAAAACCCCGTTAGTGAGGAGCTCAATTACATCAGTAAAAAAGGCTTGAAACTACACTTTGTCCAGAGAGGAGAAATGAATGTTGTCCACTAAGGTAGTGAAGAAGGCCAGGGGATTAGATGGCAATCAGTATAAAGACTGTATCAAAATCTGCAAAAAAAAGGACTTTGCACAACCTCTTTAAACCTGGCAGTTAACTCCTGAGTGCTTAACTCTGCACTTGATGATGTTTCTGGAAAATCATAGTTTTCTCTAACAAGTGATCTTTTAAGGTAAGAGTTTTGAAGCACTTGGAGATGGTTGCTTTCTACTAACTGTAAGTGAGCTCAATACCAATCTGTTCTAAAATTCTCACCCTTACTTTACATAGAAGTTTTCCTAAGGGCAGAAAGGCTTCTTCAGGTATGGAAAATCAGCAGTGCCAACCAGACCATGCCAAATAAAACAGAAAAAAAAAAAACCCAAACAAAAAACCTGCTACTTTTTTTCCCTTAAGAATGCGATGCAGAGCTATTTGAGACCCTCAGAGCATTTTACATCTGTCTCACATTGCACTTGAACTTGTTCCCTTTAAGAAATAGATGATAATACTGTTTTCTTCCAGCCTTTTTCCTCTCGCTTGATGGATATAGACAAGAAAGTCTTTATCAGTAAATAATAAAGCAATTGTTTTTAACAATTTCATTTTCTCAGTAGAAATAAATAATGAAACAATTATTTTTTCTTGAAGATCTCTGCAGAAAATCAGCACACCCTGTCTCTGAAACATATGTGCATCTCATAGCCTTTTACTTCTAGTCATAACAAAAAGACCTTGCTTCACTCTCTACAGTGCTACCACTTGCAGAGATGGTAAATGCTTTAACTCCAGCAATGGATAAACTCGTATCAGCCTACCAAGCCATATGAATTACTATTCACCTGCACTGTTTTGGATGCCACAGCTTTTGTTTAACCCTTCAATTCTTTCTAGAATTAAAATACTTCTTACCTTTTTCCTTTGCACTGGCCAGGTACTATCTGCAAGTACCCAAACTGCAAGCGGCCAGACTTATCGAAGAGGGGACCGTGCAATGGACCCACTCCATGGAGCTCATTCTGCAGCACAGCACATTTCAAACATGCCATCAGTCATCTTAAGAGTGCTGTTTTTGGAGGGTTGGGGTAAATGTAAGCATGCTATTAAATTCAGCTGACCTGATGCTGCTGAATTAAACAATAAAGCCAAAGAAGCTCTTCAAGCTATTGATTTCTGCAATGCATTGTATGCATTTACGTAAATCTAATTAAAACATTGTGCATAACCCAATTACAAGCTATTCCCTTACAGCAAGTTTTATATTTATCTGAGCCAGGCTGCACCAGCTGTGAGACATAACCCTGGATTTGCAAATCGCTATTGTGTAACAGCTGAAGTGGTCAGATAAATACGTGGACAATTTTGTCTTTCTGCTAATGGATCATGTACTTGTGGATCAGGACCATTTTTCGCTAACCCTGTTTACTGAGTTTTACTTCATTGACATATTTCTGCTATCAGATTGCTCAAGAGGTAAGATAAAGGTACAAATTAAAAGGCAAGCTGTTGGAAGGCTGGGGGACAACAGAAGATCTTCGCTTTGTATTTTGCTAGTAAGTGGGGAGGCAAGTCTGAAGAGGTAGTATTACCACCCTGAATTGCTCTTAAGGGGTGGCAGTTGTCCCCTACTGGGAATACAGCAGCACTGGCAATACAGGGGACTGGCCTTCAAATGAAAGAGTAATGCTGCATGCTCTGAGTACCCTTATTCCAGCCTTTAGGTTGAATAGAGCATCCGTATTTAGATTTTGATGGGGATTGTACTGATGCTCATCAGAATTCCTCTGAAAACCTGTAAGTGGCATCTCTGTCACCCGGGTAATAGTGGCAGAAGATGCAACAGGGGCCAGCTGTTGGTTGACCATAAAGCTTCCTGCGAGAGATCTACACCATGTTTGTCACAACAATAACCTATGTATAATCTTTTCTAACACTGAATGAGACGTAAGATTCAGGGGGAGAAAATGGTAGACTCAACTTTTCTTTCCAGGAATAGAGCCAGCCCGAAACCTCCTTGTTCTGTCCAGGAGCACTTTGAAGAAGTACTGTCATTCGAGGCTCTGATCTATGCTCTCCACAGTTTATGAAGAAGTTGTAACACAGAAGAACCCTTCCTAAGGCTGGGAAAAAGTAGAAAGAGGATAAACCTGGCTGAACCATATAAGAGGAGCAGTGGATAGGAAAGCTTAGTTAGGCATATGCAGAGGCAAAGAGAAGTGGAAAGGAGAAGACAGGGAGGCAGAGCCCTGCCAAGGGTGATACAGAGCCAAGGGACTGTGGGCAGAGCATGGGTGAGACCCCACAGAGCAACACTGGGACGAAAAGACGCAAGACTTCCTGCGGTGAGCCACTCACTATTTCATCCCTCTTAAGGCACAAATTGATGCTGTTGGGTAGAAAGCCCAGCCAAGTCGTCACCTATGACTCTCAATAAATAACTTTTTCTTTCCTTTCTCTGTTTTCCTGATGTCCGAGGCTCACAGGGACAGCCTAGCTGGCCAGTAGCTTAGTATTTGTCCCTGCTTAGGTAGCACTTTCCCAAGCAGTACTTCAGCCCCCAGCACAGTGACTGCAGAGCAGCATGATGAGTAGCAGTCTCTCCTCATACGACCTTTAAGCGTAGGCTTAGTACAGTGCTACAAGCATTCCCTGGGGCAAGTCAGATTGACGTGGCACCTGAACACATGTACTACCTAACTCTGGGATTTCAAACTACTTGCCATTTCCTTCCAGTTGGAGGCAAGTTTATGAGCTTGAGTAGGCAATAAAAGCTTCTCTCCATGCTAATGAAATTTCCAAGTCCTGACAGATTAGTGGTTTTCATATCAGACTAAATCTTCATTTTTGCTGATAAAGACACAAAAGTCACTCCTAATAGGCTTTCAGATTTTGTTAGCAAAAATACATCTCAATAGTGCACAGCGCCTGTGGGATACGAACAGGACAGAAGAGGCACTAACACGTTATGATGGACTGCTCAAAAACTGCTTTCCTCCAGCTGGCTGGGCAATGTGCAGAAGGCTACTGCTGATGTAGAGAAACCCTGTGGGCACTTCCCTAGAAGCCCATGCACAGCCAGCCTATCTCTGGTCTCTGCAGCAGTCCCCCGAGCTGTTCAGCATCCACGGTCAGATACAGGGCTCCTGGAGCCAGGGGAAATTCTCCTGCTCACTTCAAGGAGTTCAGGCCCTTTTGATACTAGAAGCTACTCCACATATCTCTTTGTGAAGCCTCTGAATGAACGGAGATCCCAAATCTAAATGTCTCACCCATAACTTTCCACACTGAAGAACTGCAAGCAGTATTTTGGGACACATCACCAATCAAAAAATTCCTCCAGAAAGCGGCTTAGGCCATGTCTGTGCAGCTAAAGGAAACAGCCTCAGACACCAAAAGCAAGTGGAACAAGGTGGCTCACACCTATGCCATTTAGATCTTACCCTTTTTGCCCTGAATTTGTCTAGAAATGAGTTGGAGAGGTCCGCAACAGTGTTGGAGAGTGAGTCATCAGCCAAGCAATGTAGATGATAGAGAACCAAGCGCTGAAGATGGCTCCCTGTCTTTCATTTAGCAGCACAGATATTCACTAGATGCCTGGCAGGACATTGCTTTGGACTAGCCTGAAAACACAGAGCAGCCCTGTGATGCTGGAGAGCAAAGCCTGTGTGCGGGGTGGTGGCGCAGTGTGGAGCCGCTTGCAGCCGTGAATTCCTGACCATGAATCCTCTGCCTGCAGCGCTCTGTAGGTGCACACACTCTCGGTCTCACAGCCCGGACCCCCCTTCTCGGGCACCTCTCCATGCCCATGTATCAGGGCTTTGTCACGCGGCTGGTTGTGCTTTGCCCCTGCACATGACAACGCTTTTGGTGACTCTTCTGTGGAAGTGGTTTAGTGTATCGACTCAACTGAAGGCTACTTTGCTGATATTTTGCACACATGGCTGATTTTTTTTTTTTCCCCATTCTTTACTGTTTGGAAACTTTTCCATTTGTTATTTTGGACCTTAATAGAATGATGCCATTTTTCATTTCAATCAATGCTCCAGCTTGCTCCCCCACTTCCATTTCTGACTGGGACTAAGGTAAGTTTTAGAAAGGAAGGAAAGGAGATAGATGAATTATGGCACTTGAAGTCAGAGGAAAAAATTCTGAAGGGAAAATGTAATTAAGAAATAAATTGAAAATGGAAGCACCTGTGATAGAGTGACCAGGAATGTTTATTTTAGGGGAGAAATCATCACAGGCAGCTTAATTCCATTTCATTCTGTTGCTCTCAGGATTTTGAATGTTTGCTCATTTATTTGGATAAAACATAAACTTCTTCTACTTGCATTGTTAGATGTAGTGAGTATAATTTTGCATTTAATTAAGTACTGACACATTCCTACTGATGGAAAGGTTTCCACTGCTTTTCAGAAAGTGCTAGGTCATTTGATTTATAGGACAGAGTTATTAACTGCTCAGCAAATACCTGGAATAGAATTTTATTTTACCTATTGGGAAAAGCGCTACCATTCCTGTAAAAACTAAAGTCTTAAAGTGATTGATATGTCTGGAAGAAATTTAAGATGGGAAGGGAAAAAATCACAAGAGGGTGACTGTAGAATGGTAAAGTGACATTTTGAGTGTCTGGTCAATGACTGACATAAATATAATTTTACATGGAAATGTGAGTACACTGGGGCAGGAAGCACTGCTGGACCTTTGTCAAGTTGGGATTCAGTAGCTGGTTACCTAGGTGGTATGAGGTGGGATGAGTTGCAATAAAAGTACTGACATCTGAGAAATGACATTGAGAGAGTTAGCCAAAGCTTCCCTCAGTCTGAATTTGTTTGGGATAAAAAAGAGCCTTTTCTTAAGTGAGTTTTCCAGTAACATTTAAAGTTGCTTCGTTGCTATTCATTACTATGGGAAGGGAGCAAAGCAGGAGACAAATCCAAAACTGACCCAAAGTCCAGAATCACAAGTCAGAAAAGTTCTGCTCAACAGCAACCCTGTGCTGTTAACCTCTTCCAGCTACCTCTTGACACCTTTTCTTCTGCCCAATACCAAAACTGCTCTTCCTGATACTGGATTTACCGTTCCTACCGAAGACTTGCTAAGCATCTAGAAAGCAGGTGGGACAGGGACTCGATCTGGAAATGCCTGCTCTGTTCAGAGCTACACCTCACAAACTCACAGGATAAGGCTCTTATAGGATGAAGCCTATCTTCTCTGACCATTTTTTAAAAAATAAAGCAACTCCATTTTTCAGGGCTTTTGTCATCTGGAACAAGACAGGAACTGGAGAGCTGCCATAGCTGTCTCTGCGCTACAAAGGAGGGAGCTGGTCCCTGCATCTCTTGATGGTCTCGATCATCACTACGTGATGGCACCATTCAGGAGGTACCTTGGTATGATGGGAACAGCCTCTATCCTGGGGTATTATATGAGCATTAGAGCTTGTCTCTAGCCCCTCACTCTTGCAGGTCCATCTCACAGGGCCTGGAAGCAAGGTCCCGTGGAAGATCTTGTCTAGTAACACAGAAATACATTTCTCTGATGGGTCTGAAGCCAACCCATCACCACAGAGCATTAAACCAAACCCTATCACTATTTTTTCCAAAGTTGCAGAAAACTTCTGTCCTCTTTTCTTTTAAATTACCAGACACACAGGGAATCTTTGGTAGAAATGAACATTATGGAGCAAGAGACACTGCCTGAAATGTGTCAATATTCCTACTTCCTAGACAAGCTAGCTCTTTTTTTTCTTTATTGTGTTTTTTTTTTTTAAAAAAAAAACAACCAAAAACAACCCCAAACAAACAACTCTAAAGATAGAGGGATGTGTCACATCTAATAGTTACACCTCAAATGATTTCAATATGCCTTAATTGAAATGCTGAGGAAAAACAAATCACTTCTGAACAGATCAGAAATACAACAGGTGCTATAAGCAATCTTGCTTCACAACTTCTGAACAGCACTTTTAGTACGCTGTTCGCTTCTGTGCTATTGCAAATTTATCAATACAACCTTAACAGCTGAAAAAAGATTGAAGATGCACAATCCCACTGGAGCATCACAAGGGAAGCCAGAGAAATAGATGAGACGACATTAATCTAGTTACTGGGTTTATTAAATCCAAAGTACTTGCTAAAAGTAGAGATGAAAATTTAAAAATTGTTGCAATTAATTGTCACCAGAACTCTGAGACTCTAAGGCAGCAACAACCTGCATAAAGAATAACTAGGCTGAATTTATAACATTTATGTTGTCTTCAGCCTCCCTGAAAAACATGCACAGAATCTAATTAGCAATACATCAGACCTGGTAGGAATCCAGAACTGGTCTAGACAGTGAGGTTTCTAGTACTGGTGTCTCTTGTCTCCAGAGCCGGGCAGATTATTATAGATTTGGAAGCTTTTCACACAGCAGCTCTGGGAGCTACAGCAGTTGACAGTTTTGTGAAAGACTGTTTTTACACTAAAAAATTACATTCTAGCAGATTAGAACCATATTGTGACAATAGGGACATTCTGAGGGGGAGGGGGGAAAAAAACCCAAACAACAACTAACCAACACAGAGAAGTCTTTTCAAAACAAGTATTTCAGTATTGTTGCAGCCAAACAGAATCACAGGCTCACAAAATGGATGAGGCTGGAAGGGATCCCTGGAGATTGCCTAGTCCCCCACCCATGCTCAAGCAGGGTCTCCTAGAGCAGGTTGCTCAGGGCTGCTCATCTACCATGCCTGTTGTTTCACCCATTCTCCTAGAACATGGTCCACCTGCATTTTACTGAAGTTCTCAGATGCTTGTGAAGTGAACACTGATGGTCAGGACCATGGACGTGTTCAAGTTAAAATATTAAGTTTATTGAAACAAGCTCTGTTTCAATATATTTAGGAACTTGTTGGCTGGTACCAACAGCTGTAACCGATTGAGGAAGTAGAGAAATCCTAGGTTATTTCAAGAATTTGTTTCTCGAATATTTGGCTCAGTGGAACCATGGGAAGACTATAGTCTTTCATAGACTGCACAAAGTATGTGCACAGAGTGGACACATTTATAAATGTTTGTTTTTAATGTAGTAGCATAGATCATTACTGAGTTCTTACTACAGTTGTGCATCTCAGCCTTTGGGGGTCTGCCTTGGGGCAGTCCAAGGCCACTGCTTTGAAGGAAAGACACAAATGATTTCTTCAAATGACCACTTGATGTCACTTGACACCATGCTAATAAACTTGATGAAGTCCACTTCTGGGCAATAAAGAAAGGTTCTTAGGATGAGGTGTCTGAAAACGGGCAAGCAAGCTGCTAAAAAAGCACTATAAAAAGTTTGTGTTTATTTGTTTTGGGTTTGTCTACTGTTCTTGTAAACTAGTGCTGACAACTGCTAAATTACTTACAAATACTCAATCTCTCTTTTCCAAAGAAGCATTGGTACCCGCTTTCTTTTCCAGACAGAGCCTAGAATTAATCACTAAGACTAAGACTTATTAAGTTAGGATGTGTTCCTCACTTTTTGGGTGCCCAGTTTTGAAGAGACATCAGAGACAGAGGTTTCTAGATTACCCTTCCCAAAATAAGATTCCATTAAGAATCTGGTGTCAGTAGTCACTTTGAAAGTTTTGGCTAAACCTCAGATTTTCTCTCCCCTACAGCTTCGTTCCTTACTGACATAGTGAATTTCACATTTCGCCTGTGTATGAAATACTAGCTCTGAAAACTAAGGCAAGTTGCCATATTTCCTAATCTATCCAGTCCAAAGTAAAGTGAATTATTGTTGCCCAACAGCATTTTTCATACGTCAGCATGACCTGAATTCTAGCAAATTCACATGATCACAGCCTTACAGTCTCTCCTCTCCCGCTTTCCATTTATGTACTGCTGCGACATTGATTTATGTGTGACAGAAACCTTCATCCTGAGACTTGTATATGTTTGTTTTATCCCCTGGTATTCAGCAGCCAGGTGGTCTTGCCAGGAAATAGATTTGACTGTCTGTAAAATGAATGTTAACCCAGGATGTTTTCAATCCCAGAGCTGGCTGAAATATCTTAGCCAGAAGAGATTTTCCTTGCAGTTTCATTGAAAGTGAAATGCTTCTCTGGATACTGGTTTCAAACTATTATTAGATAGAAAAAAGTAAATGACTTATTGAGGTTGTCCCGTTTTGTTTTGAAAATGTCACAGGAGATTTGTTCTTACTTTAATCAAAGCAAAATGAATGATTCTTATTCAACTATATTTATGAAATATTTTAAATTAGTTTTGATGTCTTTCTAGCACGAGTGGTTCCAAATTTAAGTTGGAACCTCTATTATCCAAAATTTTGAAGAGCAGAATAGATTCTGCTTCTTGTTTGCCTTTCAGCATTGGCATTTACCACAGAAATAACATAGCCAGCCCAGTGTTATAAATGATAGGCACTTGCTTTCATTTATGAAATGTTTTACTTGGAGACTATACGGTCTCACCCAGGTAACAAGCTTTTCCTTGGCAAGGTAGTCTAAATCGATATCAATAGGCCAGTTGCACTCCTCATTTGGTGTAAGTCAACTGAAGACTGCAGAAACTCAATCCTTACGCTCAAGGACTGTCTAAAACCCCTCCAGGTATTTCGTTTATGATTTGTTGTGCCTTATCAGCTATCACTCTTCCTGCTGTGACCCTCATTTCTTGGCTAACGCTGGAAGGAACCATCGTGGATCCTTCTGTGAAGACTCCTTCAAGAAATGTGGGGAAGATGTGGAACGTTTCCAAAAACCTTCAAGGACGATGAAGCGATGCATTTAAGCTCAACGGTCTGTAAAAAATTTACCTCTCCTCAGTAGCTGACCTGCTGCTTCTATTAGTGCATGTCAAGCCAAAAAACCCCAAAAGTTGGGTGCCTGTATGCACATCAGAAAGTTTTCTGCAGAGCTCTTTGGTGACTTACCGTATAGAGCCCCAACTGGGCTGCAATACCAAGTATTGCCATGCCTGTAGCTGGGAGAAGGGGCAGAAAGAGGGTCAGGCTTGCAGGTTTCTGCATCCCACACCAATCCATCCAGGCTGAATGTGTTGTATAGTGAAGCTGACTGTAAATTTGGGCCAGCTGTGACTCCTTCAAGAGGACAGAGAGCATGAAAATGAATTTACATAACAGACAAACACCTCTTGGAAATATTACCCTCTCTTACTTTTCATAGGAACCAAAGGCTGGAATATTTTTAAAGATCAAGATCCCAAGGTGCCTGAGATAGGTGAGAAAAGTATCCTACATGCTCTTCTCTCTAGAAGGTGATGCCTTGAATATTGCAGTTTCTATATGTGGGGGCATTTCTAGATTTGTCTGCCTATACCACTGCTCAGACCCGTTTCCAAAGTTCTGGGCCCCAAGGATCAAGAGAATAAGAATATTTTTATCATAATTAACTGTCTTCCTTAGGGAGGTAACTTTAGAGACAAACTGCTTTCCAGCACTGTCTTCTCTAGCTGCTAGTGCTTTCACCTCTCTAGTGCTTTATAGCCTTCATTTCCACAAGCACTGCACAGATATTGGTGATTTATTCCTGTAATTATCATGCTCTTGAAGTTGTACCAAATGGAGTGTACAGTTCCTTGCTAAACATTGCAAGTTAAACCCCACTGGTCAGGAAGGAGAAAAAAAATTAACAGCCTACTGAATTCTATCTAAAACACATTTTAGCCCTTGCTTGTCTGTCCATCAAAGATGATGGTCTACAAGACAAAAATGAGAGAAGGAAGCACATGTAATCCATCTTTTTTCAGCACAGGCAGTGCGTGCAAGTTACTTATCTAGGGCTTCAGATTGTGTCCCTTGGCCCATTGCTTTAAAATGAGAGCTGATGAGAACTTTGAGGTGCAGGAAATTTTGCTATTTCACTGAAGATGGAATGAAACCTACGTGTTTTAGGAAATTATAAAAATAATTGGTAAAGCAGTCTTTGTTGCAGTCACAGAGTTGGGTTCTAATGCACGCATAGATGTGATAGTAGTGAAAACTGACATAAAGCAAAAGCTTAAGAAAGACAACAGACACAGAGATAATGACTGTATCGTACCAAAGCAAAACATTCTAAAGAAACAGAAATGATGGAACCATCTGTTCTCATAGAAAAGCATATTTGCAAGGGTTTTTTTTAAAGTATATGTGAGAGTGTATTTATTTGCTCAATTTGAGACTCCTGACATCATGGGTTTGGCGCCAACTCACTGCGATCTAAGTAAACAATGAAAACAAAAATCACCCAGGCAGTGAATCACTGGAGTCAACATCTTCAGAACCAGACCGTGCCAGTGCTGGTGGGGTTTTTTTGCCCCATAAGGTTAGCAACCTGAAAAGAAGTAGGTTTGCCCTTGCCTGCCAAGCTTTTAATAACCTTACGTGAAAATGAGAGCACAAAAGGAAAAACTGGTTTGCTGGACCTCAGTTTAGCGAAGTAATTCTGCATAAGCTCAGCTTTAGGTACAGCACATGGCACATCTGCATCCGAAGGCGGGTACACCTCTCCACCCTTTGCTGCTCCTGGACAGAAATTTGAACATCACTATTTTAGCTTAGTCATGTTGTGTATCAAATCACCAATTACCCATGATTAATCCCCCCATTAGCAACCATTACATG
This sequence comes from Falco rusticolus, assembly GCF_015220075.1. Taxonomy (NCBI): domain Eukaryota; kingdom Metazoa; phylum Chordata; class Aves; order Falconiformes; family Falconidae; genus Falco; species Falco rusticolus. The sequence continues at coordinate 31,025,185 of NC_051193.1, forward strand.
GTGTTTCCCTTTCCATTTTCTTTTCTTCAGCTGTGTTTGCACTTGCATTGACTCAAGAAACATTTAGGGCTAAATCTGATCTTGGAGAGTTGTGAATCAGGCAGCGCCGTAAATCAGGCATCCACACTGGTGTAACAGCCACGTAAATGAGATTGAAAGAGACTTGCAATTTCATTCGATGAAAAGGAAGCTCTTTGCTTTCTCAGCAGGTTAACTTAGCCTTCCTCCTGAGAGATGACCCCACTTGAACATGAATCTGGGAGGAAGTGGAATGAGACTGTGCAGCACGCAACTAGCCCTGAATGCAAAACAGCACAAGCAGCTCTCCCAGCAACCTAAAAACTGAGGAGGAGTTGCACCTGCAATAGTTAAGGTTCTTTTGAACACCTTTGAACTGTGATGAAGCCAGCTTTGAGAAGACTGTTGCTTTGGATAAAATCACAAATTAAAATGAAAAACCGTGGTGTGGGTCCACAGCTGTGTTTTGTGTCTGTGCTCATTTAAAGGAGTCAGCCTTGAAGGTGGCTGTGGAAAGCAATTTATTTACTAGATGTACTCTGGCTTTCCACCCAGAGGCATCAGAAAGGCACACAGTTAGTTCATTAGGGTTCAGGATATATGGCAACTCTGTTCAAACATTCACCTTATAACTTCTCATATCAAATTCTTGCCAAAACTTCGTATCAACATGTATAGTCCATTAGCAGAGACAGAGAGCAGGAAATGTCATCGAGTTCTCCCTGGCATTGATCAAATGCAACCAAGTGTTGCCTGTGTGATGCCTCTCTCCAAGCAAAATTCCATTAGAATTTCAGAACTGGATGTCCCCGAGAGCCACATTAATCACTCTGCAATGGCACAGCGCAGACCTCCAGTATGCAGCACGCTAACAGCTCGCAGCTGCAACACGAGCTTTACCAGGAGCTAGTCTAAGGATCTCTTGGCTGTCTCTCCAGTGAGATGGGAGTGCAAAAAGGAAAACTAAAATAAATAGCTAACTGAAATTCTCCCTCGGAGTTAGGATCCTGAGTGTAATGAAGCCATCTTCCCTCTTTCTGCATCCCGTCTCTGTAGCTCAAGAGGTGACCTGTCCAGTACTCATCACAGTGCATGTCGTAGATGTGCAATCAGTGTGCAAAGAAGTCAGATTTGTGAAAGAATGGGTGACACGGACAGTGCTGTGGTGTTCTGTACACCTCACAATGTGACCTTTGACCCTCCCTGAAACAGCCCATGGCTCTCACCATGCCTCTGCCCCAAGTGTCCTTCCACTCTCACTGAGACACCACTCCCCACAAAGGGTGGTGGGCTGGGGTACACCCTTACTAAACTCTCCTTATAATCAAGAATTTTGGACCAGAAATCCCTGCACTGGGAGAAACACAGGCTGGAAGTGACACTTAGAAACCACCCCTGAAAGAAGATAGCTTTCAGGAGCAGCAGTTTGGAAATGGTGGTTTCCCTTTTAACGTGTCAGAATCAGATTTCTTTGCTGATTATGTGTTTGACACAAAGATAGATCTCAGTAATTAATATCTTTTGTCAAGCTCATCTTACATTGCTGAAAGAAATAATTTGAGAGTGTCACTGTGATTCATTTGAACTACTGAACTCTGTATCATTTTCGGAAGGAAAATGCAGGATGACTGTATTTACAGGGCAGAAAGCACTGAAAACCACCTATTTATTTTCCTGGGAGCTTTCCTAGAGCGCACATCAGCACAGACACAATTTACAAAGGGTGTTTGAAAGCAAAGATACCACTCTATAGTAGAGCACTATGAACATAACAGACTTGCTACTCTTTAAGAGGGATACACATTCTTCCTGGTCCCTCTGGACAATCCTTTTTGCACCCACTTTGCTCCTCACCTTTCCCAGTGCTCCTCTTCCCGGGCTCCAAATACTGCTCAGATTTCTTTGACCTTACTTAATGCACACAAGACTAGATGTGGACCACATATCTGTCCTTTCAAACCATTTGACTTAGCATCTCTTCAGCCTTTTCATGGACTGCAACATCTGCAGTGCAAGTACAGTACAGGTGGTGAGGAAACATGCAAAAGTCTGTTCCTGGCCTTTCACAAAACATCTGAGCCAAGTCAGTCTCATGCTCAGGAGAATATGGCTGCTCTCCGTATTTAGGAGTCCAAGTTCCCTTAAAAGACATAAATTGAATGTAAAACTCCACAGTGAATCAGAAAGGGGGATTGAGGGCAGTGGGCACTACAGACTAAAAATTCAGGCATCCGTCAGGAGTCGTAGAAAATGGGGATGAAAGCAGTGGGACAGAAGAGATGCCTAATAAACTAAGGAGCTCACTGGTTTCCTGCTTCCTTGCTCTCTGTTGGTCAGTAAAGCTCAGCAGGATGAGTTCCGTCCACAGCATCCTCATTTTCCACGAAGGGAAATTTCTTACTTTACCATAACTTTCTAACGAGTTGCTGGCTGCAGCTGTCTCTCCTTGGCTGCAGTAGTTTCATTATTATACTTTGTTTCATAGGACTTGGTACATTCATTTCTGAATGTTTTATCTGTTTGCCACATGATGTGTCCATCCCCAAATACTCAGAAGTAGAGCAAGACTTCCAGACAATCTCTTTCCACGGCCCAACAGAGGGCACTTGCTCCTGAAAGGAATGGAGATGGATGGGGAGCACACTTCTTTTGTCTCCTTGGCCAGATCCTGCAAGTAACATCCAAGCAGCCTAAACTCTGCTCAGGTCCCAGTACTGATGCAGCCTCTCTGCTCTTCAGCACCGCTTAATCTTTGAATATCCACAATGTCCTCTGAGGTGGCCAGAAGGGTCCTTGGGCATCCACAAGACAGGGCAGCACTTTCTTGGCTAAACTATCATGTTTGGGCTTCCAAAGCCTCAGACTTTTACGCTTAGAGAAAAAGACACTCAGCAGGGCAAATGCCACCTTCCTTCTAACAGCCAGCCCTCAGAGGGCTTGGCCTGAAATAACCTCCACTGCAGGTCTTTGCTTGAAGGGCTTTCAGCCCATCTCAGTTGCCTGTGTGAGAGTACCAGAGCCACGTGGCCACTGTGGGATGGCCTTGCTGGGTGAGTGAGGGTGGGGGGACACTTGCTGCCTTTCCTGGGACATCGAGTAGCCAGGAGCACAGGAATTACAGGGCAGTGGGAGAGCACCTTAGAGAGAAAGCGACTGTAACACCCCAGTTTGGACACTCAGATGCCTGTACTGGTCTGGAACTGGTCAGGTTGGATCTTCTCCTGGCTGCACCTAACCTAGTCCATGAGGGCCCCATGTCGGATGCTGGCAGCTGAACTACAGCCGTCTGGTCCAAGGCCAAACCTCACCACTGTTAAGGAGAGCTGAGCCCATTGAACCAGCTGAGGGCAAAGTGGTTGTATGAACCTGACATTTACTTCTCAGAAAATATTTCAATATATATGTTACATTTCTTCAGTTTAGGTCTGACTAATCATTTTCTTCATGCCCACAGCAATGGGGTAGCAATCAGACAGGCAGAAATTAGTGCAATGAAATTGGTTTAATGTCCTCCACAGCACTGGAATAAAATTTGAACAGAGTGCAAAAGGAGCTACACATAGTACATTTATATTGAAGTGGAAGAAATAAAATTCTTCACTCATCAGAAATCTCCTAAAATAAGCACAGCAATATCAAAGCCAGTTAGGGAGACAATGATGTAACTCAAAGACATAATAAGCAATCCTCTGTGATGCGGTTTATGAACAATTTATCACCACACTTTGGTTCCAGCAAGAATATAGTCCAATAAGCTACTGGCTTCAACTTACCTTTAGATCTCTGTAACAGACTCAAATTGATAGAGCCAGGACCTGACAGTGCTGATAAAATTACCTATTTCTAATTATTCAGACTCCACAAAGGGTTTTCTAACAAACACATCAAATACATTAAAATGAATTAATTTTCTTTTATGGATTCCCAGCACTACTAAAATCAGTGGATCAGTGGAGTGGAAAAAAAAAGTGTGTGTTGAAGTGAGAGCATAAATCAATAATCAGATACAAATGTGAAGATAATTTATGCTCCTTTTGAATCCCATTGGGTTTTTTTTCAGCTCAAGTATTCCTAATGTGCTTCATGATCTGTGCAGTTCTGGGAGGCATGACAGGATGGGGAGGGAAGGGGATGTGTGAGAGCTGACAGCAGGGACGAGTAGAATGGAGAGAGTCAGCCCACAGGCTTGATGAGACCTGTAGATGGTAGGTGCAGTCCAAAGCCAAAGTGGCTCTGAAAAGAAGGTCCTCACCCAGGCCTGGAGAGAGTAAGCAGCACTAGGATTCATTACGAGGGTCAGACCCCCCGTGTGAAGCACTTGTCACCAGGTAGATGGACACATCTGACTTGCACTGCTACAGTCATGGGCACAGGGCTGCACCATGCAGAGATGCCAGCTTGGAACTACACTGGCACAGCACCATTTCCCAGCCAATGACTCGCAGTTTATGAAGCATCATCCTGATGTGACTAAACCATTTCCAGCTGTACTGACTTTTTGGGAAGCCGTTCAGGTGCCTATGACCCTCAGTGGCATGGGAAGGGAGCACATTAAGATAAAATACACAGAGAGGATGCCCACTACTGGGAGCAGGAAGGAAGCATGTACATTGTGCACTACTTGCCTAATGCACTAAATTAACAGAAACCCCATGTTTACTCTAAAAGACCATTGCAGCAGTAGAGGAATTTGAAAAGCCTGTTTCAGACAAGAGAAGCCAGGGTGAGTGTGCTGGAAATGCACAAACATATCAAGTACGAAATGTATGGACACTTGAGAAAGGCTTTGTCAAGGAATAAACAGACAAGTGCACACCTAAGACTTCCCTGATCTTTCCTTCTACAAATCAAGAAGCTATGCAGCAGAGATGACAAGCCTGGGCCTGGTTTCCAGTGAACTAGCCCATGAGTTTTATTCCTGATTCCAGACTCACATTCCTGGCTCTCAGGAATGAGGCTTCTTAGGGAGACATTTAAGAGCAGGGTACAGCATCCAGACAAGATGTTTCTCTCTCCAGGATTACAGAAGGTGAAACATCATCAATGAAGTGGAACTGCATCAAAGTCAAATCACCTTTTCCCATTGCAAAGATGCTTTGAGTATTCAGGCTCTCTGATGTGTCTGATGGAAAAACCAGCAGACAGATGGTCCCGAACTATCATCCAGTGATCTGGATACCAGCCCATCAAGTCTCTGCTTCCCACCAAAATTTCTCTCCTGAATGACCCTGAGCACTAACAACATGCTAAGGTCACTTTGAGCCAGGCAATGCCATTATTGCCCCTATGCCTCACTTGTCCTGAACTCGATGGGACACGGGGAGGGAAATAGGCTGCATGACAATCAACCGGCCTTTTGCTTCTTAGTCTGAATGACCACAGAGTTCAGTGCAAAGCCTGAACTGACTGCCCCTGCTCTGTAGCAAGTCACCCTCAGTATTCAGCAACTTAGCCAGAGGTGTTCTGCAATTATAACACAGAAAGCAATTCCTGCTTCAACGACATGGGGAAGAAACATAGACACTGATTTCCACTGCACAAACTGGAAAGAGAAGCACTGGAGGATGTTGACTGAGCCACACCACACAGGGAGCTGCAGACACTCACCAGCACAGGAGCAGCTCATAAGTAGTACCACAGCCATGAGGAACACCAGGTCTGCTGGTACCTCTGCTGCAGACAGCTTCTGCACACGCAGCTGGTCTAAGTCCCCTGCTGCTCTGCTAGGGTTGGCTGTGTCACAAGAAAAGTGAGTCTGAAGCACCAGCCTTCCCTTGTACGTAGAGTTCCTGTGGTGTGTGCATACAATGGCCATTTGTCTAGCATTTCCATCCATAGGATCAAAAGCCAGAGCTGCTGCGTGACTGCTTGACCGTTGCCTAATACAGCCCAACAGGCTGCGTCTAGGAGTGGTGGAGTTGGCAAGTTGAAATGGGTGGCAAAACTGAGGTCTGCCGAGTAGCACATGTAGGGATTTGGGGACAGGACAGGCATTCTTATTCCCAAACACATTTCTTAGGACATGATTTCTGTCCCTCAATTTGGGAAAAAGATACCCCCCTCTCATATCACTCATTTTCTCAGTATGGGGTGAGGCAGCAGATTCCTGGGCCCCCAGCTGACTTGTCCCAGCAGAGGGAAACAGAAAGAGTGTTTTCTGTTCCATGAAGAGCTACATGTTACATGATGGACATGTGGACTCCACTTTAGTTTGTGTGATGGGAACAAATCCCTTCACAAATTGCCTAATGGGGACAAATTCCTTACACCATAGTAAATGAAGAAAGCAAAGTGTTTGTTTAAAGCATCCAGCATCTTGCCTTGCTCAGAGGATCCTCAGCTTCTGTGTCCTATTTCCTTTTGTTAAACTGCTCAACTTGTCCATCACTTCCTTTTTAGGAAGACTGGTTCTTTTTGTCACACACTCCTGGTTATAAACCAGGTAATAGTGGCTAAACTTGCTGGCACGTGGCACATTCATTATTTTAAGTTTCTTAGCCCCAGAGACACAAGAAAAAAAAAAGTTGAAGAACTAATAATTTTAGTTACACCAGCAAAGAGAAGGGCTGATACATTCCCTACTGAGCAACAAATTAAAATAAGCCTAAAGCAACAGGCAATTTCTGACTTTTCTATGTGTGTTTTTATTTCCATGTCTCTGGTGGCTACCTACAAGTAGGAGTATGTCAAAAGCTTCCCTTAACTCTGAATTTCAAGTCTGAATTAAATTATTAATGTCAGCAGATGCTCCAGCACGCTTATTTAGTTCATGCAGCATGGATCCAGGTTGCCTGGGCTGCCTGCCTGCCCCTGGACCGGAGAGCCTGCCTCATGTGGAGCGGTGGGAACTGTGGGGGTCTTGGTCAGCATGAGAGGGTGCAGGCTCAGGTGTGTGAGTGTCTGACAATGAAAGCCTAGCTGCTACAGTCCCTTCGGAGAACTTGTTACCAGGTCTTACATCTCCTGTATCTCCCACTCCCACATCAGACTCTTTCCCACCAGTCTATGGCATTTCCGAAAGACCATTGGTGCATCAAATTTTCCCTGGGCACTCAAGATAAACTAAGGCAAGCATTAACTCAGATTGTCTTCCAGGAATGAAGAATAATCAGGAAGGATGGGAAGACATACAGACTATGCCATGGCACATCCCCACTGCCATGAACCTTGGGCCACTGATGCCCACAAGAGATTCAGTCCTTCTTCCCAAGCATGTTTGGCAGTGTGCAGCTGCAGGGCCATTACAGCCTTGCAGTGTTCTTACACCCCTACCTGCCTGCAAGCCTGTGAGTAAATCCTGCTGCTAGCCTTGGAGGAGAAACTGTTCATACCACAGCCATCAGCCTGCCGCTATACAGGCAGTCAAACCTCAACATCCGCAGCGCTCAGCTAGCAGTAATCAAAGCCACATGTTATTCTTTGCTACTTCACTCCCCCATCACAGCCCCAGCTAGGCTTGTTCTCCACTCCTGTGAGTGAAAAAAGGACAGAGAGCACAAGTTCAACTCGGGAAATGTTTCTCAGATAAGTTCTGCTTTGTAAGCATTTGGTTCCTGCTTGACTTTGTTCGCTGGTATCTGAACTGCCTGAAAAGAAATCAAACGCAGCCTTTCCTGCTACAGGGTATTAGAAGAGGATGGGACTTACAATACCTGCAGTGCCTAAAAATGGAGTATTGTACTAGCTACAATCAGTCAGTTAAACCTAAAATTGCTAAAATTAGAGCCCCAAATTCTAGGCTTTAAAGGGATGATTTTCCACTTGAAGATTTTTAGCCTTTAATATCTAATTTTTTGGCTCAGTTTGCTGAGGGTCAGACTTGTCTTATGAAGATAGTTGTGCTGCTCCCCCATCTCTTGTTGTGGGGACTCCAGTTGAACAACACCTCACCTTGTGCTGCCTTTCTGTGTACAGTGACCCCATTGTAAATGCCATAGAACAGGTAATGAATAGCATATGGTTGTCTCCAAAACCAATGACACCATATCTTTTTGCAGGTTCAGGAGAGTCTAACAGCTCCCTTTTATAATTATTATTATTTCTAAACATTTTCTATATTCAGACTTCACCAGGATCGCTGAGGCTAGAAATGCTTCTTGGCATCTGTAGGTAGAAATATACCTCATTCTTTGATAGCAATGTACTTTTTAAGCCTCATATTTATAAATCTTCTAAAGGCCTGCGAGATAACTAAGTACTATTATGTACTATAACAGTAACCTAAGGCAGAAAGAGGTTAAGGGACTTGTCATGCATTACCAACTGAGTCAGAGCTGGTTACTGAACCTCCAAGTCCTGATCCCTCATTTTTCTTCCGACCACTCACCAGCCATCCCTCTCCCAGTAACCAAGCAGTCTGGTAATTACAGTGACATTTCCAAACTTTAGCTGATGATTCTTATTCTCCCCTTCGGCAAAATCATTAACTTTTAAGATTTAGACCATTGTTTATGTAAATGGAAAAGACACTTTAAAACCTTAGCACAGAAGACTTGGATTTTCATTAAGGAAAATCCACCTCTCAGTGACAAGGAGACGGGGCCAATTCCTGCACCACCCAGTTGCTGTCTTCCCTTCTAAGGATCCACCTTGCGAGCAAATGTTTGATCCAGCAACCACGCTGCTGCCTTGCACCCGCATTTGGATGCTCAGCCCAATGCCATGTGTACGTTATGACACCACTGAGACAGTGGGAGGAGGTGAGATTTCACAGCAAGGTATAGGAAGAGAGGGCGAGAAAGAAGGCAAGGCAGTGGAGTAGGAGCACCACCGAAAGGCCACCTCGCCTCAGATGAAAGTGGCTTGAAGGTCCCTGGTGCAGCATCTTCTTGCATGCTCCTCTCAAGCCCTCTTGCCAGATGAGGAGGACAGGTCTTTCATATTGCTTTGGCTCCCAGCCTGTGCTAGGCAGACGGTCAGGCCGGGTACTGATGAATTCATCCAGAGGCCTCTAAACTGAATTCGTGCCTTTCCCAAAGCAATTTTTATAAGGTGGCACCAGCAGGTGTATTTTTCATTTTAAAACAAGAAGGCTATTTTGACAGGGATTAATCCTGGACTAGAATAATAATAATAAAAAAAAATCATAGGACTAAGTTTTAGATATTAAATTTTTCAGCTTTTAAAAATCAAGGTGTGGAAAGGTCACCATCCACTGCATCTCCTTACTACTTCAGCCGCTCAGTCTTGTTTCACCCCAAGCATTGCTCACTCTCCTGCACTTTTGTCATAGTCCAGTGCTGTGGCTAAAACTAAGACACACCAAATTCTTGCCCCTTGGGGCTATCCAACGCATGCCCCAAAAGGCAGGGAACACATGGGCTGTCTCCTCAGCTGAAGGTTCCTCCAGGGTCCAGGCCAGGCTTTCCTGGGCTGGAGGTCTGAGGACAAGCCTGTATAGTGGGGAGCTGCTTTGCCTTGCTAAGTAAATAACTGCATAACCCACTCGTGGGGAGATGGAGGGAAAAAGGGTCCTAAACACCTTTGACTTCTGTTTGAAGCCTTCATGAGCCAAATAGCTGCTCTAGTAAGAGTGGTCCTCAGCCTGCCATCTGCAGTCTCTGACGCAGGAAGAGCTAAGGCCACACCAAAGGGACGATCTAGTCATCCCTATGGGATGATCCCTCCCCATTTGACCTCCTTTCCTACAGGCAAAGCTGGCAGGAGCAATGCAATTCTTCACAGTTCTACTGCAGGGAAATGAGGAGCTGGGTGTTGAGGAAGCTCCCCTGAGAAGTCACCTATGGGGCTGTGGAGGGGCTCAAGTTATACAGCATGGATCATAGAAATTGCTGAAATACTGGAGACACAAGCCTCTGCCAGTTCCTTAGCTCTAAACGACACCTTTTAATCACTTCTTGCCCCACGCTCCCCAAAACAGGCCTTATTTGAAGGAAACGTTAGTGATCTCAGCTGCCCAAAACAAACGAGTTAGCCACAGCTGCCCATTAAAAGTGGCTTCAAGCAGGTTTGTTACAGGTGGAAAGACTAGAAGAAAGCAAGGATTATTGGTATCTATCCCAAAATCCAAGGACCAGCTGATACAGTGCTTGCCAAGCTATCTGCAAATTTGGAAGCCAGGCAGCTGCCTCCTGGCTCTGCCTGAAGCCTACTGACAGAAGCAGCTAAAGGAGCAGGTGCTTTGTAAAGACCTTATTACCAAAGAGGTTAAAAGATGACAGCTGTGAGAAAATGAAGCCATTCTCTGCAGAGCGGTTGCTGGAGGAGTGGGAGAACCTGTCTTGGAAAGAAGCCCTGTTGCAGTTTTATTACTCAGGTGTGAAAGGAATATTGTATACCCAGGGGCCATACGCTGCAATGCTGTTTCTCACATTTAACCTCACTCTTTTCTTTATAAGGGATGGAGAAAAAGTGCTTCTTGCAGTGCAGCTAAATGGAGATCTCTTCTCCATGAGTCTATCTGACTAGATTTTCACAGTGTTTGGTGGCCGAGGCTGTCAGCGTAGGTTCAAAACCTTATGCTGGGCATGAAGGCTTCCACTGCACCTGAAGGTTGTGGGGTTTTTTTACAGAAGTTCTGGCTCAACCATCACCAATATGCTACTAACTTTTTTTAGAAATAATAGGTCCAGGAGGCAAATTGCTTGGATTTCCAGAAAAAGGTCTATTCCATACCAATTCCTGTTAAAGGAAGGCAGCACAAACCAGCCTAAAAAAGATAGATAATCCTGCTCAGGCAGCAGAACTAATACATAATTACAGACGCACTGAGCGGAGTTATGGTCTTGGCAAAATTAAAAGCAATTAAGACCATTACCTCATTGTCCTAACAGAATGTAAAACCAGCAACATTTTGTGGAGTCATTGCTGAAGTGCTAACCAGAAGGTCTTTGCCTTAGGCCCCCCCTAAGACACCACCTCATGTTCTGGTTTCATCATCCTGGATTGCCCCTGAGAGCAAAGCATTTGGTCTGATCTGTTAATAAACCCAAGCGGGTTTGTAAGGAGAGAAGGTGACTGGTGGCTTCATTTTTAGCTCTGTAGCCACGTGATACAAGTCTCAGACTTCGGGGCTGTTACTGCTTGCATGCAGTGGACAGTAAGAATTTTACATTTCTTTCTTAGCTTGCTGCAAAATTTAATTTCTGTCTGGTTGCTTTTTTTTTTTCTCCTTTCTCTGGGCACTGAAGTGCAGCCAAATTTCAACATGAGAGGGAGGCTGCCTTTCTGGGACTCAGAATGACATTCTGCTCTCTGAAGTGTGCAATGCTTGCACTCAACCATCAGGTTTGGGGCTAGGAGGGAATTTTACCTCCAGGTAAGATTGGCAGGAAATTTTGAAGTTTTCTGGCTTGCATCTATCACATGCCTTATCTCTCTTCCATAATCTTAAGGGAAACCTGTTTATTCAGTGCTCTAGTATCACAGGGGTGTAAGACAGTGGCAATTCCCTCAACCTCTTCTGTCCTCTTTTTGTCATATGCTTCTGGCATTTGCTCATTTACTCCAGGTCTTAGATTGGTCACAAATGGGGTATAATTTAGGGTGCTGCTTGGTGTGAGGAGTAGCTGGTGGATTTTTTCAACTACTGCTTGGTGTCCTGCTCTTGCAAAGGACTGCATTCAATGCCCTGGATGCCCTCTTCCAAGCCAATGTTTTTTCATTTCATTTACACTTCATGAAATGCAAAAAACTCAACAATTTACAACAAGACAAAACATTGCTAGGTTGCTGAGATTATACTGCAGCTATACATGAACATGTTAATTCTAGTATATCAAGCAAACCTACTTAAAACCTGGATTCTATGCATTACAGAAATGCTCCATAATATCACTGCTTTTCCAGCAATCATGCTATTCTGACAGTGCCGTGAACCCAGTTCTCATGGGTTTGGAAAAGGAGGAGGAAGGCCAAACGTTTGCTAAAGCTGTCCAGCTATTGGTCGCTTTTGGGTATACCAGCAATATTAGGTTTCCCCTGGTGCAAAAGCAATTTCACACAGCATTTCAACCATGTGGTTAAAATGGCCACTCTTTTAGGAGCCACGGTCTTTTATGAGGACCTTATTTGACACTTCTCCTTGTTACCACCTCATACCTTGCAGATTCTCTGGAGCAATGGCCAACATTACAACGCCATTTTATATAACGTGCTTTACAGAAAATTCATTTTCAAACTCTGAAAACAACAGCTATTGGATGGAAAAATACCTCACTTGTTTTTCATGTAAAAACAGTGCAATGAGTATGTTGGCTCTCTAGTCTGATACAATTTCATTTGCTTGTATTTCATACATGGATGATACGGCACCCACAATGTCAATGTGTGTCTAGTGACACTCCAGTACACATATATTGAGTAGCTCCTTATGGGAACAACCACCTTGTAAAAATCCTTTCTGTTGTGCTTTCTCCGGTGCCTAGGAGAATAACCTAAGATCCATGATCGGAAGCTTCCTAGAAGCACTAATTAATAATATAATGATATCATGGATAATAGAACAACCATTCTAACATGCATGCAAATAAGACACAAATACATTTTCTTTTAAACAGTCACTAAACCATCTCACTGTATTTTAGTGCAAAGATTTCTAGAAAAACTTCTTGCTGACTTGAAATATTACAGTAATTGATTTTTAAGCAATTCATCAACAGAGTGTATTTGTTTGATAATGGGCATCACGAATAGTTCTTGGGTGCTGAATAATACACGATCTAGAAAGTGTGTAAATCTTACCAATGTCTGTACTCTGTAGCAAAGAAAATATCGATGCTCTAGAAACACAGATATCAATGAAAAATACTTTGTTTTCACAGTATTGAATACTAATGCCAGGATACCCCTGTTATCCATTAAAAACAAGGCATGCTACTTAAATGGAAATCCTTCAGACACAACATACAGCTATTCAACCGGGTGTATATTTTTTCGGTTTTCCAGTTGGAGGAAGTATTTGATTCATAGGAGATGCACACAAAGGGAAAGGAATACAGGGAGACTGTGTGAAAAGTCTGAGCATTCAGACCTCACTGGAAGCTGGTGGACAAGCACTGATGGGTCTTCACAAGATAACATAGACCGTATTGAACATTTTCAACAGGTTTTCAGTAGGCAAGATTGAGACTTGAAACCAAAACCTGTGTGCCACACTCAGGTTTCAGTAAGCACAAAGCTAAGGCAAGGACCATAGGGAGAATACTGGGAAGGGAGTTAAAACCATGTAGGTCCCTTCTTGCCAGGAAACCTTCACCTGAGGGTAAGAGTGTGAGGTTGTGGCTGGGAAATACCCGTAACCAAATCTCATAACAAATTTGTGTATGAGAGTCCTAAAGTGGGGCCTGTTTACACCTTCATTCTGCTTGGTGCAGTTGAGAGAATGAGCTCACTTAAAAATGCCACTTCTGAAAATACTGTGCTTGGGCTATTCTCACCACCAGCTGTATCTAGCTGTGCTCTCCCTCAGCCTCTGTCTTTCTGACCTACACTACTGGTCTCTATGGAAAGGACAAAACCAAATAATGCAGCTGAAAATAGCCACAACAGTGTGTGCTATTGCTCATCCTCTGCAGACTGCTGGCTGTGCCAGGGCTGCCCTGTGAGCAGACAGTCCAGTTTGACCAAAGTCCATTAATTGTTCCTTTAAAAAATGACTCAAGATTTTGACTCAAGCCCGGCTGGAAGGCTGCAAAGCACTCCAGAAATCATTGCAACCAGCTGGTGCTGTGGTCAGTAAGGAGCTTGTTTTCCTCATACTAGGTGACACATTTCACACATGTTTTCAAGGATTACTAGTCACAAAGACACAGTGAGCAAGAAATACAAATACTTGAGCTCCAGTCTTTGAAAATATCCTGTAGCCAGGCACCACTTGGCCTTCTCCTTCCATTAGATATGGACTACCACCTTGATGGATTGAGGTGCTCATGCTCTGAGCAAATATATTGACAGTGACACATCCATTCAGTTCTTGGGGTCACCACTGACTGCACTGCCCCAGTCAAGCTGATTCAAAGCAACATTTGTCTTACTTATACCTGCCAGTGCTGCAGGGCTATAAGCGAAGAACAGCCTTGACAGTCTGTTAATCAAAGACCAGGAGAAAAGAAATTAAGAAACTTCAGCAAGCCTCACCAGCAGGTTTCCACCCTCTGAGCAGGCTGCTTGTTGGGGTGAGCTTGTTGCTCACTCCAGTGAAATAAAATCTGCAGAATTTTTTACTTTGCCACAAGCAGAAAATCAGCAATGGCCCCAGCACTGTGTGGTTTACTCTAGCAAAGCTTGTTTTCCTTCATGTAGCCCAGTGTTACGCTATGAATTCCCAGGATCTAAAAATCTTAAAGCTGAGTGCTTAAGACATCATGTTATACATGGAGGAATTTAAGCCTTTTTGTAGACTAGTACCAAAGCTTTCTTGAAATAAGCCTACTTTAAATAGGCACATATTTATTTGGATTGCAAAGTCAATAGTCAGAATGAACACCCACTACACCCACAGCATTGTTTTGTACATATGATACGAAGGCTACCTCAATATAAATGTCCTATCGTATCAAGTGACCAAGCAAACAAAGGACCTTGACATGATGTCTATGATTAATATTCAGATTCTTCTGACAGGACACCGAAATGCTGCTAAGCAGAAAGCGTCCTATTAGACAAGAGCGTTCTACTGGGTCGTGCAGTTTCTGAATAAAAGAAATTGGGACTGTCTTACAATAGAAGCATTGATGCCCTTTTCCCACTAAAGCTCTTTTCCACCATTGCACATATATGTGATCGCAGAATCCCAGAATGGTCAAGGTTGGAAGGGATCTCTGGAGATCCCCCAGCCCAACCCCCTGCTAAAGCAGGTTGCACAGAGCCGCATCCAGTTGGGTTTTGAATCTCTCCAGAGAAGGAGACCCCACAGCCTCTCTGGGCAGCCTGTGCCAGCACTCGGTTACCCTCAAGGTAAAGAAGTTCTTCCTCATATTCAGGTGGAACTTCTTGTGTTGCAGTTTGTGCCCGTTGGCCCTTGTCCTGTCGCTGGACACCGCTGAAAGAGCCCGGCCCCGTCCTCTTGGCACCAGCCCTTCAGGTGTTTGCATACAGCGCTAAGGTCCCCTCTCAGTCTTCTCTTCTCCAGGCCAAGCAGCCCCAGCTCTCTCAGCCTTTCCTCAGAAGAGTGATGCTCCAGAACCTTCATCATCCTCTTAGCCTCTGCTGGAGTCTGTCATACTCATTGTTCCCAGTATTCAGAGAATACCAGTAGTTCCCTGTCCCTCTTGAACTGGGGATCCCAGAACTGGACACAGGACTCCAGATGTGGCCTCACCAGGAGTAAGGGGGAAGACAAACTCCCTCGACCTGCTGCCCACACTCCCTCTAATGCACCCCAGGATCCCATTGCTATTCTTGGCCACCCGGGCACACTGCTGGCTCATGGGCAGCTTGCTGTCCACCAGAACCCCCAGGGCCTTCTCCGCAGAGCTGCCTTCCAGCAGCTCAGCCCCAGCCTGTGCTGGTGCCTGGGGCTGTTCCCCACCAGGGGTTGGACCCTACACTGGTCTATGTTGAACTTTCTTATGTTCCTCTCTGTCCAACTCTCCAGCCTGTCCAGGTCTTGTTGAATGGCAGGGCAGCCTTCTGGTGATTTTGGAGAACAGATGCTGAAGGAGAACAGCATTTGTTAGCTGTCCACAGAGATAGCCTGAGTGGGCAGTCAACCCCAGCTGTTTTCTTTTCATCAGGATATGAACCAGTGCATGCCTAACAACAAGCATTCAGGACCAAAGCTTCTAGTTTCATATCTTCTTGTTCAAAAGATAACATGTACCGATTGGAAATATGCAGATTTTTAATTAAATTGCTAAATCTGCACCAATAGTAGCATACAACTGTCCATTTCAGAGTAAAACCCTGTATTTCAAACACTATAGACTCAGACAAGAATGCAGCATTACTGGATAGCTTTCAGTCTTGATTACAACGGCATAAATTTGAGGCAAATGCTCTCATATGGTCAATTAATCCAGATTGACACTAAAGCAACTGAGAGTCCAAGAGCCATGAAATGTCTTTATAATGCTAGTTTAATTATGATCAGCTTTGTTGTCTTAAAATAGTCATTGTGTAATTCTATATAATCACAACATGTAAATTTACTATGGTACCTATTACTTCTTAGTGTTTTCATTTGTAGTCTCCCAAGATACAAGCAGTACAAGAAAGCATCGGTTCCTAGCGGTTAGAGACAAAAACAGATCTGCTGTCTAGTTTCAGGTCTGCTGCTGACCTGCTGAGTAACACAAGTCATGCCTCTCTTACATTTGCCTGTCAAAGAGCCAACCCTCTTCTCTTCAGTACTGTGAAACCCACATACCTGTACTATTAAGGCTATACAGCAGGAATGAAAATACATTTAACTGGAGACTTGGCTAAAAAGACTGGGTATGAGATGAACTTCTGAGGTGTCTAATGATCTCTCATTAGAATGGCTACCATACCTTCACCAAGCCAGCTGCTTCCAAAGTTAATCGCTACGGAGAAATGACAAGTTTTCTTTTAGTGTATTTTCCCATTTCCTGAAGTGTCTTTTCACTTCCAGCACTTTCCATTTTTTGTCACAGTGTTTAATTCCACCAGTAAAGTCACTGAGTCATTTCATTATTCACTTCCTTTCACATTAGATGATGCATCAAACTTCCATGCTAATCCCTCCCCCCCCCCCCCCCCCCCCCCCCCAACTTGGTGTTCTTAAAGAGATAGAAATTCCTGCGGAAATCTCACTTCAGCATTTCTGATTTGGCACATTCAGGTGAATTAAACTACTGGCCTATGTAACAAAAGCAAATAACATCCCTTGATACAAGCAGAATTAGAAGCCATACAGTCATTTCTGAGGCATTGCCAGGCAGATAGTTTGCATTACATTAAGTGTTATAAAATCACAAATACTTCTTGGCTCTGGAGCTTATGTTACGATATCTCTATAGGGTACATGAAATGTGGGTGCATGGCATCCTGAGAAAGTGATTCCCACTGAAGGAGTGTGTCTGCTTTTGAAAACATTACTTTCTATTTCAGTTTGAGGACAACGTTGCTGGCTTTCATTGTTGTTGCTATAGCTGACTGATCCTATACTCTGGTGATATATTATTCTCCCTCGCCTGCCTTCACCAATCACTGTATGTCTGTCAAAAGTGTTAGAATCAGTTGGCACAGTCACTTAATGAGTGGGAACAAGCCAGGTCTTCTGGAAATCCTATGAATTTTCATAGCACAAACATGTTAGCTACAGAACCTGGCTGGAATTTTAGTGCTCTTCAAGACATTACAAAAATCAGTCAGCACTTAACAGGTCTGAATTATTGAGGCTGGAGGTAAAATAAGCCACCCAATAACAAAAAAGCAGTCAGTCACAGAGGACAATTGTGAATTCTGCAAAAGCAATTGGAACATTTAATAGACTTTTTAAAAGCCCTGAATGAAGTCACAAAGTCCTGAGACATCAAATTAAAGTATCCACAATAGCCTGTTCTGAAACGGAGCTTGGGATGTTTTAAAGTTGAATAAATGGCAGACTTCATACTCAGTGCCAGACTTCCAATTTTTAGTTGTTTCGCTTCAATATTGTCTAAACTTACTTTTTTTCTGTCTGTTGAGATTTAGAAATGATATTGCTGAGCTGGCAAGAACTGTTACTAGGTGCTGAAAAATTCAATCATACAGAAGCAAGTCAGGTGCGGGGAAACATATGCCAGGTTATTTATTATCTCTGTAGGAGCCCTGCATTTTGTCAAGGAAGCATCCTAAGGAAAATTTCATTGTAGTTATAAAGACAAGACAACAATGGGAAATCCAGTTAAAAATTTGGAAATTCTGACAGTAGCTCTTCATTCAGTCTAGTTTAATTCCGCTACATATCTTCAATATATGCTGATCTAATTAAGAACTGGTGAACAACTATTAATAGAAATGTATTTTGGATGCTAATAATGTGGGCTTTATGCCCCTGCCTAGCAAAGCTGATATGTTAGAGGTAATAAGAGTATTAGTGTCAGAGAGCTGTCACAATTGCAAAGGCGGGTGAAAAACTCCGTGTGGGCAGGATCTTCCTATCCAGGAGCTCCCCATGGCATTAACCGTGCCCCTCTGCCTATGTGATGCAAAGGATTATCATTTATAGTTCCCAAGTAGTTCAAAAGGATGACTGGTCTTCTAAAAACACAGGCGGGACAGAGTTTATCCAGAAAAAGAAGCAGTTTGTGAAACAGCATCTAATAGCTATCATCTCCTCCACCCCTACACGTGACCCTGTCTTGCTGTTACAGCCCCTTGAGCTCAGTTTTAAAAGAAATAAAGTCACAACCTCTATTAGAGAAAGCAGAGCAGAGACTAAAATTGCAGAGCAGGACTGGAGGCATCCCGGGCAGGGACAGATTCTAAGGCACTTCCAAAAATGCTGAGTGCAGCAAAGGTGGCTACCAGTCCAGTCAGGATGGAGAACATCTTCTCAGGTCTGGTACCACAGCCTGGTGCTGCAGAAACTCAGCATCTTCCATGTTAGAAGGAAGAGGAGGGAGATGGTTATCAAAAAGCTTTAATGTTTTTTCCTGTCATCATGTGCTAATCTTACATCTCCGTGATTAGGTGGATACCATGAAGGGAGGAAGGGAACCCAATGAGACTTAATTATTAGGTCAACCAAACAGAAAATCAGATGTAAAACCCCTTGTGATTCCTTTCTCCATGCTGGTTATCTAAATGTAAGACATCCAAACCTGCCTTTCTGTTCTTTGGCTTTGATTTTTTTTTCTGCTTTTACACAAAGTATCACAAATACTAAAAACGAGTCCAAAAAGGCTTCCTGTTCAAGTTTTACAACAATAAGCGCTTTTTTGATGGGAAATTTTGCAGGAAGGTATCAAATTCAGTCAGTGCTTTTACTGGAAATTACATTTCACTGTGACACGTTCAAATAATTTTGTTTCAATAGACTAATTTTAGCTACTATTATGACAAGCAGAAATAAGAGCAAAATGTTCTAAATTACTATTACGA
This sequence comes from Falco rusticolus, assembly GCF_015220075.1. Taxonomy (NCBI): domain Eukaryota; kingdom Metazoa; phylum Chordata; class Aves; order Falconiformes; family Falconidae; genus Falco; species Falco rusticolus. Next base: position 31,044,211 of record NC_051193.1, read on the forward strand.
AGCATTTCAAGAAAACCTTTTCAGTGTTTCAAGAACAAAAAAAATTCCCAAACTTCAGCTGGTATTTAATTTTGACTGCTAGTCCTGGTTTGAAAACAAAATCCTAAGTTTCCTGCAGAATGAAAATCCCATTTTCTGACCAGCCACCTTCAGTAATAGCATTTCAAATGTAATTTGGGGGAATACAATGGGTCTGTTTTCACACACTGCTATGGGGCACTGCTCCAGTCACCTCTTGGCCTATTACCTTACCAGAACCTCCTCTTCTCTCAGGGCAAACACCAAGGAGTATTTCATGGGCAACAGCAGGGAGCTCACACAGCACATCAGCGCGCAATAATAGCCAGAAGAGGTCTTGGTCACTTTCAAACGTTACAAAGCCAGGTTGAGGCAAATCTAATAAACCAGGAAAAGGAAACCTATTTCAGAGAGCACTAGAAGGGAAGAAAAGGAAAGGAAATCGAGTTAAGGGAACCCATTTACCCATTGCATGCTTCAGTGGGTCTCGCAAAATAAATTTGCAGAGATAAAATAGGTCACAAATGTTTTGTCCCTGCATTTGACAACTTAAATAGCTTAGTCTCGTACTTTCCACTATTTCATTTTTTTAAAAAGTTATTTGTATCTGAGAAAAAGGGAAGGAAGAGACCCCTAGGAATTTTAGTTTGTTTGCAAAGACATCCCCTTCACCCACGTACTCTGTGTGCATTTCCTTCCTAAGCAAACCATGTTTTTCTGGGAAGGTGAGTGACTTGGGGGAAGGCACTTTGGAAAGGTCTTTTTCTCCAGAGAACAGATCAGATGGGTATTTATGTTGTCCTTCCAGCCTTCACAAGCTCACCACCCCCACCCAGGTAATGGGAGCAATGGAGATGAGGCATCCTGAGGGAAACACACACAGAGGTTTATTTGAGGAATTGCTTCCCCTCCAACATGTTATGAGCTTGCACAGTCTGAATACATTCAAATGTTTTCTCCCCCCTCCCTCCACTCCCTTTCTCATAAGTTTCACATCTCAAGATAGTGCTTCCTTAGCTAGGGGATAACATGGAGATAAGCATTGCACACTGCAAAATTTTGTGCAAATTTTCCCAAGAGAAAGGGGAGAAGGCAGCATGCCCACGCAGAGGCTATGATGCATAGCCCTGCACTGGGGCAGCACCAAGGCAGGTTGTTCCTCTCCAGCCACTGGGCATATGAGAAAGCCAGCTTGGATTCAAATGGGCTAGGACCCAAACCGGTCATCTCGGTGCTACACAGAGCCCTGTGCAGGGGGAGATGCACAACAGGGAGATCTAGGCTGCGCTGCTCTTCCACTTTCTCTGCTACCCCATAGTATAAAAGCCAAAAACTGCTGTTTGATGACTTCTGCCACCTCCAGCCAGAGCCCAGCATGCTGTCTGGCCCCTCAAGTGGGCTGCATGCTGTGAAGTCAAAACGGTATCTTTTGGGAGGACCAGAGAGGTTGTTAGCAGCCAAGAGGTTGCCGATGTGACCTCTACCAGCATACATAGTGTCCTTCTGTCCCCATCCTGTCTCCATATCAAACAACCCCCACCATGCAGCAAGGGGCAAGGTCCTTCAGCCTGACCCTCTGGAGATCCTTGTGCTGGGACCAAAATCTGCAGGCTTGTCTAAGGTGTCACAAATTTTCTGTGCTTTCTGTCTCCTCACTGAGTTACAGCTGAGTTAAAATGGGTAGGAAATGGGGGGGTGGATGGGGAGGTGTGAAGTGAAAGGGTCTGAAAGAGGCCACAAATGTGAACCTGGGGCTGGCAGAAAAGGACAAACAGCCAAATGCCTTTTTGGAGAGATTGCAGGACGGCTGCATGGTACTGAACATCGCTTTCAGCAGAGGGGCACATTGCCAGGATGTGACCGGGGCATGCATCTAAGCGGTTCTGAGTCCTGTCTGTGCCTTTCCTGGTGCGAAAGACTTACTCCTTCAGCAGGCTGTGCAATGGGGATAGATTTAATTTGCTTTTCATAGGCATCTGTCCTGAATATCAGCCAGAATGCAGAGATATGACATTGACAAGCCAACCATCAGCAGGGTTTTATTTCCTAGCCTCTCTTTAATTGCAGCATTAACCTGTCGAATACCACAATACTGCTTTCCCATGACCTTTGCTGTTAACCAGAGACTTCAGGGCAAGCTGGATTGCTTCTCGTGTTCAGCAGCAGCTGTGGGGAGCAGCCAACTGCGTTAGGCAATCTGCAACCAGAGGAACCGACTCAAAAGCACTAACTGAAGTGTGAAATTTCCCTTCCCCTCTCCTCTTAATCAGCCCTTCACATTTAAAACTCCTGTGTCTACTTTGATGCCACCATGGAGGGGGGGCCGGACACAGCCGAGTGAATACAAATTATGGTATATTCATTAATTATGAATATTTATTAAGTGGGCTAACTAGTGCTAATGTGTTTCTCTTTGGGAGGGTCTCAGCAGATTGGTGGAAGGCTTTTAAAGAAGAGGCATTATTTTAGGGGACAAAGTGTCTGGGAGAAATGAACAGTTGTATGAAAGGCCAGAACATGTTATACACATCCAGACCCTGCTGGGAAGTTTTCTTCCAGGGGATATGTGTATCTTCCATGTACATTAGGTCAGACTCTGATCTGTTTGTATTCCCTGCTGATGCTTCATGTCTTAAGCACGTGAGCACACATAAAGCTGTTTCAGCGCTGATTCAAAAGAAATATTTTCTGTGGTCCTATTACAGCTCTGATGGCTTTGTGTACATTCCTGTTCTGGGTGGGTAGGGCGTCCAGTTCGCAAAATGAAAAGATCATCCCAAAGAAAATTTAAATTTTCCACCTGAGCCACAGTCAAAAATCCTTTTGAAATGATTGGAATTATTTTATCCAACATTGGCAATCTGCTCTTTTATCTCACACTTTACGAGGAAAATTCCACACATTGGAAATATCAGTAACGCCAGATAATAAAAACATAGAAAAAACCCACATATAAATTAATGGCTTCTAACCTTCCAAAGGGCTTCAACCCTTCCAAAAACACTTGCTCTTGACAGATGAACGTGGCTTCCCTCCCCACATTCCTCAAGGAGAGGCTGCCAGAGCCAGACATAGCCTGTACCTGCCGTACCACCCCTTGCCACCTCACTGAAACCTTGAACTTCATCTGTACCACAGGAGAAAATAGTCGCATTTTCCACAATTATAATGAAATACTCTTGAGTTCAGAGCACTTCACAAGCAAACTCCTAGGTATTACCTACATTGCATTAATAGGGCAATACAGACAGAAAGGCAGGGCTCCATAACAAAAGTCATGTGGTAAGCAGGTGATTGGACTGGGGAAGGACACCCACCCACAACACTCCAAGGCTATGCTGCCATCAGCCTTCTGGGACCAGTGTCTCCAGATTGTCCCTGCAGTGGGGCATGTGGTGACTGGGAGCCGGGGGAAGCGCTGACTTGGGTTGCCAGGTCCCAGTTTCCTTTCCAGGCTCTGGACCAGCATACAAAGGAGAAGTACAGCCAAGCCAAGCCAAATTCTCTTGGCAGAAGCACAGTGAATACTCTTATCAATAACAAGTTGCAACATTTTCAAAATATTTCCCTTGGAGGCTTTTCATATGCTGTGAGCAATGCTGCCTGTTGGAGATCTGGGGTTGATTTGGGGGCAGGGATGGCTTCCTTTAAAAAAGCAAGAGGCAGGTAAAGAACCGCCATGGTGATGGAAACATGAGATCTGTCTTCCAGTTACACAGGGATACATACAGCAAAACACCTGGTATTGTTACAACACTTCACCTTTTAAGTTTATCAGTGCCTTTTAGGCAGAAGTTCCCTCGTAGAATCCATGCAGCACCTCAGTATTCCCAAATACAAGAGAAGAATTACCAGTGTTTAACTAGCCTTGGTTCTTCAGATGAGAGCTAAATCCTGCTTGTGCTGCATGGTCATTCAGGAGTTCACAGGACATCTTGTCCTCAGGATATGATTTCACTCATTCTTTGGCTACTTATCCTTGTAGCCACAGCTTCACAGTATACGTTACTCCTAAAAATGGTGGCACTTCAGTTGTGTAGGGTATTTATAGCTCGGGAAATGCCTCTGGATCCTTTGGCACAAAAGGCAGAGGAGTCTGAGGATTCTGTCTCATTGCTCTATGAACCAGCTCACGCACACTTAACAAACACAGGGTAATCTTCAAATATTTCAGTTTCAGGGCCACATAAGTGGGATGAGTTTGTGCAACAAGATCAGTAAAACATACCCAACTGGTCTGAAAACTTTGGCTCAATTAGAGGGAAATGAACTCTCCCAGTTCAGTCTCTGATAAAAAGCAGGCTCCTTTATAACCCTCCCTGAGTGTTATGATAATCAACACCACAGCTCAGCTGTTAGTCTGTGATCGGGAGCTGTTTGGGATGGGAACAGCAGAGGATGCTTCACGCCAAGGGATCAACACATCTATCTGGGGCAGTCGCAACACAGCCTACCAGTCCTATGTCTGGCTCATATCCATGCTACTCATCCCTTCTCTCACATAAGAGCTGAGCTCCCTCTGCAAGCTTAAAAAAAGGAAAAAAAAAGCAAACTTTTTTCTCCCTCCATCAAATTCTGCCTAACCAGACAGCTTTCAAAAGTTCAGCATTTTCTGAGTTGCAAGTTCCCTTTATGTTTCTCACAAAGTTGTTGCCCATAGTCATCAGATCTGTTTGAAAACCTTTACCTTCACCCCTAGGAGATCAGACGCACAATTGCATTTCCCCAGGGTTTCAGAATGGTCTCCCTGGCTCACAAAACAGAGCATGAAAAAGGCAGGTTTATGTCAGAAATGCAGACAAATAAATGGTAGCTCTCAGCATGAGGATTTGTTTATTTAGCAAAGACTCAAAATGAAAAAGGAAGACTTGAAAGGAAAGAGCAAATTTGAAACTTATTTTGTCCACCACATGGAACTTCTTTTCTTAATCCTTCAGACATTTGAATATGTTTCTGGAGGCTGCCAAGATCAGAGAGATGAAAGGACAATCCTTCATGTAAGCACCAGCCCTCCACTTTAGAAGTTCCCTGTGCACTCTTTCAACTTACAACCCTAATTATATTTTTTTAACATTTGAAAATGCTTTAGGACAGTAGGTACCTATCGCGCTCATGCATTGTTCTGATGTCATCGCTTGCTTGCCCTGTGGCTGTCCTCTCCCGCATTCAAATCTTGCCTTTCTATGAAGATTAGCATAATAGTCATGTATCCTTAAAGGGAAGAAGTGGGAAGACAGAGGAGGTGCAGTCCTCTGGGACAAGCTAGCTATATCCCAGCCTGACCTGTGACAGGTCCGTGCCCACAGGTATTTGGTCTAATTACAACACTTCTGCTACAGGAGAAGCAGTCAAGTTGGGTCCACACCTGTATCAGGGCTGTGTGCTGCAAACCACTGGTCCCTCACATCTGAGGCTCTGCTGGCCGCAGCCCGAGCTGAAAGCTGCTGCTAGACTCAATGACCTGAGGTGCAGGTGGAGCTAGCAGAGCCAGAGAGAGGAGGCAGCAAGGGCCAGCCAGCCCCCAAACCACTGTGGCTGTGGTGCTTGAAGATGGGGCAGTGAATCTCATCTGAAAGGATGAAGGGACATTAGCAGACCATGCAGGGTAGGTTGATTGCTTTGGGTTTTTTCAGGGTGGGAACACATGAAGCAAATAAAGTATGTGGATAGCTGGTGCAGGCAGCCTGTCTTCCAAACTGCTCTGAAGATGATGACTCTGCGAGTCCATGCCACCTGTCAAGGAGACCCTGTGGTTAACTTGAGTGATGAATCCCACCCCAAGGGGTTTCCTGGAACTACAAACTGGAACAATAGCTTAGCTTTCATCTGTCTCTATTGCATTTTGCACTCATAAAAACTCAGCTGGCAGCTCATCTAGTCCCACATCCATTCTCCTTGCTATTTGAGGATGAAGCTAATAAGCCAGGCCTACTGTAATGACCAGCTAGCATCTTCTGATGAAGGCTAGATCGCTCACAAAAGACCCAGGGAGTAAGCTTCCGTACCTTGAGTTACCCAGTATTAGAGGCTGTGTAGGAAACCAGAAGGTAATAAACATACACCATTTAAAAATTCATATCTTTATAATGAGTCCTGCAACTGCTTTCTTTACCCAGAATGAGACAGGCCCGTATGACTGGGGAAAGCATTTAAAGCAATAAGAAGGCACCGTTCCCTCCAAGTTGTTCACGTAGATATTAACACTGCAGAGGGAGTCTGCAAATCATCACGTCCCACTGCAGAGCAGCTCACACAGCACAGTGCATTGCATGGGCTGCCATCTTGGTCACACTTATTAAAAAATAAATCATGTACAGAAAGGGAGGAGCAGCTTTGTGCTGCTCTGTAAGAGCTCCTGATTAAGCATGCTGCTGCTTTTAATGACCCTCAAATCTGGCATTTTAATGCCTGATGGGGTGCTGTGCTTTGATTTTACAGTATCAAGGGCACATGAAAAACAGATTCAGATGATTAAGTTTATCAATATAACCTTTTGTTTCTCATTTCTTTGTAGAAAACTGAAGTGTTCAAGGCACAGAGAAGAGATGAAACTATCCTGGCATGTCCTCATTACCTCTAGCCTCATCAGAGATCTTACTCTCATGGCCTAGTCACAACCACTGACTGTCAAATACCCAGGTTTAACTGCAAATAGAGCCTGGAAAGGACTAATGAGAAGATTTTTCAAGTGGGAAGGAGAAAGTTTAGTGCCTATACCATTCCCTTGGCCTTTGTTTCTGCATTGCTGTCTGGTAGGAGGCGCACTGATCCATCCTGACTTGCTACCTGCTAGAAACCCCAAAGAAGTGGAAAGATGTCATCCTTACTGCTTTCAGCGCTCACTCTCCTGCCACGTGAACAATGTGCCAGGGATAAGCTTCATCTGCACGTGAGGAAAAGGAGGGGAAGGGAATAGCTGGTCTAGTGCTCTCATCTCCCTTCACCTACGAGAGCGCTCAGCTAAGCTTTCAGGAGGTGCAGCCGTAGGATGCCCTTAGAGAACCTTCTCACTCATGACCTCAAGGGACATGGGAAGAGAAGGAGAAACGTGTAGAGCATTTCTGTTAGCAGGATAGCAGCAGTAAAGCTAGAGGGAATGCCCATTCATAGTAGCAAAAACATCTTAATTCCCACTGCACCTCAGCCTTTCCTCTGTGGTGGTACAGCTTTAACGTGGCATATAACACATCTTCAGGCTACAGGGTCAGGAGTAAATACTGCTACTGTCTAGTCTGGTTTCCTGTGTAATGTATAACTGAAAATTTCCTGGGATTTCTCCCCATTTCAAGTACAGTTCCTTCTTGCAAAATATCTAATCTCATTTTAAGAGATGCCAGCAACAGACAGCTGACAAGAACGCTTTGCATTTGCTCTGGTGATTACTTGCCATTGCCATGGAAAACACAGTCTGTTTCTAATTTGGTTTTGGCTCATCTTGAATTTCCAGTGCCTGCATACAAGGCTATGAAAAAGTAGTGCAAGTTTAGTGAAGATGCATGTCTCAGGAATGCCTTTATGAACATCTACAGCATGAGGAAAAGCTCTTTCACTGAACATGTACCCCATTTTTCTCAAAGAACGGGTGTACCAGCCCTTAATAATGAATTCATGAGGAACTTACACCCACGTGGTGCTTTCTACTCCCTATTTATTTCTGTCACTATAGTAAAGATTCTCTTTAAAGTCCTAGTTCACAGAGGTTATTGCAAACATTTGAACTTCAAATACGCTGACCTACCCATTAAAATTATAACCTCAGCATGTGTTCAATAAGGGCTAACAGTGCTTTGAGTTCAATGAAGTCTCTTTTATTGCTTTTTTCAAAATCTAATTCTAGGCGGTTTGGTTCTGGTTTTTTTGTTTTGTTTTGTTTTTGTTTTTTTAAATTGAAACAAATTTGTTTCAGATAAGAATATTAAAAATAGAGCTTTGTGATACTTTTCTTTCCTCTTCCAACCTGTGTTAACAACTCAGGTTGCAATGAACCCAAAGTGTCAGTTTGGGACTATCTGGGAAGATGGAGTAGCTGTAATTACTTGCATTCTTTAAAACATGACTGATCTAATGCTGTCACAGGAGAACTCATGCCGTATTCTGATGGCGCAGACTCTGCTGAAGTGAACCTAAAAGTGTCACTCTGTGATTAAGATACATAACGAAAGGCAGAATAATTTTTTTTTGAGCTTAGGTCACAGACCCCTAATGCCTCATGGAAAATGCTAAAACACGCTTGGAGATTATTATGCTGACATATCATTTTCTATATTTTTCTGTCTATTTTAAGTGCAAACCTATGCTTTGTCATCAATAGCCTACATACTTGTGCAATATCTTGGGCTATGCATCCTGGATTGCAAAAATTTTGACCTAATCCGCTACCACTGAGTCTTTCACCAGCTCTGTGATCTTTTGCTAGACATGTAATTAGGAGACCTGTTAGGAATTTTTTGGGGAGTGAAATAAATTTACTTCTATTGTTCATCAAAACTACTGACCGAAACCAAACCCTTTTAGGGAAATACTCTGTGATGATAACCTTAATCAGGCAAGGTTTATTAACATCAGTGCAGAAATAATTATTTAAATGGCACACAAAGTTTCACCCTACCTGAATAGGAAAGGGGCTGTTAACAAGATTATTCTTCCTCAACATGAGTGTGCCAGTTACAGGTGTATAGGGTTTCAGAAAAGACTGAACCCAAATATCCTGCAATCTAGTCAAATGTCCTCACAACCAAGCACTTGGCTAGTTGTGACAGCCTGTCTCTTTTCCACATTTCTCTTGTTGGAGCTGTTCCCTTCTGTATTGTAAATAAAAAGCTGTGGGGAAAGCAGCAATTCTGCAGACTCAGATTTAGGACACTCGCTCCCCAACCACAGGGAAGAGTCTACATGTCAGCAAAACAGCAGATGTGTAAAAGAAACCAGCAAGCATGCTGAAGTAGCCATTTGTCACTTAGAAACTGGAGAAATTCATCTGAGGAATAAAACTAGAGAGAGAAATACATTCTGAAGCTGGAAACACACTTGGACTGAACCTCATCTCACAGACATGGCTTCCTCCCGAGTATCCTAAGTCCTTTCCGCTTTGATCAAATCCTTCACAGTTACCATCTGCAATTGCAGATCAAAAGGTTCTGATCTCCTAAAGAGCAGAGTTTTCCCACAAGGTACACCTCAGTCCCGTTGGGGATGAAAACCAGCAGGGAACAAAGATCACACACCAAGTAGGGGAGCATAGTCCTAGCCTTCAAACCCTGGTCCTGAGGGAGAAAATAAAACAATCAAAATAAATGTCAAAGTTTTCCCACCAAAGATGCCACAGCAAAACCTTTGTGTAGGGCAGATGCGGCTGTGGGGCCTCACGTGGCAGCAGAAGCACCACAAGAGCAGGGGGACACTTGAAGGGAAGACCACAGCGATGTGGCACGCATCTCAGCTGCCCCAAGTCTATATGTATGACTGGTGGCTGGAGAGCACTTCAGTGCTGCTTGCTGTGTGTTGTCCCCATCTTCCCCCATGTCCACACCTGGTAAGGCAACCAACCCATCCTCACTAGGCTCTTGCATCCATAAGAGAGTTTCATCAGTGAGCTAGCAATAAAACAAACACATTCCTGAACATTTTCAGAAGGGAGTCATCATTAAAGCCAGACTAATAGAAAAGAAAGTGTACAAAATTTGGAGGAGAAATTATCTGGGACCAAGTTCTCAGCAGCTCTGTACTGAGTGAACAGACTGACCTCCGTGGATTTAAACCACTGCCGACAAGGAGCTGCATACCAAACAGTAAGGGTGAGAAGCACTTGTGAAAATATGCAAAGATAAAGAATACACAGATGCCTACAATTTGTAAAAGAAATGAGAATTGTTTATGAAGTAATAATTAGGTTCCCAAGTGGATCACGTTATGGAGCTGAAGGCAACAAGTAGTCGTGAGGTAGTTTATTGGCTAATAAAATCGCTGACAATAAAACCACTAAACTGCATTTATTAAAAATAGATTAACATCGCTTTTGGCAGAATAAGTGGCAAAAAGATTCAAAGCAAGACGGCATGGTAAGTCTAATCAAGTCAAACTATGCACAGCAATGATATGAGTAGACAGCAAATATCTTCCTTAGCAATCTGTGTAATTGACCAAAAAAATAGGGAAAACTAATAAAAAGGAATCTGATGCAAGAAAATTAAATAAGAGGAACAAAATATAAAGACTCCTAAATGGTGCTTGGATATATTTATTAAGTGGGGTCATATGCTCTGTTCTTGTCTTCTCCTCTTATGGAATAATAGACTCACTGAGGGAACATCCATGATTCTAATAGGATGTTGGGAATCTGCATTATTTTAAAGACACATCTTGAAAGAAATAAGAAGGAGCCTAGGCTAATCAGTAATTTTCCAACAACATTATCTCACATCTAAAACTATATATTCATAAGAAAAGTTTTCAGCACGAAATTGTTGCTTTAAATGAAATTTCTCTCAAAAACACACAGACTGAAGTATTTTAGTTATATCAAATCATTGCAGTTGATGTTGCTCCAAGAGGTTACCTACATTTCGCAATACAGTTTAATTCAAGATGTGCTCTGACCCAATTAATGTAAATAACACAATCTGTTATCTTTTCTGGAACAGAACTTTGATTTTCATTCATGCCATTTTCTTTGTCAGAGAGAAACTTAAGATGTGATTTAAATGAAGGCAAGAGACAAGAACAGTGGAAACAGGCCCCATGTAAAAGACACTTTAAACCAGCAAAGGTAAAAATTTCCAATCCTTGGAGGCTTAAGTCTGCAAAGTCCACATACAGAATAAGACATTTCAAATGGTAAAAGCAACTAAGCATTGGAGAAGAATGCTTTACTACAATGTAGTATACCATGACCTGACCTTTGTAAGTGAAGAACAGGGGTTTTATTAAAATGTATACTCCATTTCAATCACAAAGTACCTGGCTCCAAGAAGAATAAGCTTCTTTGTGCAGGAGACCAAACCAGCTAATTACAATGGCTGAAACGCATTGAAACGCAATAGCAGGATATGCATGTTGTAATATGTAATATGTTGTAATATGTAATGCTACCTATTGATGGTAACAGCAATTTGCTGGACCATTTCTGTGTACTGGAGAGGATGAGACTTTCATCTGAGCGAAGAAGAGTGGAATATGGCTTCTGCGTTAACACATGAGTGGACATAAAAAGGTTTTGAAGGTTTTCTTTGAACGAGGCTCACTACAGAGTTCAGAGGTTGCTCTAAGCCTTGTACAGCATGTCACTGCTGCTAGAAATCCAGCAAAAGTGGGCTTGCAGCTGGAAAGGCACCTTTTCTCTCTCGCCATGCAGATGTGCCAGGTGCATATTGTCCTGGCCCAGTGGGCACTGCAAAGGGGAGTTTGGAGTAGCACTTATTTAATCATACTGCTTCCCTCTAAAGTAATTTCAATGTGGTTTCAAGTAGCATTTTTAGGGAGGGTTATTACACTGTAAAAAAAAAACTGGAGAGACATGCAGGCTTAAAGGAGTGACAAAGGCTCTGCAAAACCCTCGTGGCATGGCTTGTAAGTACTTCAGGTACTGTAATCCAGTTCTGGATTATCATAATAAAAACCCTTTTGCCCTGGTATCTCCATCACTAGAGACTCTTAACTGTGAAATGGAGCATGTGCTTTCATCAGGACTGACGGAATAAATCTGTTTCTACACAGAGTTTGCCAGGGGTGTACTCTGTAATCAGCTACGATGCCTGGCTGTGCTGAAATAGGGGTTAGAAACATTCTGCTTTCTTAGGGGTGGGGGTAAGACAAAAAATGGGGGGACATGGGGTGCAATTGCCATCACCATCACAGTTTGAACTAGTAGGCAGATACTGCAGTTTCTGGTATAATCTCAGAACCTGTTCTTATTCCCAGAAGCTTCTCAGCTCTGATCATGTTAGTAGTCTTGTGGGACACATCTTAATTTGGCGTGAGCAGTTCGCAGAAGTGAGGTCAGAAGTTTATAACAATAAAGTTAACTCAAGTGGAAAGATACTTGCAGGTACTGCCATCATGTTCCCTAGTGCAATCCTGCCTGTGCTGCAGCCAGTGCTCTGCTGTCAGGGGGACACAGCTCTGCCCTCGCTCACAGCAAACGGCTTTGAAACACCACGCAGCAGAGTTTCCGATGAAGCTCCAGGCACAGGAATGAAATACAGCAATGTCTGCACTACAGAGGACTTAATAATCTCTCCAAAGGAAGAACCACCACCACCCTGGTTTCTCTGGCTCTGAGTGACATGTTTGTGCAGAAATTCCCTCCTACTGCTTTTCTTCTGTTTGCTTACATAGTTCAAGCGTTATTGAGATTTTGCACCCGCCTTGCGCTACAGTCCCACGGCACTCAGACCTTCAGCCCTCAGACAGGGAGAGATCTGACATTTATTTGATTGCCGGGTACCCTGAGGAATACAGGACATCCCTATTATGTGCACCAACATGGTGTATTTTGAGAAAAGTATCCGGGGAATAGGTTTTCCCAAGTGTTTGAGGTAAATGTTTTATGCTGGACACCTGGCCTCCAAACAGCTGTTACGGATACAGAAATATCTCTCAGGAGTCCTACAGGTCCAGCCCTCATGCACCATATGGCTGACCTGCACACACAAAACAGCACCATCACATTTGCAGTGAATATGTCTGGGGTATTAAAGGATCCCTGATCTGCACGAGGCTCACAAAATCTTTCCAACAGGACCGCTCAGCTCAACAGCTTCTCAGGGAACTCCTTCACCCAGCTTTTTTTTTTTCTTGTTGCTTCTTGGAACACTGATGAATTACTGCCTTCTCAACCCCACACTGCTTCCCTTGAATGCAGGAGGTATTTCAGCACATTATCCCCAAAGTTCTAAGTTTACTAAGGTTATCTTGATAACCTCGGGCACCTGCTAACCACAGTTACTCACGGGCAGATCCCAAAAGCTGTCCAGACCTTGCTTTAAAGGAAGCAGAAAAGTGAGATTATTGAATCTGAAATGGGAGCTAGTTGGCATGGCCTGGGTTGATCGCGTTCATACCTAGCATGGCCCTGAAGGATACTCCATGGCTGGACAGACAGACCTAGGAAGACTGTATTAGCACTTCAACTCACTTCTGTTAACTGTCACTGAATTTCAGGGCAATTAGCTCATTTGCCCGCACAGCCAAAGCCTCACCCAAATCTCGGGCTGCATTTAGGAAAAAAAGGAATGTCAAAATGGCATTTTATAAGCCACTGACAAAAAAGAACAGGAGTCTCATGTTGCTGGTCAATGATGCAGAAAAAACATTGGATTTATAAACAAATGCATAGGCATGGATGCTGTGAGACAAAGCCATCCATCATGATTTCGTCTTTTGGGGTTGGAGAGTTTTACTGGCTGACTGACATCTGCATAAGCAGCTGGACTGCATGTTACCCAAGGATATTAAAGTAATAAATATGATGAATTAACAGCATCAACACCAGTTACATACTTGCATTACTGGAAAAGCTAATGGCTATAAGAATAACCTTAAGACAGTGGCATGATAAGTTATAGAATTTCTTAGCTATCCAGAGGAAAAGGTGAAATGAAATAGACTTACAGTGCCTGCCAGGTCTGCCTCTGATGCCAAGTCACCTTTTTCCAGATGAAAAATTGTAAGATTAAGGTCCTAACAGTTAGCAAAGCTATTCAAAAATATTTCATAAAAGAGTTTAAAGTCTCAGCTTATTTAGGAATACTATCAGGCCTGTTTTCCCATTCAGGGGCTTGGTCAGATTAAAAAGATTAACAAGGGAAACAGCAAATTCTGCACCTCATAGTGTTGTTAAAACAGGAACAAATCCCTATTTCCGAGACATCTGTTCTAGCTCAGACGAGGGTGGGATGCAATGCACAAGGCAGGGATTACTGGGAGGAATTCTCTGGCCCATGTTAGGCAGGAGCTGAGAATGGAATATTATAAACAGCCTCTTCTGGATTTGAATTATGGATTTCTGGTTTGCTGCCTTCTGGTGCAGGGAAGTACAAACCCCATCTCCCTGAGCATGTGAGGACTCTCAAGGGATGCAGTCGCTAGGGAGGACACACAGGATTTGACCCTTTACCCTGCCCTCTGACGGTCTGCTGGATCCACAGCTCCAGCCCACAGCCAGGGAAGCAGTAAATAAACTTCCTTAACAGTGCTGCTTTCACACACCATCCTGGCTATCACTCCCATTTGTGGCTCTGTGCAACAGCAAAAGCCCTGCAGAAGAAAGAAATGCTGGTGTTTCTTTCCATTGCAACCTCCCTCAAGGGCATCTGCCTCAGACCTAAACGTCTCAGAAGCTAATGTGACAAACAGAGGGTGGGTGCTGAACTCCAGGTCTAAAACAAAGCAAAGGATGACATAGGTGCAACCTGTGCTGGATGAGGTGATAAACTACAGCTAGAAGTGAAACCAAAAAGCTACTTTGGAGAGAAGAAAGGGAGACTTGCATCACACACCAAGAAAAGGGAAAAGGGAGGTATGTTTGATATTAGGACAAGCTAATTCCCTGGGAAGAACACCTGTGCTGTGCACTGGTTTACAGTCTGATATATCATCAGTACATGAGTTCAGGCTTTTGGGGCAGGCTGGATCTCACCAGCACTCATCACTCTCACCTGTGCCTCTAACATCTGCTTTGGAGCTTGTCTGTAATGTTGTGGTAAATTCCACAAGTTCTGCCTGAAAGGATGCAGTCATGTCTCTGGAGACCACAGGATGCACAGATGCTCGTATCAACAGGGCAATGGGGGTGAGAGCAACGCACACACTTACCTCTTGGTTCATTACCGCTCGCATCAGTGTGCCTCATCCTCTTGGGCCATATTTAAACATCTTATCACATTTAGCTATAGTTTATCATCAGTGTGTCCTTACAGCAAAAAAGACCAACAGAGTACAGCCAACAAGTTAAGGGAAGTCATCTTTCCTTTCTCATCCTCTCAGTGCCTGTGAGGATGCACTTGGAGTGCTGTGCCTGCTTTGGACTAGAAGGCTTCCTGGGGTGTTTAGTTGCCACCTGGGATTAAACCATGACACCTCCAGAAATCCTTTCCAACCCAAATTATTCAACAATTACCAAGGTGCTACTATACCTAACCCCATGCATGGCCCATTTCATCCCACGCAGGTAACAGTTGTCTTCCCTGGAGCTTCACAATGTATTTCATTACAGAAGGGGGTACCTGTCAGGAGAGGGTGGGACATGCCCTAGAAATGACATTAGGATCATGCTTAGCCACTAGTGATGCACACAAAAAACAAGAGAGGAAAAAAGAGCAATTCAGGCTAATGCTGACTGATGTGATGGGGGAAGACGCTGGATATCTGGAAAAGTTTTAAGGGCTTTTAATGGAGGGCTGATATAGAGAAGGGTATTTTAATGAAATTACAGTTACTGTGGGCTGCAAAATCACAACCAAAGTATTTTCAAGCACTTTCCAATATGCCCTTTGTTAGGGCAAAATATACTGCCATGTGACATTTTGATTTTCACTTGGGCAAGCTAAAGGAGCAATTAGTAAGGACAATTGCAAATAGATGAAGTAAAGAGGACTCATGCCTTTTTCAAGTCCAGAAAGCATCCCAAGCTGAAGGTTTAGAGCAGTGGATACAGAAACTGCAGAAATCCTTCCATTCTTGGATCAGATTCACTCCTCCTCAGAAACAAGCAGGGGCACTGAGTGTACAGTTACAGTTCAGTTTAGGTGTTGCCTTGAACAGATGATACTGCATGAAACTTGACTTTGTCTAAGATATTTTTACATCAAATGCTAGACAGAATTACTTGAGAATAGTCACAAAGCAAGTGTCCCTGAGATCGGATTCAAGATGGAAAATAAGACAGTGAGGTTCTCTCTTGCACTTCTTGGCCCATGGGCTTGGTCTGTGATGGAGAAAAGATGATAAAACCTGCATGTCAAGTAGAATAAAACATACCGGGAGCCACACTCCATGCAGATGCTGAGCATATAGTGGCTTTTGGCAGATTTAAGTGGGTTTGACTTAAAACAGACATTTATGAAGATATGTGCTGGTGACAGAGCTGTCAGATACTTGACTTCACTGCCTGGACTGTGTCTCATCTCTCCATGTGGATGAAGGAGTCTGAGTGCACATTGAGGCTTCTCCTTCAGCTAAATCTCATGGTGCCTGACTGATGCCTACCAGGGGATCCCTGGCCACCAGCTCGACCCCAGGAAAGGGTCTGGACCTGCACTTTGCAATATGGACATGGTCTGCTCAATGACATTCACTGCTCAAAATATCCACAGGAACAGGGTGAGACCTGGGAACACGACTGGGAAGAGAAGTAAAAAGCAAATGTGAGAAGTAATACAGCCTGTCCAAGACCCTTCTCTCACCCGGGACAGTTTTATATAGCTAACATAGCTGTGCCTTAGCACTGAATACCTGATATGGATAATGTTTTCACAATGACTGGGAAATGGCATCTTTTCTAATCTATCCAAGAACCACACCACAGTTCTATCTGTCATTTCTACTGTTTAAAAATATTCTTAAAGTTTGGATCAAAGAAAAGGAGCCAATGGTGAATAGGGCTAAGTGAATGGAAATGCAATCTCAAACAGAATCTGTCTTTCTTAATGCTGGTGCTCCTTCTTCAAAAGCAGCTCAGCTAAAACTTTCTTACTTCAGGTAACCCAGACAAAAATATAGAGACAAAACCTCAGAGGAAAGTCAAGTTTAAAAAAGGAGACCGTATATCAGGAAAATCAATTTCACAGGCAAAGCTTCTTATACAGGAAACTGCTAGCAAAATTACCAGTTTTATTTATCCCAAGTGGAGGTTTCTCACGTGGGGAGTTTGAGCTAGACAGAAGGTGGCTGCATGAAAGGGTAGAACTGGGAATTCCTGATTCCTCTAAAGCACAAACACTAACAAAAACTATACTAAGTACCGAGCAGGGATTTTTTAAATTCTATTTATTCTGACCCATGGAAACTTCGGGAACTCCCAAGTTTTCCCATCATACCTTGGGAGAAAATTAGGGCTTAATGTTTTTTGCTTAGGCAAAGAGAAGAGACTGTGACTAATTGCATGAAGGATGCTCGGGTGGACTCTGGCAAGCTGAGGGACAGGCACTGCCCTGCCAGCTGAGACTGAGGAGTTAATCCTGCTTCTTCTGGCATGTCTAATTGCTCTGAGGATCAAGGTGCTAGGCGCTTCCCCTCTTGGGGGAGATGTTCCAGTTTTTAATCAAACTTTAGGCAGAAGAGACAGGCAGGCTGATCCTCTGGGCTGGTTAGAGCATCCACCTGCAAAGTTGTACAGTGCCTAAGTATTTCCTGGCCAGTTAGATAGCCGAAGAGCTATAGTTCACTGCTTTCTATAGGGTGAGCCAATGCAGCTGGTCATGGTGCAGTGTCTCTGTGAGGATGCTAAGCCAAGGTTATTAATTCTGGTTTCATTTGTCCAGGGGGCAATCTGGGCAGCCATAGAAAGACCTATTACTTATATAGGTAGAGTATGTTCCTTAAAAGGATCATGTTCTGCACAGTCCTTAAATAAAGGGCAAGCAATGTTATTCTCATTACATCTTCCGACAAACACTGTGCTATATATTGGGGCCAGTACAGTTGCTGCTGCTTGTTTTCAGTGCAACTAAGAACACTAAAAATAGAAACCAAACCCCAAAACTCAACAGCAGCCTGCGTCATTGCTGTATATCTTCAAACCATAGCAATATGAGATGATAAATAAAAAAAGAGAAAGAAAACCTCCAGGCCATAAAAAAAGAGAAAAGGAATAAGTTTCTAAGGGGAAAAAATCCCTCTCAAATGTTGCAATTTTAAATGAAAAACAACATAACGTTAAGATTAGCATTTTATTTTTTCCGAGACACAGAGAAATATCCCAAGCATGTAAAGAAAAAATATTGTGGCTAACGAAGTCTTCTCTCTAAAGAAGTATACAGAATTGTTTAGAGCCTTGTACCATCTTACAGTTTGTGGGCCAAAAATCCCCAGCCCCAAAACCAGCATCAAACCCACAGTTTCTTTGAAGCTCTTGCCAATACTTTAGAAGGCTGTTCAGTCAAGCCTAGGATGGTGATGACCCCATATATCTCCTCATAAGTAGTCTCACTAGGGAATTATCCTTATGGTCAAAATTACACCCTGTTTCCAGCATGACTTTATCTGAATTTCCTGTTCCAATTCTTTGATCACATTCTGTCTTTGCTAATTTGAAGACCACTCCCCCAGTCTCAGGGTCCACCTGTCTACAGAGCGAGTAAACTAAAGTCACCTTCAAACTGAGTCTTTCCAGGGCACCATCCCAGGTCGGAATGATTTCGGTAGCCCTTCTTCAAGATTTCTGATCTCAGTTTTCAGGATGGCCACCAGAACCGAATATATTATTCCAGCAATGGCCTCACTAATGCCACCTCTCCTCACCTCCTGGCCAACAACACCTGGTCTGAGATACCCAAGGGTCATACTTGCCCTTGTACTGTGCCTGTGTCTCCACAGCCACCTCTCTGGAATACCTGCCCCCACACACCCCGCTGCCTGCTCCTGCCTTAAGGCCACCCTGTCCCCCTTCTACCTCCCCAAGGCAGCTACTCAGCCCTTTGGGCAGGCACATGGTGAACTGGTCTGAGAAACCAGTAAGACAGGATAAAACTACTGAAGACAAGACCCCAGCTTCTGGCAGCAACACAGGCTTCGATCATCTTATGAAATTGTGTTTTCAGAGCATTTCAGTACCCACCACAAACCCATGTCTCTGAACAGAAGCAGAACCAAAGCACCAACAGATACTCTGCCCACCGCTTCAAAATGGTGAGGAGGGCAGCACTCAGGCAATGGGAACGTGCGAGCTGGTGAGCAGAGCTTTCTCTTGAAGTAAGGTCCCCAGTAATCTAGGAAGGTTAGCACTGGTATAGACCACTTCCCTGAGAGCTGCCGAGTGGGTCTTTGGATGGGGCTAAAAGTCCATGGGCTACACTGACTACACAAATCTTGATTCCCAGACTGGCCTCCTTCTTCCTCAAGGAGAAATAATGTCTGTTTTGTCTGCACATACTCAATGATACCTGCACACCCTGAGGATGAGCATGACTGTCTTCTCCCTCTTCTACCCTTGCTGTTTATCACAGTCAGGCAGTCAGCAGGGTGGCTGCCCCAGCCAGCAAAAACTGATTATTTTTCTCCCTTTTTATACTAACCTAACTGCTTAAAATAATCAGCACTTATTAATTCACCAAATATTTATTTAACGATGAGGGGGCAAGTGGGGAGTTATTTTCACTCGCAGTCATGACTGTCTCTCTGGACACTATCCAACCATGAGCAGAATCTTTATTACCTTCACCCCTGCATGGGAACGGGAAGCCTTGCTGCACGGGGGCAACATTCTCTTTGTTCTGCAATATGATTACTAAATTTAAATGTCATTAAAATTGCATCATGGAGCCTGAAGCTTTCTAATCAAAGCTGGTTAGATTGCATCCCAGAAGAAGCTGTTGCTGAAAGACAATGTTTACTTATTCACCTTCTTTTTAATAGCAATATGCACTTAACTCTTCAGAAAAGGGTTTTCGGAAAGATAAAACTCCTGATAACAGGTCCCAATTCATTATTCTTTGGTTTCTTCTGCATTTTATATCTATGTTAAGAACATGAGGTTTTTTTGTATTAAAGCTAATGAGGGCAGATTTGTGCCTTTCAGGCAATTTATATATAAAATAGAAGCAGTTGTGTTTGGTAAGGTTTATCAAGTCCTGTAAATTAAAAATTTCTTCTCAATTCCCACTGCTATCGCTAGGCTGCTACATGATAACAAAAATCTTTTGTGGTTAGAAACAGATCAATGAAATTTCCATTGTCCAGGCTGAAACAAATGCAAAAGCAGAATTAGCGGTAAAAATCACTGAAAGTCAGTTACATTAAAAAGCCTTCCTGGGTGCATGTCTGTGTTTTTCGTGATGAGATTTTCAGCCCTATAGACTCTTTGATAACAGCTCCATGTCTCAGAAGACAGCAGCTCACTCAGTTTGCCAGTGACCACTTCTAAAACCTCTGTTAGGCTTACAAATGGAATTAGTGAGGTTTTCAAATGTTAGCACAGATTCACCACCAAAAGTTAAGCTCGCGTTTCCCATTGATAACTATGTGTATCAGATACAAGTAAAGCAAAATTAAAACTCAAAGAACAACTATCCCCACAGATGCCACAACGCTGAGGAATGCAGCATGAATGGACCTCTGTGTAGCCACTGGCATGCTTTCAAGGTACAGATAAATACCTATTCACATGATAACATACACGTATACGACATAGTGACAAATTATAGCAGCCTTTTCCTTGATTTCTTATACTCCTTTGCCTGGGGTTGCTTCTTCTACATATATAAAACCAAGCACACCTCAAAGAGTTTCTAAAAGTACTTCTTTAGCAACCCTATGCAGTACTTGCACTATCCTATTGACAGAGCTTCTATACTGAAGTATTGAAAAGGTAAGGAAAATTAGAAGTGTTTCTTAAACATGCCTTCCCCAGCATCACTAAGCCAAAGACGGCTGAGAAACCATACCACTCTAGGACTGAGGAATGCAAAATATATTAAATAAACAAGGGATCAGTGGGGAGAAAGGACCAAGTGTTGTCTAATAGATCACTGAAAGCCCAATGTGCCAGTGGGAGGCACTGGATTAAGTATAGTTTGTAAATGAGTTTAAAGGGCAGAAACAGTCCTGGTTTATTCCCTGAACTAGAAAGGTATGTGTATACCTTCAAATGTGACATCTTATATGAAGGTACTTTATTGACAATATATTATGATCCTGATTATAAGTTCCCCAGGCTCTGCTGGGGCCAATTTATGAAGGTTTAGGTGGAAGCCTAATGCTGGAAGATAACAGAATGACATTTTTTTAATACACAGTGAAAACCTGACCAGTAGTACTAAAGACAAAAAACCTATTGAGCTTGGAGCCAGCAGACCTTAGAGAGATGTCTCAAGGGAAGCCACATCTTGTGGCTAGCTTACATGCTGCAGCAGACTGTTTGTTACTGAAGTCGATTGAAACATTTTCAACAGGAATTGAAAGAATGAGGATTTCTTGCTGATTTCGGTTTTGGGTGTTGGGTTTGGGGTTTTTTTCCATAAAAAGAGGGATTCTACTGTTCTTGAAACATTTCAGTTTGCTAGAGAAAACGGAAAACCCAAGGACTTGGATTCTGAAAAGTTCTCAGATTTCAGCCAAAAAAATGACATGTGACTGGCGTGATGTTGAAATGCCACATGCTCTCTCCACCTCTCTGGGCTGGGTTTCCTATGGGAAGCACAGAGATGGGATTCAGGAGACTCAGTGGGGTGCTTTGGGAGGAGGGCAGGTCAGGAAGCCTCAGGACAGAACGGATGCACCAAGCATTGAACTAGAGCTCCCACATTGTGCTTCCGCAGCATTTCTAACCAGACCAGGAGGAAGAAGTGAGGGTGTGTTTGCTTTTTTTGGACAGGAAGAAATAAATAGCTTAAAAATTTACAGTTTCTAGTTTTGTTGGCTGAAAAGTCAAAAATCTTACATAGGGAAGCCTTCCACCCCCTCTCTGATCCCCGACCACATTTGTTTGACCAGGTTTTCTGGGTACCATCATACTGGTGCAGTGTTTCTTTTTTAGGGAGAAAGAGGAGACTGTAGTCTGTCATATCTGAGGGAACTGGGTTGGAGACAAGAGGCAGATGACAAGGGTGATTGGGCATGGTGTTGGCAGGGTGTCAAGGGGAGCTGAGAGGGGGTGGGAACCATCTGCCTGGAGGAGGAGGTTGCTGAGATGGAGGTAAAGGGGGTGGCAGAAGGAGAACAAGTTTGTACTGCGCTTCAGAAATACTTTGGTTTAAAGTTTGAGAGTAGGGTAAATGTGGACTCATTTGTAATGCACACATAGGGAGGTTATTAATGATGCTCAATATGAGCTTATTTTCATTGAACAAAAGGTGGGTGAACTCGCACTCAGGAAGCTAACATTTGCCTTGCCTCATGAGGCTATGGCAATATTGAATCAACCTGCAGGGAAGTGAATTTCGGCTGCAGAAAAGCTTAAAGTGGATGACTCATGCTCCTTCTAGGTATACATGCCAGAGGGTCTAATCGTAGGGATCTGAACAGCAACCAAAGATTCCTTCCCAGGTTTAAGTTATCTTTTCACTGCATGCATCATTCATCCCAGTATAAGCAGCTTCAGAGAGAAAAGCACCAGGTGTGTCTGGGTCTATAACCCTAAATGGGAAGGCTGGTAGAAATCGGATCTTTGCAAGTTTTCTGACCTTACAGAGTAGTGGGTATGCTCATGGAAAAAACCAAAAGGCACACATTCCTAGTCCATACCATCCTAGGTAACTGCTAAGCGAGGACCTCCAGCCAGGCAGCTCTCAGAGAATACCAAGTATAACATAAGCTTGAGGAAAGCAGAGCTATAGACTGTGTGGGAGTAAGAGCAGGGTGAAGGGGAAACCAAATCCACAGAAATAATTGATAAGGAAAGTGGCAGTTCAAAATATTCAACTGAATACTAGTGTTCTGATACGAAACCGTGAAATTAGTGTCAGGTAAAACAACAAAACATCATGGAGCTGCAGGACACTCAGCACTATCAGGAAATGACAACTCTTGGTCAGGAGTTTAGTAGTGATGTGAGGCGAACCCAGCCAAACCACCCTCAGGTGGATTTGCAGTAGCCTTTCCTACCTGATGAGGAAAAAGAAAAAAAGGAAAAACTCAAAAATGTCAAGTTTTATAAGAAATTGAAGCAGAACACTTTTTACAGAAAGTTCTTTTTTACAGGAGTAATTGGAAATCACCAAAAAAGTTAGAAAGGTAGAAAACAAATAAAAAAGGGGCTTATCAGCTGCCTGTTTTCTACACTTTGGCAGAGCTGGTTCCAGCCTTCAGGATTTGCTTTGGCCAACTCAAGGACTTTCTCAGTCACAAAAAGTCCATGAATCCCCCCTAATTCCAAGGAAGCTTTTTGTTTCCACCCTGTATGACGTCTATCTCACATCCGTGTTCTTCTCAGACTCCATTCTGTAACGCTCATGCTGTCTTTCTCCTCTTATCACCTGCACCCTGGAAATGTCCCTCCTTGACCAGGCTCCCCTGTCACCCAGGCAGAAAGCATTCTCCCTCCCTCCAGAGCCGCCACTCAAGATGATTCAGAGGAACGTAACATACACACCAAAACCAGTCTCATCAGACACTGCCCCTTGCATGCTTGGGAATACAGCTGCCTGTAAGTCAGCAGGTTTTGGGCTCCTCTCTTTCTATACCCAAACCTGCAGGCAGAAATATATGGTCATGAACCATGAAATACTTATGGACACATCAACCATCCAGGCACTTCACAAAGCCTCTAAGACTGGACCTGTTCTGGAAATCGTGTCACTCATCTTAATGGATAAAGAAATGATAAAGAAAGGTCTTTGAGGCAATTTTCTGAATGGAAATCTAGCCATGAAAATACAGATTTACTTATTTCTCCTCCTCAGAGGAAAAGCTGAGGTTCAACACTGAGTTTGGCTGGTTCACAGCCAAGCTCTTCAGGTCAGATCTGGAGAGATGTCTCCTGCAAGCCCAGCCAGTGTCCCAACTACTGGCAGTGGAGTCTCAGACCCTCCTCCACTTTATAATATTTTCTTTAGAAAGGCAGAATCATCCGTCTTAATAGTAAACTGTAGTTATGAATGCATTGCTTTATCAGAGTGCTCAAAATTAACTGTATTTGTGAACTCAAAATCACCATAACATTCAAGTATGTGCTGAAATCCTATTGAGATTAAACTACATTACCTTAAGTATTTGCATTAAATGAAGTTAGACTAAAGGTGACAAGCTTGCATATACAGCAGCTCATTCCTTCTATTTCTGAAATCCCTAAATCCCCATTTGGAATTCAGGATTCATTTTTTAAAACAGATCTGACTGTATCACTTCCAGCTCAAGAGAAAGACCAAGCAAGAAAGATACAGGTGGCAGATGGCAACATTTCTTCTTTTTCACAGTAGAAATTTAAATATGATATGAGTTCAAATGTATGGTTTTATTTGCATATACACTAAACTGAACAACAAACATTTGGGTTATCTCAGTATTAAAATAATAAACTTTGTTCTACTTTTATTGGAATTTGAAAATATTGAAGGGGGAAATATCTGGAAATCTTCTCAAATCCCCCAAAACCAAATAAATGTAAGTTATAATCCACAAAAAATTTATCTTTGCTCTGCTGAGCACTCACAGTGATTCCAGGACACCTGCTGGATAAACCCATGTGGGATGGGAGGTCTGTGTGAAAAAGAAAAGCTAATCGCTGTCATGAAGGCAAATACAAAACTTTCCTTATGGGCATGAATCCAAGTACCCAGTACGTAACCAACCCTCCTGCAGTCAGGCTGAGTGGAAATCGAGAGTATTCATGTCTGATGTCCCAAAAATATTTTGGTATGCCATAGCACAATAGCCTGTTTCCACCACCACCAGCAAAGCCATTGAAGAGCGAGAGATGTCTGAAGATCCCAGCCCTGCCTGGGGCTCCTGCTTGCCCACAGGGCCACTCCATCCCCTCGTTCGGGCTGTTAATTGCTCAATAGAGAAGGCTCCCACGTGAGTCCCAGGGGATACAAGGGCACATCTGTGAGTGATGCGAGTGCTCCAGAAATGGAAACGTGTTCAAGTAAATAATTTGATCAACACTTACAGAAATAAACACTTCTTGCATAAACAGAAGCAATTAAAAAGGAAAAGCTTAAATTTGCCAGGTAATTTGTTCTCAGTGATTAATTCAACTAACTCTAAACAATTCCATTATTTAGTCTTCCCATGTCCTACTAATCTGAACCTCTTTCCCCCACCTCCCAAGAAACCTTGTGCAAAAAAGCAGAGGAATGATTAATTTTTTAGCATGAGACAGCTTGACCCCATTCTCCATTAAGCAGTGTTTCCATAGTTTCTATGTAATTTGTCATGGATGAGTTCACCTATGTACTAAAGAAACTCTTTATATTACCAGACTTGCACAGAAAATAAAATCTGAATCCTTGCTGTTTAATCAAAGTATAAACCCCAAGGCAAAACTTAAAAAAAAATAAATATTCATATTGCCTGTAGAAGGCCAAAAGCCACTGTATTTTTAGACCTGTCTCTGAACTTGCAGCGCTTTTCACCAGATGAACAGACGCTGTGGCATCTTTAGCATTTCTGAGGATGTGAATAAAGCAGAAACACCTTAGGACAAAGCCCAGATCCACTGCAACCAGGAGGATTTGGGTCATTGATTTCAAAGGATCATAAGGCTTCATAGCAACTTGTTAGAATTTAATTTCAGACCTTTAATTAAAGGCTTAGTACCAGACATCCCCTTGCTCAGGGCAGACATTAAAGGTCGTTACTCGCCTAAGGATTTACAGGCTTGTTTGCAGTTCTCCTTCCTTCTGCAGTGAAGGCAAAAGCTCTCCTGATAATGCCAGGAGAGCACATACAGACAGCTCGGCAGGGTCCGGCACCCCATCCCACCCAGACGCATCAGATGGCTGGAGCAAACCAACAGAGGAACGGAGCAAAAGAAAAGGTAACGGCACTGTGGGTTTGCTGAGGTGAGGCGGCGCATGCAGTCAGTGCTTGCTGCAGTTGTGTTTGCTTTGGCAATAGGGACAACTGATCTGGTAAGCTGCGATACTGCGTTTGCCAGCATTAGCTGGCAGCGATCCAGAGGTGTAGCAGGAGGATTAGGGAGTGGTTTTGAGATAAGGGTGGGTTGCTTTTTTTTTTTCCTCCGCTAGAGTGCAAGTGAGAGAAGCTGGCAAAAGGGATAAAATGTTAACTCAAAATCTTTCCACTCTCTTGGCTGCTGGAAATGATTAATACAGTTTCCTGAAAAAAAAGTTTTTTCTAGATCAGCCAAAGGCCTTAGATGTGAAAAAAATAAAGAAATGTTCTGATTTAAAACAAAACAGCTTTTTATGGATGCCACAGTCCACACTTAGAGCTGAACATTAGGGTTTTCTCCGCTAAATCTGCTGAAGGAGAACAGTTCATGGTGAAATACAGCTAAACACCAACACAAGCACCAAAAAGTTTCTGTGCAATCAGTTTCACGTATCCAGATGCATTTTCCCCACACCTCTGTGTGTAAAACACACAAATGATCTAGTCTGAGCAACCACTCGGAAAGTACCAGGAGCACTGAGCGCATGTGGACTACCAAATCTGGGAGTTTCAAAGAAGAGATTGGATCCTTTTTATAAAGGTAACAGGAGAACAGATTGTGCCACCCTTTCTTAATGTACTGGGTAGAGCTGCTAGAAAAGAAAGTGTTTCTGCATTAAGAGAGTTCCTTGGGCAGCGTAAAGTCTTCATCCATTGATTTCAAAAGGCCAACATCAGTTCAGTCAGACAGGGATTGGTACAAGGAATAATGCTGCAGGACCCCCAGGTAAGTGCTTAGTTGGAATTACCCAACCAGGGAGTCAACAGCATTTGGAAAAGTGATAAAAAAGAAATTGTTATTGCTATGACTGGGAAAGAATAGGTGTGACTGCTTTCTTCTCCCAAACTTGTTCATCTGTAGGGACAATCCGTAGCTAAATTTCTGCTGCCCTTGAAAAAACAGTGATTCCTGTACTAATTCATAGGCAAAACCCACTGCAACATAGATGTCTGTTGGCACACTTGGAAAAGGAAAAAACACCAACACAAAACTGTCTGTAAACAGCTAACTGTACAAAGTTGTATCAACATGAAGAAAATTTCCCCACCTGCAAATTGTAGAACTTTATCACCAGTTTTGTTGTGATAAAGTTACATTGGTGAAATAAATCTGCAGGGTGAGCACATGCATGTACATGCCTCTCTAACTTTATTGTGA
The DNA here is from genome assembly GCF_015220075.1 of Falco rusticolus. Classification (NCBI taxonomy): domain Eukaryota; kingdom Metazoa; phylum Chordata; class Aves; order Falconiformes; family Falconidae; genus Falco; species Falco rusticolus. The sequence goes on from NC_051193.1 coordinate 31,071,155, forward strand.
TTTTAGGTACCAAGTACCATGGTGGAGAAATGATTGATATCAGTGATGATAACTCAATTCTACATCAGCATAGAGTTGTCAATCTTTTGACACACTAAAAAAAAAAAAAAAGCCTGAGAAATGTTCTATTGATGTTCTGTAGAGCTTCTCCTTTCTGATGTTATGTATTATTGCTGCAGCTTCTTCCAAAATTGTAAGGATTTTTATTGTTTACAAGGTGAATTATGCCTTCATATCTTTTGCCTTACTGTTTTCCCAATTGCTTAGCAACAAGTCTCCACAAAGAAAAAAACCAGAACACTCTTTCTTTTATGTTGTACATCAGCAGCATCTCTGGTACAACAGTGACCTCAGAAAGCTTAACACCCAGGATGCATTTGGTCCATTATGTTAATCCTGATGTTCTGTAAAGAGTCTATACACATTAGTATTTAAATAGTGCCTTTCTGAATCTGTAACTCTTCTAGTCCTGGGGCTACAGCTTTATAAACACTATCATCCACATTCAACATTTTTAAAACTACTACTCATTTCCAGTTTTTCCTTTTCAAGAGAGATCAGCCCAATTCCAGAACTTAAAGTACGTCAGACTTGTGGTAGGTTGAAGAAAACTGTAGTTACCGATCCAACAAGTCGATATGCACAACACTGGAAACAGGCTTCTGTAGCTGTAACCAATATATCATATCTACAAAATTAGCGTTACTCTTGTTGTTTTAGACTCAAGACAACCAGAGATGCCCACCATGCAAGAAATATTTATTTGTACCTTGACAGATACATGTTCCTTTGGCTTAGAGTGAGTCCAATGTCCTAAACTGACTATTGATCTTCCATCTAGTGTATAAGGATAGGTATCAAACTCTCCTATGTAGGTATTCTATGCTCCCAAAAGTATCTGAATGGAGAAAGACAGACCAGGTGATAAGTATGTACAAGAAATACAGGGAGCAATCAGAGAAAATCTCCCAATCCCATGTGAAAATGAATTACACCTTCTCAAAACAACACAAAGGGTCAAACTGGAATACCAAGGAGGTGCCAGCCCTGCACTGCCAAGGGAAGAGTGCTGCATTACCTAATATCATTTTCTATCTTTAATTTTAATGAACATCAAGCTGATATATTCAAAGAAATGCATTCCCAAATGGGAAGGATAAATAGGTTTACAGACTTATATTGGTTTTAGAGTGCACGGAGTCAGATGGCTTCCAATAGTGGCTAAGGCAGCTTAATCAATCTTTAATATAATTCAAGAGATACGCCACAAATATGTGGTGTGTATGCACAGGCCAGAACACCTGTGCATTGATTTGGCAAGTTTGCTAGTGTCTGGAAGTTATAACAGTAGCTTGCTATGATATTTTGGTTTAGTGGAGGGCTTCTGCTATTCCAGTGACAAAGACTCTAATTTTTCCATGCTGAAACCTTCTGCCTCTACCACCCTGACTCCTTGGTGTCTATCTTCAGCTGCTTCATACACCTCCATGCACTAGGTACAATCCTAAGAGGGGTTCCTCTATTGTGGAGAAATTAATATATTTTATTGAAAACCTATAACCATTTTCAAAGCAGTAAAAGTCCTAGAAGGTTGTGTACATTACTAAGGAGCCCACATTCCCAGCTTATAAACCCCTGTGATTTAGCATTTGGGTGACAGCTATTCCATCCTTGCTAAATTAAGATAGTGGTGCCTTTCCAGCATCTGGCAGACAGCATTTAAATGGCTTTTGGGAGTGAGCACATTTTCCAGATGAGCCGTTACTGTCTCCCTTTGTCCATTTCCACAGCTCACATTTTACATTTCCAGGTATATTTAAATTGTTCATGCAAAGTACAGCTTGCCAAGAAAAGGGGAATGTCCAAATACGCTATTGGAGTTGGGCACCCTTACAGGGAGGTCTGAATATCATCATATGTGCAGGATGGATATTGAGGACCTAGAATGATAAAGTTATTTAAACAGAGGGAAGATCTTTCAGATCCCTTGGGGATTGTTCTGAAAGGTAAACCCCATATTCCTCTACCTTGAAATCTTCATCAGTCTCCTCTGAACTTATTCAATGCACTTAGTGCTTTCAGAGCACAACACATACATCGCGCCACAGCATAAGAGATAGGTAAGCAATAATTATTAGGGGATCTGGTAAGCACAAGATGTACAGCAAGACTCCAGGACATAATTAATTGCCCATAATCAGCCCTACTACCATTGCTTCAGTGCAAGGACAGAGATTTTCCTCTTCTGCCTTTATGACAAATCTTATTAGTCATATTCACACAGTGGTGCATGCTTCAGTTTTGCTACGTGAAACAGCTATCAAGAAGTAACCGTGCTGTTCTGTACAGTTCAATTCCAGGACACTCAATAAAAGTTTGGGCAGAGGAGTAGTTTTGGTATATCCAGCGATGTGGTCACAAGCACTTTTTAAGAAACACCCTCAGGTTCCAACCCTTCAGGAATGGAAAACACATTATTTCCTGCAGTCATCACCCACCTGACTCCACGTATTCCCCTTGTTCATGCACAGAGCATCACTGAGCACCACGTTGAGCAAGAGAAGCTGAGAATTAACCTTTCTCTACTCAAGGCTCACCTGTTCAGAAGTAGGGAGAGCAGAGAACAGAGGTAGCATATGGAAGCTGTGCTCTATACTCTTACAGTCAATGACCATGCAAACCTAGAAACAGATATGGGTAGTCAAGAAGAGCATGGTAGCTCTGTTCTCTGTGTTAGAAAAGACTCCTGACAAGAACCATGAAAGACATTGATTTGTGTCAAGAGAACCAGGCACTGCTGGAGACTAACATTCAAATTACAGTTCAGCTGCATATGGGCTGCACAACATCACATAGATTGCCTGGATCCAACAAGCTTCCCTGGCTGCAAATGGAGATAATCACTGCCCTTCTCTTCCCTGCAGAGCTTAGCAATGCTGAAGTCCAGTGAAGACTACAAGGTGTTACCAGGCAAATGAGGACCACAGAAGCCTCTAGGTGGATGGAGCTCAACACCTTACACATCAAGCAAAAGCATTCACATGTACATTCAGTGCAGCTCACCTCTGTCCATTCTGCCCATTCTAGTCCCTGGAAAAGTGCCTACGTATTTATGGAAAGGTACATGACTCTCAAGGATACCTTTCAGAAGCACACCAGAGCAAGCCAAGGTGAAAAAGCTCTGTCTAATAGCAAAGACATTTCTAAACTAAACCAGACATCCCTTTACACCTCATGTACAAGCTGAAAGAGCATCTGATGCAAACAGTTCATATTCTCTAACCTTTTTCCACATTTGCCAGTGCAGGTAAAGGCCAGAAGGACTTATTCCAATAGCTTGCTTCAGTGCTGTAACAGTCTTTCAACCCAAAAGCTGAAAGAACCACCACCCCAGGCACATACTACACAGCAACGTTTAAGCAGCAATGTAAAAGCCAATATCCTTATTTGCAAAGCAATCACAGCTAAGGAGAGTATACCTGAAGGGTATGGGCAAGGCAATATGGGAAGATGAATTATTCCCCAAGGGAACATCGCATTCCATGCATATTACTTTTACACAGAGTTGATTATTTTCAGTACCGTGCAAGGAGGCTGGCAAAGAGTACTTCAATGGCTGTTATTAGCGCTGATTTACAAGAAATCTAAAGTAATTTTTTAAGTATTGCAGGTTGGAAGAAATTAAAGTGCAGCAATCTGCACACAAGAATAGACTTAAAAAAACCCAAAACAAACAACAAACTAAAACCAAACATATCAAGTTTCTAGCTGCAGCTCCCATTTGAATTCATTCACCTGATAAACAACTTGGATTTTCCTGCCTTCATTAATCCTGCCCTGCTTTTGCTCACTTCTTCATGTAAGTGCAATGAGTCTGTGTTGACTCTACAGACCAACTGATCAGGCAATGCATATGTACTCAGTTAGGATCATGCCTAGTCCTTTATTCTTCAACTCAAGGGGTCTTTACCCACTTTATTGTTTGTTCAGCACAATAAACCAACCTTAACCTATTACAGAGTAAGGCTTCCTATCCTGAAAGATCAAAAGACACCCCACAAGTTTAATAGAGAGGGGAGGTTCGCATCAAACAAGGCACAGGGGGAGCATTCTGAGGCAACTCTAAAGGCATATCGAGACAGCAGAAAACAGTGTGTCACTGGCAAGATCTCCTCACCCTTTGAGCCAGTGGGCCACAAGGCAGTTCTGAGCTGGAAGCAGTAGAAAGACTGTAGCAAATGACTACAACAGCTCTAATGAGTCGTATATCTCAGCTGGGCTTCCTAGTCCAGGCAAGACTCCCACTAATTCAGGTACATGGTCTCTGAGCAGAGAATAAGGTCCTGCCAGTTGTGAAGGAGAGGTGTGACTTGGCTACACCTGGGTGTATCTACAGGCTCTCGGTTAGACTTGGGGTGACTCACCCTGGGTGTTTGAGACAGCATCTAGAGTCTTGCAGAACAATTTCTATGGTCATGGTTTTACCACCTCCTTTATTCCTGAAGATGTTGTGGGCCATGCTGACCACAGGGATGCAATACCTAGAGCGCTAGCTCAGTGAGGAGATGCGCTACATATTTCAATGGAGCTTTGCAGGGTAATCACAACATTTCATGCAACGCTTACACCACTGCAGGGATCAAGCCTGACTCTGCTCGGGTAAAAAAACCTGAGAATAGGAAGCAACAGAAAAAGTATTGCTAACCTGAAGAGCTGCCACTAGATTTTAGGGAACTGGAGAGAAGATGGACAAACCCGGGAGAGGTATTAAGATATACCCTGTCCGAGCAGTACTTTGGACAGCTTGTACTTTAGCCCACTGTAAGGGAGGGAGGGAGGAAACCCATAGCTATTGTCCCCATTCCTTGTCACTGACTGTATGTGACTGTAGGTACTCCAGCTAGGTGAGTCATTCAGAAGAAATCAGTAATTCGATACTGTTGACCCATTTCCCTTTCACAAATCACTTTCACTGTGCTGGGGGTTTTTAACTTTTTTTACAGCAACACTTCCACAACAGTCTTTCTCAACTTCTGTCAGAGTAAAGGCTGCTCATGAATTATTTGTTGTTCAGTACATAAAGCGTACCGATTTGTAATCAAATCTAGAAGGTGATGTGGAGGTTCACAGGTCAACTACAAAATGAAAAGCAAGTCAAATTAATTTTGCTAACTTTTACTTAAATACGTTGCATGAGACTATCAGATACTTCACTGCTTTCATTAAAAGTGTTTTTAACCAAAATATTTTGTTTATCGGTAAATGTAAAAAATAATTTAAAAGGTTATAGAAACCACAATAGCAGGCTCCAAGACATACTTGCTGAAACATACCTTTGTGGGCATTTCTAGTCCACATGTGATTGGTGGTCCTTCTCAATCAGCATTTCTAACACATTCTTTGAAATAAAAATGCACAACAATAATACTACATGTGATTTTGTAATATTTGTATCCAAGATATCCGAGTAATTTGCCAACAATACTGAAAATATATACATCTCATAAGCCTTTATTCTTTACAACCTATAAAGGGTACGGCCATCAGTTTCAGCACTTATTTGGTACATTACTTCTTTGCCATGTTGCTATCATAATCATAAAATGTGATTGATGTACCTTTATCCACTGTGTCTTTGAGACAGCTTTATTGGCTAAACTACAAATGCTCAAACTCAAAGACCATGTTCCTTTTACAGAGGAATATTTTATCAGCACATTTCAAAATGAAAAATCTATTGCAATTCCATTTCTAATCTGAATATGGCTTTAGAGTTAGCCTTCAGACAAAACTTCTACAGCAGTGTATATGCTAAGTGTTGCATCTCAAAGAGTTTCATACTTATCCCTTCTAAAGATCTATCATCTCAGTATTTATTTATTTATTACAGCTCTGCCAAAGTCAGGAATAATCTTTCACAAACTGTTTTTTTTATTTTACTGTTGGCAAGACAATAGATCATGTACCCAGTTTTTATTGCATATGTGACTATAACTATATGAGATAATTTGCAGATTTCAAAGCAGAACAGCAAATAATTATGATGATAAAATAATGTTGCGAACGGAATTTATCAAAACTCATTTATTGCTCAAACTATCAGCAAGCAATTTGAATTTGGAATAAAGCAATAGTGGTCTAACTGCTTATGCTAATAGTTATGCCCTGATATTATCGCTATTCGTGTAAATGTCAGTATAGACAGCAACTGGGAGCAGAACTAAACCTGACCTTAGGCTCTAAAACTGTGGGTCTCACCATGTACAGAAGATTGCCACCTGAAAATTGCAAAAATATGAAGGTTGGTTTTGGTTATTTTATCCAGAGAAGAACAGGGGTTGATTTTACTTCACCAGCTAAAGACCTGAAATTATCCTTTCCCTTCTTGCAGAGGTAAAAACAAAATGTCCCCATGTCTTTGGGTTGAATTTTGATAAAATCAAGGCTAACATGTAGCAAATCAACACTGTACAAGTTAAAGATGATCTCATGTTTCACTTTCAGAAAAGCCAGTGTGAAGTTCAGCATGAAATTAGCCCATGGAAGTACAATTTCAGTTTAGAGCAATCACGAGTGACTGACTGAGAAGGTCAACTGCCTTTCATCCAGTTCATCTGCAAGATGAGCTGGAGAGCAGAACACATGGTGCCAGGCGGAAGAGGATATTGTGATGTGATGGGGGCATAAGAATTTCAGCAAGTCTCACACGGAGGATGAAAAGGAGGAATTTTCCATGGGACAGGAACTGGGAGAAAAAGCTAAAGCGGCACAGTGTGAACTGACAGGAGGCGCAGCATTTCTGAAGCACAAGGGGAACTGGAGAAGAGTGGTACTTCACCTGTGATGACATGAGACTGGGATCAAAGATGCACAATCCCAAATTCTCTATTTTAAACCACTGGCAAACTCCCCAGAAAGCATGAGACAGTTTAGGTGTTAAAACCTCGGTGTGACTGAATCAGCCCTATACCTAAACAGTAATCAGCTGTGCCACCAGAAAAAGCTGGTGTTGCCTTAGGGATCACAGGAACACTTTCCTATTTTGCTCTAGCTGGGAATCTGAACACCAACGCCTATTAGTTTATGCCAAAGAAAACCAACCTCATCTGCTGATCAAAGCTTTAGAAGCTTGAGCTCAATTTAAACCTCATCTTCACATTTTTTGTGGCCCATGAGTGCTACCAAAAGGATCAGAAGAGGCCAGAGGAGAATTAACCACTGATTATTAAATGAGAGAGACTACTCAATACATTTCAATCTCTCCAGTTAATGCTGAGCAGAAGCATGTGGGAAAAGGTGCATCTTTCATTAAAAACACTACACTACAGTAAGGCTTGATCTATTATTCAATCGATGCTTTTTTGAAGCAAACGGTCGTTTTACATCAAACCCTTTTTCTTTTTTGTTTTCTGTTTAATGTCATGTCTACAGAGCAAGAGGGGGCACTAAATATCCCTGGACAGCATTTATTCAGCTTCAATGAGAAAGCAGGGAAAGGAAAGGGACAGTCTATTTATAAGGCTATAGAAGACACAGAAGTGGAGCCTTCTGCACTTTCTGTGGGTGCAGAAAGATAAAAGGGCTTTGTTTAAATTTATTTTTTGGACAAGACCACAAGGAAGTTATTTATACTTCTGGCCACATTGAAAGTCCATTTTTGCTGACAATAGAGACCTCATAGGTATACCTACTTGCACCTTTATGCAAGGAGAAGAGAAAAGCTGCAAGAAGTAAACAGAGCCAGAGACCCTGACAGTGTGGAGACTGAGCAGGGAGAGCTGACAAGACAAATCAATAGAGTTATCAGGTGTCTGGAAGAAAAAGGCTGCTGCAAAAGAATCCTCTGTTGGAAAGGAAAGGCATAGGGTACATGGTTACGTATTAAATGAAAAGGCAGAGAGCTCTTAAGGCACTTCCCATGATGGTGAAGATGGAAGAGTGGGATGAAAAAGTGAAGCAGCTTGAAGTGGGAGAAGAGCTCCCTGCCTATGAAAGGGAGAGATGGCATCAGTGAGAGACGCATGTGAGCAAAGGCAGGAAAGCAGGAGACAAAACAGAAGGCAGCTTTGCAAAAATAGCTGCCAGTCAGAGAAGATGGACTGCCAGGGAAGCGTGTGTGCATGTGCACATGCGGTGGGGAGCTGCATGGAGTGACAGCATAGCAGTAGTTTCTGCAGACAAATCATTTTGGAGGGTGATTAATGTGTGTATCCCAAGCAGTACCACCAGCTGCCTCAAAACAGAGGAGTTTCAGGTTCTTCCTTTACAGAGACCAAGTACAGAAATTTACATCAGACCCTGTCCTAGAATAGCCCAGGCAGCAGCATGAGACTCAGTCATTAATCAGGAAAATGCCTCCTCTTTACAATCCTGCTTTGCTACCAGCAGAGAACAAAACTAGATTAGGAACTGAAGCCCTGTCTGCCAAAGTCAGTGGGAAACAACATAAGGACTTTAGATGGCTTTGGATCAGGTCATTGTAAAGGACAGAACATACTGGGATACCGGGAAGTGGGACACAGGGGTCAATAGTGCTAGCTAAAGGACAGACACAGAAGTATCTGGCAGAAAAGGATGCTTGATGCATATAATATTGCAGGTTATATGTGTGTGCTGTGTTTGGCTCGCTACCTTTCCCCATCCACAGGGCATCAGACCAGTGGCAGCACACAGAGCAGACTGGCCATTTCTGGTCTGGGAAAGTTTCTGGTCACAGAATGTCTGAGGCTGAAAGGGACCTCTGGAGATGGTCTAGTCCAAGCCCCATGCTCAAAGAATTTCCAGAGAGAGCAGGTTCCTCAGGTCTGCATCCAGTCAGGTTTTGAATAGCTCCACGGATGGAGACTTCACAACTTCTGTGGACAACCTGTCTTACCCTTCAGCTAGATTCACAGTAAAAAAGTTCTCATATGTTTAAACAGGATTTCCTGCGCATTTGTGCCCATAAGGCAAGGGCAGGATGCATCTAAAAGTGCATTCACATCAGGATGGCCCATGTTACACTGACCTCTTGTCTTCCTCAGGATCACAGAAAGAAGAGTTGAACAAATGCAGATTATGTGCTCCCACTAGGAAAGGCTTAGTACTCAGCTAGGAGAATGGAAGACATCCTTATGGTCAGACCACACTGTTGATGTTTTAAATAACATGAGATGAGAAGAGATCTCTGTCCATCTCTTTTGAGAGAGGATCAGCTGCCCACAGCCATCCCTGAGCAACTGTCCCTTATCTTCTGTCATGGGGAGTGGTAACCATTGTGCTTCATAAACAAACACATCCCATCCCAGAGCCCAGCTCACAGAGGAGACCAGGGAGATAAGGCCACAGCACTACATATCATATATTTAATTATAGCAGCATTTCCAGATTCCTTTGTCCAGGTTTCCAGGAGAAAGGGGAGGAAAATCACACATGAAAAAAATTGGGTCACTCTTATTTGGGACTTACTGTGCCACTTTGGTCAGATTTTCCTCTATGCTGGATTCAGAAATATCACCGGAGCCTCCAAATTTGACCATACAATGTTTGATTTCTTGCAAGAAACCTGTTTGTTCAATGAAACCATGGATACACACAGAACAAGCAAGCTGCAGGGAACACGATTTCAAGGGGAACCATACTTTGGTTCATACTACCACCCTGCACAATGGAGGGACATACTCAACACAGCTACAGTTTGCCTAACTTATTCTTTTGCTTTGCAGTGAGGTTAACTGCATCACATCTTAAGTCTCCTGTTAAGCACTGGAAATTCGTGGCATCAGATGCACGTGTATTGTGCTGTATTTAGCAGGACTCTAAAATGGATATGTGAACTAAAAGGTATAATTTCTGTCACTCAAAGGATTATTTAGCACAACTTATTTGGGCAAAATGGGAACAAAATATTGAAGACATACCGAAGTATTTAATTTCTACCACACATTATATGTAATTCTGTCTCCTGTACTTCAGCGTTGGATTGATTGATTTACGTATTCAGGTATACTAAATGTGCTTTTGATTTCTAAACCTAAATAAGCAGAGTTTTCTTCACGGGATAGGAAATGCTTCAAGACACCATGGAACCTTTTCCACCAATATTGCCTCACTCTCCAGGTGAGCTTTCTTTGTTTCCACATCTGTTACAGTCCAGATTCCTGCAGTCAATGACTAGCCAAATTTGTTTATTTTGGAGAGCAGTAACATTTGCAGAAAGCTGGTGTTCTAAAGCTTGCAGAATCTGTTCCCACCAGAAAGCATCTTTTCCTCATTTTTATTCAAGTCTGCCCCATTCTGCTTGTGTAGGTGGGACAAGGACACATAGAAGAGGAGAAGGGAAAGTTTTGCAAAACTCTGGTGAAGCAATAGTACTAAGGACAATCCACCCAAGGGAAGAGCTCTAGCATTTTCCCACATGCTGTGAAAGCCTCTTCCCAGCCTGCGCCAACTTGTTCCAGATACATAAGCAAGCTGTTAAGCAGCTCTTGTGGACTTTATTTCCCTAAATTTAATAATGTTTTAATATAGCATTGACAAGTTTGTGCCTAGCAATTATTTAGAAGCTGCCTCATGGTCAGGTTTTGTAGCTTATTGTTGCTGTACAATTTTCAATTGTGAACAATTGATAAAGGGCCAGTATTAAAATTACCTCACCTGAAGTATCTTCTCTTATCATGCATTGTGGTATGAAAAGAACTGGGAAGAAATAACATTTTCATTGAGTATTTATGCCTTTCAAATTCTCAGATTATTGAAGAACAGGAGGAACAAAATGGCATTCTCATTGTGCTGGTTCCTTTTATCATCTGGATGTTCAAATCAGACAGTAAGATGCATACATACATTTCTCTTCTAATAAATGGCTGCTCATTGTGTTTTACCGCATTACGTAGTGTCTTCTTTAGAATACTGGCACTTTGCACCTATTGTAACATTTCTGGGGGCAAGATTTCAGATACAGTGCAGTGCATAACTAGAACTAGAAGCACTACAAGATTCAAGGACTGGAAGCTGAAGTTAAAATGTATTCAGGCAAAGAGAAATGAGCAAAACATGAGGTGTATTTAACCAAGCCCAAGGTAAAGTATGCCAGGTGTTACCATCTTTCATTTGAGAACTTTCAACCAAGACTGGGTATCCTATAAAAGATATGTTTTTCTTTAGAGCTTTAGCAGAAAAAGGCAGAAGAACATTTGAGAAATAACCCAAGTCACATTCTTAAAAGCCTTAGAAATGTCCTAGCTGAACTCCAGCATTGCACCAGTCAGAGCTTTAACATTTTAAGGCCAGAATCCAAAAGGACACAGGCATGACGTCAAGGTCTGCAGTATGTAAAAATACTGTTCAAAGAATAAAATTCACACTACTTAGTTACACATTGCACAAGGATTCACACTTCAGTGCGCTGAATAAGTGATACTTAAAAGTCAACCATTGCTGAAGTTGAAAGGGCATGTATCCAACTGCCACACTCTTGGACGTAGGACTACATCTTGGGACTGCAGGAAAAAAAATTAGGGAAAAGAAAATTCAAGTTGAAGCTTTCTGCACTTAGCAGCTGACATGCCAGTCATGATTTCTGTCTTCTGTACAACAGTACACAAATTGAAAAAACAGTCTTTTTGTAGCCAAGAACCTAAGAATTGTAAGGTCAGAAGAAGAGCAAAGAGGACAAAGACCCATTCATTAGGTGCCAGGGAGTCAAGGGACAACAGGTAGATCTGCATACCAATTTCTGCCTCCTTGGGAAACATCATTACTTCAAAGATATGCTGGACTGAATTATAAGAGACATAGTTCAATGCTTTTTCTCAGTGTTTTCTCAAACAAATGTCACAAATCATGTTCTTCTGTATTCAGAGCTCCCCGGAATTACGGCTTAAAGGTGAAAACCTGATGAATGCATGATCTATTGAGCTGAAGTCCAGCCTCTTCTTCTTTGATGTTTCTCCTCCCTCTTTTTAGGGTGTTTCTTCCCAGACCTCTGTGCCCACCAGTTGGAGCATTTTCCCTTCCCTGTTTTTACCTTTATTGGAGCTCATTTGTGATGCTTTCTGGTACCATGCCAAGTAACCTGACCAACACTGTCAATAGTTTATTCTCACTTCTTTCTCCCAGGAAAGACATACAATTCAAGGAACATCTTGTTTTAAATAAACAGCAGCAACAAAATCCTTGCTCTTGGAACAGATGTAACATTAAAGATTAAAACGGCTTTGGCAACATTCTGGCTGAGAGCAGCCTTCCTGTTACTGCTCTTTGGTCTCAGCCACATCAGTGGTGGTGGTGGTCATCCCCTGCATCTGTTCCTCAGTATGTTCCCACAACCCAGAGAGCAGCTTTACTTCTACTGTGTCATTTCAGGAAATGAACAACTTTGTTTTACAGCTGCTTTTGCACTGGAAATGTACCAACCATTATACCAAGCACTGCTCTAGTCTGTCATCCTGATTTTGGAAGTCAAATTATTCTCACTACTCTCTGACTCCTACTCCTGTTACAAAGCCCAGATTTAACATTAAATTCCCCCATTGCTAAGCAGAATGGAGAGCAACTCTCCCACTTTGAAATCTGCAAGCAACATTACTACATACCCAAACATCTTATACTTCAGTTTTCCTCCTAAAACACTTTTTGTCAGCAATAAGCCAGTAGCATCTCTTTTCTCCAAGGAGTTCATGCTTATCATCAGCATATTTAGCACCTGCACAGCTTTTGTTGCTACAGCAACCCCTCTTCTTTCATTCCCCACCCCATACTTACTTTAATCACAAGTTTTACTAATTAGTACAGGCTTCTCTCACAGTTCTCTCTCAGATGTGAAAGTCTGTCACCAAAACTCACCATTTCCATTCATTATAGACTTCACTAGCCCAGTAGGGTACAGGCCCAAGGAAGATTTGTGCTGTTGACCAAGATTCAGATCTGGAAAGGCAAGTGATTACAGCACAGGGAGGAAAAAAAAAGGAATAAAGATGTTCTTTAGCTAAAGTTTGAGATGAACATGAATGTTCATAAAGATTTTAATAGCATTGCAGGTGAGTTGGAATGGGGAAGTGATAACAAACATGAAAAACCAAAAAGATTTTCTGTTTGTAATCAAGAAATAAAGACACTAATTCCTATTTGCACTTCTTGTTAGCCTGATCTCCACCCACTGCCATGTCTAGAGTGCATTGCTTCCATGTACTGGTCCCAGTGGGCCAGATCACAGAGATGCACCAGAAGTAAAAGATGGTGAAGGAGGAATCCTATTCACTCGCCAGATGAAGTCTGTGAACACAAAGTCCCAGTACGCTCCCAGCCAGAACCACAGTTTTGTGAGGGTCCAGAGGTAAGCTCTGACCTACAAAAACCTGCATGAAATAAGACCTGCATACTTGAGGGATTGCTTCATTCCCCAAGCACAGCACAGTTGGCAGATTTCCTCTGCCAAAACCAGCCCGTTGCTGGCCAGAGCCTCCCAAGGTCCCCACACCTCTGCGAGCCTTCCTTCCCTGGTGTCAGAAACGGGTCCCACACAAAGTCTGACTGCCTGTGGCAAGCAAAGCCAACCTTGTCGAGCAGGCATTCACTCAAGGCTGGAGCCTGACCTTTCTTTGGGGAAACAAAGATCTGAGAAGTTTTTACAGTAACGAGAAATGTGTTAGATAGCTTTCTAACACAGGAGAGCAGACGCTGCTATTTCTGTCTTATAACCTTAGAGAGTAGCCAAGATTTTTCCAAGGCTGAGCAGAGATTTGGAATGCCTCTGGTTTGGAAGACCTGTTAAAGAAACGCAATCTTAAGAAACGATGTGGTAAGCAATCCTTCACAGGGAGGCAACAGCACTCATCTCGATGCACCTGGGAGGCATCCCAGAAACCAGGGCACTTTGATTTGCATTTTAAATGGTACAATAGAAGGAAAAATTTGGATGTATAGATCCATACCCTGAATGAAAATATTCCAAGAACATCATTTCATCTTTCCGTCACTTTAAAGGGTTGGCTTTCTGGAAAGAATACTGATACGTTTGATAGAAAAAGACAATTACTTCACAATAATTTACTAATCTTTTATGGTGAATATCCCTTCAGTTATCCTAACTGCTCCACATACAAGTGTAACTGCAAGGAAAATTCCCTCAAATATTCAGTACTTCATATAGCACATTACCGTGTTGAACATCCCTCATGTTTTTTAAACATATTTTCAGAGATGTGTCGTCTAACAGAGTACAATTAGCTTGATGAGATTTAAATTACACCAACAGACCTCATTAGGAGAAAAAGTTTATAAAGTCTTCAGTGGTTATTCAAAGGCTCATGTTAACATAAGGACACAAGGCTCCTGAGCTCCTCCATAGTCAGTAAAGAGAAATTATGTTCCTGTAGAGAGCAAGAGTCAGTCCAGGGACCTAAGTCAGATGTCCTGATTCAGCCTCAGAGGATCACATCTCTCACCATCAACTCTGAACAAACCCCGAAGTTGCCACCTTCACAGAAAGAGAAAACCCTTTGTGGTGGCCCACAACCCTCCATAGCTACTGATGTATTTTAGGTTCTTCGCTATTATTTCAAAACCTGGTACAGAAAGAGGCACTGTGATAAACTGGATGAAATTCATAGATATAGTTATCTTCCATAGAACAGTCATGATCAAAGCAATTAAAAATGTCATTTCCCATATTTCATAAGTAGACTGTGAGCCCTGTGATATCCAGTAATGGAACTCCTGGTAAAACAAAAGACTGAGTCTTGAGCCAGATTGCTTCATGAATCTATTTGGTTAAAGCATAAGGTGAGTCCATTATACCTGGTCAATAACAGGATTAGCAAAAGGCAGAGAATAGGAATCACTGCTCTGAACTGAAAGCCTTCTCTTACATTCTGAGTTATTTTAAGAAGGAAAAGATTTTTTTTTTCTATTTTCTCTTCTTTATAGCCATTATAGAACATTTCAGAAGCGAGTAGGGAATTATTTCAACGATTGAAAGGTTTGATAAGCTGTTCTACAATGAGGAATTTGCTACTATATAGAGAACAAAACACGACAAAGATTGTAAATGGGTGAAGTTTGGTATTTAAAGCTCTAACATCATGTTATTATACATCTATCAGTGCTTGAAGTCTCCTGAATTCACACAGAATATAGTTTCTTATGGCTACAAATGACAGCTACGAAGGGTTAAACGTTCTTATGTTTCTTTCTCAGCCTTTTACCCCACTTTGAGCCTCATCTAATGGCCAAGAGCATTCTGTGGATTAGGAACAACTGTCTTATCCTTTCCTTTGGGAAGTAGCATTTTTGAGCCCTTATTCCACATTTTTCATGGTTTGCCCCCTGCCCCCTCTGTGGTCTGGCTTGCAGTCTGCTGCCTTCTATCAAGGCAAAGACAAAAGCACCCAGTACCATGTCATCTGTCATTCAGCAGACACATCCAAAATCCTCATGGCTGCATTGATGAATGCTTTTTCTGCACAGCCCTTCTTCTGACCATTCCACTACCAGCAAGTTCTTGCAAGCAAGTGGCCAATATCTCATTTTAAAGGCCAATATATTGCCCTTCTCCATTTAGCAATAAGAAAATTGGTATCAGTTCTTTGGTACTGTTTAGGTGTTTCCAACCCAGTTTGTACTTCACTTCGGTTACACCAAGGTGGACAGGAAATCTTTCTGTCTTCTCGTCCATTGGTAGTGTTGCCTCTAAACTTTCCTATGGCACGCTCACAGCTTATGTCCTCCGATGAACTTGGCATACCCAAGTCCAGTACAAATGCCAATGTCTTTCTGCTGCTGTTCTAGTAGTTAGTGCGTTTGCTCAATCAGTCCATATGCTCTTCCTTGCCTTCCAACACCAGACCTAGCTCCTAAAAATGATGAGCTTAAACAGCTTAACTTTTGAAGGGAGGTGTCATAACCCTGAAATTTTTAAATTTATTTTTCTTTTAAACAACACACCAGTATTCTGTTGGGCTTGATGCTTAGGATCCCACTGATAGCTTTATCAGGCTTTATATCATGGGAAAAATGTTGCTACAGCAAGGGTTCCCTATAGAGGAAAAAACAAGCTTTATACTAGTTTTTGTTTGGGTTTGGGTTTTTTTGTTGTTTTTCATTGGGCTGGGTTGGGTTTGGGGGTTTTGGGGGGGTTCTTTAGTTTTTGTGGGTTTTTTTCTTTAATTATTAGATGAAACAATCTAATTGGAAAAACAGACAAGGTTTTTGACATTCTTAGTATCAAAGGACATGACCCTGCCATCTGTCTGCTTAGTAAGATCTAATTATTTCCTCAGTTTATTAGCTTATTTCTCAGACTGATAACCCCTTGACTGTTAAGAATGGCCAAAGCTATAAGAGAAATGTGTTCACATAAACCAAACAGCGTTAATCATCATCACAAGAATTTGTTTAAACTAACTCCAGCCTAAACCCCAGTGTGTTAGAAACAAGATTAGCAGCAGGCAAAATGCCACATCATCTTTAGGAACATCTCCAAAACCTCTTTTAATCTTCACATATACATATTATCCATGTATTGTGCACATAATCTGACAAATATGGAATAGTTGATTTATTAAGATAAATGCATCGCTTTGTGTCACAGTAATATTAAATTATGTTTGCTTTATTACAGCAATATTCTATAATTAAAAAATATTGCACAACATCTTGTATATTACCAAGTTTCTTCATCTAGTGAGAAAGGACCCCAGTTTAATCAAACTGGTCCTTTGCAAAAATTGTCTGCGTTTCAGACCCATCACTTCATGATCTCTACTATTTTATTCCCTAATTAATAAATCAGACATTAAATAATTAACTAGATATTAGCCATGTCAAGGGCAACTTCCTTTTGCTATTTATTCCATGTCCTACCAATATTCAACCTCTGCTTTTCTTTACTCTGCAAAGATTTTTGGTTAAAATCAGTTAAGTTATGGATAACTTCTTGTTTCTCGCCTGCAAATTCACTTGTCTCCTGAGAGAAACAGTTACAGTTCTAATTTGTTCATCACATGTTTTGCCAGTTTTCAATTACATATACCAACCTCCAGTGAGTAAGACTAGCCTTAAGAAATTTTAAGAAACAATCCCTTCTTCACTTATTTCCCCACATCAACCTGAAACTTCAAGATCAGCTTTTGATTTCTTCTTGGTGAGAAAAAAGCTATATGCTCCCAAGTTTTAAAACTATTCTGGTTTAAAAAAACAAACAAACAAAAAACCCACAAAAAAACCCCAACACTGATTTTCCCCAATATCTATCATTTGTATACAACAAAGGATGAACAGGAAAAAACCCAACAAATACCCTCAGACAACAATACCATGGAGGCATCTCCACTGTGTGAGAAATCTGAATTGCTCTCCTGAACCAAGGTGTCTGCATCTGTCTTGGGTGTTAGAGCAGACAGTATGTCAGAGATGTCCAATTAAAAGAAACTAGAAGGGACTTCAATTGAAAATGGCCCATACGAGCCTGGAAAGGCTGATCTTCAGACTAGATCTAGAGCATAGACCTAAAACTTCAACGGGAGGAAAGAAACCTTTACAGCACTTGCATAGCACGTTTGGCAAATCTGGCGATGACAAATGCATACAAAGTAAATTAAAAGAACACTGAAAAATGCAGAAACAAGAGCATGGAAGACAAAGTGTAACCTGTATGGAACAAAAAAAGCACCACCTGAAAAGCTTTCGGTTTTTCCGGGTTTTAAAACAGAAGATTTGTAGAGCAGAAGAGCATTTGCAACAGAAACAGTAGTATCTTTTCACCTGAAGAAATGCAAGTTTCCAAAATGTTATTTCTGGTTCGAATCATTACCTTTTTATCTGCAACACTGTGAAGCTGTAAAATGGAGAGAATTTTACTAATGTCAGAAGTTGCATAAGTGTGAAGAATAAAAAGATCCAGTCCCCTTCAAGCTTTTAATGCCACAACAGTTTAGTCAAGAGATTCCCCATAAGCAGAAAACAAAACAGTTTGGAGACCCAAAGTGCATCACATCATCTGGAAATTTGTCAAGATGTTGACCAGAGAGTCAGAAAACAGATGCAAATTGTCCCAGGAATTTAAATAGATGGCAAAGGAAGAGCAAGAATCAGGTATCTGAGAACAGCATCATGAGAAAGGTGGTTGTTTTCAGTGACAACTCTGCATCTGAGATGTGTTTGGCTGAAGGTTCAGACATCAGTTTGAACGCCACGGCTGAAGGAGTTAACACACAGTGGGTGTAATACTTCAAGAACACTTTATTTTGTGTTTATTTGGAGCATGAGCTGTTCTTGAATTAGATCTAGATCCTACTGATAACTTGAGACAGACTTTTTGTCTGTATGGCACCAAGCACAAAGGAAGGTCCCAGAAGGACTAAAGCCAATTAAGCACTGTAGAGCGTGATGTCAACAGAGCACCTGTGCACAGACAAAGCCATCCTCATTAGAGGTTTGTTTGAACAGGTTGAACAGACATCTTCAGAAAATGGTCAGAGTTAGTTGTCCAGAGGGTCTTCAAAGCTCTAGGGTTTATTGTATTTATACAGTATTTACGGTATAAATTTATACAAAACTATTGTATAATATTTATGGAGTATGAAGTCAATGCTAAACTGTTGTTGCCATCTTGTTCATTCCTCCCCAAGGGTCATGCTAGCAATTTCTCAGCGCATGCTTGTTTTACGCTACCAGACTAGAGACCAGAAGAATTCTCTCTGAAACAGAGCCAAGCCTGGGAAGGGTTGGACTGCAACATGAGTCAGAGGTGGCTCCATGCATACAAGGTCTAGGGGAAGACACAAGGAAGGAGAGGTGGCAGAGGTAAAGTGATCTTCATGTAAGATGAGACCCAAGACAAAGACATGGAACATCAGCTGCCCAGCTTGAGAGACCTCTTCCCTCATTGTCTTTTAGCACTAAGACAATTCCAGGGATGTTCCAGGAACATGAAGGCTTTTTGGCTAACCAAGATAGCAATCAAACGCAGTCACATTAAGGAGCGTAAGTGACAGAGCTGCTAACTGGCAGCTCCCCGTAGCTTGTTATGCTAACAGGAGTTCAGCTATTGCTATAACAAGGATAGCATTACTGACAGATCCCACACACACAGGATACTGAAATCCTGACCCTTGTGAAGTCGGTGGGTGTCTGTCATTAAGTTAAGCAGGGACGTGACTCCGTCAGAACGTGCTAAAGTTTCTTTTTTTATTCTCCACACACACGCATATGCACCCCTTCCTTCAGGAGTACTCATCTCAACAAAATCATCCTTTTCTGGATCAGTCACGCGTAGAGTACTGAGAGCAAGAAGTGTCCTTCAGCAACTCGCTTTCTATGTAGGGCTTACAGAAATAGGGCAGCCCCGTCTCTTCTGATAGCAGCACATACATCCCCAAGGTTTGCTGAAGGGCTTTTCAGCCAGGAAACTCCTAAACAAGCTGCAGTCTCCTCTGACAGCTGGGGCAGGTAACATGCACAGAGATGAGGAACAACTCCAGCACACTGAGCAGATGACAGACTGGGCCATCTTGCAGGAGAAATCTCTCTGCCAGGCTCTGTTAATCCAAAGCTCCTATCCATGGCATATCTCTGCTGGTAGGGTCACTCTTCCTACTTCTCAAACCATACAGACCAACTCAAGTGATGATAATCACACACAATACTTCACGAGAAGCTGTAATACCAGGCCATGAATCCATGAAACACAAAGCTAACACAGGGGAATTCAGAGTATCTACAAGACTCAGGATTTAGGTTCGTGGCCTGACATGTTTCTTTGGGTGCTCCAAGTAGTGCCCAGTTTCATTGCTCCTTTCCCCTCCCCTGAAGCCACCAATGCATTGGCTCTCACTACCAGGGCTCTGGCTTTCCCCAGGAGCTGCTGCTCCACCAAGTAACACCCCGTGTGCCCTTAGCATCACCAGTGCCGACTTTCTCAGGAGATCTTCTGGGCAGGACCACAATGTGGGCAGCAAAGCAAAACTCACTGTGTTTACTGAAACGTATGCATTTCCTACTCTTGGCTCTGTCAGGACCACTACTGGGAACCAGTTAAATAAGACACAAAAGTACCTGCCATCACAGCAGAGAACCCACGGGTAAACTTCTGCTCATTGTACCTGCATGAGCCTCTCTCTGCTCTTTGTGCTTTTAAGCTAAAGCTTGCATAAAAGCAACGTGCAGAAAAAATGCCTGCTCTTCAAGCTGTGCTGCAATCAGCAATTCTGAAGCATTTGAAGTCAGTGGGGGGAAAAAAAGGATGTTTTTATTTCTGTCATTCCCATGCTGAGGGATGCCAGAAAGGCCGTTCCAGAAGTATAGTCATGCCTAAGTGGACTATAAATCTGAAAAACAACTCTGAATGCAGCACCCCAAAGCTGAGCTGGAGACAGCCGCCCTCTAAAACTACTTTTCAGATGTATAAGCCATCGTTTACACCACAGGAAGTTACTACTAAAAAGCTTAGCATTTTGGTTTGGCAGACTCCAGGAGGAGCATTTATTATTGACATGGTGGTCGTTATTACGTGAACCATATAAAGAAGTGGCTTAAATATTACACAATTCTAACATTAAGGCAATGAATGATCTGAAGAGTCTGTTGTGAGCTCAGATCAGATCCTGAGCAGCTTTCTGGTAAAACACTAATTATTGATTTGGAAAATTAAATTTAAGCATAGATCCTCCCATGCTCACTCAACGTAACAGGTGAATCAATTTTTCCCTCCATCCCTGCAAGGGACCTGTGTGTGTAGAGTATTGTATTCATCACTAAACCTGATCATCTGCCTTTTGAAGTCAAAGAGAAGCTTTCCGTTACTTATAGACTCTGTATCATAACAGTTCTAATAAAGAGCCACACCAGGCAACTGATTATCTGATTTTATCATCCTGCCGCTTTCCAAAAGTATGACACAGACCACATAGCACTAAAGGTTATCACCAAACATGTCAGCTAACATGAGGGGAGGAAATCTCTTACCTATGGAATTTAAACTTATTACATCTAGGCACAACTGTTTTTATAAATCAATGTTTCCAATGAAAAAACACATGATTTTTCTCTTTGCTTGGCAGAAAATACATTTAAGAACACAGCAGCACTTAACCCGTGTGCTTGTCAGCAGACCAGGATCCTGTGCTGTTCCTTCTCTGATCTCAAAGAGTTTTTTATCACCCACAAAGCACATCCTGTAAGAATTCAATCCATCTATAATAGACTGGCTTTGTTAACACAAACCAGGGATTCACAAAACCTGCCAAATTTTCTCTAGACATGGTCCCAAAGCATATGCTTTTGACAGCAATGTCTTCTCTACTCCAGCAATGATTTAATTTTCCTATTGAAAATTCAAACCTCATCATTCATTTAATCTCTTTTGGAAAATAAGCATTTCTCCGTCACCATTGCCCTATTTTGCCTTCATTTCCAAACAGAATTAAACTTACACAACAGATGCCACTCGACAGCATGAGTTACATACATAGCTCCCCCAAAAGTTTTGAACCCCTCAGCTGATTTGTCACAGGAGTAAGATATCTCAAAAAAATATTAAGACTTCTACAGTTTCAATAATTACATATTTCAATAACAGAGAAGATAGATCCCCAAACAGTACTGCCTTAACACGAGCTACCTTCTCATGAGATACCAGGAAACTTAGAGACACCCTGATTTGGGAGAATATCAGAAATATTTCCTAAAACATTAAATACTTCACCTGCTGTTTCTATCTTGTTAGCCACCAAAGTACTCTCCGTAGGACAACAGGCTTTAATGTATAGGGATAAGGAGCAAGGGAGAAGCTGTCTACCCATCCATTCATCACTGCCTGCCAATTCCTCTCATTATTGTTGTGATTCTTTACCTGTGATACTTTATCCACACCAGAAGTACACAGAGTACAATTGATAAAAATCACTATGCATCAGTTTGAATCATCCCTGTATTTGGACATCAGCATAGGAAGAAAATTCAGAAATACTTCTGGAATACAGGAGTATTCTCATCACTGTCTGCATGTTAACCAGCCCGTGCCCAGCTGGGTTCAGTCTTGCAAAAGGCTGTCCTAAAATCCAGAGCTTCTCCACTGTTAGGTCATAACCTAAACAAAGAGGAAACTGGTTCTCTATCTGCTGTGGATCTCTGGTGTTTTCTCAGCTCTGATGCCACCCAGAAGGCAGCAAGGTATGCAGGCAGAGTAACTTGCATAAAATAAAACCTGACATTAACTAGGGCACAGACCCAAATCCAGAGATCTTCCTCTGCCCCACTGGTACCCAGACTTTCCTCTGAAACCGCAGGCTAATGTGAGACTTGGCCAACTGATACTTAATTCTTCTGCACAAATGGGGACAATTTCATGGTAAGTCAGTAAGAAATCTAACTCAGAATAGCCTTTTAGCTCTGTATTTGCCCTTCATATCATTTTGAAGAAACAGGTCTAAATTTCTCTTTGGCAGAAGATTTAAAGAAAGTGAAGGTGAGCACCTCCTGGACACTGGCTTTAGTTACAGACCTATTTGAAAAGGTAGGACTGGTGCTATCAATGCATCTACACACACAGAAGGAAATGCCTTTGCTCCTGCTGACATCCACACCACATCCGACTTTGACTTGTGAGTGGAGACTGGCGTCTATTTGCAACAGAGAGTAAAACCCCAGCATTGCTGAGAGCAGCGAGGTGTTTGCTGGCAGGAAACAGTAAGGAGGCTCTGCTTTAGACCACACTCTGTACAACTACAAGCAGCACAGAGAAGACAAGCACTGCTCATCACCTCTCTCAATCCAATAGCCAAAGGGCATCAGATGAACCTTGTCAGCATCAGGCAAGCAAGCAAACAGAAGCAGTTCTCAAAACAGATTAATTTTAAGCCATGTAATGCCCTGCTGCTGGAGCTACAGGCATCAGAAGGATGCACAAAGTTTAAAAAGCTGCTAGAAATTTTCATGGAAGGAAAATCCACCTTGGGCTATTAAAGATGAAGGTATCACTGGTGGCTAAGGAGCAGTAAGGACCCAGGACAACTTTCCCCTGAGCACCTGCTGTCAGAGGCAGGATGGTGAGCTAGACAGGCCTTTGGTCCAGCACGGCCACCCTCTTCTTTTTTCCTTGGCTTTTAATTTTTAAGTTTCTGCCTTCCTTCCTAGTTGAATACAGAGGATGTGCGAATACATGTTGAGGCACCTGCCTCAGCTGCTGACTAGGCAACAGGACATCTTAAGTTAGGCATCACACTGATGACCTCAAGGCCTTGAGGAGGAAATGTAGGGCTGAGGTTTAAAGCTCACACCCTACAAGCAATCAGAAGAAATGGTGTGTCCAAATACCTTCCCACATGCTGGTCCCAGCCACTGATCTTGCTGCTTGCTAGTAATGTTTGCAAACCACAGTGACCACCTCTAACATAAGGAGCCGGGTGGTGCCTTTTGTCAAAGAAAGGTATTCTGGGTCCATCTAGGCTCATAAGTTGCTCTCCCTTTTCCATCAGCAGCCTGAACAAAAATTAAAATTGCTGCTCTCTCCCACTGGATTAATTGCTACTCTAACTGTAAGGCAGTGAAAGAACATCAGAGCTGAAACATGTAGCTTTCACAGCTAAAACAGGCAGGCAGGAGTGGGGAAAGGCAGTGAATGTATCTCAACAAAGCAACGAAAGAGCATAGAAACTGCCAGGACAGAGAGACAGGCAGCCTGGCTGCAACAGGTTGTCACTGGCAGAGACTGCTGTGACAATAAAGCCACGCTTCTTCCTGACTGCAGCACAAATACCGAGACACAGCCAAAATGTTCACTGGAAGGCATCGGTTCCCGGAGGATGAGTTACTACAACTTCATTTCAGATTAGTTATAACACACTGGTAGGGACATGCATGGGGCAGAGGGTCCCTGCAGAGGTTCTTGTTAACCCACATTCAAGCTCTGACATGGAGACAGGATGCTTATTTTGTAGGGCCAAGCTATGTTAACATAGGCCAAGAGGGCACTGGAATTCTCACTGCTACTGTGTCAGCATCAAGCACTGCCTTGCTTTCTCTGTCATAACCTCCTGGTTTTTCAAATAAACAGTCTCCCCTTCTCAGTAGCTGGAATTAATCTGCCAAAGCAAAGTCTAAACAGGAATAAAGGCAAACTGAAGTGTCTCGTGATTTCAGGTATTGTCTGTCAATTGGACCCAGACACTAAAATTCCCCGGACAAACTAGTGCCTCTCCTCCACAACACCAAGTTCAGCTCTCAGAAGCACAACTGGAAAACAAAGGCTACTCCAAAGTGCAGAAACAATACCCAATGGAGGGCTGCAAATAACCTTATTGGGCTTAAAAATATGGCATCTAAAACTCAAAGCAAAAACTTCACATCCAGCTCCTGCCAAACGTTTCCGTATCAGATTACTGGAACGAACAGACCTTGCACAAGGACTACATTGTATAAAGAAGTCCCATCCTCTAGTTCCTGCCTCTTGCAGATGCCCATTTCTTTCCAAACGAGAAGGCAGAATATGGGAGGGCATTTAGAAGGAAGAAATCACCTAACAGGTTTCTCTATTCAATATTGTGGTTTCTGTAATGCTGCTCAACAGAATATCCCAGACTAAATACCACCAGCCCTGAGCTTTGTTTGACGCCAGTCCATATTCACTGGATACGGATCTGTTTTATTTTTCTAAAAAGCTATTCAACTAAAACAGTAATCCTTTTCTGTTCTGTTTGATCTTGCTCAAATATTTATAACATTCCTGAGCAAAACCACATACCAATAGTATACATTCTTTAGATTTCCACAGTGACAAGAGACCATCAGATGCAGGAAATCTCTTCTGTATCTAGGGCCTTCCCCTTAATACAAACACAGCGTCTTCAAGTCCTCTCCCTTAATGAAGCCTATTATTATGTAAGGTATTTCATGCTGAATGTGAAATAAATAATTTCATTGTAGCTTTTCTTAAATGTTATATCTGGGTATCAAAAAAACCTGCTTTTGGCAGATAATTTTTTATGCTATTATGAAACAAAAGCAAATTGAACTAGGATTAAGGTACCAGCCTATATTTCTTTTAAAGTCTTAATTACAAGTTCATTGATTTTTCTATAATGATACAGAATTGTACAATAAAAAGGTTTTGCAAGCAATGCATTTCATATTGATGTTGCAAATACCAGGAGTGTGACTGTGATGCATGTTCTATTATGCTAAGTGGAAATTAATAGATGAGGTCTTGTTGACATAAAACATTTTAAACAAAGGTAAGCAAAAGATGGGCAAAAGCAAAAAAAAAAAAAAAAAAAAAAAAGAGAGATCATTATGTCTGTTTCATGAGCAAGAACCTGACACAAGTTTAGACCCAGGTTATCTTCCGTACCTCACCAAATACAAATCATCTTCATCTGTCCTCATTTTCAAAGCCACCCACATCGTTGCTCTCCTCATTATCTCTCAGATCAAACAAAAGCCCAGAACTACCCAGGAGCCAGTCTACAGTAGTTCTGATTTCAAACCCCAGCCCCTCTTACATCCTCCCTCCACCATGCTGCCTACTCATTACTATCAGAAGCTGCCTGCAGTCTTCCAGAGAACCCCTGCAGGCCTCTCCTCCCTCTTTCTCCATGCTGCTTCACCTGGGGAGGGTCACAGAAAACAGCCACAAGCACCACCAGCCTGGCTTTCTGTAACCAGTCAGCACCTCAGCTCAGTCCACAGAGGCTCTAAGGCAGGAATGTTCTTTTTGCTCCATGTCACAGCGAACAGTGAGCCACGTTGTCAAGTTTAGTGGCTATCCAAGTCTGGTAGTGAGCCTTCCCCCTCCCCCCACTATGCAGTAAAGCAACATAAAGGGAGTTTAGACTTGTAGACTAAAGTTCCTTCTCTAATTTGCAGCACATTTAGCAGGAGAGGATAGCTATGCCTTGTACCTTTCTTTTCCATACATCAGCTGGTGATTCAGCCTGGCAGTCCCACAAAAAGCATCTCAGGCTAAAAGTTAACGCTCTAGCAGAGAGCTTTGCACTAGGTTGCAATTTATACTAATTATGATACAAACTGGCCAAAGTTGTGGCTCTCAGGGAGCCTCCAGGTGTACATTCACATTCATGTGAGTCAGTATCGGGTTCCTAACGGAGAGGTGTTGTCTCCCCCACCAAATAAGAAATGGCCCGTAGGGGCTGCATTTCCTTTGCTCACTCTGTACATTTTCTAAGTCCAGCACCTAGCTTCGCAGACTTTGTGTATTAAAAGAGTAAAGCTCACACAACATTTTCCATGCAGAATTGGGATAGGTTTTGGAGTGACCTAGCACACACTGAGGGGTTTTTTAGTAGCATACGGGAATATTTATTTCCTAGCACACCTTCCATATCAGAACTAAGTACCATGCATAACCTACGCAGCAATCAGCTGAAAAGGAGAGGCAGTCTTCACAGAATCGTTTAAATTGAAAAAGACCTTAAAGATCATCAGTTCCAACCACTAACTAGCACTGCCAAGCCCGCCACTAAACCATGTCCTTAAGCACCACATCTACATGTCTTTTAAATACCTGTTACTTCAGAGACGAGAGCGACACCTTTCTTGCTACAGCCCCTGCCAGGCAGCTGCAGAGCCAGAAGGTGTCCCCCCCAGCCTCCTCTTCTCCAGGCTCAACCCCCCCAGCTCCCCCAGCCGCCCCCCATCAGCCTGGTGCCCCAGCCCCTTCCCCAGCCCCTGCCCGGCTCCGGACACGCTCCAGCCCCTCCATGGCTCTCCCGCAGTGAGGGGCCCAACGCTGAACCCGCCATCCGAGGTGCAGCCCCACCGGTGCCCAGCGCAGGGGGACGGGCACTGCCCCGGCCCTGCCGGCCACGCCGCTTCAGACACAAGCCACGATGCTGCTGGCCCCCTCGGCCACCCGGGCACGCTGGGGGCTCATGCCCAGCCGGCCACTGACCGGCCCCCCCAGGCCCTTTCCCCCCAGGCAGCTCCTAGCCCCCTGCCCCAGCTGCCGGGGGCTGGTGTGACCCAGGGGCAGGGCCCGGCGCGGGGCCGGGGTGACCCTCACACCACTGGCCCGGGCCCCTCGCACGGCCTGCACATCCACTCCCACCAACTCTGGGGATTCATACAGAATAGAAAAGAAATGTGAGTCACAAACCAAGACCCAAGGGCTGCGGCTGAATAAATAAAAAATGATAAAAAACCTGGAAATGAAACCCAGAGTTTTATCACATCTCCTGAACTCAAGTAAGCATAGAAGATATAGATGAGCTCTTTCATCAGTTAATTTAGGCAGATAAGCTCATTGGCTCCCACCGTCCCGAACTGCTTGTGCTGTTTGAAAATAGTAAGAAGCTGTCCATTTGAGAAACCATCAAACTGAGCATGGCACTGCTCTCCCCTCAATGATTTTGGAGAGTACAGACATAATGGCAAACAGCGCTCTTGCTAGAGCTATTAGTTTATTCTCCTTCTGGTCACAGTGCAAGCAGGCTTCATCATGGCTCTTCTAGGTATTACAGTACTGCACGTTGCAAAATTAATTCAACTTTTGGGTCAGGCTCAGCTAGACTTTTCCCCAAATTTGCATTCAACCCAAACAGTCATGATCTGGAAAGACAGAGCTAGTAGAGGAAAGAGGTGAAGTCAGATGCCTCCAGTTGCAGAAAGGAGAGAGGCATAGGCTGGTGGAGAAGTGTTTAGGAACAGCCACTATGGATGATCTGGGATGACTTCAGGCAGTAAGAAGCCAGTAAGAGCAGAAAGGAATTGTCCAACAGGCTATGTTTGCAAATCTTGTGCACTGGTAATTGGGTAAAGATTACAAACCAATAAATAAAACACAAGTCACCCCAGCATAGAAGAAAAATAAAAATATCTGCTACCAAAGAATTATGACCTAAGGAAACATCCCCACCTCTGCAGACTGACATAGCCAGGACAGACATCAGTCACAGCACACAGTCAGTAGCACTTCACAACACAAGGGCACTAACCACTCAACTCTGCATTGGCAGGCTGCACCCTGCCAAAGTTCCTGGCAGCTGCCTGAGATTACGGTGGTGACCAGACCTGCATTGGCACCAGGAGAGGTGAACACTGGGGCCTGTGATGCTTCCATGTACATAGGGAGTCCTATAATGTCTCCTAACTGCTATGAGAACATCAGAATAACATATATAATCACGTATTTGGTTAAATATAAACTGTTGACCTGAATACCAACAGGAGTGTGTTATATGCACAGTTCATGGAGGATGCGAGGCTGGCACTGGTCCACTACTGTTTAATCACAGCCCACTAGAGAGAATTCACAGCAAACATGAAGGTGCATGAGCTCAGTTCCTGAACAGTTTTATTTCTGCCTCCCATATCAGCTTTTGCAAGTCTTCTGCCTCCATTTCTGACTATTCCTTATTTGGCAGGGGGGGAGTGTCATAAATGTGCTAGTTCTCATCAACACTGGCACCCCTGTGATGCCTCACATTTGAAAACCCTCCTGCCATTAGGAGATTAACCCTTCATGAAATATTAAAGTGCTCACTTACTGCATGCACAGTCCTCCCATGCAAAGTAAAAGTGCCTTCACCCTTCATATCTGAGTATCCTTCAAAGCAACACATTTGTTGTTTGGTGGAAGGTGGAATAGAGTGGCACTACTGAGCATACACTTGACTTCATTTGGACTACAGAAACTCCTGTTCTGTTCTGGGTCCCATCAGTAGAAACTGATTTGTGGCAGACAGAATTGCTTCAGTCTCACCTTCCCAAGGGGAGTTAGTCTTGCAGAGAAGGAATGAATGAGCTAAGGGGAGATTCAGCAGGCACAGGTCTGACTGCTGTCAGCTGAGCTTTGCATAGGGAAGGAGGATCTCTTCATCCATTACTCAATGGACACTAGTACATACCTTGGGATAGGCACATCCCTAGTGCTGACCAGCATCTTGCTAATCCAGCCAGGAAAAGAACAACCCCTCTCCACCACACATCTCTCAGCTGCATGTGCCTGCAGGTCATTTTAACCTGACAATTACACCAAAGTAAACATCTGAGCTCTCTTGATGTTGCCACTGTAAGCACAGAATTTAAGGTTGCATTGTTCTTCTTTTGCCCATGACCAGCAGAGAAGCACAACCACGCCTAAGATGGCTGCTGTACCACTGTGCTCTGCCCTCCCAAGGACAAGCAAGTGATGATGCCATGTTCACATTGTGCCACAGCTGTTCCCAGCACAAGAATGTTCTGTCAGGAGGGTACATGTAGCCCAGCTATTCATTTATATTCATTTACATTTGTATTTAAAATTTTTAAACCTGAGCATACTTAAGAAGTTTGACTAAAAAGAAGATGAAGCAAACAGAGCTTAAAAAAGAGGAGGGGTGAAAATTACAGATACCCTCAGAGCTGATGTGGAGACAGAGTCTTTGGGCATGAAGGTGAGGCCCATGCTATGGTTGGGTCAACATATTTCTTGCTTCTTCAGCTGTAGCAGGTAATTGACAGCTATACCCGGGAAAATGTTGACTCCAGGGCAGAAAAATTAAATAAAAACCTGACAGCTTTTGTCTAGGATATTACAGTTGAGCTCTTCCCCTCCATGCCTCATGGGAAGCACATTTTGGACCCTACATAACTGACTCACATTCCTACATGGCCTGGACTTCTCAGTTACACTCTCAAAATAGATAAGCTACAGCCCCTTTGACTCTAGTATTTTTGACTCATTCATATCTCTGCAAGTCCCAGATCACAATCTCTGGAGAAGTAGTGGAATGATTATTTTTTTATTCTATATAAATTAAAGGGGAGCAGGGAGGGCAGCTTTCCACAGAAAAAGCCTCGTTTCTTCTGTCAAAGCCAGTTTTAATGGAAATATTTTAACAGGCTTTAGAGTAGCATAATGCACCTCTTGCCAGCAACCTTCTGCCTTTGCATTTACGGGAGTGCTTTGTCTGTGTTTGCTCCAATACAGAGAGCATCTTCAGCTTCCAATCCTTGAAGTCCAAGACTTAAGGCAAAATGTCCTCTCCCATGCAGAGTGGACACTTTGTGAAGTTTTCTGTGGCAAATTTCTAACAGTTACAACCACATTCTGCACAAAAAAAAAAAAGTTAGAGGTCAAGTCAGATTTAAAATAACTCGCTATCCTTCCTTTTCTAGAAAGATACTTTTACATGGATCATTTCTGTAACACAGAATAGCTCCAAAAGACCATATTGGTACAACTGAGGAAACAGGAAGAAGCAACATGGGAGAGAGACAAGAAAGTCTTAAGCTGGCTCCAGTCCTCACAGCCAAGACCTAAAGAATCTCCACTGAGAAATTTCACCTGACTTTGAAAGATAAATTATTTCTAGTAACTTGAGTCCTCCCAGGAAGAAGCAGAGTGGAAAAAATAATATATTGAACTGCCCTAAGTGTCCTCCACCCAGATTACTGCTCAACGAAAGAACAATATTTCTATTTACAACCATTAAAAATCAATCTGAACACATTTAATATTAAAGATCACTTCTAAATATTTCTTTGAGCAGCCAGGCAATTCTTACCTCCATGCATATGCCAAACAGCAGGAAGCAGTTACTTTCCCAGCTTTCAGAATTCTCACTGGACAGCAGATTCAATTGACATTGTCACTGTGATACAGTTGATGTCAGCAAGCTGAAAACCCGAAGAAACCATGCCTGTATATAATAATATCATAAATATAAAAAAATAAATAATAAAAGCACTAAGATGCTTATAGCACTGCTGAAAGACGTGCATGACATGAGGTATCTGGCATCTCATGGCTACTTCTAGGAAGCATAGCTTTGAATGAAGGTCCAGAAGGGAAAAGAGATCCACCCATGCACAGAATCAAACCTCCTTATGTTCCTACTCCAAGCACAGCTGTGTAAAATTAGCTGAAGCATAAATCTAAAGCCTCCGAGAAGTGTAGTGATGTTGGCACTATGTGGAAACAAGAGAGCAATGGACAACACTACAGTGTCCAAATATCAGAGCTCATATCAAGAGGTGAGGAAAAGCCTGTCTACTTTACCAAAGGAGGGGTGGGGAAAGAAGAAGAAAAAAAAAAAAAAAACAGAAGACAAATTTATGGTTTGACTCTAAGGTCCTGCACAGAGCAGCAAGGACACAACACCCCAGCTCCCTGTGCTACCCTCCCCAGAATGGAACTGAAGGCAAAGGGGAACTGAAACTATTCTTCGACTCCTATTTTTGCTTGTAGCTGAGGGAAAACTCCCTGTTTTTCAAGGTGTCACTTGCAATAGGCTTTATTAAAGGAAAAAAAAGGAAAACCCACACATAACACCTGGCTGTTGTATCTTCCTCCCTGTTATTGAGCACAGAGACTGCCCATTTCGTCTTACTTTTCCTGTGCTCCGATCTTCCCTTGAACTCCAAGAAAGGACTTTAACAAAGAATGAGTCACTGATTTTTCATGGACATTCTAACTTTTATCTCAAATGGTGCTAAATTATCAGTGACACATTTGACTTCCCCTCCCCTCCATTAAGTACTTTGGAGAGCTGCAGGTTTCAGCTGCTGTGTGTGGTGTGGGCAGTGGGAAACATCTCTCGTCTGCAGGTTCAACGCAGTTTTGCATAGCAGCCTAGGCACTGGAGATGAAGTACAAAAATGCAAGGGGCTTGAGGAAAGAGCTAAACTGAGGTCACTGGAGAGAGGAGAAAAACAGGAGGATTTCACTGAAAGATGTAAGGATCAATTACCATCACACCAGGCTTGGAGAATATTTTCCCTCTACATATTCACCCTATGTAATGCAATGAACATGTGGCACATTCTCCAGATAGCTCATCATGCAAATCCGTGCTACCTGCCAAAACTGGCTCAAGGTTTTCAGATGGAAGAG
The DNA here is from genome assembly GCF_015220075.1 of Falco rusticolus. Taxonomy (NCBI): domain Eukaryota; kingdom Metazoa; phylum Chordata; class Aves; order Falconiformes; family Falconidae; genus Falco; species Falco rusticolus. Next base: position 31,102,962 of record NC_051193.1, read on the forward strand.
ATTTCAGTCAGAAGAATGATCCTACAGGAGGATCAAGAGTGTTGCACAGGAGAGTGTTGATGCCACCGAAGCTTTGATGGGCAGCAGGCAGCTTCCTCAAGAGCTCCAGCTACACAGAAGCCCTCCTGCAGACACAGCCAGCCCAGCCAGCCCACCCACCAAGCAAACTTCTGAGGTGCAAGGCAGCCAAACATCTCAGTTTCTGAAACTATTTGTTTCTGGAGCAAGCAAGAAGGTTTGAGGAGTGAGCTGGATCTTTGTACTTTCTTAACCTGATGTTTTTGGTGGTTTTGGGTTTTTTTTTTTGAGGAAAGGCATGCTCTATTTCTTAACAAACACTAAAGCTGGCCAAAGGTTGAGATCTTCCGATCACTTCTTTTTGGTTACTTAATTTCCACAGGAATCTCAAGGGACTTTCAGGGGCTCAGCTGGTCTACACAAATATTCACATGCAAGCCAGTGTCTCTCTATCACCAGAATAGTTAAGGGCAGTTCATTCAGAGCAAGAATCTGTGGCCAGCAAATTTTGTCCCAAAAGCAACAAAAGAGCAGCAGCTTATCCATGGTTAGGTATTAGCCTCTTTTGAACAAAATATCGCTTAGAGAAATAAAAATATGAATTTCAAAGTTTGTATTCAACTGAGCAAAATTTAAACAGGCAAATAAAAAGTTATTAGTCCAGACTCCTTTCTGACCAATAAAGAAACTTCCAAGATTCAGTGCGTCTGATTTTGGACAGCTGACATGGGACGAATCATGGAGAGGTTTGAGCTGGAAGGGACCTTGAAGATCATCTAGTTCCAATCCCCCTGCCGTGGGCAGGGACACCTTCCACTATATCAGGCTGCTCCAGTCCCCATCCAACCTGGCCTTGAACACTTCCAGGTAAGGGGCATCCACAGCTTCTGTGGGAAACTTGTTCTAATGCCGCAACACGCTCACAGTGAAGAATTTCTTCCTAATATCTTATCTAAATCTATCCTCATTCAGTTTAAAGCCATTATTCCTTGTCCTGTCACTACATGCCCTTGTAAGAAGTCCCTCTCCAGCTTTCTTGTTGGCCCCTTTAGGTACTGGGTGGCTGCTGTAAGGTCTCCCTGGAGCCTCCTCTTCTCCACGCTGAACAATCCCAACTCTCTCAGGCTGTCTTCACAGGAGAGGTGCTCCAGCCCTTTGATCATCTTTGTGACCTCCTCTGGGCTCACACCAACAGGTACACGTCCTTCTTCTGTTGGGTATCCCAGAGTCTGACACAGTAGTTCAGGTGGGGTCTCCCAAGAGCAGAGGGGGTGGATCACCTCCCTTGACCCTTAAGTCACACTGTGTGATGCAGCCCAAGATACAGTTGACTGCTGCAAGTGTGCATTGCCAAGGGAGGTCTGGGCTGTAAGTGTACATTGCCAGGTCACGTTGAAATAAACCACCTCCTAAAAATATCCATTCCTCTTCATCAGCTTTGAAGGGAATCTCGACAAGTCAGATCAGCTGCTTTCAGTGCAGATGTCTACTAGTTGATGGATTCCAGCTCAAAACGCTATTCCAACCCTAGGCAGACTCTACAGTACTGGAGGTGAAAACTCCGCTAAAGACTGGAGAGCATTTGTTACACTTGCAGCCTGAAGACAAAGAATGCCTCCAGTCAACTGTAGTTGTTGTTTCCAGTAACAAAGCAGGAAAAGCAGTCTCTCGGTTGGCAGCTTATTTCTTTGTGAAGCTTAGGAGCTTTTTTGCAGACAAGATATCAGGTAAAGTAAACTTTTACTCAGCTTCAGCACTGTTGATGTTTTGTTCTCCCAAGAGACACAACTCTTTACTGCTACTGCCAGAAGAAAGAACACTATGATTTCTTTAAGTCCTCTAGGATAGCAAAATCATTGCACGTGCCAAAGAAAACCCCACATGAGTGAGATACACATGCCATAGACAGTAAGTAACACAGTAATATCCACCAAGGGGCAGCTGTTATTAGTCTCCTGCCAAATCAAGTAAGGATGCCAGAGACAGTTGAAGGATGATGTCCTCACCACGCTGAATGTATCAGGTGGCCTAAACCAGCAGTGCTCAGACTGGATGCTCAAGGATGCACAAGCCTTGAAGCCACCGTCTCACGCTGCTTGCATGCCCATCATTTTTCTCAAAGCCCCTCTCTTTTGCAAAAGTGCTCCCTGACAAGCCCAGGCATCCTACCCAAGCCTCAGTCTTCTGACTTCTCCCTCATTCCCTACCCTAACTCACCCCCTACACACTTGCAGTGGAACCCCACAGCCCTCAGGGAAGAGAAGGTGGGCCAGGTAAAGGATGTTGTGTGGGAGCAGATGCAGGCATGTTCCCTAGTAAGGAGCCACTCTCAGGAAGCCCTACTGATTACGAGGCCCAGGAGCATGAACCCGCATGCTCCAGCAGCTATGTGGCAGCCTTTCCCATCACAGGTCCAAGTACAACCCTCACACAGCCTGCTGCTGAGTTATTAACAGCCATGCACATGACCACCTACAGCCCATCTTCCTTCCCACCCACGCAAAGGCTTAAGAAGGTCAATAGGTCTCAAGAGATGAATATAAAAACCAGTAAGTCTCCATCAGTCCCATGAACCAGAAGAGAATGAGACGAGGCTCAGTTTATAGTCAGAAAAATCTCTTACATAGACTTCACTGCTTTGGGGCTGTGTAAGTTTTCTATCCCACACATTAACTCCAGGTAATTAAAACCAGCTATGTAGTAGCTGCTTTCAGATTTTTGTTATGTAGATTTTTTCCCTTTATGTTACATTTTCAATGAGAAATATGAGAGCTGAAAAACTGCAAGAATTCCCCCAGCAACAGCCTCATTGAAAGAAAGCGATATGCTTAAAACACTATTGATTTAACCTCTAAGGGAGCTATACATCAAAGAAAGCTGACACTCTTGACTCACTGCCAAATTGAAATGAAACTCAGCAAGCCACATAATGATAGAAGGACAAGGGCAATAAACTCCAGAAGAGTTCCTTAGCCTCCAACGAATTCAAAGTCTCCATAAGACACGTCCCTGGAGAAGAAGGAAAGCCCCAATGGATGTCCACCCATTAAATAAATACATTTAAGTACTTAAACCTGAAGACTTGTGCATTTGCTTGTTGATTTTCACCATTGCCCAAGGATACAGCACATACGAAGGGCACATCAACAGAAGTTTTGATGCCTCATTTCAATGCAACATTGAAATGCAGTTAACGGTCATCAAAATACATAAATAAAATTTTCCTGCCTGAATGCAATGTAAAGCCATCATGAGGAGCACATTCACCGCCTGTTGTTGTTTAAGCACCACAGGCAAGTGTATCCTGCTCCAAGGACCTTGGGCACCATGTTCCCGGCAAGATACAGGTGTACAGATTGCTCCAGAGCATTCACTTCTATGCAAACATTTTCAAAGAGAGATGATTAGAAGAAAAATCTCACTTTGAACTGATATTTACTATACCCACTAGATAGTCACTGAACAGATGGTAAGTATACAAACAACAGTAATAACTATCAGCAGCAGCAGAAATATAGAAGCAGATATCAGCACCGCTGGTACTTCAAGGCTGTGTCCAGGAACATACATAGTCAATTTTTTAAATAATATATTAACCATACAGCCTCACAAATGCTCCCAACAATTTACATGCTTCAATCTTTTGTCTGGATGTATTTAAAAAAAAAAAAAAAAAAAAATCAAAGTTACTATTGGATTTTGGGATGTGCATTCTAATTGCTATAAATAAATCATGCATGATTGGCTCAATATATTTTTCCATGGCAACTCCTGCGTCACACACAGCGTTACATTTTTGAAAGAGAGCTATGCTCTTTGAAAGAAAGGCAGAGATTCACACTTGGGATGGGCCTCAGACCAATTTTACAGTTTCTGTTTGAGTAGAACATATATTAGCAATAAAACAGAACAGTCTTCAACTATTTGCAAATTACTTCGGCACCAAAGCATATATAGTGCCCTCCACCAGTGCATGGCAAATTCCCATGCAAAATGCAAGGCTTCTGGGTTGTTTGTGCACAGATCATCTGCAACAGCAAAATTCTATTCCATTTCTGTCTCACATTTAAGCCCTAAGAAACCTGCCTCCTGAAGTTGCCAGCAAGGAGAGGGAAGAAATTACTTTCCTGAGGTCTGTGATCTGGTCTAAAACAGAAAGCTGACTTCTGTGCATAGTACACTGGGCCAAGGAAAACAAAGAGCTCTTTGCAAGACAGAACATTAGTAAACTAAAACAAGCAAAATATGAGTTGCAGGACATATATCCCCCCCACACCAACCCCCGTGCCCACGCCACCCCCCTACAAAAGAAAAAAAAAAAAAAAAAAAAACACCAAAACCACACAAACAGTTCTATATTACCTGAAGTCACCCATCCACATTAGAAAGGAAAATTCCCAAAGGGCAGATTTCCAACTGTTTTCTGAAAGGAGCACGTGTAATCTTCAGTAATTTACAGAACCAACATCACTTTTCCATTTATTTGTAAACCAATTTAGAAGTTTTGGTATCTGAAGCCCAGAAACCCTCCATCACTAACTGAAATAAATCAGATCTAAAGAATCAGTTTATAAAACTTTCACAAGCTTGCCCCAAATCCCATGTGTAGCATAAACCAAGTTCTATAGGTCAGACAAAAAATTTCAGATGCATGTCCTGAGAGAAAAAAAGCAAATAGTTTTAACTTCAAAACTTCAGAACCATGTACTCCAGTTCCAGGGCTGGATAAAGGCTTTGAGAGGAACCATTCCCATCAGACTGTGTCTAACCAAGAGTTCATGAATACACCCGATCCCAGACATCCTTCCACTTCTTAAGCTTCAGCCAGAAACTCCCAAGCACCTAAGTGTTCAACAGGACTCTAATCCAAACTGTGATTTGGCCTTAGTTTCAGCTTATGCAGATACACATACTGATATTTTAGAGCACCACTAAAAGCTTGCATTAAATAGAATCCAGAGAAACCTAATTTGAAAATTAATTGGCAAGACTCTCTCAATCAAGAAGCTCAAGTGCTTCCTATTTCATGGTCTTCATATTGTTTGCCTCTGAACAAAGGTTTTAACGTCAGTTATTTACTCTGCGTTTTGTCATGCATTGTATATTTGTGACATCTACTGCCTACATTACACAGTTTAATTTCCATTTATTCAGCAGCATTCATGTTTACATTCAGTAACCTGCAGGAGTCTACACATACCTTTGTTAAACAGCCATTTGTGAAATAAAATTTACAGTGATGCGCAAACAGGTTCTCTTATTTCGAGTTCATAGTGAGCGTCAGGAGAGTAAGTTATCCACACAGGGCAAAAATTCTGGCTAAACTTTTTTCGTAGGAGGAAGCTGAGTTTTTACTCATGTGAACATATCTTAGTGTCTGTTTTCCAGAGAAAATGTTGAGCCATTTTTAAATTTTAGTCAAAACCTTAATTTTTAAATATTTTTACTTGTTCCATGAAGAGATCTATACTTTCTGTGCGTATCTGTTTTCATCAGCTGTTTCCAAAGTGGAAAGAAAAAGCTCTGAAACTGCACTGGACAGCATGTTCTCCTTGGTGTCATCAGTTAAAAAAACAAAAGAGCCCATTTGACAAGAGAGATTTTTTCATTATAATAACCTACCTCTTTTCAAGAACTAAAATGCTGGAATCTCTCAACTGTTCAATCTAAACTAAGCCAAAGTAACCATGTGGTTCCAGGGATGGGTAAACGTGAAGTCCTGCATAGATTATGTAAAGTCTTTTAATAATTACAAATGATCATTAACAGCAACAAAGCTATCTGAATAATAACAATCTGGTTTATGTTAATTATTACAGCTCTCCCACTAAGGTACCCTACTGTCCCAGAGCTTCTAGACATAAGGCCAAATGAGAATGGCTTGTACTTCATCACACCCATAAATCAAAATCACTTTAATTATTCTCCAGTGGGACTCCGAAGACTTCAAGTCAGCATGGCATGAGCCATATGTTTCTTTCTGTTTGGGCAACGCTGCTAATAAACAAAGTTGGGGAAATCTTATTTCAAAGTGATAAAGCACAAATCTCAGTGTATGTTTACCCAAGAAGAGGTAATTTTAATTGCAGTAAGAACAATTACTGCTGTATCAACAAGGAGGCTTTGAGGCTAAATATGAAACAACCTGGTTACATCCTCAGCTGGTGCAAGTCAATGTTGCTTCACAAAGCAGCTACACTGAATGAGACTACTCCAGGCTTCAGCTGGTTGTGTTGCTTCATTAATTGCTTACAACCATGTAAAAACCTCAGGGGATAACACACTCCCTCGCATGGGACAGCCCAAAGAAAGACTTTGCAAGAGGAAGAGTGTCGCCTTTCGAGGCCTGAAGATGTCTGCATTCTTTGACCTGGAGTTTCCCTTCTTTTGAAGGCAAAAGGAACAGTTTTATAAGCCAGAAGATCCCCATCATGAGCACTAGTGAAAAGGTCATTCCCTGCATCAAACCTTAGGACAAAATTTGTCGCCAGCTAGTTGACTACAGATGGCCACAGAAGGGTTAAAAAGCAAAGTGTTGACACCAAACCTTCTAACTTCATACTAGTTCAAATAGTCTTGAACCTTCCCTGACACTTTCATCTTGTGATTAGTACAGCTTCAACCAGCAAGGAGATAAATCTATTTGAAGTGAACCATGTCTGGATTTTTCCAGCTACTTGCAACACACTGAACAAAGCCTTGAATAAATTCAGCTTCAAGATAGTCTTTAAAAAGCACCAAGAGAATGGTCAATCCCCACTAAAGCTGTGAAGCCAAACATGAAGACTGCAAATCAACCCAACACCACAGCATTTGTTCATGCTACTGTGCAAAGGAAAGGGAAAGCAGGCAGGAAAACCCACCAGCAGGTTTCTCCTGGCATTTTCTTGCCTGGTTTATTCTCTCAATCCCAACCTCATGCCTCAAGTGCCACAACAGAGGCTCTGAAATTCCATCTCCTTTGGTTCTACTTAAGCACAAACACCAGAAGAGATTAAATAAAAGGGGGGGTGAGGGAACTTCACTAATAGCCTGTTGCTTCAGCAACTTGAGAAAAGGGTGCACTCATGATTGCAGTCATCAGAAACACTTAGAATGACCTCCTTAATTTCTTACCTTTGCAGTCAATTCCACTTTGAACACATCCAGATACATACAATTTCCCACACAGCTGCCATTTCTTTGTCTTAATCTCCCTCTGACATCTCCTATAACTGGTTAGGATAATTTTTACCTGTAATCTTTCTTGAAACTTTTCCAAGTACATATCTCATGTCCCACATCTTCCCCAGAATTTTGCTGCAAATCCCCCATTTTTATCAAGCTTCACTTACAAGTTAGTCAAAGGGGAAGAGAAAGTGATTTTAGGGGGAAAAAAAGGAAGAAAAATCCTTCAGTTGTTCAGAGTTATGAACGTTACATTAGCCAAATCAGTAACTTCCACTAAGAGTACACTGAAATTACATACCAATATATAGTGGATGTTGTACATAGGTTTCTCAAATGATCCAGTACTTCCCAGACTTCAAGCATTTCAGTTTTAAAATGATAACCTCAAAAGTCTCTGTGAGTAAGAAGGTACCTATCTAAGGCTGACACATTTTGAAATAGAATAAAACCCTGATATCTCAGCAGCCGCTGTTAGGGGAAGTAAAAATGCATTTGAAAGGCTAGCTTTCCACCACATTTTATCTTTGTTTTGTTAACAAAGCAGCATGGCACGATCCTGTATCTATAGGCATTCACAGGGCATTAATTTCTCCGAGTTTTCTGAAGTATAACACAACTTGACTCTGATACCACATTCAGGAATTTACTGGGGAAGAGAAGTAAACCAAGGAGAAGCTGCCACTGCTCCTACTACTGCTTGGTCATGACCAGATTTCTAGATGTTTCCACACTTAAAATTACAGGTGACCTCTAGAAGATATGTTGCTCACTGTAGTAGTGTTCAGAAATGCAAACATCTTGTTACCAGCAAGATTTAGAGCCAGATTTTTCTTGGAGGTGCATAGTGATAGGACAAGAAAAAATGGACACAGTGGTAATTCCAGTTAGAGACTGGGGACATAAACCACCACTTCCACACACACCCCACCACCCCCCTAAAAAAAAATAAAATCCTCTCTGTGAGGTTATTGAAACTCTGAAATGGGTTGCTCAAACTGGAGCGTCCATACTTGGAGATATTCAGAACTGGATTTGACAGAGCCCTCAGCAATCTGAAATAACCTGTCTTTAATTACAGGAGAGAGTTGGACTTCCAGAGGTCATTTCCAGCCTAAATCACCATCATATGTTATATTTCATGAAGCACCTACAAGTTCCAATGATGACTACAATCTGGTCTAAGGTTCTTTTGAAACTCACCCCACCCCCACCCCCCAAATAACGTTTGGCACAGTAAGGTAGTGGAAGAAGTTAAATAAACTGCAACATTCAGTGAGGATGCACACTCCTTCAGACAACGTTGGAGAGGACATTATTACAAGCATGTTGACCAAAACTAGGACTGAAGCACTCCTAACAATACCACTTTGAGGCAAACACCAATATCAAAGAGGAAACACAAAATAACCCCCCAAGAAACTAAAACACCCCACAAAAAGCAACACAAAGAGAAGTAGAAAAAAAGACAAGGTGTTTCAGAGAAACCCCAAACCATAACTGTACCTTGTTTGTGCTGAACGTTGTTGAAGATATGATGTAAGGCCCTTGTAGTTAGCTAGGAAATCTTCAGCACAGTATAAAAGCATTTTCCACGTACTTAGAAGGCAGTGCAATGTGAATGTTTAATCATTTTCCCAGGGTCTTAGCAGTCTACTCCAAACAAGTGAGAGAAAAATTCATGAGTTGCCCATCCCTTTGTTTCAAAGGCTTTTCTAGCGAGTATCAGTGTAGCAAAGGTATTTTGATCTGCATTTAAATATGCAGTAACAAGTCTACACAATATCCCCTTTCACCCTTTTTTCCAGAGACCTATCAGAAAGACTTTTAAAAGCAATTTTATGGGCTCTATACAATTTTTTCTATTTTTTTTCACTCTTTTAAATCACTTCTTCTGTTTGTGGTCAATCTCCATGTTTAGTAACCCATTCAATCTCTTTATAAGCCTTGCTTTCCTTCATAACTTGCATGCATAATTTCTTTATTAGGCACAGTCGTTCCTGCCCCTCTAAATATTTATTTCCAGAAAGAACAGGTTTTTCTGAGCCATTATTAGTTGCAGCCTTACCTTCATGCTAACCTCCCTGCCTCCACCATGACCCTACAATAACAACATCCAATTATATATGCCCATCAATTCCCTCATTCTGGAGAAATTGGGTCTTTTAAATTCAGAAGCCTAGCTCTTGCCTTCACCTCCACAGCTTAATGTACAAGGTCAAATCTAAGAGTTATGTGAATTCTGTTCTCAAAAGTCTATGGCCTTTACTACCTCTATGCTTCAGTACCTGTCATCTCCAGGATTGCCTCATATCCAGTTGTTTCTTTTTGTAGCTTCCATCTGGATATCTAATATCCCCAATTTATTAAAATCCTTCATTTTCTATCCAATTATAACCTGATAAAGCAAGATATTAGTTCTCTTAATTTCTTTACTACTCCATGAAAAGCATATGTACCTTGCTTTAAAAGGGTGTATTTCAGGATAAGTGAAATTCCTTCTCAATGTGAAGCTACAGTAATTCAATAATTAGTTGTGTAGTCTCATTCAAGTCAAGATAAAGAGCACCAAAGAGATGCTGCTCTTCCAAGCTTATCACTCTCACTCCAGGTAAACAACCTGTAGTGATAACCACAGGTGGAGCCTATTGCTGTTGTAATTTAACTCCTCCCACAAGCTTGAGACAAACAGGTAGGGATGGGTGCAGTGCTTCCATAGCAGCTAGTTAAGTGCTTTGCCACATTCCCCATGATACACAGAGAAATTGAAAATGTGTTCCCAATTTTCTCAAACAATATTTTCATACCCAAAATAGTTTGCAAGAAAAATAATCACCGGTTGTCAGCTAGCCAACTCTCCAGATAATGGACTTTTTCATACTTTCAGACTGAACTACCACAGCCATTGCTGAAAGGTCAGCATTTAAACAGTTGCAACAATGTTATTTAAAAGTGCTTTTTTGCACTTTGAATAGTAATTAATTACTGTAATGTTGTTGGTTAGCTGCCACCCTCAGAGACCACCTGATTTATTGCTTTACCAGCAAAGCTGTGGTCTTAATAAAATACTCTCAAATTCTTTGGAAAGTCTCAGATTTATACATCACACAGCCTGGCTTGGAATGGCAGGATGCTTGTCTCCTGTCCCTAAGTGTCTTCTTGATCTCCTCGGTGACTTGAGACAAGCTGCTTCACTCTGCACTGGTTCTGTCTTCTCTATTTGTAATCAGGGCACAGACCATGTCACTGGGAGGTGTCTGTGCAATGCCTACCACAAACAAGGCTCTAAGTCTTAGTATCCATGAAAGTAGGTGACAAAATGGTATGACATCTCAAATAAAATGTCATACACCACTGTTTTATGGAGTATAAAAACTTCCACCACTTACTATAAAGGAAAACAATGACAATCGTTTTAAGTCCCATTAAAAAATAGGGTAAAGCTTTCTCCTACACAATTAGCATTAACAGTATATTTTAAATGTGCAGTGGTTATTATGTTTAAAATCCAAATACAAATTTTGTGTAAGCAATGCACCTATACATCATCTTACAGATATGTACAGGATGTGAATACATATTTCTTTTCAGCAAGGTAGACTATATTCCAATTCCACAATGCATTTAGTACAGGGATCAGACTCAAACCAAACAAAAGACCACATGTTGATTCTTTGTCTCCATAAACAAAACAACTGAATACCGACTTCAGTATTTTACAGCAATGAAAAGGTGTAGATAATTGTTTCTATAGAAATAGAAAATTTGAAGAGCTTTAATATTTTTGGCATTTATATTCACTTTGCAATACTTCTACATCAATCACCACCCACGCATGCTTTGAAGACTGAAAGTAGATAGTAAGTCTAGAAGAACTTCATGGTGGGAGTTGCAGGTTTTTTTCTATCAAACCTCAAAAGTAGGCTTGTAAAAGGTAGCTTTAAAAACCTGGTTCAATCCCAAGGATGTTAAAATTTGGCACCAACTACTTATCTCTCAAGCCTTAAATCAGAGGTTTCACCATTTTAAGCCATTTTTAACTGAGGATTGGAGTATTTAATTCTATTTTTAAAAATAATGGGTTCCTTTAGTTCATGTAAATATTTAGATTGGGAAGTGTTATTGACTTTATTATGGAGGAGGTCAGAATAGACGGTCAGTAAACTCTCCTTTCTGGCCCTGCAGATTTACAAAACCACCACTGAATTTAGAGCAGGGAGATAGGATGGAAAAAATGGTTCTCATGAGACCTTGGAGAGAGCCCCAGATAAAGCAAAGGCTGACCTTTCAGCGTAGTCTAACTTCTAACCACCTGGTGATGCTTCATAGAAGTTCACCCCATCATTCACATGACAACCACAAGGCTTCTGCTTGACCCAACACACAGCTTTCAGAAAAGTTTTCCGTCCTGATGTTTCACCTTCAAACGAGAGAGAACGCAACATATGCAGTCACTGGTTGCACACATTTGCACCTGGGTAGAATGTAGCCATATGAAAAGTTAATCCTGCAAGTCATCTCAATAGAGCTAAGGAAAAAGGAAAAAAACCCCAGAAGAATACCGCAAGGGCTTTATTTTGATTGATCTGAATTTTAGAACAAGACAAGCATCGGTTCTTTTTCTACATGGACCAGTGCACTAACACCAAATACAAAAGCTTATATAGCTAAAAAAGCCCAGGTCCTAAATAAATTGTCTCCACATGAATACCATTGGGGCAAGCAAAGATTCGAGATAGGCACTTTTGCTGACATATCTGAGCATCCAAGCCTGAAGACAGGGCGTTTAGCAATCAATTCAATGGCCATCTACCCAATATTTTCATTTCGCTGTTGCGTATTTCCTTCTCAGAGCAACATTGCAAGAAGCCTGGCCTCTGACTGATACAGAACTAATCAAGGCAGCCAGCTCCCTTGTGAAGGAGTCCAAGATGATAAATTCACCCGTATTAATGCAATTTGACTCCATGACTGCTACAGACTACAGCAAAAGCTCACAGCTGCAGGCAGCAGTGGGGGATCTTTGTTCTTCTTCTTATGGAACTCTTCTGCCTGGGGATACCTTTAAAGAAGATTGTCCCTGTTCACAGTCAGTGGTTATCCCCTGTCAAATAGCAAATAACTCTAATCCCCAAAGTTGGTGGGTTGAAGGGCTACAAATGGAGCACTATCCTCTACCTTGAAACAGCTCTGCACCAGCAGCAATATGTCCATCCAGGCCCTCAGCCCTGACCTTATTGTGGCTGTCAGGCACACTTGAAAGCTGGTCTGCAGTTTCGTCATGAGGGGCTGCCACTGATGCGGTCACTGCTAGCCTTTTCCCCAACTCACACAGTCCCTAAAACCAACATAGAGGGTGCAAGAGCAGGTCTTGTGACCACACTGCACTGTAGATTACCAGCTTGGGTCTTGAGCATGTGGCGGCACCACCTAATAATAATTCTGCCTGCAGAGGTGATTCAAAGGTCAGGAGCTTTTTAAAAGACATACTAGACTGGTACTCTGTGGCATCCAGGGTCATGCCATGCTGCTTCCCACAATACCTGTTGACAGACCAAGACTACAGAACTGGAGGTCCTGCAGAACATAAGTGGGACCCCTCGGAGATGCTTTAAGTGTCCTGAGCTTGTCCCCAGCCTTCCCAGGGGAGGCACCTGGGAGGGTATGCCAAAGGATTCATGACACAGACAGCCTGAGATCTTAGTTTTTGGGACACAGATGGGCGCTTGTGGCAGAACAGCATGAACACAAACAGCAAGTGTACAGAAACTTGCTTGTGCTACACATTATTGCTGCTTTCTCAGAGCTTTTAAAAGGACAAAATACTGTAAGAGGCATGCTTGAACTACTGCTGGCAGTAAGTCCTTCCCTAGCACCAAGCACACCGGTGCAGGGGCAGACACTCAGTGCACTCTGGTCTCTTCCTTTCAGACACATTCTTCAGCCCTGCGCAGGTGGAGGTGACTGCTGGAAGTGACTTCACTGTCATGCTTCCCTCCAAGCACCCCTTCACAAGCCTCTTCCCAGCACTGGCTCTGCAGGGAATTTAGCTTAGACTTAACAAGTGCCTGGAGTTTTACATTCTGGGTTTAGGTTTTGGCTTTTGTTTTTATTGAGATTTTTAGTTTCAAGGTGCACATATACATACACACAAATACTGCCAAGGCATTGTCATAATAATCTTACAGGAAATAATGCTTCAGAAACTGGTAGGTATTCTTCCTACTCTCCTACACATTCTGCTTTTAAAAAGCAAGGGAAGAAAGAAGCGAGCAAAATACCAGCCACATTCTCTGTTGGGCACAGATTATATAGGAGAAGCCACAGACTGAAGTGTGTAAAATGACTGGTTATAAACTCATTTGTTTGAGAAGTTTACCATAAAAAACTTGAACTAGCCCTCCCTATTGTTGAACTGACCCATTTTACTTTTGAGCAAATTAAATTCATCAAACGTGATGAGCTTTTGCTTAGATTTTACCAGTTTATGTCCCACAGAAGGTGTGAGAGTATATTGCTGCCTTCTGCAGGCTTTGCATAGCAATATAATGTTGTTTTCTCTTTCTAACCTCCAATATATTTCTCTGAAACTGCAGACACACTGAATCATCAAGCTTTGTGTTTGTTTGCAGAGAATAACAAAAAAATTTCAAGCACCAGTAACTTTGCAGTACTTTCCTTGTATTTTCAGTGTTTCTGAATTATACAGTTTTAATCTACTTCATTGATTCTCAATGAAATTAACAGGCAACATTTCTAGTCCTAAATTATTTACTTATCCTAAATATGCAAGACTGTTGGAAGCAGGAGCAAGACAAGTTGTTTCTCATCTCTGATATTAGAATGTGGAGGGATGACTCTGCACCAGTCCATCCCTCCCTAAAAAATTTTCATCAGCCTGGGAATGGCTCCAGCTCCAGCTCTGAGCTAGGCAGCTCACTGACAAGCTTCAAGACAGCAATAAAAATAATCAACAACCTTCTGGAGCGTACATCACATCCAGTAATTATGTTCACAGAAGCAAGATGAAATACCAGTAACATATTCAGCAGAGTCTTGACTCGGTGGGCACAAGAGGAATGGTAAGGTGACAAAACCATACCAAAGAACATTTTAAAGAAAAAAAAAGTTGTTAATTTCTGTCTTTAAAACCTCGATCTAACAGACTATTTCAAAATGGAAAACACTTTTTATAGCAGTCATACCACAAGAGGAAAGCCTCTGCAACGGTAAAACCCTAACAGGTATTAAAAGCTGTGAAGTTTATCTGCTATGGAACAGAAGGACAAAGACAAGGTCATTCACCGTGTGCAAGTGAAAGAATAACGCTCCAAAATCCCCAAATAAACAGGGGTAGAAAATAATCTCCTTGGCAAAGTTTTGCAGTATTTGAGCATCAGGAGAAAGTCTGAAGAAAGATTATTGACTAACCAAGCTGACATTTGGCTACTGAACTATTTAATTCTTATAGTTCCTACTAGAGGAAAGGACACCATGTCCATCTCCAAGTGATGGCTTGGCACAGTCAACCAGAGAATACAGAATAACAGCATGTTTTTCTTAGTGGGTTGAGAAAGAGAGGATCATCCTAAATGTTTCTCATTTGCCTGTTGCCCTTTATCTTGCTTGACTAGCTGAATTTCAGCAGCACCTGAAGGCAGGTTCTGCTAACCAACCATTCCCATCTTCCTTCAGTCTTTCCTGTGGGGAGGTGGGTGCAGAGGAGGACTCCCAGAAGAACATGTATGCTGGATGCTACCACCAGTGCTGATGGCAGGTGGATCAAGCCACAGCATCCACACAAGTGGGACTGATAAGATGGAAGAAAATCTCCCTCCTGGGGTAAGGAGCGTGCATGACACAATGCGCTGAGCAGGAGGCTGCAATGGTGGCTGAACACAGCCTGGAAGGTGGTATATCCATCCTTCAGCAAGGTTCAAGTCAGACCAGGTCTTCTGATCTGGAATAAAATGATGCAGCACATCTCAGTCTCATGGCAGAAGCTGCTGAGAGAACAGCAGACAGGTGTATACCCCTTATACAGAGGTAACACTAAAAATTAATAATTGCAGGATATCTTTGTTGATGTGATCAGGGTCCAAAGACTAAAGAATCTGAATAATTCTATCTGTTTTCTGAGAAAGCTCCAGCTGGGCAGCAGTTTATACTCAGCTATCTGTATTTTATTGGCAAAGTTGCAGCAGTCTTTTATAATGTTCAGCCACAGAAAACATACTACATCCCAGTGGATATTCCATAGTAAACTGCTCAAGTCATTCTCCACCCCCCTTCTCTTCCTGTTTGCAAGCTACCTACAAGCAGAGTACAGATTTTTTTCCATTTTACTCAAAGGGCTTTTGTTAAGATTTCCATGCTCAATCTTTGATCTCTGGATTGCTGCACATATTTTAAGTTCAAAATCTGATCTGCATCAATTGCTGACAGGGAAATTTCAGCTATAGGACTGAATGCTAATGATTAAATGCAATGACTAAAAATGTAACTCTCAGGATCAGATTTATGGTGCAAATATTGAAAGGGTAGTATACATCTAAGAAATAGTAATAACTTTGGAAAATCATGGCATAAACGTCCCTAGATATACTCTGCAGACTCAGTTATCAAAAATCAGTAACTTCTGTGGGACAATTCATTCTGGTTCTCATTTTTTTGTTCATTAGCTTTCTGCTCCACCTAGTATCCCCTTTTATTAATTAAGGAAATAGAAAATCTTGATCAATTTTCTTATGACTTAGGACTTGATGCCTCCTTTCCCTGTTCTCTTTTCTTAAAACCCCCTCTCTTCTCTGTGCTAAACAACCTCTCTCCAGGCCACCTCCCCCACAAGAAGCTTCCTCGCCTGTAGTACGGCCACATTGCCCTGCACTGAACCCCTCCTAATTTCCCTTAATTCATCCTTTGCGCTGGCCCAGGCTTCGGAAGGGGCAGCTGACTTAGTCCCTCTGCCTGGGGACGAGTGCCCACATTACAAGGCATGCTGGCCGTTTCCCTAATGAACACCCAAGGTGCTGCTCTAATCCTCAGGACCATCCTGACTCAGGTTCGGGGGGGGGGAGATGACAGGTACACAGCAGCCAGCTACATCCCCACTGGTCCTCTGCCTTCACCAGACTGCAGTCCCTGGGCTGTCAGGCTCAGCATCTTTCAGGAAAACTAAATTTGCACCCACACACTTGCCCCCTCCCTTCCTTTAGACATTATTAAAAAAGCTTCATTCCCTGATGATTCACCAACACCTGGGAGCAAATTCTGCTTTTTGTTCATCTCAGACTAAAATCTTTTCTTTCCCTTAGCAACCAAACGGCAAGCCTTCAAGATTTAAAAGAAATGAGAATGAGTGTGTAAGTGTACGCTCGCTTCCTTGGAGTGCATGAAAGGCTAATTACAGAAATTAAATGCTCATTTATCAAGATTAATACAGGCAAGTAAAAGGCTTTTGCATTGTTTGCATAAGAGGCTACTTCAAAAGCTTTCCTCCTTTTGCTCCTCACCTGCAATTTCTACCCTTCCTCCCCATGCTAGGTGCCAGCAGGTCAGGTTTTTAATTGGTGCTCATTAGCCAAGCTGTGGATGCTCCTCTCTGGTCAGTCCCTTTGCCCACAGGTGACTGCTGGCTGCAGCTCTGCAGCACTAGGAAGAGAAAAGCAGACACCCCTCCCAGCGACAGTGGCACTTTGAGCTCTGTCACCAGTGGCTTTCCTGACACCCTGTGGAGAAGTTTAAAGGGGAACAAAATATATACAACAGCAAAATTTCGCAGTTCAGCTCCTTTGTCTGCTAAGAAGACACAAAAACCCGAAGACATGCATTCCTGAAACCTGCATTATTTTGTTGTGCTTATTAATGGACACCGACTTCTACAATATATTGTCACTTTTGACCATGAACACTCCAGTTTAACATATCCCATTAAGCTGTCCCTTAAAGCACAGCACTACAAATGCCTCCATAAATTCAGGGTCCAATAGATATTTATACATACATATATATTTATGTTTTGTCATCTAAACGTTTTCTCTAACACCACAGAGGGCCTTGGCATGTCACGCCAATTACGGGTCAGACTGATGAACACTTGTAAATGAACGTAACTTACACTGTCACTCTCAAGCACAAGAAAAAGTAGTTGAAAATACATTATTTCATTTTGATTTTCTGAGCCAGCTTTCAGCAGGACAGTGACTCAGTGCAACCTACTGTCTAACCGTGTCTAACCACGCTGAGCGGGGCTCTCTGGCAGGGGTGATGACCCTACCGAAAGCAGCAAGCCCACCTCACAGCACAAGCTCTCTCTGAAGCAAGAAAGGAGAGAACCCAAACACATCAGGGCCCCATCCCATCGTGTGCCAATGGGAAAAAAAGAAGCGGGATGAATGTAAAATGTGTGCGGTGCTGTTCCTAAAACGCCTGGGGTTTTGATGCAGCCATCAGGAAAATCACTATTAGGTTTATGCTGGTGGTCCTCACCCAAGGAAAGCTACACAACTACTCCCAGGGACTTCACCAAAGAAAGAATAACAGAACTGTCCCTATTCAAGAGCTATAATAAGGTAAGGAAAGAAAAGGAAGTAATTTGGCATACCTACGTGCACATATTAATTAAAGATAACAAGAATAATTATACATTTGGGAAAGGCAAAGACAGGCCCTCAGAATATCAAGAGGCCTAAAAAATTCTGGTGAAAGGTACCAAAACCTAAATAAAAAGGGGTGTAATTACTCCCCACCACCCACCTCTGCTGAGTGTGGGAAGGGACAAGAATCACAGTGAGAGAACAGAAATGTCACAGATGGGTAGTAGTGACAACTGCGAAACACTTGGTAAGTTCTCCTCAGCAGAGAGCAGCTGAACCGGGAGGGTCCAGCAACAGGATTTACTTGCAGGACTCAGACGAAATGAAGGGGCATTTCACACCTCTCCCTCACTGGTGGGAAATGAATAGGCAACTCCTGAAAAATAATTGGAAAGGGTTAAGTTGATCAAAAACTGGAACGGGTTTTTAGCAGGTTGGTGATGTCTGCATTTCACCTCCTTCAAGGTCAGGACATGAAAACGAAGAGAATCTCCTACATTCCCCACCTTGTTTAAAAGCATGATACTTCTTCACTGCAGTACTTCTGCAGCGACATTCTATAGACATCAGAACAGGAAAATATCATTTACAGTAAGAGGACTGCATGCAAACATCTTTTACCTCCAGCATAAATGCATGAAACTAAGTAGACCCTAGCTAGCAAGGTACACACCAAGAATAGGTTTATTGAGCTGATATCCTACACATGCCTCTGTACATTAATTGTCCAGTAACTGCAGCTGACTCCATAGGGAGGGTGAGTTAGCTGACATCATTAAGAAAGCAGAAAGAAGAGGCTTGTAAGAAGATGTCCTTTGAGGACCAGGTACAGAAGCATTTCAGCAGTAATTTTGAACTCAACCAGATGTCTACATTGGGTTTAAGGCGTGAATAACATACATCAGCACAAAAGTAGGCCCTCCCTCATTTGATGTATATAGTGCATAGCTGCTCATAACATTCCACAGAGCAAGAAGAGGTGGCACAGCTCAATAAGCGAGTCTCAGGGACTCCTGTCGTTGCAGAGCAGACAATATACTACAGCAGTTTTAAAGCACAATGCCTTGAGCGATCAAAGCCTTCACTAATATGTGTATCCAGTCCTATACACTTACACCTCTGGTGTGAGCAAAAGGCAACCAACACTTAGGTTATGAACCTGGGATGTTGCATGACTCTAACCAAATTTCAGAATCTTTATTACATTAACCTCGGCACCGAATCTACGTGCAAGTAATAGATCAAAAAGTAATAGAGCACCACTATTTTAATCTAGCTGAAATACCAGAATATGGTTTATAAATCACAGTTTAACTGGAGAATAGTCACAACCAAACCTCATTTCTCCAGAATGTTGCAAGGAAGGTCTAAATCCGGAATGAAGACTGCTAGCTCCAGCAAAAAAAAGACATCCATGTATGTTTCTGCTGTTAGCCAACCTCCAGTTAGTAACCACAAGAGTTTCACTGCAGCCTTTGGATTACACTAATAGGAAGAACAGAGAAAAAAAAATCCATAGGTGATGGGGCCTGGGCAGGACAGGTGCAGGTCAGCTGGAGGATTCTAAATAACTTCTTCACTCTTGTTCAAAAGACTCACTAACTAAGCTAATACACCACTAATGATTCCCTCACTTTCCAAGCTTTCTGTTTAGTTTTCTTGTGTTAGGCACAAGTATCCATCAAGTAGTGCTACAGACATTACGCACAGAGGTTTGTCAGATCCAGTAAGTGTCTGGCCAAAGCTGTGGCCCAACAGTCACTTTACTAAGAGAAGCTGTTTGGTAATAAACATCCTAAGAAATTTCAGGTGCAGGTCACCATACTGACATGCTATCTGTTCACATGAGAGACAATAATCCAAATTCTTTTTAAAGATTAGTATCTGCACAAATAAATAGTAGTATCTAATATAAAAAGTGTTCTGCCACCCAACAGAAGACTCGTGATATAATTGTGTAATAAATGTGCATTTTTCAAAAAAAAGCATGCCAGAGGATTCTCACACTCTACAACTCTCTCAGTGGCATCAACCACAGATACTTCCAACCAGCTGAGCAACACTTAAGGAACTGAATTCTGCATTACAAAGTATTTACTCCTGGGTTTCCATAGGACCTATTTCAAGACAAAAGGCAGAATATGGTACTGATATCCGATTGCTCAGGAACTGTGTAAAACATAAGAGTTCTGGAAAGGTTTTTTGCCAGATTACTGAATTGCTTTGCTTTAGATAGTAACTTAGAATCCTTTCTGGCAGCAATTATATGGCATAACGTACAGACGAGATGTGGCACGCATTTCACCATATGGGCTAGAAAAAAGCAGATGTCTGGGGAATATCTTCAACTAAAAATATTGTGTCTTATCTGACTAAGAGAATTGTAAATATTTTAAACGAT
Source organism: Falco rusticolus (assembly GCF_015220075.1). NCBI lineage: Eukaryota > Metazoa > Chordata > Aves > Falconiformes > Falconidae > Falco > Falco rusticolus. The sequence goes on from NC_051193.1 coordinate 31,123,143, forward strand.
AGTCAGAATATTTAATTGCACTCTTTGAAATAATGGAATTTACATGCAACATAAACTGACAATTAGATACAATACCTTGAAAAAGTACTTTCCAGCCTTGTTCTGTGATTGCATTACAATAAAGATATATTCAATGTGTAAAAAAAGAGCAGAGATCTTCTGGACAATCTTTCAGTAAGAACTGAGGCAAAGGGAAATTCTAACTTCTCCTAAGATAGATTTTGTTGTCTTCTGGAACACAGTGAGAAAGACCTGATGACCCAGAAGACCTCTTCCCAGCATTCACAAGTGTCTGAGTTAAAATTAGTTTACTTTGAAAGCCAGCTGCAGAATATTTGAGATTCTGTGACTTAGCGCACATCACCCATATGCTAATTTCGCAGACAAGAAAGATTGTCATGGAGGATATCAGGGTGAGTCACGCTAGAAACTCAAAATCACTTTCTACATGATGGTGCCTTGCAGAAACTGACTTCTGCCACTCCACTGCCCGGGGAGACAAGGCTCAGTATACATTATGCAATTCTAAATTTTTCACATGCCAAGTGGTATTTGTGCAAACAAGAGAATTAGGAATCTTAGTCATTATTTGCTCAGGCAATGATCTGATTTGCATGTGAAAGCTAATGCTAGCAGATAAAGACATAGGACCAAAGATATTTGTAGAGTTCAAATAAGCAAAAGCAATTGTAAATGTTTCTATTATTTCAACAACTAAGCTGGTTGAGAGGGACATTAAGATACAAATAAAAATCCAGCACTAACTGAACACAACACGGCCCAAACCCTACCCTTCCTTTGTTAAGCGGTATTGGGCTTGTTTCAACTAGAGATCAAATAAAATGTTCCCAGCTGTCCCATTGTGGGGTGGGCATGGGTGGGAAGGGGATGCTGTGTTGTCAGAGGGCTGCAGCACTACTACCCAGCATGCCACAACCCTTTACATCTTCTGGAGAGAGGAGATGCTGCTCTACATATCTTCTGCACCAGCCTCCCTTCTCTCCAGTGAAGCACTGCAGGACAAACACCTATACATTCTTACCTGAGCTTTTTCAGTTCACTGTAATGGCCTTAATGGCATTTGTCACTTTGGGGCTCAAAAGCACCAAAAAAAAAAAAAAAAAGCACACAAAAAACCCCACAAAAAAAAACAAACCCCCCCCACTGCTTCTCTCGTCTGTATTTTATCCTCTGCACAGCTAGGCAAAGGAAAGCAGAAAAGACTGGCTTTGAGATGCTGCTGTATTTCCAGATGTGACCTGATACTCTGCTGTGCATCCTGCAGCTGTGAGAGTCCCTCCCTGCAGCCAAGTCCCCCCGTCCACTGGTGTCTTGGCTTCAGTACCTCTGCTTCACATCTGGGGAGCAACAGCAAGGCCACGGTGGCAGCTTTCTGCATGAGTAGATCCACTCCTGATGAATCAAAGCATCCCAGCACCAAGTAACCAGATCCCAGCCACACTACTCCATAAGTTTATGGGTGAGGTAAGACAATTCCTAGCAATAGGGATGTAATTAATCACCACAAACCCTTAGTATATACAGTCAGCAGTTTGCAAACCTGTCTCAATCCCAGACTCAAGTGTCCACGGCTCAGAAGATGCTCAGGGAACAAAGTTTGGTAGAGGCAACTTTACCAACAGTTACTCCTTGCTTAAATATACGGCTCCTTTACCAGTGGAAGGAGCCAGATGGAGAGTAGTCTCCATGGTATTATTTTAGCCAGATGACTTTGTCCATGTGGAAATCCCTACTAAAGAGCTCACTGTTGAGTACCTGGCTCAGATATATGCAGGCTGAGAAGACTCCTTCCAGTTTCTTCACCTTTCTTCAAATCAGACTCCTCATCAGGGAATCCCAACTACAGGTTTCATTGTTTTGAAGTTGCAGATAGGTGAAGCTACTGCTGCTTCAACATGTTGTAAAAATACTCTACAAACAAAAAAAAAGTGTATTGGCCAGAAGAATATAACAGTTCGTGACTGCAGTTTGACATGCTGTCATAAAAATGCAGCAGCAGCGTAAAATATCCAATCAGTAGCACAACTTCAGGACAGTAAAAAGCAGGATTTAACATGAAACTCAGCCCCTTATTAGAGGGGGAGATTCCTGAATCAGTTATGCTTTCTGTCCATCCACCAGAATTCCCCTGGCTTGTTTGATTAAAGAACAGAGACAAAATTTAACGTTGCACTGTTGTTAAGCTGGTACTCACACCTTCCTGAGATGTAGCAGGTTCAGCTGGTTGAGCTCCAACCGAGGATTTTGTGAAGTATTTCCTTCCCCTCTCCCTCACCCTCAGACACAAGCATTTCCCGGCCCCCCCCCCCCCCCCGGGCAAACAGCCAGTCTGGGGGCAACCAAACCACATTCTTCCTCAACTTTATGGAAAGGCATGCAGATCATCACCAGAAAAGGTGAAGCATAAGACACAGGAAAGCCATTTTAGTCCCTCTCTCTTTCCCCTGCATTGCATGATAACGAAGCTGGTGAACACTCATATTTTCTTCACCAAAATACGCAGAAACACACACTTCAACATTTAGAGATGACCCCACAATTTCATCTTAAAATTCAGGGCAGATTGGCAGGGCTGTCTGGAGACAGCTCACCCCAGACTCAGGAAATGCACTGCTGGCAGTAACCCACCCAGTGAGTGCAAACCCTGGGAGTCAGCCCTCTGCTCCTGCAGAAAGTGAAGCCAGCTTTCAGCATCGCTGTGGACCTGCTCGTGCATCTAAATGGGAATGGAGAATGGGACAGCATCCACAAGAAGAGTCATTGTACACCCCCCCTTGGTGCTCTAAATCATGATGCACTTTGCTGGTGTGTTCAGCACCTTGTCAGTGGCGGACTAGATTATTTTATCAGGAGTAACATCCAGTCTGGTCAATAATACCAATAAATCCATGGCCCGTGCTCATCAATGGAAAATTTAAATCCAATGGCTGGCATACAAATCCCCAGTAATATCTCACAATACTCTGTGTAACAGGCAGACAAGGATGAAATTCAATACTGCTAAAAAAAAAAATCATAATTAGGAACTTTCTTTCCATCTTGATTAATGGAGTATAGACCACTTCTAAAGAAAGAGGAGGAATAGTCAGAAATAGATAGAAATAGATAGAAAACAGAGCCTTTCTAATCAGATTCAATGGGACAGGAACAACAACAAAAAAGTTCTTGGAGAATAAAAGCATAAGACAGAAACTACAGGAAACTAAAATAAATCTCAGAAAAATACCTGAAATATAAACTAAAGAGTTGTCAAAACTCTTAGGAATCTTGAGGAGCAAAATTAAATCTATAGGATTTCATTAATGACTCTGTTTTTCATTAAACTGATTCTTACTTGAAAAGGCACTGTTATTAAAAAATCGTCTGTTCCAGAGGAGGCTTTTCAGCTACTAAGATGAAGACCAGACCTTTCTGTACCTCACACATGCTAGTTTCACCTTGGACCTATCTCAGTGTTGCGTGATGCAGCAAGCAGTGTCATCCTGTACAGAAAAAAAAAAAAAAAAGTTTAATCTCTTTCGATTTCCACTGCAGATCACTGAGTCATTACTGTTCTATTATATTTTCAGGGCAGTAAATTAATACAGCTTAAAGCCATTATATATAACGTTCATGAAAACAAGCCTGCTGCTTATGTCATTTCTTTCTGTGTTGAAAAATTTCAAAAAGTAACTGAAAGATCAGCTCAAACGGAAAAAAAGAAAACAGTCCGCATCTCTTGAAGCATTAATTTGTTTCCTTAGCCCTGCTTCTGAGTTTTCAGTGGCTTTTCTGTATTTGGGGTGGAAGCAAGTGGTGGGATGCACTGTGTAGCTCAGGTCCTCTGCTGTTACAGAGCCACAGGATCACAGTAGGGTGAGGCTGGAAGGCACCTCTGGAGACCATCTCATCCAATGCCCCTGCTCAGACAGGGTCAGCTCAAGCAGATTCAGGTGTTCTTTTTATTTCAGCAAGTCCCTACACCCGTCTTAAACAAATACAATTAAAATAGTTCTTGAATAATTAAGAGTAAGAGATTTTAACACAGGACTCTAAACACTTGCTATCTCCCACCACCCATCACTGAAATCCTTCCTAACCTGTTCTGGGCCTTCTCTTTCCTTTCAGGAGACCTGTCTGATCCTGATGTCCAGGAGTGCTGCAGAACCGAACTCTCTCTGCAACAGTAGCTGCCTCTGTCAGTGCATACCACATGAAGAAAATGTGACCTTAGAGCATCACTGGTGCTAGCCTTCCTTAAGGCTAGCAGGAGGATAAGCTTTAGCATCCATAAATTCTCAGCCAGGAGTAAGAAGTATATTTTGTCTGGAACAAACTGTGCTCATACCTTACTGGCTTTCCCAAAACGCTCAGCTTCTCTTTGTGAGGTAAAATAAAAGGCTCACATTGACTTATTACTTTCATAGTAACTTCAGAACCTTTTAAAAAAAGAAGTGCATCAACTTTCTTGGAAATGGATTAGGCAGACTTTGAACAATCTGCTCTCTTTAAGAAACTCTTTACCATTGGTAAGAAGCCAAATACTCTCACCCAGAAATTCCTTTACCTAGACCACTTTTTCCACTAAACAAGAAGTTTTACACATCATTACCTTTCATCTCAGTTGTCTGGCAAACTGAAACCTTCCTTTAAAAGCCACTTGCTCAGGAAGTTCCTAACAGAACTGCAGTGCTGTATATGAATAAAACACGAGTGACTGAAAATAACAGAGCTGAAGGATGGATCATACTACTCCTGCCCAAGAGCATCCTGCACCACTATGCTGCTCCATGGCAACCAACACAGCATTTATGTGCTGGCCATCAATGAAGTGAAAAATCACTACGAGTCTGTCTACCACAAGCAATCTGACCTTTTGTAACCACAGAGCTGGCTTCTCTTCCCAGCATACTGGGTCACAGAATTAGACCAAAAATCTGCACCCAGATTTGAGACACTGCAGGTCTTTTCAGAGCTGGCAGTCAGCTTCTCCTTGCTGTACAGACAGGAGCCATTTGTCAAATACAGAAGAGTTGATGTCTGTCGGTGTTTGAACTTCAAGTGCAGTTGAAGCTTGAAGGTGTTCATAGCCAAAGGAATGACTTTATTTTCAGTGAACCGTTAGCCCAGCATTTGTAAAGATCTGGTTGATGGAGTAAGGTGCGCACATATGCAGTCACTTCTGCTGCCTGCAAGTTCTGAATTACTGACACCGCTTTCCCATGCTTGATGCATTACAGATGTAGGCTTGAAGGGTGTTGCCACTGGGCTAGAGAGGAAGAAAGAGGTTTTGATCCCTTTACCATAACTGATCCTCCTTCAGCTGGGAACCTTGTTTCAAAATTCCTGGTGGGAATCAGGCAAGGAAAGTCCTCAATCCTTCTCCATTCCTTAATCACTTAGGCAAGGTGTATGAAGTCTTGCCCTTCCCATCCACCTGCTATGCAAAAGCTACATTAGACCATCGTATCTACCACTTCCCCAGTGCTTTTCTATCAACCATATCCCACAAATCAGTAAATTTGGCCCCAGCTCTGGTCCCAGCACACTACAAACTAGGGCTGGGGGCAAAAGGGAAGGGATGAGGTGTATGGCTTTTTCCACGGTCATCCATTTTTTTTCCTGCAGTTCTCATTGCAGCAGGAAAGGTATCAAGAGCTTTAATCATTACATCTCGAAATACACAAGTTAGTACTTTTCTGTGCTTCCAGACAGTAGATTAGTGTAGCCTGGCTGCCAAACATGATTAATAACTCTGCAAGGGCCTTTGTACTGTATGCACTATTTGCCAAAAATGGCAGAAATCAGAAGAGAGGAGGGTGCGCTGCAATGACAGCTATTGCAGAACCAGATGACTGGTTTTTTGTGATTAAAGAACAAACCCAATTACATGAAGAAAACTCGGTGACATAAGCTCTCCTCTAGCTCCCTCCTCCCCAGGCCCCATCACCCCTCCTTCTTTAAAGTGTTGCTTGTCATTCCTGAGATTAATTTCAGGGCTCTAAAATAAACACTTCCAAAAATAGTAAGAGGAAATGGTAATCTTGCAAAGTGGAGTTTGTTAGCTTATTTTCCAGAAACCAGAAGCCCTGTCTGCTTGAAACCCTCATTGCTCTGCACAGCAAGTCACAAGAAGATAAATGACTTTCTGTATCAGCAAAGACCAAACACACTGCTGTTCTGGTGCAGAGAGGCTCAAGCTTCAGTGTATGTGAAAAGCAAGTGAGCAACACAGGGCTGGGTGGGCTGGGGCAAACCCCAACAGAGAAGACAATCTCTAGTCTATCAAAACTCTGTTCTTTTTGATGAACAGGTTGGGTATTGCAAGCCTAATCTGTTCCTCACAGCCATAGATGTTTCTGACAGCATCAGCACCAGCTTCGCTAGAAACATCTCCAGGAAGTCTTTAAGCTTAGTCTGCAAACACCATACAGGTCAATACCCGTAGTCATATGCAAGTGTTTGTTCCCTACAACTTTTGAACATTTAAACTCTGACTCTGCCTGTAAATCGCCATCCTAGCACTGCCGGTCACCCTCAGTATGAGTACATTATATCTAATGTGGGAAAAAGACTTAGCCTGTGATGCCAGTTGCCCCATCCTCCAGGATCTCCAGCAACAAGGCAGCAATCACTGCAACAAATGTGAAGGGTGGTGTTGAAAAATGTGTGGTGATGCTCTCTGGGAGAAGTGCAGCTCCCTGACTCCTCTAGCCAGCTGCAGCAGCCACTGTCCACCACACAGTTACTTCAACTAGAATAACATGAGTCAAAAAAACCCCCCAAACCCCAAAACAACCAACCCCAAAAAACCCACCAAGTGTTCCTCCAGACCGCAATTTCTAAATTGTCCTGTTTCTGCCTCAAAGTACACACACAGCAGAGGTCAGAGAAGCTGGTTGGTAAGCATCAGAGTCTTTGGGATGGGGGTTTACATTTTTGTCTGAAGTCTAAATAACTGTAAATTGAATCTATGTCACATTTTGAGGCTGTAGGATCTGTTCTGTCAATGGAGCATCCCCATCTACTGTTGGAGAGCAGAAAGGGAGCAGCACATCCCCCACAAAGAAGCAAGATGCAGAAGAGGGTTCTGCCACCCAGCATGATTGCCCGGAGCCTGTGTCAAAAGGTTGGAGGAACAAGTGCAACTTATACAGAAACTTTACTTCCCAGTTCTGCTGTGGCCTTTACCAAAGCTGTTTTCCAGTGGCTATTCCCAAAATAAGACTTTGGAAGCCACTGTTTAAAAATGCAAAATTTTAGAGAACAAACTTGCATGTAAGGCAAGAAAAAGCATTGCTTTCCTAGTCTTGCAAACAGCCTCAAATAATTATCTAAGGAAATTTGAAGTCTCTAAGAAGGATAGAATGGTGACAGTTTAGACACTAAAATACATTTAATTTTTTTTACTTCTGCTGATGACAAGAAACCTGCAATAGCTAATAAATTATGGCCATTTTTTTACAATACTCATGAAGTTCCAGACATTTCTAAAATTGAAAAAAAGATATTAAAATCTCTTATTACTTAAGTTCCAAAGGTATTCCAAAATGTGTCTAAATTAAGATAAAGGATTTAAACCTTTCCAGGGTTCTGAAGTCTACTGAATTCACGCTCTTATCTTTGGTCATCACCTAACTGACAAGGAGAACACAATACATGATCAGACTAACTACTGCACAGAAAGGCATGGATTTAGTAAAGGGCGATCACAAAACTGAAATTAAGACATTAATAAACCTGCCTGTCAGAGAAGATGTGGAATGATTCCAGACTAAAAACTTCAACACAGCTTTCTAATTACAGATTATTCTTCATCACAGCAGCATGATGAAAACAATCTTGATAAAGTCACCTATTCATCAGTTACCTCATAATAATAATCCTGCCTCTTACACAGAAAGCAAGAGCTCAAGATCTATCACTGATACAGAAATGAACAGCTCCAGAAACTCAAGAGATGTGTTCTGAAAAAGCAAGCTATTCGTCAGTTTTCTCTGGTCCTTTTCTTCTGTGCATGTGAAGCAGAAGTGAGCTAAAAATTAATGAGACAAGCCTACTCCCATGCTGCAGAAGTTAAGCACCCACTTTAAACAGCATCCAAAGAAGAAACAGAATTACTTGCACACTTGAAAGACTTGCCAAATTCAAGCTTTTAGTGCTGAGGGATGGATGAAAACATCCCCAGAAGATGCCGTATTTTCATGATTGATTTAATTCGGAAAAGAATACTTTCATCTTTAAAGTGATTCACTGTGATACTGAGGTTGCAATAGCTGTGTATGCATACACTGTCACAGCTTGCAAAGGCATGAGAAGGAGAAATCCAAACACTATTTTTACTGTATAGACAGCACTAAACTTGCTCCAAATCCATGTTTGGAAGTCTTTTTGGGAAACATTAACATTTTCTTTCCCCTCTTCCTTATCATGTAACCCCCTCCTACAAAGAAAAAGAAAGAAAAAAAAAAAAAAAGAGAGAGAAGAAAGCAGACCTACATGTAGTTTTCCCAAGGACAGACGATGACAGACATGCGGGCCAGATTCTTCACTCCTTGCTCCCATCTCTCAAAGATGGAGCATTTAACCAACTCCCTCCAAGTGATCAAGGAACTTGGTTGTCACACCTATAGTAAACCACAAAACAACTGGGATCTCCTTCCATGTGTAAAGTAAGGAAATAATTACCTTGTGGCACCCTCAAGAAAAAGCATTGTATAAGTCTGTCTTTGGGCTAAAAAGAACAGGGGCCATCTACCCAGAGCCTGCTCTGGCCTCCCTCCTCTTGAATTCAGGGTGTCAGTGGAAGGAGATCCTTGTGCATGGGCCATGGGTCATCCTATGCCAGCATTCAAGTCCAGGTGTTATAACCCCTTCCTCATCACAACCCCTTTGCCTCTCCTGGTTCATCCTTTGCAACTGCTACCTCTCTATCTTAGGAATCCTCCTTGCTTCAAGATGCTCCCCCAGGTCTCGACAGAGAGCCCTAGCCTCACTCATACATGGCTGCTTCTGCTCCGGGAAGACTTCACCCCCTCTAGGTCCAAATTCCTACCTTCATGCCATGGATCAGCCTCACGGTCCCTCAGGGAATGCAAACACCTTTGCTGCACACCATGCCTGTCAAGCGTCATGCACTGAGCCGGTATTTCCCACAGCAGGCTCCTCTCATGTTTCCTCCTGCTCTTGTAACTTATTGACCAGTAACCCTGGGCTGCAGGAGCCCGATATTAAATCCCATGTTCCTAGGTGGTCACCTGGAGCACCAGCAGGCCACCTCTGCTCCTCAGGGAACACAAGGCAGAGTCGCTTCAGATGTTCATCCTGTAGCATACTTGAAACAGTCTCTCCTTCCAGACATTACTACACCACCTCACAGCAGAAAGGATTTGCATGAAAGGAAGGAGGCAGCATCAGAAAGTTGGTTAAGGCTTTGATTCCTCAAAAGCTTATGCAGGGACAGTCCCAGTGAAATTAATTTGTAAAATTAAACACATGCATAAATGCTGGCAGAACTTAGGCCTAAGAGACAGCAAGTGCTCGCGTAGCCTGGGAGAAGCATATCCAGCAAAGAGTATCCTACTTCTGAGTCAAAATAGGTTTCAATAAACTTACCAACTCCATATAAACAATCTTACAAGACATACCCTTTTACTGCTGGAAGGACATAAAAGGAACAAAATAGAATTGAAAATTATTGTTATTATTATATCCTTGTGCCTTAAAAATTCCTGTTAAGGGTATCCAGGATGTTGAGAAAATATGAAGCTGTATTTTTTACTAAACCCTGAGGGAAAGTCAGGAGACCAGAAAAGACCAGAACAACGGCACAGAGGCAATGATAAATCTGTAGAAACACAGGGGCTGGAAATGCAAATGAGCGAGTGTTGGGCTAAAATAACCTAAAATAATCTCTCCACTAGCAAATAACGTGGGGCAGGGGGAGAATATCCAAGTTTCCTGAAAACTGAAACCTTTTCTTCCTTTTATTTTGGAAAAAAAAATAGGATAAGCTGGTTTTCTAGATGGGTAAAATGGGACTTTACTGTAGAAGCGGCAAACCTCCAGCGGTGGCAAACTAAGAAAACTAACGTAGATGGTGAAACATCAGAAACTTTTCAATCGAATAAAGGAAAGGAAAGAGAGAAGACCCTGACACTACAGTGGGCAAAAATTGCTAAGTGGTGATCATCTCAGCTCCTGCAAGGGGACTTCAATACCACAGAGCCTACCTCAGCACACTTAGGACAGCGTAGCTTTAAGAAGCAGACACCACCACTTTACCAAGAGATAAGCCATAGTGAAAGCGAGGACCAGGGAGGCTCTAGGCACAAGAATGCATGCAGTGGTGTTACAAAGAGTATCATTAAAACCAGACAACAGATGCTTCTAGCACCGTGAGAGGTGCCTTATGCAGCACAGAAGACTCAGCAAGCAGGAGTTGCCTTGCTCACTTATGAACTCCGCATAAAAGAAAGCCCTGAGCTCTTAAATATTAACCAGTATCAGATGCTTTTTCTTTGTGTGAGCGCAAGACTGGTAAAGCAGAAAGGAGACTTTGTTCTTTGAAGAATACTACTTTACAGGCCATTTAAAACATAAGGTATCAGCAAAGAAGAAGCAGCTGGGATGCAATTACCTCCAGATCACTACAGAAGACTGCACGTGGACAGGTGACGATCTCCTTACTGCAGCAATTTAGCAGATTGTTTAACTGAGAGTGCTGTTTCGATAACTTTGCACATTAATCCAGACCACAAACACTTCCTGAATCTAAGCAATTTTACTAATGAATAATGAATTAATTTTCATCTCATTCTGAATATTCTTATGGGGATTCTTAATAAATCTGTAATTTATTAGACACAGTCTGCATTTCTTGATGAGGAACTCCGTCTCTCAAGGAAAAAAACAGTGGTCCTACTCTCCCTTAAGCCTCATGCAGATCATGAACCGCCCCCACCCATGCCCACCCTCATCCCAACAATTCCCATGTGAATTACAGTCTGGGGCTCATGGAAAAGACTTTCCCTCATTTCAGCAGCAGCCTTATTTGGTAAAATCTACCGCTTTGAGGGAAGCAATACTTCACTGTGTTACATACTCTTCCCCTATCTCTTAAGAGGTAGAGAAGGAGAGTTTGAGCAATTCCGAGTATGGAGATGTCAGCATGAATTAAGGTCGCCATCAATAACACTTGTCACGTTTGTAATCTTAAAACATTTCCATGTAACTTGAAGTGTACTTCTCCCCTAAAAAAACAGAGCTACTGCTACAGAAGTTTCACATATGAAAATAATGGTCAAAATGGAGCACATTTTTATTTCAAAGTACAGAGTGCTTTTAGGAATGAGAGAAAATTGGATCAAAACTAGAGGATTACTTTTTCCAGCATCCTGTCGCTACCAACAGCAGGTACCAGCTGGTTCAACAGATGATAAAACAGTGCTGAAGTCATAGAATAATCTACCAACAGGAAAAAAAAATACTGTTTGATACATAAACAAGTTCTATTCTATTCTATTTTTGCCCTGTCCACTATAATTCTGGTGGTCTCTACCAATGATGTAGCTGTCCAGCATGACTCAGAAAAAGATTAAGAAATTATCTTGTCTGCATCCAGGGATACGTGGAGTTTGATATATTAGGTGCACTGTGTAATATAACCAGTGTTCTCAATAACTACAGTGTTGTGTCAAACATGATTTCTCTGTAGGTAATGAAAGCCTTGAAAAGCAACAGCTACAGCAGCAGAGCAAGATTGTTTTTCTAAATTGCCAGAAAGAAAAGGCTTTAGATTGTTATGGATTCTGCAGAGTAATTCACTTTTAGGGAGCTCTGCTGGGCACATTAAAATTCACAAACCACACAACCTGTGGCATTACAAACATTAATATTTATTGCTGCAAGAGCAGTAGCAATGCTCATATTCAATACAGTGATAGTGACTACTGTGACCTCTAACAGTTTCCACTGACGTTAATGGGAGTTGGGGCTTTTCTTCCCCACATAGAAACAGGACCAGCTCAGACCTTCCCATGACTTTCAGGGGGAAAGACTTTTATCAGTTATGCTGTGGGCAACGGGGAGTGGAAGTTAGAACAAGACCTAGGCAGGTCCCTACTCATGTTGACGTTAGGTACTCAAATATCAATCTCTTAAAACTGAACTTTATAAGAGAGGCAGATGATGGCTTAAGCTGCATAGCCATGCGAGGCAGCAGGGGATAGAAATCACTCTTCCCTTTCAACATGAAACATCTTTCCCAGCAAGCAGGAGAGCTGGGGGAGCAGGGCAGGTTTGCAAACCTTTCCAGTGCCCACCAATACTGACAATGGCAGAAACCAGCTGGGGACGTGGCATTTAAGCCACAATGTTAATCTGCAGGCCAAAGCAACACCTGCTTCTTCCTTCTCCACCTTCATGCATGCCATGGCAGCATCGATGGCAGGGGTGTGACTTCTGCTGTAGCCTGATAGAGGAAGCCACCCAGAAAGGGACATGGGTTCCCATCAGCCTCATTACTTCTGGATTTCAAGTGGCTTCAGCAGCTCTTAGGAGAGCAAGTTTACAATGCTTGGCAGCTCAGGTTCAGAATGCTTAGTTTATTTAGTGTGTTTTCACAGGCACACCACCAACACATTTTCACTCCAGCTGACTAATATTTTTTTTCTCTTGTCTGATCAGATCATCTTCCTTTTTTAAAGAATATTGCTCCTCAACAGTGAAGGCACCACTCCAGCAAACTTTTTTTTTTTTTTTTTGCCATTAGATATCTATCTTTCTATCTATCTTTTTCAAGACCATAAATCATCTCCAGTAAGATTTTTAGGAGCCTGTAGGCATGCTTCAACAAAACTATCATTGGTCCAACTTGTACTGCTTAGACGTTTCAAAACAAATTTTCACCTTCCAGGTAAAATTCACCCACAGAGGAAAGAATCCCTGCATTTGAAGAAGCTATAACATCAACCCAAGGTTAGCAAATGTTCTTTAAATCCACTGGGGTTTACCAGCTGAGGAGCTGACTCACTTCACCTACAAACCTGACCTCAAAACCAAACTATGTTTTCATTTCTTCCATTCAGGAATTTCATTGCATACTTTAAGTTCACCAAGTGAGGCACTTTCCATGACCAAACCACAGCTCAGACATGCAGCCAAACCCCCATTTTAAACCACTAGCACATACCAACAGCCTGTTAGGGGCTGATGTTCAGGTCACTCAATTTTATTTCAGAACATGCTCTCCATGACAAACTACAGCCATCCAAATTCATCTCCACAGTGCGCACAACCTTGATGACTCTTCACTGGGTAGCACAGCACTACATTGCATTGTAGTATCCAAATATAGGACTCATATTTTTCCTCAGCTAGCTGCTTTCAGGGGTCCATTTCTCATCACTGGATAAACTCATTCCTGTAAGGGCTTTGAGAGCAACTCCCCACTGGGAGCCTGGCCACTTCCCTGCCACCATGCTGTGAGGCCAAGCCCTGGTGTCCCTTCCCTCGCTGCGGTCAGCCCTGGCAGTCTCCATCCCTGAGCCAGTGCAGGGATGATATATTCATCTTTACAAACCAATGCATGCTGTAAATAATGCAAAATTTTCAAGGCACACGCTTATATCTACAGATAACATTGACATTTCATGAGTATTCACATACATGTGAACACGCTAAGATGGAGTTGCTCGTAGTGCTCTCCTCCCTCATTCACTGTCTAGATTGCAGTTACTATTTCCATTCACTAATTAGAATGTCTTGCAAAGCAGAAACACTCCATAGCTGGTTTTCATTAGTACCAACAAATATAACTGATCACGCACTGTATTAATACCCATATGCAGGAACAAACTCTGGACAGATTTTGCCCCAAGCCCAGCAAAAAGTACATGTGAATAGCAGGTTGGTTTAAAAATCTTTTTTGAGAAGTGTTTAACCAACAGCAAAATTTTCCTTGTACATGCTCCTCTAGATGGCACCCGAAGCTACATTTTCACTGTAATCAGCAAAAAAATTGGGGGATAAATTTTGCAGGAATAAAGACACTTCTCAAATTTGCAAGTGCTCAGTAAGTCGCTTGTTGGGCCAGTGTTTCTGGGCAAGCTTCACATGCAGGCTGCCTTGCAAGCCAGGCTTAGACTGCTGCTGGCATGGGATGTCCCTCGTTATATACCTTACATGCCCCTGGCCTCTGCTTTCCGGGTTTGCTCGTGATTCTCTTCCTTAGTTCTGCTGTCTGCCATTGCTGTCTGACTGGTAATTTTGCATCTATTGAACAATGACATGTAAAGAGGGAAAAACTTTAGAGAAATATTGCACGATCCAATGCCTAATAGGTAGGCAAACAGACCTTTCAGAGAGACTATTGAGGAATGTAGGCTTCCAGCAGTTCTCATTAAAATATTTGGTCCTACCTCAGAGGTGTAGAAATGAGGAATGCATGAAGTTAGAGGTGGTTTGACAACCAAATTCATTCTCTTTATGAGACAAATTCCAAATGTTTTGCTGTGTCTGGTTTTTCTGTATCAAGTAGAAGAATATGGGGAAAGAGTACAGGGTGCAAAAAGAGGCACATCTGCACACGCACATCCATAACACTCACGATTGTAACAGGTGAAAAGTCTCAGATAAGTTTGTAACCATTCCCACTGCACCTAGAAACTGTGCTGTTAGTAAGTGGACATTTTGGCAGATAGTAATGGTGGTTTGTTTCCTTCTGGGCAGGTATGAACAAATTAATATAGTTACTAGTGCAGAGTATAGCACGTTCATATACCTGAGAATTTATATGTGCTAAACGCTGTAACAACAAAGTGTTCGTAAGTGTCAGGTTTAGGTTTTGCTTCATTTTCAGTTCCTAGGAAATTACGAGCACAATATTTTTTTTTCTCTATTGGGTAGATTATTATTATTTTATTTTCATTGGAGATTGAGAAAAGAGAATCCTTTTTTGGTCATATCTCTGGGAATATTTGATTGACTATGCTTTTCTTCCTCCAACAAGATCAGTTCAGATCTTGCTGAAGATGTAACAATAGTTTGAGAAACTGGAACATTAGATGGGGTCCCATCAGCTTTGAACATTTCACTGCCTGTTGTCTCTTTAGGTGATAAGCTTTCCTGTGCTCCCTCTGCTACACATTCTTCCACTCCTGCAGAAACGTCCTTTTCAACACTTTCCACTTGAAATTCTATTTCAGGATCTACTCTAGCACTTTTCACATCCATTTTCACTCCTGAAATGTCTACCATTATACCTTCCAGCTTGGCTGCAACATAAGCAGCGTCTTCTGATCCCTTTCTTGTAGACCACCAAGGTCAATCAACTTCCTTGCCTGTCTTCTAAATTTTTCATTTTGCCCATAAACTTTCCTGTTCTAATCACTGCCTCCTGACTTCAAATGTCCAGCTCTTCCTCTGAAAGACAAACATCTTTATTTTTTGTTTTCCACCTGCATTAATTTCAGCTGATGGTAATTTAAATTCTACTACTGAATTGTCTAACTCAGCAGAGCTTTCTGCTCTGGGGATCTCTATATCCAGTGGTCTGACTTTGTGCTTTTGAAGAGTCAGAGCACACTTAGGGAATTTTTTTGGTAAACTTTTTTTGTCAATTTTTAAAGCACTTATTTCTGGCTTTGACAATTCTGCTGAAGACACAATGAATTCTGAAGTATGCATTTCTGTCCTTCAACACAGTGCTTAACTATATCTGCATACATAGCTATATCTGGGTTTGGAAAATTCACTCTAATCCCTGTTCTCTTTGCAGGTAATGAAATATGTCCTCCCACCTCTGGCAAACTAACACTAGAACTCTTCACACAATCTCTTAATTTTGGAATCCTTCCTTTTGCAAACTTATTTGTGGTGGCTGCATGGGGAAGGTATTTTCAGGAATATTTCTTTCAATTTGTATTTTGGCAGAGGGAATGCCTACCTGAGGCTTTTCCACACTTCTTTAATCATCAGTCTCACTTTTTTTTTTTTCCTTCCTTTTAATAATGTCCAACTTAATGCAGGTATTCTGTATTTTGGCATTTAAAAACATCCCTGGTGTTCCTTGGTCTCAACTTCTTCAGCTTTTCTCTCATGTTCTCCCTTTAATTTGGTTACCTTCTCCTCAGGGCTCTCGACAGCCTCCTCTCCTCCAAGATACAACATATCAAATTTAAGTTCTGGTGCTGGAACTCACACAGAAATGTCAGCAACTCCTGGTGTCAGTTTTAGTTCGACTAGCTCTGGTTCTGGTTTTGGAGAGGTGTTCACAGGCTCCAGCCCTTTCCCTGTTCTTAGGGAGATTCCAAACTTTGGCTCCTGGAATTTGGGCAGTTTGATTGTCCTTTGAAGACCTTCCAATTTCTTCTGTCTTCCATTTACAAAAAATGATCCTTTGATTCTTATTTCAGGGTTCTTCAGTTCAACTGAAGCTTCTCCTTTGGGTAGTTTAGTATGTGATTTTTGAATGGTATCTTCATGAGCAGAACTTGATTTTTTTTTTTCTCTAGGAAGTTTCAGATTCCACTTTAGAATCAATGTCACTTTCTGCAAGTTTTCCCTTACAGCAAGAAATTCTAAATTTTGGCTTTGGGGTTTTATGTCTTTTAACTGTATATTCCGTGTCACCCACAGATATTTCAGGAGCTGGTGTTTTCCCTCCTGGCTTCAGACTTTTTTGCTCCAGAGAACCATCTCCATGTAAAATTTCAATCTGTTGCAGGAAGATTCATATCAGCAGGGGATGGCATTTTTCATTCAGATTCTGGAATATTCATTTGATATTTAGTAAGAGTTCCATCCCGTTTTGGTAATGCAGAATGCTGTTCAGTTTTAGAAGAACCAATATCAACTTTGGACAAACCCAAACCAGAAATTCTAAATACGGTATTTGTAGGGGCTCCATCTCCCTTGCAGACAGAAAGATCTTTAGATCCAACACTCCTTGAAAGAGTAGCAAGAGTTTCCTCTGTTCTGCATAAGAAAGATATTCTGACTGAAAAACTTCAGTTCCTGACCTAGTCTTAGCCATCTTGAAAGGAGATGTGAAACGATGTTGGGCATTCTAAAATGCCTGGTATTTCCAGTTTTCTTAGCAAAGCCGTTATCTGCTATGTAAGCAGGTGTCATATCTTCTGGAACTTCCCCTAAAGATTCCTTCCTAAGTTTGTATAGTTCCACAGACATCAGCCCCACCCCAAATATCCTGAATTTTGTTTTCAGAATTATTAGCATTTGTGTGTTATCTGCTGCTGCTTTTTCTCTTGTTTCCAGCGTGTCAGGTGTTGTGTGTAATTCTGCTCTATCAGTGCCATTTCCAGACCTTCTACTTGGATGGATCCTTGTGCTGTGGGATTCATTGCATCTATCTGAATTCCACCTTCTCCTCCTCTTTTGTCTGTTGTTCATTTCTGTTTATTTTGGGGAGATTTTGATGAGGCTTGTGGATTTTGTTTAGCTGGGCTCTCTTTCAGATCAGGTTTTTTTCTAAACCAGGCTTTGATATCTCTGTTGTTATAGCTGGCATTTCTGGTGCAGTAAACTTTGATGTTGATTCCTCTTCTTTGCTTTTAAATGCTCGTTTCAACTTCAGGGTGGGGGGTTTTTTTGCATGGGTTGCAATGCCGTTTTTAATTTCTTTCAAGTCTTTTGTTGAAGTTTCAGAACACTGCTTGGACTGCTAAACATTTACTTTTCACTGCAGTTCTCAAGGCTAATTACAGTACTGATCCCTGCTAGTTGGAACTAATTTTACAATAGGAAAAGAAAGAAGAAAGAATTACCTAGGAGGATTCTTGGATTGGTTCACTGCTGTTTCTCTTGTTTTATTCTGGTGTAACTTCAGTGACAGCAGTAGACAGTAGTTGTCTAGCTCTGAAGCAACCAAGTGTGGGGGTGCTCTGCTTGCAGGACTCGAGTTCTCCTGTGTAGTTTGTGTGGTTGATTCATCTCAGCATCCAGTGAGGCACATCTTTTGAGTCTAGAATACTGCAGCTGTTCTGTATGTTGTAAGAGAGGTAAAACTTTTTGAAGCAGGTGCTTTAATCAAAAGATAGTTAGAATGATTGGGTGACCAACACTTTTGAAATGTTCCTGCCAGTAAGTCTGGGCAACTCAAAAACCCAAAGTAAATTAGGCACTCCACCATGCCACGCGGTGAGACCTGAAGATGTATTTCCCATCAGGATGACCTTTTAAAACAGCAAATGACACTGCCCAGTCTTGTTCAGCATGTATGTGCAAAGGTAGACCTAGGGCTGATGACATTTTATCTGGGCTTGGATCAGGGGAAGAAGTTTCTAGTCTTCTACCAGCCATTGATCAAGCAAAGCAATGGTGTATGAGGCACAAAGGTGGCTTCAGGTGCTTGGCCAACACCGGTCAGGCAATTGCTCTTCTTGTCCTTGTTAGAGGGGTTGTGGATCAATGTTTACCAAAATGTTGCCAGAAATATCCTGTGCTGTTGAGGAGCAAATCTGCCAGTGCAAAAGGCCTCTTCCAGCCACCTCACAGTGGTAGGAAGGGAAATCGTCCTCCTGTGAAAGCCCTGCATGACACATTCCTACAAAATGGAGCGACAGACTTCTGTCTCCAGGACTAATGCAGATGCAGTGGAAATGGCATGGAAAGCTTTCCACTGAGGCCCTTGCATCCATCCTGATTTCCCCAGACTCTGCCTACATGCATATTAATTATCCCCTGTACAGTAGCTAACCCCATGTCATAAAAGACTTTTTGTGCCCCTTGTTTCCCACTGTAGACTAAGCCTGAGGTGTGCTTCAGATTTTATTCCAATTCAGACTGCAGTAAAAAAGATCTGTAGGAGAGAAGAAATACACTACATCAATTAATTTAGTTTTCAGCAGTTTTCTTGCAGCGTGTGAAAGACTGTGCCGATAAACTACAATTTATATATCATTCTCATGCTCCAAATAGTACTGATGCCAACATTTTGCAGGTATTAGCTTTTTTTTTTATAAACACCAGATAAGCAATGCTTTGTTCAAAACATTTTCATGAAAGAGATGGAGTTTGCATCAGTGCCTACTTCTAATAGCCACTGGACTGTCCTTAGAGCAAGGGAATTTCTTGAAAGTAGGCAGTAGGAGTTATTCAGTATGGAGCATATCCATATCACATGACTGAAGATCCTATCTGCTTTTTTAAATGCAATTGTTTTGATTATTTAATCTTCAAACTAGCAACCCAACAAGTCTGGTTTTCATACAAGTGCAAAAAAGTAAAAACACATAATTGTTTTATCATTCACATTTGGTGAGTCTCTAAAACACATTTAAGGCATCAAATATTCAAGTATGACAGTCATCTAATTCAAGTCAATTGTTCTTTAAGTTATTATAGAAATTGAATAGAAACCTAGCTTTAATTGAGGCATTGGCATACAAATTTACCATAATCTGTATGCTTCAAAATCAAATTAAAAATAAAATAGAAAATTAATATATTGGAGATGTTGTTTTAAAAAAGAAACTATAACCTCTTTTGTTAATCATCCTGTCTCCCTTGCTTACAACTTTTTTTTCTCTGTACTTCTTATATTTGGGCTTTTGGCCTCCTAGGATTCAATTCTAGAGATGCATGTGAAGGTAGAATTTAATTAGTTTGCTCTTATTTTTAAGGATATAACTTCTCATTCCATTAACTACTTAGGTATTATCTTTCCTGCTAAGAAGTGGCTTTGTTTTATTTCATTTCATTTGGTTTCATCTATGTGGGAAAGAGCTAATAGGCTGCCGTTGTCTTGTTTTCCTGGGATTTTGATCTAGATAGTTTAAATTGACAAAAGTAGCAGTGGTTACATTGCACATATTTTTGACAAAGATGCAGGTTAAACATAGATCATTCTCAGGCAGGGAGAACCTCTTCTCACCAGAAGAGATTTCCCCTTGCCATGTACTGTCTGGCATGAACTATCTAACTTTACTTCAGCAACCGGTTTCTCTTAACAGACAGAAATTTCAGCAGTGATAAACCCATGTGAAAACCTGTGTGCTTTGCTCACTCATTGCTTACCGTTTGTGAATAATATTAAGGCTGCAAAATGTGCCTTTGCTTCACTAGGCTTTTGGCGTTTGCTGCTCACCTTTAATTAGCTGTGATAAGAAATCATCAGTTCCCGTTTCGCCAGTACCGGTCTGGCAGAAATTAATAGCTTTGTGTACCTAAATAGTTTGAGGAATTGTGCCCAGGCATGTGGGCAAGGCTGGGACACTTCTAGACCAGGACTTATCTGACAATGCAAAGCACACACTGGGCATCTAACAGGATTGTCTTAAGAAGGAGGAGGAGGAGCGCGTAACTGTAAGACAAACAAAAATAATAATGTAATCATTATTGTCAGCATTGTGTTTGACACAGCAAATAATTTCTACGTGCAGGTAAGCAGTTTTCATAGGTCTCCCTCACATGCTTAATATTATGCATACATCTTATTTAAAATAAGGACGTGCATCACTGCCATCACGGAGGGCTTCAGCTGACTTGATGAAGCAATGGCATAGATGAGAAAAGGGTGAAGCAAACCCTTCTGTAGCCCAGAGTGAGCCCTGCCTCAGGAGCTGCTACCTGAAAAGCAAGTCCATTAACACTTCTACACCTGGTAAATCTGCCATCTAAAGTGGATAAACATGCCAAAGTATACAGCTTTATCAGAACATCTGCCCCATGTAAAGAAGGAGAGGTGTGAAGGGGAGAAAATAATGTAGGTCAAGTTTAGTAAGAGATTATTTCATTCAATTGTGAACCATCAAGAGCAGGGTATGACAACTCTGAGTACACAGCCTGCGACAAGCACTGCAGGAATCTTGCAGTCTGTGTGCTAGGATGATGTAGTGACAGCTAATGCTTTACCGTATAAAATTATCATTCATTAAGAAAAAGAAACTGCTGGGGGAAATTAATTCCGTGCACTGCTTGTTGAACAGAACTCTAGGAATGGAAATGAGAAAACAAAAGTATCAATCGCTGCACAGATCCCAGCAAATCAGTGGCCTTTATTTTTCATTCTCATATTAGGATCCCTCGAAGCAGGGAACATGAAAGGGGTCTGCCATCTCAGTCAGCTTATTCCCCGAGCAGTGCCAACCAGCAAATAGCCTCACCTACCAGCCAGCTGAGAACTTCCAGTTTCAGTGGACTTGAGTAGAATTGGTTTCTCACTGAATTGCCTTTTGACAACAGATAGCACAGATAACTGGTTTTCATGCTCAAGCACCTTCTTAAGCACAAGCAATTTTTCTGGCTAAGGCAAGCACCAGGAGAAATTCTAAAATGTGTGGGGTTTCCACAACGTCTGATGTTCTAAATGATGGTGGCTTTGGAGAAAGCCCGAGACAATTCCTAGGTTTGACTGAGAAAACTAGTTAAAAGCAAGTATTGCATGCTTGTCTCTGAACAACTGCCAAGGATTTGTTCATCAAGAAGCTGGTTTCTCCTCTTATTTTCCTTTAACAAGTTCTGCTCTGAAACTTATTTGCTGTTATCCCTTTGCTTCTGACAGTATACAATCTGCTTGAGACTTTTTTTACTGGTAGCATGCTGCACCACAGAGAATTAAATATGTTAACGAATTTTTTTTTCTTTTTCTACATGCAGAAACCCATATTAAATGCTGGGGTTTGCCCCTCTTAATGTCCAAATTCTGCACTCTGTTCCCTTATTTACAATGAGCAGATTCACGCATCTCTGCCGCAGGCTCTAAGGATTCAGACTTTTATGAAAGCTCAGGGTTGCAGTTAACTGTGACTTGCCTAAACTTGAGGTCTGGAATTAAGAAAAAAGTGACATGATTTTTGCTGCACCGTTGGCCCTGATGAGATTTTCAGCTGGACAGCAAATCAGCAAAGCCAAGCAATGTGTGCTGAGCAAGTGTGCAGACTGAACAGAGCACTGGAAAATGAATGTTTTCTAATTAGCTACTTTGCCATTGCAAGGGACATCCAAATGGTCAGGAGATTATTTCATTTATATATCTGGCAAGGGACTAATTATCAAACAGAACTCAACTAGCCTGCAAAAAAAAGCAACTGCCTATCCAGGAACAATTAAAAAACCTTTCTGAGCAAGACTGGAATCCCAAATATTCCCTAAAACTGGAAGATGAGCATGGACAAAAAGACTAACTGGAAAGATAGACTTTGAAGTGAATAGAAGTATACATTTAAAATCAAAATAAAAGTATATTTGTATCTTGTTCTCTATGCAGAACAAAGAACTTTACATTTGTCAGAGAAATCATTTCCTCGTGGTGTCCACGCTGTCTGTTGATGTGAGAACCTCTCATAGCTGGGTCTGGCTGCAAAACCTTCCGTGCATGATGTCTCCCTTGTTGTGTGATTACCTCTCCCACAGTTAATGAAACGCAGACAGTGGTACAAGACAATTTGCCTGGTATCCAGGTGAACATGGAAGATACAATCAGATCCTAATTCATCAAAGCAGAGCTCCAGCCCCAGCACTGCCGTGCCAAGTCTGCGCCTGCCCATGGCCCCGCTGATCCTGCACCCACATCCCCCCCTGGGTTGATGTCCTGTCCTTGGCCCGTCATCCCCATCCCCATCGAGGTGCCCACCAGGCTTGGTATGCCCTTTCCCTGGTGGGGGTGGTGGGACGGGTCCTGGCTGCCATATGCCCTGTCCCACCATCCTGGGCAGCCCCCAGCCCTCGCTGTGCCCTGGCAATTGCGGCATTAAGCTGCAAGTCAGTTCAAACAGCCTGAAGTGTTTTGGTCGAGGTCAAGTCTAAGCTGAAGCTAAGCATTTTGTTTATATTCCCCACCAAAAGAAAAAGAAATAAACCTGCAGCCTTAGAGGCACTTTTCTACTGCTTGATGGCAACTTAGTTTTCCTTTGAAGAAAAAAAAATGCTCACAGAAAATCTTCTGACCAAATTCCTTATAACCCAGCTGAGCTCATATAAATAAGGCCTAAACTGAGTTTCCACATGATTTTTTATACTGGTTTGGATTTTTTTAAAGTCCCTGTTCACAACAGTAACTGCATACAGACCTGCCCCAAGCAACTTCTGCCCCATCAATAATTTAAAATTATTTTTTAAGTACTGAAATTCTATCATTTACAATTATGTTCATTTTAGACTTTCTTTACTTGGACAATAAATGTAAAGTGACCTTTGAGAAGCTGGGAATTTGCCCTACCGCGTCTCATTCTTTGACACTGCATTTTCTGCAGAGATCTGCTACAGAGAAGCCGTCCTACAATCTCCCAAGTTACACTTCTGCAAAAGTCAGAGCAAATTATAACAAAAACCTTGGCAACTCTTTCATTTATAAATTGCATCTTTGCCAAGTGCTTCCCTGCTGCGTAAAGCAGATTGTCACTTCTCACTTCAGTTCCTTGTGCTTTGTCCCGCAGCTTGATAAGCATTTTTGCAAGTGTTACAAGATGGAAACTTATCCCTTCAGACAGAAGAGACACCTGTTCCATATGCAGAGCAGGATGTGAAATGGAGAACTCTCCACAGAGGGGACTGCCAGACCAAAAGCAGGTGTTGGGTGAAATCTGGGGTTTCAGATACCACAAAAAACCACAAACACTCTTAGACCCTTGCTCAGCCCACAAAAACAGGGATCAGAGGGAGAAGACACTGAGTTACCCAACCTGATGTTTCTTGCTGCTGCCCCTACCATGGCATCCAAAAGTTTTCTGTGTACTAAGAACCAGACAACCAAACTGCTGCATGGTTTATATGGGTCCCTTGTCTCCTTTTCCTTTATCCCTGGCAAAGCTTTCAGTGTCTAAAAAGGGTGCTTGGTAGCAATACCATTCAAGCACAACAGCTTTAAACCAAGGCTTTGCAATTTCTCTGGTGGTTATTGTAGCACTGCCTCTGCTGCTCTTTTCCTGAAGCTGGTTCCACAGGCAAATCCAGGAACGCTTCCATCCCTTGCTCTTCTGTTCCTCTTTGAATCCCGTCTCAGAAAACACTGTTGTCTCTGCACAGTCCCACTGAAACAGAATCATTCCCCAAAGAGGTCTCACCTTGAACATGCCTGCCCTCCATGCATGATCTCGCTTCTCTCCCACTGTCAGTGCCAGGGATTTTTTTTCCCCTGCGGTGGAACAGTGTTCTTTTTAGTTTTCTGCTTTAAATGGGTAAAGGCGGAAGTGTCGCCTTCTAAAGTACCCAGAGAAAAGTCCTGGGATTTGCTTGGTGATGGGGATGAGATTGGAACAAAAGAGTCGCAGAGTTTTGAATTCTGAAAAGTATTGTTCACAAGCTTACAGAAATGTCATGGGAATTAATGGATTTGCACAACAACAGACAAACTAAGAACAGAAATACTTCAGTGCCTGTCTGCAGGGGCTCAGCCCATCCCACTTCTTGCATTCTCCCCATCTCAGCTTCAACCATTGCTCAAGCTTCAGTGCCAGGAAAAAGAGATGTTAATGCCACGCACAGACTGACACTACAAATTCAGGACTGGACCAACATTATTCCAGCTAAAAAGCAGCTCCCATTGGCACTTTCCAAGACAAAGGGATTTCTGAATCAAGGCTAATGAGTGTGTGTTTTAAAAAGAACCTTCTACTTCAGTATCTGAAAGCCCCTGGCACAGTGTGTCCCCAGGACTGGTTTTGGTACTTTGCTAAAATAAAATAAATAAAATCATCCCATATTGCTTCTAGTCCCTAACAAAGGAATCTACTGACTGTCAGGGAGAAAGAAAAGGAATGCCAGAAAATGAAGTGCAATCCAGCACTTCACTAGTAAAAATTACCATAAGCATCTTCAGCCCAGATTAGCAAGACTGAGTATATTGGCTGACGTATAAACTCTATCAGGTAACAGCTCTGTAGCTCCAGCCCAAGGTGCAGCTGCCTACCTGTGCTTGCTTACAGCCGTGCAAAACCGGCTCTTCTTTCCTGGAAAACTGTTGGTCAGCTCCAATAGTCTGTATGCTAATACCATGGAAGGCAAGGAGGTGAGTGGCACACAGAAAAGAAGTTGCTGAGATAATAACAGTAACTCAGGCACACAAAAAATACCGATGTGAGAAGGTATAAAACCTTAAGGACCACACCGGAAGATGCAAATTCAGTGAGAGGGGAGCTGCCATTTGAAAAAGCAGTACATCCCCAGCTGACTGTCAGACTGGTTGACCAGCAGAGAGGGCACCTGTGTGTGTCTCTAGCACGCTGTGGATATCCTGCCTGCAGGGTAAACAGTACCATTTCATGGCACAGACAAGACCAGTGACATTTCTGGAGTGCCCAAGAGCAATCCTGATGAGGAAACAAGTCAGGAAGGGGCTACAAGATCCTGATAGGTAGACTGAAACAATTTCTCAAGAGAAGAGAAGTCAAAAGCTTTAGGACAGCAATAAAGAAAAAGATTCTCGTTTCCTGAGCCTGAAGAGCTATTTTCTCCCCTGCAACAAGCCCAAGCTTCACAAAGACCCTCTTTTGCAGAAGCGCAGACCTGCAACAGCACAAAACTTACTGCAGTGGTGTTGTGTCCCATTCAGGGGATGCTGCTTCCCAAAATTAACCCACACAGCTGCTAATGACCCAAACCCACAGCACTTGGTACCAGCACAGTACCGAAATGCCTGGCCAGGTCTCACCAGCACAGCCCTGCCTCCGAGACACAAAGCCTTGGGCTCAAGTGAGCGCACCCATCTGCATTAGTTCCAGAGTGAGCTCTCTTCTTTTTTTCTGAACTCTTTTAAAAATACATTTTTCTGGATTTCATCTAGAAAGTGTTGTCTGGGAGCTTTTTTTTTTTTGTATTTGTATGACAACGGTGATCCCAGATTTTGGCAAAGGAAGATTACTGCCTATCGCAGCTGCACAAAGGTTTCAAGTGTGAATGTCTCCATTATTAGGGGTGGTACGAGAAGAAACAGTCCTCGCCACTAAGAAAGTACAGTCCCTTCTGCACTTTCCGCTGAAGGATAAAGGTTACTGTCCTCACCTTGATGTACTAATGCATGTTAGAGTTACCCAAGGTAACATAGGAAGACTGTAGCAGAACCAAGAACAAGATTCCACTCTCCATTCAATGTAAGGTAATTTTTTTTCACTTCTTATAAGGGAGTGTTTAGACACTGGTTGCCAGAAATCAAAGGAATACTCCCAAATTTACAGTTTTATCCTAAATAAATAAACCCTTTGCTCCACTGGAGGCTATCATTTCAGAGCACAATCCCACCCAAATAGAGATGACTTGAGGAAGTACAAGGTAGCAAGGCTGAATCCCACTCCTGAGGAAGAAAAAACCACACATAAATACTTTGTTGATCCCTTACCAGCCCCCAGTATAAAATAAGGGGGTGGGGGTGGCGATAAGGCAGGAGGGGAATAATCTATCTCTGCAATAATCTAACTCTGCCTGAGCCATCCTCAACTGATTTTGTTTCAAGAATTTAAGGACAAGTTGAATAGCAGAGGCTGTATCTCCTATTCCAGTTTTTTTGCTATTCTTAGAACCAAAATTCTTATGCTAATTTAAACCTCCCTTGTTTTAATTTAAATTCTTTATTACTGATTCTACCCACCATGTACTTGAACAGATTATTCCCACACTCTTTGAAGCCACTTACACACTTAACACAATTGAGGACTCTATTCCTTCTGCTTCGGTTTCCTCAGTTTTCAAGAGACCCAATTCTTTCCATCTTCCCAGGAAAAAAGTCCACTTTCTAGGTCCACCACCAGCACCATTCTTCCCACCTGGACCGCGTCTCACTGGTCACATCCCTCTTGAACTGCATTGCCCTCTGGGTGTGTAGGGTTTCCCTGCTTCTTACCTGCTTTCCCTCTCTTGCATTTAGTGTAGCGGAAGGGTCCTCATCTGAGCCTTCAACGTGGAGCCCGTGCTTGCCACTGCGCCCGCTCTGCTGATGTGCCCCACAGGGCATCAGCACCACGTTTTTAATGCCTGCATTTACCATCATGTCAACACACCTCACTAGTCTGACAGGTCCGTTGTGTTCTTTAATGACCTGCACCCGGGCACCTCCAGTGCTGCTGTGACTCCTCTACACATTAACTGAGAGAGTGACAAGCAAAGTTACATGACCCCTTCGGTCCCCATGCCATCTCGGATGGGTGACATCCATAGGGAAGGAGACATGAACATTTCAGACTCCGGATTGCTACTTTAGGTAAAACTGGTTTTAATTGCAAAACGTTGGCATGCTTAGGGGATGCTGCTAACGCTCTCCAACTGTCAGCGCTTTGGCACGGACACGGCCTGGCTTTGGGTGCCAATCTGTCTTTAGACATCACAGCCTGTAAACCTGCAGATGGAGTTTTCCACAAGCAGAAGATGACATGTCAGAAGCTTGACTGGAGGATCTGCTGGCCATGATCCAATAGCAGCGTCTCTCCCTCTCCGTGGGGATGTGGGCTGAGCAAAGAGGCAGCTAAAGCTACCTTCTCTGAGGGTCTGAGCACACCCCGCCTCTGCGGGAAAGCTAAGGGCATAGGGGTGTTCATTGCATACCTTTAATGGTAACACAGGCAAGCAGCTACCAAGATTACGCTCTAGCTTCAAGACTCATTCCAGCCCGTTGCTTCACTATACTAGCTAATAAAAACAAGTTCAGTGGGTTTCTGTTTATTTTAGTGGATTTTTTTCAAATAACTTTGTACAATTTTGGCCTTAATGCCTTCTAAACCAGGCGCTTCACTCTGCTCAGATCAGGAGTGACCACGTCAGGTGCTGCAAACTGGGGGCAGTCAGGTAATGGTGTAAGGGTCTCTCCAGTGATAAAACCAACAACATGGGCGAAGATATGGAGTCTGCTCCATAACCCAGACCTCATACCCAGCACTGCTCAAGCTAGGCATTAAACCTGGTATAGAAAGAAGTATGTACAAGAGTTTGGAATAAAGACAGCCTAGAAAAGCCAAGATCTTGAGACCAAGCCTGAAAACTAGTAACGGGACAGTGACAGAGCAGCAGATTTACCTCTTCTCTCCCGGACTGCCTAGTACTGCAGCCAAACTTAGTACAGACCAAGCTGTAAAAGGGATGACTGAGGGATATATCAATGTTCTTCCAGCTTGCAAGAAAATTAGTTTAGAAAATGTTTAAAAGCACTCCTAGAAGAGTGTCTTATCTATTTGACTTTTGAAAATAATTCAGATACTTTTAGACAACTACATTGCAGCTAACAAATAAAACCACTTAACAAGTATCAATACAATAATAGCATTTTGGGACATTCATTTCTATCTATTCTTTCTAGTTACCAAATATACACTCATGTCTAAATACTCAGCAGATAATTTTATGTTTCTGGGTATGACATTATGAACCATATCCCTCTCAAAGTGGTGGAAATACATTGTAACTCACACATGACATCTGCCTTAAGCCTAAAAAGTAATTTAAACTGGAGTATTTTATCAGGGGATTATTAATTTTGGAACCTAAAATAATGAGCATTAACCTGAGTGAATATCTAGAAAATATTACGAATGAGCAGGAGGGGAGAAAGCTTACTTGATGACTCAGAACAAATTTTAAAATATCATGTAAGGGGGTATAATGAGTACAGTAACAAAAAAAAGAAATAGTCTGTTCTTGAAAAATTGAGTCTGAGGTAAAAGTCTACCAAAGGTGACAGCAGCACTCTCCTCCCATCACCGCAACAGGCCTTGTGCCAAGTCACCACAAGCAAGAAACAAAAGCATCTATTTTCCTTCGTCCCGAGTTTGTTATGATCTGAACAGGAGATTGCCACAATGCAAAAGTTTTAAGGATGCATAAGCACTGAGTTTCAGAGCTCGAGTCAATAAAAATGATTTCTTAAGCTAGAAGACTTCACTTCCAGCTGTAAAAGACATTTGACTCAGTTGTGCCTCACTGCAGCAAACACTACACAGGGATACACAAATAGGAGCACTGCCTGTAGGGTGCCAAATATTTCTTCCACTCCATTCAGCAGTGACGATGCCAAGCTGGGGGTTTCCCATGTGCAGCTCTCCAGTGCAGGCAGGATGTTGGCTAGATGAAGAGAGGCTGGAGGAGACCAGAAGATGCAGATATCTAGAAAATATGACCTCTGAAGAAACACAGAGGAAGTCTAGCTTAGAAAAGAGAAACCTAAGACCATACAGAATCATGTTCACATATATAAACGCAGCTAAAAAGAAAGAAGAAACACACTTTCCTCCACATCCAGGGTGGGGAGGGCAAGGAGTAGTATGTTTAAACTATAATAGATGACAATTCAGGCTGGCATAGCTTTAACATTTCTTACACCCAGCAAAGCAGCTGGTGGGAGGGGAAGGGGGTGTTGGGGTCCCCCTGAAGAAAGAGTTTAAGCATGGTCAAGCAACTGGTACATCAGGAATGAAAAAAACCAGAATTGATTCTATCTTGGGGGAGAAGGGTGCCCTAGCTAGCTGTTTGCTAATCATTGGGAGAGGAGGACTTTGAGCAGCCATTTCCTATGATTAGCAAATGGGCCGAATTCAGTTCCAACACCATGTCATTTGGCAGCATGAAAGGACCTAAAAGAGGACCTGGGAGCAGAAATCAAACATGCAGCTTGGCAGGTGGTAATAGGTAGCAACCGTTTCCCAGTCTGTAGAGAATGTATGAAGTACACCGTCAGGGGGTGATTGTCTCTCTCACTTATGCAAATATGTCTAATTAGAAACGTTTAACTTTTCCATCTTACAGTGGGAATAGCCCACCCAGGGCTCAGAGCATAGACACCATCTGACAAGCTTTTAACGGGAACCCAGCAAGGCCTCGGTTCTTTGGAAGCATGATTACTAAACTGAATTTCTAAACTATATTCCTTGTCCTTTATGAAAAAATAATGAAGTTTTTCCTCTGTATTTATAGTACTTCATGAATTTGGGATGAGTACTCGCAAATATTTTAAGAGCCAGCTGAAAAATAGTAAATAAATGCATAAAGACTTGGACTTAAACTTTTGACGCAATGGCTTCTCCTCCTTTGACTCTAATTAGCAAGGGGCAACTCACATGCCAAGCGTGGAAATGTGTGGTCTTTTACATGACATCAATTAACTTTTCAGGGACTCAAAGGGAGCTCCTGCTCAGCTTTTTGCCTGCCTTGATATTCACTGACTTATAAAGAATTATGGCCTAGGCTGGTCATCCCATCTGACCTTCTGCTTAATGCATCTGGCACTAGGAACCCCAAAACACAGAGGCAGTGGGGAGCACTAGTGCTTACAGATCACAAGGGCCATAAGCAAGGGCATAAACTCAAGAGATTTCAGGTTTGTTCAGCCAAGTGAGAACTGTGGTGGGAGCACTCATGAAACCAGCTCACAGCTCCTGGGCTCACATTTAAAACAACCCAAACTCCATCAACAACCTGCAAACAACTCTACAGCATTGATTAGGATCATTTTGTCTAAAAAAAAAGTGCAGGATGAGACTAAGTCCATTGAAGGATGACAAGGCCAGTCAGGGGGATGAGAGATTAAATAGACCAGGTGATTTAAGCCTGGAAGAGAGGTAAGTGGACGAGGAAGGAAAATTTATATTGGATCTACAGAAATTTCAATATTACCGCTCCTCTGTGCCAACCTGTGAGTAATTGTTCCCCATCTTTTCTAGCCTGATAGCGGTTACCAAATGCAAGATCTTTAGGCAGCCACTCACACAAATTCATGGAAGGAAATTTCAGTCTCTTGGAGACATATGTTACCTCCTACCTGGAACCTCTGGTGGAAACCTGTTGTGCGGTGCATGTGTAGGGTGTAGGCTTCACTGTCTGCCTGTGGGACACAGAGATGGTACCACTCTGTGCTGTATTTATCAGGAACCGCCAAATACAGTCATAGAGAAAGCCAAGTCAGCTCAGGCCTCTGGCAAAGAAAACTTTGTTTTAATTCCTCCAGTACTTACACATTTCTTTCACTCCTATCAGAAAGGTATGGGGGAAGATGCGTCTTCACCTGACCCGAAAGCACTGATCTTATTTTCTTGCTTTCTAGAATCCACATCATGATTTTGGCCCAAACATTCAAGAAGAGAAATATATTTCTATACAGTTCCTGGAGCTTTCCTTTGGGAATAAGACAATGAAGGAAGCAAAATGTTTGCTTTGGTTCCCACCTCCCTCCTCCCACACCTCTCCTGGGAAGCAAAATTGCTGTGTATTGTGCGTAAACCTAATGGCTGGAGAGGATAAAGCCTCAGCAGAATTTGCTTTCATTCGTGTGCTGCAGAGCAGTAAGCCACTCAGAGCTCATAAGGGACATGTTTTGTGCTCACTAGTGCTCCAGTGTCACCACCTCGGAGATCAGTTCAGCTTGAGTCAGCCAGAAAGACAACACTGGCAGGCAGGAGTGGGGGTCATGGCAATTTTCCCCCATACAGAGCTGCAGTGACAGGGAGATGCACTGAGAAAGGAGTTCTCACCATTGTCCAGTCCTTCCTCAGTAGCATCGACTTGAATCCCTCCAGGGAAGGAGGACAGCAGCCCTGAAATACATAGTGTATGAGCCTGATTGGGACAATCCCAGTCCAAATCCTACCCAGATCTCCATGGTACGAAGAACATCACCCACAGGACATCTTTGTATAAACACTTCGAGGAACGGAATTCAGAGCTCCAGCTGCAGTGTGTAAGACACTGGTTTAGACTCCAAACAGCCCATCTCCGGCAGGAGCAGGCACAGGCAGCGCTTGCTGTGCACTGTTCTCCTGAGTGCCTCCTTCATTGGCACAGAAACATCAGCAGGTGGTTTGATTATTATAAACAAGATCTGTTTGCAAGATCAGCAGCGATGCCAACCTTCCACACAGCCTTGTTTCATTTAAGAAAAAATATTGGTTTGATTTTGTTTTATGACAGGTTTTTCCCTGTAAGTCATGTATTTACAGCATGAGCAACAGCAAAGCTTTCTTAAAGTAGGAAGAAGAGAAGCAACTGAAGCATGAGGCTGTGGACTGGAGACAGTGTTGATATGATGTTCTCTTGAACACAATTATGGAGTGGTACCTCTTTTTTTTTTTCCTTTTTTTTTTTTAGAAAACAAAGCTTAAGGAAATTTATTTTTTGAAAATAATACCCAACCACTTTCATGACAGAAGCAATAAGTGAATGAAGATAAAACATGCACAA
Source organism: Falco rusticolus (assembly GCF_015220075.1). NCBI lineage: Eukaryota > Metazoa > Chordata > Aves > Falconiformes > Falconidae > Falco > Falco rusticolus. Next base: position 31,155,252 of record NC_051193.1, read on the forward strand.
ACGTTTTTCTCATGCACTCTTGAGTATGTCAGAGCTCCTGGAGGAAATGGCTATTGAACCAGTGACCTTGCTCCAGAAACACCCAAAGTCATTTGCATTATGGCAGTGTGATAATTAAAACTGAGATGAGGTCGGGCTCTTCAAAGCTACCTGTTATGCAAGGCCAACCGCTCAAACCCTTTTGTAGATCAGCTGCCGTAGCTGAGGGGAGGAGGAACGAGCTGCTGCACTGAGCCTTTCTTCAAAGCAGTTAGCAGGAAGCACTGCCTACATGCCTGGGACATCACTGCCTGCCCTCACCCACTGAGCAGTAAAACCCAAGATGGAGAATTTTCCCTTTCAGTACAGCACAAAGTAAATTCAGCCAGGTTAAGTGACAAACAAGTTTGGACAAGAAGTATTCTGCATCCAGCACTGTATTCACAGCTGGCATCCCAAAGGAGAAAAACATAAGTCTGCTACATGACTAGAAGAGATTAGTACTATCCACAGGATCAACTAACAAACATTGCTGGTGTTTCACCAGCCTTGCTAGCTCCTTTCCAACCTGTGGGCATGTTAACAGCTCTGATTTCAAATTGCTGGTGGTGGCAGGAAGGACAAGCAACAGAGCTTTTCCTTGGCAAGAAAGGTTGGGTTGGTAAAGCTCTTACTCTCCTCTTTGCCATGGTTGGATGCTTTTATTGGTAGTTTTCAACCGTTCATTAATATTTTAACTAAAAGCTGTACAGCAACCTTTCCTTAGCATGCAAGCAGGCATTTGACAGTTAGCAAAGTAACAGGTGAATGTGCAAGATGGGCTGAGCACCAAGTGTTGCAGAGAGCTGGCTGGCAGTGCCCTCTACTTCCCTGGCAAGTGCAAGCAACCTGAGCAGCCTTGGGAGGAGTCTATGGCCAGGTCAAGTGCCTTTTCATGGCTTACACACCTAAGAAGACTCTTGCCTCTCCACGTCGTCGACCCAAGAGCAGTCTGTAATTAGCAGGTCATGAATTTAGGGATCTATCATACAGCCTCAGGTCCTGAGAGTCTTGGCAGAAAACACCTGAAGGCTGGACACAAGGGCTCTACTTCGGGCTCAATATGCAGTGTAAGCACACACACCCTCACTAGCTTGTCTAGTCCTGACTCATTCCTGAAAACTGAGAAGTTTAGATAATATGTGTGTGTTTGAAGACTGTTGTAGAAGAGATTCTTCCTCAAACACTGTGCCACCCAGTCTGGTACTTCTGCCACAGCAAAGTCCCATTACCTTAGAAAAGCAGTCAAGGCAAAAAAAGCCAAGCAAAGCCAAGCCAAGCAAAGCAAATGGAGCTGGCAGTGCTGCTGACAGAGTCAGGTGAATCCCAGCACTGTCAGCGCAATGCTGTGCTGCCATCCTTGCTTCAAAAGCAAGCGATAAGCTTGCACTAATTTTTTACACTCTTCATTTTCCTTCCCCCTCCTCGCCTGGCATGATTTGTTAACTAGGATCATGCCCAGAAGGAAAGGGAATTAATGAGGTTTCAGCTTTTCAGGAGTCCTTTTTTGAGACAGTCTAAATTGCAAAGCTCAGCAGATGCCCTCCATCCTACCCACCTCTCCCCTTGCCCTGATGACCCAGCTTAAGAAAGCAGAGCTGCATGCCTTTGGCCATTACGCTGTTAAGAGCCTGGGAATAACACTATAAATATCCAGTATTCAAACACTATAGTGAAGCTCCCAGAGAATTAACTACCTTGATTGAAGAATGGGCTCATTAAAGTAACAAAGTGACAGCTCTGAGCAAGCTCCTTTTGCAGTTTCTAAATGTGTCTGCTCTGATGGGATTAAAGATGGGTTCCCGACTGGGGGGAAAGAATGGCCTTAATGTCAGGTCTGCCTCTGGCTACACCATTAAGCAATAAGACATGACAGGCAGTACACTTCCAGGGGATTTTTTGCATACTTAGGTATGCAGTGAGGTATAATGGTCAGAGAAAAACAATCTTAGCCCCCAGGAGCTGTGCTCATTGCACCGGTAGGTACTATACACACCTCCCAGCCAGCCAAATCCTATGTATTTCCAATGCAATAATACTAGCAACCAATCAGAGAGCACCATTTTTTGCATCTCAAGTCATTTTGGGTGAAATTCATCCCTGCTGTCTAAATCAGGCTTTAGATTAAATACACACAAGTCCCTGTATCTATTAAAAAGGATTTGTGAGCAATCATTGGTTTAGAACTGCTAATAGCAGGCCAAATCCTGGAGAATTCGCTAAGTGCTGTGCCAAAATATTCACGGATGGACATAGAAAGGCAGCACTAATCCCCCAGGTTTGTGACACGTCTCTGAATGCAACGGCAGCAAACCAAGCTGTATCCCCTTGTGGATGACTCTTTAAAAGGTCCAAAAGAGGGGTACGTACATTGACAGGTGACTCTACATCACCTACTGCCACCTTGACATAGCTTTGCTCTCAGCTAACACCTCTTCTGTGCAACAGTCCCACCCATTCAGTGAAGCAAATAAAGTGGTACTAGAGCTGCTCACCTTCTGCTACCGAATACATGGGGGGAAAATACTATTTGTGACCATGCAGGAGGTACAAGGGTCCTGCCTAGTCACTCCTGGGGACAGTAAGCAACCCCTACAGCCAGGGGAGACTTACACCTGGCACAGCCATGATTGCCAAATAGAGTAAGACAGATCCTGATGTTTGGCTTAAGAGTCATAAACCCATCTTAAAAAGAGTATGGCAGTCTTGCACCTCCCAGATCCCAAATGATGGTGGAGGAATTAACATAGCAGAGTCCATCTATTACTGCTGCCAATGTGCCAGTCCTTCTCCATATGCTGGGTCCTGTAGCTCTCCTTGCCTCTGGCCTCAGAATTGCTGAAGCCACTACATTTGCCTGAATTTACCTATATCCTGTTGCTTACTTAAATAATTTTTTCAGAGCAGAAATTCTTTATCAAGCTCTCAAGCCAGACACCCGAAAATGAAGATGCTGAAAGTACCTTCAGGATGCTTTCCAAAAGCATACGCTCTTTCTTTCGGATTGCTATGAATGCAAAATACAGGCTACATATTTCATATCTTCACAAACCAAAAAGCCAGTCTGCTCTATATGAAGTTTGGCTGTGTGATTTAGACACACTATACAGACAATTTAGGAAAGAGAAACTACACGAAAAGACAGTCAATGTGGAAATTATTCCTTGGCTCACAAAAGGCTAATCATATCAAACACCGCACGCTGAAAGTGGCAGGTGCTCACAACTGCTAATGTAATTTGGCCATAGCAAATGTTCTGCATCAAGCAAGTATCCGTACTTCAAATTGTCAGGGTTTATACCATCCCAGCAAAGCCATCAGCTATATAGGGTTTCTCTTATGAGTCAAGGAATTTGTCCAAGTTGCTTTAATGAATAAATGTGAATGAGCTTAGGGCTGGCCAGCAATTGGCAGCTTTAGACTCACTTAATACAGCGAGAGGCCACCTGCATTATCTGGGGACTTAGGGCTCCATTCCTGAGAGAAGCTTAGCCAGAACACACAGATGATGTTTCCCTAGGGTGTCTGAAATCTGTAACCAAAGCGTTTCCAATCAATAAGTTATCACATAAAAGGGGAAAGGAAAACAAATATGACACATTAACCTCTTTTTTGGATGGAGCGAGAAAAGGACCTCAGACCGTTACCATCATCCCTCACTGCTCTGCTCAAAAAGGAAAAGTTTCACTCCCATGTTTTTGTCAAGAGGTTTCTGTTTCTAGCCTCTTACCTGGAAAGGGCATTTCCAGCCACGCAGCTGATGAACTCCAATTACACCCTAGGAAGTCACCTCCCCTATCCCTCCTGTGTGTTTTTATCAATTACCAAGGCTAGTGTTCCATCTCCCAGCCTAACCCTCCCCTGCGGTGCAGCCACAGCATCACATTAAAGCATGAAAATTTAAACACATCATGTTTTGCAGTATTTACAAATCAATGAAAGTAATGCAACCAAATAGCAGTTGTCTAGGGCTGAGAAAAGCTGCTGAGCAAGGATGCTTTCCACGAATAAATGTGTTCCCATATTTATTTACAGAAATGTGGAAGAATTCATTAGTTATAGAACAAATCATATTTTAAGACAGGTGAGATTGACACAAGTGTACTATACCCAGTATCTCCCCCCAAAACAGTACGTGCTCCCACCTTTTCGTAGGAAACACAGACACTGGAACTTTTCAGGCTAGAGAATCCCCATGAAGACACCTAGTGGCTAACTCTGCTGCAGAGGGTCCCACCCAGGCTGTGCTATGCAAACCTCTGCCAAGTGGAAGGTGGCCTGGTAAAGAGCCAGGAGCTGGCCCTGCAGAGGAATCTGCTCCTGCACTGCCAGCCTCTGAAAACTTTGACAGTCCCTTCTTGACTGCATATTTCCTACTCGCCTATTCCCAGAGAGAGTACAGCCTGGCAAGGGACCCACCTTGCTGAATTCATCTGTCCAACTTTTTCAAGCATACGCAATGCTGGATTATTTTGCAGCTTTCACTTGTGGATTTTTAAAAAGCTATTTAAATTCTGTGCCACACAAACCGCTTTTTTTTGCTGCAATGTTCCTAGAAAACAGAAGGGCCACATTGCAAGAATATTCCCTTTTCTTTTATTTACAGGTAGTTTTGTGTTATAGGTTCCTTTGGCAAGAAATACCAGTAAGATGCTGGGACAGACTGCCTGCCACCAAATGGAAAGGGGATTTCCTCGGTAGCCATCACAACCCATCCCACCATCATCCCTTCTGTACATATGTGCCCTTTAGGAGCCAGGTAATGGAGAGAACCTGACTCGTCCTACAGGCAAACTACTTTCCTGCAAGCTGCCTTACTTCTCTGGATGTCAGTTCGCCATTAGATAGGATGAAATACTCTTTGGGAAGGAGATATTGATGAAGAAAGCCACATAAGAAGCTAGGTAAGTGTGTATTTACCAATAGCGTATGATTATTCTAAGATGAGAACCATCTTGTCAGAGGAGCTTCAACAATATAAAGCTGAGAAATGTTCAGAGCTTCCCAGTCACAGAAATCAAGGGGGTTCATACCATTTGAAATGGATATTTTTAACAAGAACATTTCTAAATGCAGGATATATAGACAGGGCAGATGATGGGAACTCAGGAAACCCCCTTAACTTCAACTGACTTTAGCTTCCTTCCTAGAGTTACTAAGGCTACTCTTTTTCCTTCTTGACTCCTACATCCTTTCTCCCCCTGTCTCGTATCATCCCCCCACCCGGTCTTTCCAGCCCTGAGGGCTCTTCAGAACCATCTGGAGCGCCTAACATGTCTATACAGCACATAGCACAGTGAGCCCTGTTCTTCACTCACCCATAGATGTTACTGGAAGGAAAAAAAAAAAAATATATAGCATCCTTGATAGCATACGAGTTATTCCTGGAAGACTCAAAGATTTTTCCATTGATCTAGGACTGTTTTCTTTTTAAAGGTTTCAGAAATGTTCTTCTGCCAGCTTTTCCCCAGCCCAGTCATAACTGATTAAATGAGACTGCAAATTTACTTTAATCACTGTTCCTTCCCCTCATCTCCTCCTCTTTATGGGGTTTCAGGAGAATCATAAATTTGCTTTATTCCTGTTTAAAGGCTTAATGCTCTTCTCTCCTTTCCTGACATCGGAAATCCAGGTAAGCAGAGTCAGCCTTCTGCAAACCATTTGAGATGGACACAACTCTCTTGGGTCATCTTGAGTCTGTAAAGCACAGCGCAGGCACATTATCTCCATAGGATAAGAAATGTTCGGTGTATGTCCTTGGCGTGTTGACCTGAATAGATGCCAAGCTCTGCCCTCTGGCTACAACTTTACAAAAATACTACCTGGTTTAACACGGAGATGCCTCGAAGGCCCTGTGATACAGAAACCTTCCCCTCCCCTCAAACAAAAATCAGTCCTGCAACATGGTGTACACAGGCAATAGGTCTGTAGGGAGTCCCATAACGGCGCAAGGAAAACAGTATCTTCCAAGAGGAAACATTGCTCTAAGAATATCCAGTAGTGAATAAGGCAGGAATTCTGAAAGTCTGATAAACTGTGGTCATTGTTGCCTATCTCCATGCTCCTGAAGACTTTCTGCCAAAATGCAATCTAGTTGTTGAATGTGATGTGAGTGGACATCCCAGCACACAGATGCTTGTGACTGTCACTACCATTACATCAGGGAGCCATCAGACCCCAAATCAGGCTGGAAATTTCAGAAGATGGGGCTATTTTGAGGCTTACAATGTGTCTGGGCTGTGCTAGAAGGCAGCTTTCTCCCTTTGCTCCTGTGTGTGCTGTGGGACCTCCACAGGAAGGTCTCGTTCCATCTTTGGATTTCCTGTGCTCAAGAAAATTCAGGCTTTCTGCAGCTGGAGCTGGGCTGGAGCTCAGCTGGCTCCAGCCAAGCCTGGTAGTCAGAAACCACATAAAGAAGAGTTTTGGACAGTGCTACTGGGCTTGAAAACACACACACAGAGCAAAATTCTGGTGCTCACAAGAGTTTGTAATATGGAGAACCGGACTACATAAATATGTATATATTTATATATATACTATATATATATAGTGTGTATATACATAATACACTATGTATACTATATATATAGTGTGTATATATATATACACTATAGGTATATATATAGTGTGTATATATATAAAAAACTGGACTATATAAATATGCAATGTAGAAAACTAGACTATATAAAAAGTCCAGCGAATCTGGACTTGAAAACACTTGTGGTTAATTAAACATGGAGACATACTCCTGAGCCACATACTGAGGTGGAGAGACATTTCTGTTGGGTGTCATTCCTTCTTTCACACCAATTTTTTTCCACAATATTGGTTGTGAAAGGAAAAAAATCATCTATTTTTTCTCAGTTTACAATTAATTCTTCAATTTCTTTGCAAGGCAGCAAGTGAACAACTCTTTCTATGAGGAGCTAAAATGCTTGCAGATATCTATAAGTACAAAGGATGCATCATGTAAATATATAGGGGAGAAGTACTATTTCTCATCAGTGGGTTAATAGCAGGCAATCCATCTGAAGGTTAGAACACAATATTTGGAAGGAGTTATTGCTTTTACACTTTTTTACAGTCTGACATGAAAATCTGAAACTTCCCCTGCATGTGACTCAAATATGAATAAATCTCATAACAAAACATAACAGAAGAAAACAAAAAATTCCTAGCTTATATAGAAGCACCTGCGCTGTGGCTAAACTATATTCTGATTTTTAGCTCATTTGTTTATTCCTCCAGACAGCTACAGACTGTGTTCTAGAGGACCTTAACTTTGTTGAGGACCGATTGATTTTGCTGACTTTTTAATCATGCATCAGGGAGACTTTAAATAAATTAGGCAGGCCAATAATGGAAAAACAGAAGATAGAAGCAGCATCTACAAACTGCTGTGGGTATATACAAAAAGCTGTATTCCCTGCCCCTGGGGCACGTAATTTATCTGCAAATCTATGAGTTCTACTGCTTAAATAAGTTTGCCAGAAACTCTCACAACTTTATCTGCATGGACGTTCCTGTGGCAACTGAACCAAGAGTGACATGAGCGGATTGTTTTGTCAGTCATCATAACAAAGGTCCACAAACTGAACTTACCTGGGAAGAAGAGTAAGAAAATATTTCTTTCTCACCTTAAGAGTCATGCCTTATCATTCAGGTCTAAAAGTCCTTTGCTGGAATACACTAAAAACAATTCTGGCACCTGAGCTTTGTGTGCTTCCCTTTTCAAGCATGTGTAAGAGGTCTCTTCATCTTAAAGATCAGAGTGGCCTCTTTGCTCAGAGCTGGTGTCTGAGTACAGAAGTCCCATTGGAGCTCAATGTGTCTAGGATTCAAAATGCCAAGCCAGAGAGAAAGGCCTAGAAGAGCTGTATTTCACTGTCCTATGCCATGCTAAAGCTGGGGTGGCAAAGAACAGACAATCTTCTCAAGAGATGCTGACCAGGAATTTGGAAATCTCAAGTAATGCATGTCCAACAAGACTGTGTTGGAATAGATTTAAGCAATCTGACATCCTCCCCAGTCTTTACTCTTCAGGATATATTGCTTGTAATTGGTGCAGATTCCTCCTTTCAGCAATTTCTCAACCAAGCCATGCAAATAGAGATATTAACTCCCACCATGTTGTGGGAGCACAGCACAGCACACCCTTGGGCCATAAAAGCTTCACAAGAACAGCCCCTAGCAGATGGTATAAACTCAGTGAACTGTGGGTGGGAAAAGGAAACCCCAAGAGATGCAGGGACAGCAGAGACACTGCAAAGCAGATGTTATTTCTGTGTCCTCACAATCCGTTTCCATATGGCTCTAGACTTTTCTCCCCATCTATTTGGGACCTGATCATCTTTAATGAATCACACTTATCACAGACAGGGGTGAGGAAGGGAGGAATACACAGCACTTCCTAATCTTGCAGAAAGATCACCCGAGACACCAATCCCTAATATGTGGGATGTGAGATGTTAGCTCCAGATCAGGATGTAGATGCACCAGTGTGATTGTATTAGCAGTGGCAAAAAAAATGTCCTAGCAGACTTCTGTTGCCTTCAGGTCTCAGTCGTTTCCTTGCTCAGCTCCAAGCTCTGCAACGTAGTACTGGCTGTCTGAGTTCTCCTGGGGTCTGCACACTGTGCTGCACCAAGGACTGAGACACCTCAAGTAATGGTCATAAAGTACATATTGAGTACATGGCCATAAAGTAGGATCACAGCCATGGAAGAAAAAAGTTTTCAGTGCCCAGGAAACAAACAGCTGGACTACATCAAACAACCTAGCCACATTTAATAGATGTTCGCTGCCCCTTTTCTCGAAGCTGCCTTCCCATAGCTCCATGCACATGGGAACAAAAAGCCCCAGGACATGAGATATTCGGGTCACCTGCTGGACAGCAGAGTTGGGCTGGCTCCAGTGCCTTCTGGGGCTACACAGCTCTGCCCATCTGGGCAACCTGCACAGCCAAACACATACTGGGTGGTCACACAACATACCTGGCCAGATGTGAGAAGGCAGGGGGCAATCTAATAGAAAACAATACAGCTCTCAGGCTCAAGAGAAAGAGTCCCTTTCTCATGTAGAAATGCCTGTGGTTTGGTTAACAGACCAGCTTGGTGAGCCATGTTTTTAAGGTGGTTTTCACTGTAATCAAATGCTTGAGTGTCCCACACCACCAATAACCCCATACAAAGTGAAACCTGGATAAATGACCAAAAAAAGTGCTGACATTAAAAATGATACGCTGCAGTGAGTCATTCAGCAACCTTGCTGCAATGTTTAGTAGACAGAGAATGGCTGTCCTATCTGGAAAGTGACTCACAACATGAAAGAACATAATACAGTAGGGATCCATCACAGAAGTGAATAAGCAGCAGCAGTTTTGTCCAGAGGCTGAGTAACATGCACAGCTACACATTCATATGATCCATGCTCCTGCTTCTTTACACTTAGTTAAATAAGTGCTACTGAGCCTAAGCTGATTGTATCATGCAGTGTCTTATCCGAAGGGTGGAGATCAAACAGCATCAGAGGGAGAGGTTTTCAGATGCTCCACATAACTTTACTATTGCCAAATCCCTATTGCAATAGTTGTCTGACTCCAGATAACCCTTTAGAAGATCATGGGAAAGGAATTATACAAATTGTACCTGAATAGGAACTTGGATCTACTGGAAAAGCCAATAAAATTTAATTTTAAACCAAGGTAGTAGTTCATACCATCTTCTCTAGAGATAAAGCCTATCCTTTCTCCTACCCCTGGATGCGCAATCCTATCCCTATCCTGAAGTTTATCATTCCCTCAGTTGTGTTGAAATGTGGTTGCAATGTTCACTGTGCAGAAACTTTTTCAGTTCAGGGATCCAGTTAGAGCCCAGCTTCCATCCCTCCCCACCCCAGCTCTGCTGGCAGAGTGACTGTGTGACCGACAGCAGGGCTGAGTCAGTTTGCCACCATAGAAAATCACCGTACTCTGCTGAGAAAGGACTCTGCTTCTACCTGTTTCAAAGTGGATGGGAGATATGCAGTCAAAACTGAAATTACAATAAATAAAACTGTTTGTGGCCATTAGCAGGCACGGCAGGTGAAGCATAGTCAAGACAACACTGATGGACACCCTGCAAAGCAAAGGAACCCATTGCATCCCCACAAGCCATGCTCCTGGCTGCCTTGTCATCCGCTCTGTGGACAGCCTCCTGCCAGCCCCCACATTCCCCATGGGCAAGCAGCAGCAGGCAGAGGCAGGACACAAGAGCAGAAGGTATGTTTCATCATCAGTCTCATGTTTTCCTCACATGCACAAGTCCTTCGGGAACCAGTCTGGCCTCCCACAGCACCCAACCGACCTCCTAGAGACAAGTCCTGGGGATGGCAGAAACTTCTTTCAGGTAAGGCGCAAATCCTTACATTTTTAACAGAGAAGCTGGTTCTGATATGTAATAGCCTGATGAACTTGCCTTGCAGTAGTGCGAGGGGCATACATGGACTTGACAAGTCAGCCTGCTTCTCCCAATACCTGCTCACAGCATCTGAGCAAGGGTCAAGGACCTTTCTCTCTCTTTCACTGCAAATCGCAGCCCACAGATTTACGCAAAGGGCAAAGCAAATGGATTGCTTGGAGCCAATGTTGGGAGAGTGTGGGCCAGGAAATCTGCTGAGAGGGCAAGCACGGGTGAAATAGGGCGGCTACCCCATTACAGGGAGGATGCCAAAAGCAGACAAGCTTACAGGGGATGCACAAAAGGCTTGGGGCTTCTTCTTCTTCCCCCTGGAGCACAGTTCTGAGTCTCCCTGTCTCTCCCATCCAAAAGCGTTGGAAAGTATGAGGGGACAGCTGAGAAGGTAGGGCTCATCTCCTTCCAGCCTTTGCCCAGAGTGAGTGACAACCTGCCCCTGCCAGCCCTCACTGTAACTCCAGTGCTGAGCAGCAACATGAGCTCCAGAGCAGGATAATCAAGGTAAGCAGGGAAGGCGGCAGAGATTTCTCACTTAAAAAGAGAAAGCTGTCACACACCCTCCCACACTGCAGTTTTCTCAGTGGTCTTGAAAGCTGATGGCAGCTGGCGGCTACCTGGGAAGAGCTGGGTCTGCACATCATCAGGTAGGAATTCACTAGGCAGATGGAATGTCCATGCCACCAAGGCACCCTCCAGCTGTGTGAAGCCATGAAGTCATCCTTTTTCCCTCTTTGTGAAAAACAGAAAGACTTTAAGGAACACACAGCATAACTGGAAAGGAGAGAGGTGTCCGGGTAGATGGGCACTGCCTTGACTAGATACAAGTTCCTTTCATGGTGCTTATATTTTACAAGTGTTCAATCGCTCCATGTGACACAGGAAGACTCATCCAGAGAAGAGATAAGGAATCAGTGTAACATTACCCGATCTCTTTGCTGTCTTCTTAAAGGAAAACTCAACATTTCATACCACAGGCAAGCAACATCAAAAAAAAAGAAATGCATAAACCAGAGGACAGTTCTTTAGCCCTGAGAGTTTGACTCATCAACCTTTGTAGCTTTCTTCCCTCCTTTTAAGACATGCAAATACAGATAAAAATACTCTGGTGGTGCTTATAAAACCTTTACAATGCTGTGTCTGGGGTGATCACATTATTCATAGGTTAGCAAGCCTTACATGAATAGTGCAGCTCATTCAGTTGATTTCTTATTCAACTTTTATACTGCAGTACATAATGGCACAGCGTGTCATAAACCCTCTAGAATACTATATTTTAATGTCTTCCCCAAATATTTCTAACTTAGCATTACAACAGTTGCTTACAACTCCAGAGACAAATTCTTCAGAATGCATGAATGTTAACGGACACAACTCAGAAACAGCCTCAAGATAACCTAAGCAGGAAGAAAAAGCCTTTTTCACACTTAAGGATTTGGTATTCACTCAGAGTTTCCAAGGACAATGATGTGCTTTGCCCTTCAACAGAACACAAGGTCCAGATCCATCTGCAGAGATGGTATAAACCAAACGGGCTGACGTTGCAGTGCGATGCTCTGGGGGAGACACCTCGAGGTCTCTTTCCCACTCACCCCTCCTCATTCAGTAAATCCATTCTGGTGTGAAGAGGCAAGATAAGCGCTTACTAAGCTTTTTTGCCAACACTAGAGGCAAGAGAGAGTCTGTAAATCCCACCGTTTTGTTATTAATGCAGAAGAATTTTCACATACAGCAGTATATTACCTTGGAAGTTAGCCCAAGCACTTCAATTCCACATCAATGCCTTCAACCTGTTAATTAGAGAGGAAAAACCCTAACTACTCTCTTTTGCCCAGACAGGCTCTCGTTTTGATAGATTCCTGAGCTAACTTTAGAGAGTTGCACAAAAGACTGTTCTAAGTGAGGCTTCCTATCTATCTCAGGGGCAGTCCCCAGTGCCTGCTCCAGAAAACACCTCAGACAAAGATTCTGGCAAAAGGCTGAATTCCAAAAGAGCTGCCACGACCCAGTTTTACTTCAACTTTCAAGAAATCCCAATGTGTGCATTATTTCTACATTTTTACTGAAGTTGGAGAAATCCATCACTTCCTTTCCATCCCAAGCTTAGAGACCAAGGCAGTTTGGGGTTACAGCCTCACCCTACAGGGTGCTAGGGTATAACCTCCCCAGCAAGCGACGAGCTGAGTTCAAAAGGCATTGGCTTTAAGACAGCTTTTCCTTCTGCTGAGTGCAGAAGAAATCACACCTGTAATGCTACAAATTCTCCTGGGCCTTTTCTTTTCAAACCCAGATTACATTCACCCTTTGGAAAAAATCAAGTTATCGTCTAACTTTTCTGAATGTAATGGAATCAAGACCTGGAGGTTTTCAGCAGACCATGCCTGAAAAACACTCGTGTCAGATTAGGATCTTCAGAGTTAAACCATTCCAATCATGTTTTGTCAGTTCTTACGTGATAGAAACATGTCAGCTCTTCTCCATCACAAAACACAAGAGCACTATTCAGTCAATTATTTCAGGATAATAACAGAAAGCAGATCATGCTCAGACAGGAACAGTTGCATTGTATTCAATTTTTGTTGGCAAAATCAACACTCTAGAGTTATGAAGCACCCCCTTGCATTTTTTTTAACTAGAAACAAGATTCTTTTGGGTGCTGTATGCCACTGCTCTGAGTAACAACAATCCCAAAAGAAGTCAAAGGGAGTATAATACTTGTGAAACAGAAGCCAGACCCATAATGCTTTGGTTATGTTAATTCTGCCTTCAAAAGATCATTAAGCTACAAGGAAGAACACAGGGTACTCAGGCATAATGCTGTAGCTTGAAAATTTCATCTCTTATTTAACACAGGCAACATAATGACCAAAATGCAGTGCCACATTACAAAAAAAAAAAAAAAAAAAGGTCCAAAAAAAACCTTTCCAGAAAATGTTAGTGACCTCAGCACAAGCATTGGTATTATATTATATGTATATATATGCATATATATATATATACAATTTATAGCAAAAGCTTTCATTAAATAATTTTTGCTTAGCCAGTCCCCAAATATCCCGTTTTCATCCATATCGATAAAACACCCAATTAAGTCCTTATACCTCAGATGTCATAATAAATTTTTGTCATTGCTTTTCCATTTTTAAAGAATTAAATAGAGAAAAGAAGCACCAAAGTCTGAATGTATTTTAGCAGTTAAGCACATACTAAAGGAAGATCAAATACAAAAAGGACCAGGAGTTTGTGCATTTCAAAAATAACCCGGCTGTTTACAAGCCCTCAATGATTACCTTGGCTGCAGATTTCAAAGGAATTGGGGGGTTGTCACCATGTTTTGAATTGTTGCTCTGCCCATGCTCATGAGTTACAAGGAGATCTCTGAATCAGCTAAGAAAGAAAGTAAATGTGGGTTTCAGCTCTCTGCAAATCTAACTGCTGAATGTTTTCAGCTGATTGCATTACCCCCTGGCCTAAGCTGACTAATTGCTTTGACTCAATTGAACAGTAATTGGATTGTTCCCTATAGCTGTGGATCAATGCTACGACATTGTGCTACCGATAATACAGTAAAAGCCTATTAAATTCATGGCCTTGTTGTGGAGAACAGTACCTTTAAAACAGATATTTGCTTCTATTATGAATATTAATGTTAGTTTTCTTCTCTACTTAAATCATTATAAGGGCATTAAAAATATTTAGCAAGCTGCAGCAGAGTGAAAGAGCAGAAACTGGGCAATAGTTTCCTCCCAGGCAACAATTTCAGATGACACTTTTCTAAGTTTTGTCTACTGGAGAGTCTCAAAAGCATATTTTAGATCCTTTGCCTGGAAAACTTGTACTTAAGGAATTGCATCGCAAAATTTTTTCCAGTTTCTTAAGGCAAGTGTCAAAATTACAAAAGACAGAATAGGTCCCCACAGCTTTAACTCCAGCTCTCTCTTTGCTGGATACCAAGAAAACAGGGGCTTCCCTGAGCACTGCAGCACGCGGCCGCATCTGGAGGCTAAACTATGTTCCAGACAGACATTGCTGGTGGAGAGCTTTCTGTGATGAAGGAGGAGATACTGGCCTTCATCAGGGTGTGATGGGCAGGAGTAGAACCTGCTCACAACGGGGTGCAGCACCGACTGAGAAGATGAGCTGTAGCTCAAGTTAAAGAGCCGCAACTCTGGGTGACACTTCCCAGAAGAGAAATCACTCATGGCCTTTCCATCCTTAACCTGCAGGCTGCTTCTCCTTGGCAAGATGCAAAAGTGCTCAAAAATGGGACTGAAGCACATGTTCAGCTTGCAGATGTGCTTGGTCCTGAGAAGGCAGCAGTAATTCTGGCAAAAGAGTTCTCAGATACAGATGACTTGAACCAGGAAGGGGTACAGATGTCTGTAAGACCATAGGTGGCCTGCTGTAGCCTTTGTCGTGAAGTTTTGTGTAAGTGAGCCTCAAAAAGGGCTCTAATTTTTTATCATTTTCAGGAGTCATCTCAAGGCAAACGTGTCTGGGTTCATTTCATGATTGAGTAGAGTTTACCTCTGTAATAAATGGGAACTTCAAACCCTCCTGCACCACCTGAGATGAAAACTCCTTTCTGAGCTTCTCTTGACTCCTGTTAGCTTGCTGTGGCAGCTCTGTGCACAGGTAATGGGAAACCAGGATTTATCCCTCCGGGCACTGCCACCCGCTGCACAGGACAGCAACACAAAGCACGGTGAACATGCTTTGTTCCCAGCTCACTCAGGGTGGTCACGTTTGCATTTCCCAATGCCAGTAAGACGTGGTCTGAGCAGGCACATCTGGAGCTGGCAGTGAACTATATAATGAAACTTTGGCATAGCTTGTTTAAACCTTACACCTGCTCCAAGAGTAGGGACTGAAGGTCTCTAAAATCCCTGCCTGAGGTGATTAATTAGATGATTATTTGTTCAAACATAGAGCTTAATCCCAAACCTGCCGAGACCTGTGGGAGTTTACTGACAAATGACCTGCAAGTTGCTACCCAGAGACTCCCCAAAGATTAATTATGTGCCAGATCTGCTGAGATTATAGGCCTGATTTACAACACCGCTTGGTATTAAGCTTGTCCAACTCTTTCTATTATTCAGTTTAAGTGTTTGTGCTGAAGTGTTCATATAGTTGCTTCAGGGAGCATTTTTGGAGAACATTTAAAGCCAAAGAGGTTAGTGGCTTCCAAGGGAAGAAAAAGAAAAAAAGAAAAAAAAAAATAAGAGAAAGATATTGGCTTCGTCTTTGGTGTCAGAGCTGGGAGAGAGGAAGGGATTTTTAAGCTTGTGTTTTAAAAACTCTAGCACACGCATGCTGTGGGATGTCAGCAAGCAGAAAGGGGCTAGCATTCACCAACAGCCTGTTCTTTCCTTCACCACATGAAGATTTATATTCATGATTTTTGGTATTTCAACTTCTAAAATACCCAAGGACTCTGTTCTCGGTTCCCATGGAAGGTGAGCCTTTCCCTGCCATTTCAACCCAGCATCCCTGTGGGGAGTTGCAGGTCTGGACGGGAGCAGTGACCCTTTCATTGCTAACATGTCCTCCTGGGCCTTGGTGTGCTGGAGGAAGAGGAAACACCTCGTCCTCTTTCAAATGCAGAAGTGGCAAGAGTGGGAAAAAGCGAGGGATTAATTTGCAAAAAAAGGACAGTTTACAGACAGGGATATAAACTAGTTAGGAAATAGGAAGACAAATCAAGAGGCAGAGGAGATGAGGAATGAACTAGAGAGAGAGGTTAGAGATCCAGTGGCGATATAAGGAACTTATACTTGTCATCTTTAGAGCAAGAACCCAGAAATCCAAATATCTCCCACCATTTTACTGTTTAGTATTACACATGCATGTGTAAAACAGCTTCAATATTTGCCTTGTAGTACCTTGTTCCGATCTCTCTCTTCAGAAGTCGTCTTATTTTGTTAGCTGCTGTCCTCTTCCACCTGCAGAAGAATAGTGAGGATCTTCAACAGAAGACAGATGAACAGATGGTTCACGCTTGCATCCTTGACCCACATCAGTACTGTCCTTCTGCCTGCATGGTGTGGCAGGAAAGGAGTTAAAGTTGCCTGGGAAGGCCAGGTAACCCATCAGGTCAATGCCACCCAGTGTCACACAGACCTGGAAGGAATGAATGTAGGAAGATGACCTGGAGTAGTGAGCCTCCTCTACACAAGTTGGCTTCTGGGTGCATAAACCACTGCAAAAGCCTTCATTAGAGACTCTGAGGGAGTTTTACCTCCTGACTAGCCTTCATTAGGTCAATACACCAGGAACAGGATCAAAGCATCTGCTGGTTTGTAACAGATACGTGGGCATGGCAGAATGGGTACATGGCCCAGGGCTTTCTGCTTCAGGCTGTGCTTACAAAATACTTGCAGAGGGAGAACAGGCCAAGCTGTTACAGTGGTCCATTAGGCTGAAACTTGTAAGCCGGTGTTGCCATGAGACTATTTGGAAAGGTAAGATAGCATCTCTAGAACAGAGCCTGTTTCACTGATAACGTGGATTACAGACTGCGTTGCAGTCATCTATCACGTAGAAGTTATGAGTCTGCAGTAGGGAGCAGTCTGAAAAGCCAGACATATGCGTCAGGGATTTCCCCAATAATAGGGTTACTCATCAAAACAGCACAAAGGAGCTGAGGTGAATATCTTCTCCCAGACAGGAAGAAAGAAAAAGTGACAAAGAGGCAGTGAGCACGCCTAGGTGCAAAACTGTGGATCCATCACAGCCTCTCCTCCCAGGTTCTGGAAATCTGGATTTCATGAGGCCTCCGCTTGTACTCTAACCACAGCTCCCACCTCTGAAGAGCTAAGGGAGGTGGGGGGAGGACATCCAGGAGACAGACCAGTATTTTATTCCCAGACAGGTCATCATCTAGCTACAGTGCAAGGCAGAGATAATGGTCTTCCTACAGAAGACTACTTGGGCTGTGAACAGGATTCCTTCAGCTTGGTACAACATTCAGGCCGGTTGTACTGAGTTTACATTCTGTCACCAGCCTCAGAAGCCACAAGCCAAAGTACTGATATTAACAAATAGATGTTAGAGCTGTGGTTATTCCTGCAGCCCATGTTGGACAGAGCAGGCAAGTATCAGGGCCCTACATCCCTCTGATTCAGCCTACATTGGTCACAAACTCCTTTGGTGAGGAAAGAATGTTTTCCAGAAATCCACTGCAGCATCGCTCATGTGTTTTACATTTTCAGCCCTCCTCTTTTGCCCCTTGCCCAGGGCAGGTCGCAGGACTGGGCAGACTGTCCCCACCCTGCACCGGGGTCCCGCTCAGGCATCAAGGCAGCAAATTAGAAATCGGACGGGGTGGGAAACGGGCTTTACTGGATTGTCTTGCTGATAATCTCCCTGACTTCAAAGCTCACATCTGTCTCGTGAGGTGGGGGACAGTTTCTAACTTTAGTTGACCCAAATTACTTCCAGCCTTCCTCTGCAGCACACAGCAACACTGACTCTTTGTATCCTGCCTTTGATCATTGCATCTCTGAAATAAACTGGCCTGTGTGCCTCTGCAAAGAGAGCTTTACAGGCAAAGGCATTTTAGATGAAGCCCGTTAGTGATTCAGCTGCCCTCAACACGGTTATTATCTGATTTGGAGTGGCAGCAGGGGGGGCCTGAGCACAAACAGGCTTTATCTGCAAGGTGCTAAGTTTTTGTGTACGCTATCACATCTAAGAGCAGTTCCTTACCTAAGAGGAAGAGTCGCGCTCTGGTTCTCCATAGGGTGGTCCTGTAGGTAGCAGAAACAAGCTTTCCCAAAGTCTTTGTTAAGACAAAAATGATGCAAAGACCTGTAGGCTGCCTCAGCCCCTGACTAACCTTTAAATTCATCAGGGATGGGAGACCGGGCCATTCTTCCTCTTTATCCTAAAACCTTTCCCATCCCTCCTTGTCTGATCCCCTCAATAAAGATACACACCCTGTAAGTGCCAAATTAACATAAAATTACATATTAAAAAGATATTTAGAATTACAGGATTTATGTCAGGGTTTTAATGACTCATATTTTTTTCTCAAATTAATTCCTAGTGTATACTGCAGTTGTATTCCTGCTGAGCGGCGTGACTATAGCTCTTGTCCATTAATACTGGGGTGATTTTTGGTCATCATCTATACTTACAACTCTGCTGACTTGGCTGCAATGGCAGGAAAATAACTGGAAAATTCTCAGTGAGATTTGGGTCTCTCACTTCTGTTATTTCAAAGAAAAATGAAACTCAAGCAAAAAAATACAGCATCCCAGGAAAAGGTAAGGCCATTTTTAAACACTACAAATTAGCAGAATATAGCAAAACTCAGGCTTTTGCCTATGCATAGATATGACCCTTCTAAAAATCCAGAAAGGAGAGGGGCTTTTTTGTTTAAAAAAGATTAAAAACCACTTAAACAGCAGGATATTATGTACCTGCTATTAAACTCCATCTGGCACTAACCCTGCAGGCAAGTAACAAGCCAAGATAACGGTTTGAGGGGGTTTTTTGGGCGTGGGGGGAGAAGACTGAGACTGATTTTAGCAGGAGCTGTAGAAGTAGAATGTTTGAACTGTTTCTGCACATCATTTCATTATGCACTTGCAGTTTTTAAAACTATTTTAAAACAGAGTGGTAAATGTGCTAAATAGGTCACTCCCTGTGTCCAGCACAGAGATAAGAAGCTGTTTATAACTCTGACTGCAGAACTTTGGCTTTTGAGCTCAACTGGTAACTGCTTACATGGCAGGTCCCCAGTGCTTGCCCAGAAGGCAAGTGTTACAGTCAGAGAAAATAAATAAATCTGACTGCTCTCGTGTTTAGCCTTGCTCCAGCGCACCAATACTTCTATATATGGCAGCCCTGGAGCTCTGGCACACAGACACCACAGAGCACACAATGAGCTGGAGCAGCAGCCCAAAAAAGTGAAAGCATTAGACAAGGAGGCAAACTGGATGGTTTTGCAAGAATAAGCTGCGAGGAAGTAGATGACATTTCTGCTGAAGAGGGCTTGGGTCCTGCAGCTGCTTGCAGAAGTGACACACGGTGACACTGTTTGTTTGAATCAAAAAGCAAAAGCAACAGGAGAGGTCTGCAGGAGGAAGACACCCAAGAGATGCCAGAAGCTATTGATCCCGTGCTGCCTAGGCTGGGACAAAACTGAAGACAAGAGCTATGTAACACATAGTTTGGGTGTGCATTTCCACCAAGGACAGTATCTGGGCCTATGCATGTGATGGAGGAACTGGCAGAGTGTGTAAATGTGTTAAATAGGTCACTCTCTGCGTCCAGCATAGAGATAAGGGGCTGTTAATAGCTCCAGCTGCAGAACCTTGGAGCCCAGAGCCACATTTCAGCAGTGTTTACTATCCTGCGTAAGTGCTTTTACATCCTATTGGGACCGTTCCTACCTCTAAGTTGTACTAAAGCCTCAAGAACACTGTAAGACCTGTAAAGAGAGGATTATAAAACAACATCTCTGCTTTCTTTTCCCTTGTGCCTCCGCAGGCACTATTTAAAAGCGGAGCTCTAAGCCCAGGTCTGGCCATGACGTATCTATGTCTCCTAAGGCTTTGCAAACCTCTAAGACTTCAGCATAGTTGGTACCATCTTATAGTAGACCAGTAGTGCGTTAGCCCACCTGCGGACTACACTGCACCTTGTTTGCCATTCAGGAAGTAATTCTTCATGAAGACGCATTGCAGGAGGAGTTTAAACACCTCTCTGACAGCACAGAATTCGGCTAAACCACGGCCGACCTCCTTTGTGGGCCAGTTGCACCCGGAGGAAGGAAGGAGCCTGGGAACCTGTGTTGCACCAAAGCTCTGAAAGTGATGTGGTGCCTGGTCCAGAAACATCTTGTTTTATGGATAAATGCTGCTAGAGATGTGGGAGTCATCAGGGAGCACGGGCAGAAACACTTCAGAGACAGAAACCGAAAAGTTCCAGCTGATGGTTGAAAGAAGCTTGTGAGGCATATTCTGGAGAAGCAGGAGACAAAAGGATACGGTGACTAAGGAACAAGGAATTAGATCAATAAATCCTCTCATCACAAGCAGCCCTGCCCTGCATAAAAATATTACCCAAAACCCAGAAGTAAGGCCTGTGGGTGGTGAATGCTGTTCTGGGTCTTCACATTTCTGCTCTTCCCCTGCCCTTTTGTTCTTGCTTTTGGGCACAGCAAGAGAAGTGTGGAAACAAATCAAGAATCAGTCGTACGCAGGAGGAGCAAAATCTCAGACAGCAGCGAAGGGGAAGCAGAACATATGTTTACTGTCATCTTCCTCCCCACACTGAAAAAGCCATCTTACTTCCAGGGGGGAGAAATATCCTTCTGCAAGTCTCTCAGAAGAGAGGAGAGCACCTCATCAGCCGGGTGCTGGCTCAGCTCTCAGCAGTGGCTCATTTTCCTTCATCTGCCACCCTCCCCAGCACGCTGCTGGAGCCTGTGATTAATTCAGCTCTTTACTGGAGTTTAATGCTGTTCCACAGTCACTTTGCAGAACCCGTCTCTCTCCCGTGGCAGAAAGCATCGCGTGTTGCATGCACATCAGTGGGTTGTTGTTTCAGATGGATGGCCCGTACTCCTGCCACTCACAGAAATGTCCCTTCCACGGTCCCCACTCTGCCGCTGGGCAGGGGATGGCTCAGTCCCCGTCACGCAGGAGGGCCAACAGCCCACCAGAGAGATGGGGCTGGCCCGGGCTGGTGCAGGGCCGAGGGGCAGCAGTGCCCTGAGCCGCCTCAACCAGGTGAACCGGGCATGGCTGGAGAATACAAACCAGCCTGCACACTGCTGCCTGCGGGGAGAGAGGGAACAAAAGGATGAATAAAGCGGAAAAGCAACAAATTTTGCTTCTGACTCTCTCATTTAAGCACAAAGATGGCTATATAGCCTCTCTATGCCACAATGAAACCTTATCAATAACCCTCAATTTAGCGCACAGAGGTGACTTCTACCCAAATGCAGTTTGTGCATCTAGGCTGTTTGCATACCCAGCTTACTGGGAGACCATAGGGTTGTTCGTGTCTGGAACTGGAGCCAACTGGAATTCGTTACAGGCTGTAGGACAAGAAGGATTAAAACTGGACCATGCACAAACTACGAGCAAGTGACAAATTGCAGTTCTAGGGCTCCTGTGTATAACACAGCACTAGACACACATCCCAAAGCAGGGAGCACTTTTATGCACTTAATTCCTTCACCAAAAATATAATAAACAGACCCTGTAGGTTTCTACCACTTGATTCTCTGTTTTGTTTCATTTTTTCCCCAAAAAGTTCACTTGGCTCCGAGCCTAAGTTATCTGTGGAATTTATTACCTCAGTGGTTCCTCTGGTCTGACAGCAGCACTGAGAAACAGAAGTGTAGAGCCATAACATGTTTGAAAAATAGGCAAGTATTAAATCAATTCAAAAATAAATCAAACGTGTAATATTGCATATTAAGAGGAGGTTCACTCTGCTCACTGTCACACACCAGTCACTTTGAAGAAGAATTTTCTCCCATGAATGAAAGGAGCCAATCTTTCCCAGATGTAGTCCATCTATGTTTTCTCCTGTCTGCTCCAAAGAGGATGAAGGTTTAGCTTTTCAGATGAGTAGTTTTTACTTTGTGTCCTGGATATTGTTGGCTCCTGGACAGTTCCATTCAGCAGCTCCGCAGCACTGCCAGTCATGTCTGTGTGAGATCAAAGCAGAAAGTGCCTGGAGCATTTGGCATCATTAGGACGAAACAAACTTTCACACCTGGAAATTTACCCAGTGACGGTTTCAGCTGGGATATGAGTAACCAGGTTATCTGGTCATCCTTTCACTGCTACAGGAAGATTTCATGGCCCAACTTTCTGACAAAGTTGGGTTTTTTCTACAGACTGAGATTGGACAGGTAGTTAAAAGATTCTCAGAGACAGCAATAATATAAAATTAAAAGAAAATGAAAACATTGAGCTGGCAAATCAATGAGAATGCATGAGAAAGAAAGAAAGATAATATTTAAGAAGTTGTAAGAGACTTTCTGTTTTGCAAAAAAAACCATTCATGACCACGTGCTAAGTGTGACATGTCACAGCCAACACATTTGCTTGTTATAAATGTTTGATTTCAGTTGCGCACCAGGAAGATGCAAGGTACTCTCATTAGAAGGACTGTCGCTAGGAATCAAAGTTTGCTAATTAACATAACTCCCCCAAAGAGACAAGGAGTTCGTAGTGTACAGTGATATTTATCCATTTCTTTCTGAAGTGGTCTCTTTCATCTCACAATTTCTATGATTTCTATGGTCTCCAAAAAGAAAACTCTGTTGTACGGATCCTTTCCGAGAGGTGAAGCATGCCTGACTTCCTACTACTAAATCTGCAACCATGCACAATTCTTTTCCCCTCAAAAAGCAACCCCAGTGGCCAGACCCACAGCTCTACCCTTGGCTTCGTTTGTAGTCTTCATATTTCTGGGTTTTGTTATTCAGTCCTTGACCGCTCCTTAATTTGGACCTTGAAAAACAAGTTGGAAGCCACAGATGGTTTGATGGCTTTTCTCTCCCACACAAGGAAAGTTTCAGAGTTTATCTTCTTTATTATTTTTTTTCTAGTGGAAGGCAGGGAAGCTACAAGAAAAAAAGCAATGTTGTCTGTTATGTTCTTGATATAGTTATTATAAATCTTGGAGCTTTATTCTTACTATGTTTGATAAAAGATAAACAGGAATATAAACCAGTAACTAATGGGCATGAAAAAGAAACTACTGGTAATGAGAGGGTACGTGATATGCTTCCTTGCATTCTTAGATGCTGTCAAGAGCATAACTAGACATACACCATACGCGTATGTGGTTTCTATGCCACCATAATTCTTTCTGCACTGGGTAATAGTTTGGTTTTGCTTCCTCCTTGCATTTCTCCTTCATCCCCAGGAATGAATCAGCCAGTAGCAAAGCTGTCTGCACAAACTCACCCATGGGACAAGTCACCATTAAACTGGTTTCTGGTCTTTACTTGTTCTTGCATTCCGCACCAGCAGCCCCAGCCCTCATCCCACCACACACACTTCAAGCCTGCACTGCATCAGTGGAAGTTTGCTTCAAAAAAAGGAGCCAACATACCTCAATGGCTGCTTGAAGTCATCAGAGTTTTACACACAGAGGTTTTCAATGTGGGGATTTTCTAATGCAGGCGTGTTCTGGACAGCATTAGTGTAATGCAGGGCATTCCAGGGGGAGTGGATTCAACTCCTGCAGCAGGGATCAGGAAAGATTTTAAGTGTATGTGTGAAGGCAGATTGTCTCCTCATCAGTCATAGCACTATAAATATTAATCTAACGTTGATTTAACAGCCATTTCTCCTGTTCTTGTTCTGCAGTAGCAGCTTCTATCATTGACAACAGAAGCGTTCAGTTTCTGAAGTTCTTATTACAGGGACAGAGCAGGATTTCCCAGGCTCAGGATTTCCCGATTAACACTGCTCCCTAACACCTTGGCTGTCTCGGAGAGCCCTGCTCTGGCTGCAGCAGCCGAGGCACTCGGGACTTGCACGATGCGCTGAGCTCCAGTGCTCTCAGGACACAAGGGGGTGGATTACAGACAACAGCTTGAGCAACACTCAGAGGGACAATGCAGGCCATTTCTGTTGCCTGTTTTCTTTCCCGAGTTGTTGACATTTTTAAATTATTTTTCCTTTTTCTTTTAATATATGCAGTATTTTTTTATAGCCTTGGGGTAGGGGGGAAACAAGATTATCTTACCAGTGGAGAACTTCATGGTGGAGTTCAAGATACTGTTTTCCCAGCATGGGAAAAACAATGAGAAATTGTTATTATCCCCAGTCGGGAAGCAATATAACCTTTGTTTAATACCTTCTGCCCTACAGCTATCACACTGGCACTTGCAGCAGACAGACCAAGCGTTAGGCTTTCCCGAGTTCAAAGCTGAATTTGCCGACTCCCTGGCCCCTGCCAGCAGGCGCGTCTGTCTTCATCTGCTTTCTCCAGTGTGACCTGAAATTAATGAGGACAGTTAATATTCTGGTCTTGACAAAGGGATCCGCACCGCAGCCAACACATCTGTCTCCCGATATTGTAGGGTGATACATCCAGAATCAATTTTACATCTTAGTGTCCAAAGCACTGAAACAAATATAAAAAGGCAAGAGTCGAGAAACTGGATGAAAAAGACTTCACTCTGTATTGGCCAAGAAATCCTTAATGCTTCATGTCATGCTTTAGAAAATCGCTTTAGCCTAAGAATCACTTAGTGATTACAGTCCCATTTCAGCTCCAGATACCCAAGCGAAGCTCTGATGGAAGGTTTAGAAAAGGCCTTTTAGCCACAGACAGGGAGATCAATCTGCTTAGTCTCAAAAGGGAGAGTGGGAGGCAACTTGATTACACTGTCTTCACATGGGGAAGATAACGGGCACTTAAAAGGGATTCCTAATCTAGGAGACAGGCTTAACAAAACGCTCACGGATAGAAGCTGAGTCCAGACCAGTTCCAATTAGAAATGAGACACTTAAAAAAATGAATATTTTTTTTAAAAAAAACCACTTATTTAAGTGGTTCTGGTCACTGGGACAGTCTACTTGGAAAGGATAGAGTCTCCACACCAAGACTGGATGATTTCTGGGAGGTGTCCTGCAGTCATAGAATTGTTTAGGTTGGAAAAGTCTAGAGCCCAAGAGGGAAACCCAGCTGGAATCTACCAAAAGCTCACCTACCAGCTCCTTCTGAGCTTAGCTAAGCCCCCAAAACAGATCCATAAAAAAGATGAAATAGCCCTTCCCAGCGATGACAGTGCAGGGCAATTTCCTGGGCTTTAGCAGAACTTGTGCCTTGAACCACCCTATTAAAACTGTCCTTGAAATGAAGAGGCCACCCAAAACAGCCAGTCCAGTGCCTGTTTCACTGTGTTAATACCTTATCCCAGCTGGGTCCTGCCTGCTGTCACCCTTTTACACGTACACTTGAACTGCAACAGAAGCTGCCCAGCATAGAAAAGCAATGCGTTTACAGACATCTATAGTATGGCCTTCCATAATACCGTCCTGCACCCACCATTCCATAGGCAGGAAAAGCAAAAGGAAGTTGACTGGAAGCATGCACAATGGATAGACTTATATTTTGCTCCATCTATGCACGTTCCTTCCCGCTGTGTTAAACAGAGAGCACTGCTGGCCTTCCCCATACCAGCGTCCATCATTACTCAGTATGACAGGGAGATGCTACCACCAGCGCAGAAAAGCTCTAGAAGATCCAGAAGTGGCTCAGCAGGAACTGACAGGGCCATGTAGCTGTTTCTGCTGGCACGTTTGTACGCAGCTTCCGCGTACTGAAAAGAAAATAGTACCACGAGTTCCCAGAAAAATGAAGTGTCTCACTCCAAAAATACAAATGCCAAGAGGTCACGAGATATATAATACAGCTGGTTCCTTTTCAGCAAGGGTTTCAAAGGAAACAGTTTGCTCACTGACCAGCATCAGTGATTCTGAAGCATAATGCTCTTTGATTTATTTATCAAAGCTGCATTTTCAAAGGAGTTTAAAGTAAGCATGGTCATTTGGGAGGGGAAGGAGAGAGACACAGAGAGGTGCAGCACAAAAAGCTCTCATCTAGAATGGCTTTTTCAAAAATTAGTAATTCCATGAAAGCTTTCTTTAAGAAGTCCCAAAAGCTTCTGTTGAAACAGTTGCACACTCCCTACCCAACCCCTAGCAAGGAGCACCACACACACAGGTGCAGAGGGCTTTGTAGGCACATGCAACCCGCCGCGAGCAATGCAGAAGACTTTATCCGTGGCACACTTGCTTGTGGTTTTAACCTGGCAGCCCTTCCTCGCTTGCTTCTCTGTCTTTTCAGGAGAAAGCACATATTAAGGTTGGGGAGGGGGGGGGAGGGATGTGCAACACTTTAAATACCATACTGTAGCCTGGAAAAGGCAAAAGCACCATTTTCCATCCCAGGTAGTTTCTAACTGCTACATGAGCTGGCAAACACATTTCCACAGAAGTTTGTGGAGGAGATCAACACGCTACACCAGCCACCAGAAGCAGCGAGTAGGGCGGACCTGCCTGCTCTGCCCATGCTGGCTGGGCTACACCAGCCACCAGAAGCAGCGAGTAGGGCGGACCTGCCTGCTCTGCCCATGCTGGCTGGCGCTTGGTCCTTACACTGGAGACCCATTCCTCTTCCCAGCTGCAGTGAACCTGTCCAGCATAGCTGCAGTGGCTAAAATTAGCACGGGATAGTCTACTGTGTTCTGAACAATTTGCTGCCCTCTGTAGAGCAAGCAGAGCTTTATTCAATCCATGGCAGGAACATTACTGCTTTTAACTGAATCCTTCCACTGACCCTTAGAAGTGTGGGCCCAAGACGGCACAAGAAAAGCATAGTGATGACAGGTCCAACTGGGCAAGCAACAAAGCCACCCTGCCGAGTGCGTGTCATCGCTGGGGAAGCCATCCCAAGGAGCTCCCACTGCCGAGGAAGCTCTCTCCACGAGCCAGCCATGAACCTTCACAGGGACCACCCTGCAGTTACGAAGGGGACAAACGGGGCTTGGGGCAATACCTGGCTTGCTGCTCATGTTTCTAGCAGCTTTGTCGTGCCTGTAATCTACAGGGGTTCAGAATAAATCTGCAAAGTCTGTGTGAAGCTGAAAAAACCCCAGCACAGCAGCCTGAGCAGAGACATGCACACACACATCCCTCCCTCCGCCCCCCACCCCCACCCCCCCCCCGAGAGGCACAAGTCTTTAACATACTTTATCGCATCAGCAGATAAGACATTTCCTTCGTCAAGGTGGAGCTGCTCAGCAGCTGTGTTTCTCTCCGGTGAGTTAACCAGAAAAGGGGAGATCAAGCCCATCAGCTGGCTCTGCAGAAACCTGCTGAGCCCACGGGGGCCAGGGAGGGCTGAGGTTTGGAGCCCAGAGGGGCTGAGCCACAGGGTACCACCGTCCAGCTCAGGCACAGCGTCTTCAGGAGACCATGGGCCTCTTCGCCTCTGATGGCACCTGGCCCCAGTACTTCATTTATGAAAGAGTGAACACAGCTCAAAACAAACTCCTATTTTCACAGCCCCACTATCCTGAAGCAATTTCCTCTCTTCCCTCCCAGCCCACCGCCTTTATTGAAACTAACCACAAAGCCTCCAACAGGGAAAAAAGCACTTCCACTGCAAACTGATGAAGTTTACAGCCAGGTTTGTCCCCAAAGGAAACAGTTTCTGCTTTTCAGCCTTCCTCAATTACGCTGGTACAACACATTCCTCAAGGTGACAGGTGCTCTGGGTTTAACATAACCCAACTAAAGTCTGCAGGTAGATGTAGCCCTCCAGTGGTAAAAATAAAGACACACAGCTATGCATTTTTTCCTGTGTGTGCATAGTTGACAAAATTATTGAAATGGGCAATGATTGCTGCTGCTTCTCTCTCTTGATGGCATTTGGCGGTGCCAATGCACAGAAGACATTAAACCCATCCCCAGCTCCAAGTGGGTCCATGGGCTCCGTCTCACGAGGACTGTGGCTCAGGGGCTGAGGACAGGCACGAGTAAGCAAAAAGCTGAGCCACGTGAAGCTTTCAGAGGAGCAAGGCTTCTCTGTCTGCAGCCACATCTGCCCTGGCACAGTGTCCTTCTCTTCAAACCACATGTGGGATGTGCCGTAGCCTGGCAATCAGGGCACACTCCCATCCTAATTCTGGCCCAGTCCTGCCTGCCATACAGGCAATGCCCAAACCACCAGGCACAGGTCAGACACTGCCTTTGGGCTACTTCATGCTCAGTCCAGACCCCTAGACAACTTTTCTAGTTTTTTCACTGCCATTTCACCACAATCGCAGTCAGCCTCCCATCACCTCTGCATTGAAACGAGCCAATATCAACGTTCAGACAACAGACCCAGGAGATCTTGGTCATCCAGGGGCATTTCCCTCACTGTGTGTACTAACTCTTACCTGCTGCTACTTCAGGTCCTTCAAGAAGGGAAAGGGGGGTGTGGGGGCAGGACACAAGCCCAGGAAAGACAACTTCATACCTTGTGGCTCTGGCCCTGCTGTTTCACTTGACGTGAGCACCTGGGCAGAGCCTGGGTCACACTCCCATCCACCCTCTTGCCACCAGGACAAGAAGCGGTTCTCTTGTGAGCAAGTCAGAGCAGCTCCTTGCATTTTGTTCTACTCACATCAGACCTCTGCAGAGCTCAGCAACAAGCACATACCATACTGCTCCTTAAGAGAGCAGAGAAGAAAGTTTACACCAAACTAGCAAGATTTCATAGAATCACAGAATCATTTAGGTTGGAAAAGATCTCTGAGATGATCAAGTCCAACCACTAACCCAGGACTGCTAAGTCCATCACTAAACCACGTCCCTAAGTACCACATATACGTGTTTTGGACACTGTCTGGGTCCAAATGTTAAGGAAAAACTCAAAAATAGGTACAGAGGGAGTCTTGGCTTGGGGCTGCCTGGTCGTGGGAAACGGGGTCCTTCAGCCCCAACGCAGCCAGCACCCATCACTGCACCCACACCTGAGCTCACGTCCACAGCTCTCCCAGACTAGTTTTACACATAGCTTTATTACGGCAATTTTCCAGCGATTCTTCAATATAGCAGTGCCATCTTCAGGTAAAAAGCCTGCCCTGCCTCTGCTGGGCATAGGGAACTGCCAGGGAGCGAGGACCAGGCGTGCTGCAGGGCAGAATAGTCCCCAGGGGTATCAGCATTCGGCTTACTGCTGCCCCGTGTTAGCTCCAGCTTGCCCCCACTTCCCAGGTGATCCCCAGCCCTAAGAATTGCAACTGCCAGATCCATCCGAGCTTTTTCAGCCTTGTGACAAGGCTCCCTCCCAGCTCTCACAGCATTGATTTGTCATCCAAAGTGCAACCAGAGCAGGCACCAGCCCATCAGCACCTCCTAGATACTGGTCCATTGGCACCAGTCACTACTTCATTCAGTCCCGTGTCCCAAGACACAAATTACCTGGTAAAACAATTACATGTGAAGAGTACCTGCTTGATAGCAAGTGTAAGGCTCCAGGGAGCTGAAACCTTCCACATCTTCCAGCCCAGATTTTCTCCTGATTCAGGTACTCCCACAAAAAAGCCTTCCCATTCTGCAGCCCACATGTCTAAGCAGCAACCAGAGATGGGCTCCAGCTCTCATCCATCACAGGCAGGTCTTCACTTCAGCTATCTGCATATGGACCTTTGCCCCCAAAGGGTACAGAGATGCCCACTGGCCTTAAACACAACATTTTGCAGAAAAATCACTCTTTACACTGATGCTGTAAGGAAGGGGCCCATCTCATTGGGTTCACCAGCATGATTCCGTGATGTAAAGGCTGCAGATGGGCAGGGCCATCACCCTCTAGACCTGACCTGGCCATGCGGGGCTTGGATTGATACGTGCTGCCACAATACAGGACATTTAAGTCTTTATGCCACTGTCACAGTGGGCACATTTGTACAGTCCCACCCTTACTTACCAAATTCCGAGGTTTCCCTGGGTGACACCACCTCAAGGTGCAAACCCTGTCTGCACTGCAGAGCTTTGGGAGAGACGCTGTCTGCCTGGGGCACAGCACAACCAGCCTTTGGGACTGCTCCCTGGGTGTGGAACCAGACACCAGCTGTGTATGGGGACATGCTGGAAAATTCCTGTGGCTCCTCCCAGCATCCCAGCAAGGGCTGTGGGCTCACTGGATGCCTGGACTGTGCTGCAAGCCCTGGGCATTCCTCTTGGAAGGCACCATAGGGGATGGCGTAGAGGGATGGCCCCAGCACAGCTGAAGTGCCTGCGTGGTCCTGAGCCTCAGAGGATAATGTGGGAGAGCAATATTTGCGCTCCACTACGAACAGGAGATTCTGGTACCTTACAGGGAGAAAGACCTTTACCTTCCCAACCATCCTTCCTCTTCTCCGACAGCAGATGTTACACACAACCCTTCTTGCTGCAAATTGACAACAATTTCCACTAAGCAGTTTGTTTCAGGAAAAGCCACCTTCCACTGGTAAAAGCTACAATTTGGCACCATTCAGCCCAGCTGGGGATAATTTACCAGCAGTGGCACATCAGCTTGCAGGCAGCAAGGCAGCGTAGACTGTCCTGCTGTGCTAGGAAAGCTGGGAGGTTGCAACACTCTGCAGTTCAGCCAGGAGCTCAAAGCATCACCTAGTTTGGCAAACAGCTCTGCTTAGCTTAGGGCCTGAATTAATTAAGCCCTGAAATGCACGGAGTGTGGGATGCAATGGTGAATTACAGCTTTCAGCTGGATTCCCTGGGTCCTTCCTGCACCAGCTGCTCCACGAGTCTGGGCTGGCAGTGCCGAGGTAGGGCAGCCCAGCAGCTGCTTTGATTCAAGCTGACTGCAAATGGCCATAAACAGCAAAAAAGGAAATTCAGCTGAGAGCAAAGCAAGCCCAGGGTGGTCTGGCCACAGTGCTTTTACCCCCTCCTTCCTCAGCAGAGGGATTGGCACAGGGGACCCCACCTCCAGTCTGCAGCAGAATTTGCATTGTGGCAGGATGATTCCCATGGCTTTGAAAATATCCATAGTGGGAAAGTATTTACATGGGTTGGACAACATAGTGCGGCTGTGCTGGGACGTGGGAAGCTGCTACACTGCCTTTTATTTCCACACTAAAGCAGTTGTCTCTACAATTGGACCAAGGCCAAGGCTCAGCATCTCCTACCAGTGTGACGTATCCTCAGAGGTAGCAGCTCCCACACAG
Source organism: Falco rusticolus (assembly GCF_015220075.1). Taxonomy (NCBI): domain Eukaryota; kingdom Metazoa; phylum Chordata; class Aves; order Falconiformes; family Falconidae; genus Falco; species Falco rusticolus. Next base: position 31,186,431 of record NC_051193.1, read on the forward strand.
GATCCAGGAGGAATTTTGGCCATCTGAATACATCTTTCTGTGCCAGGGATATGGCACCCCAGAGACCCTTGGTCATTCACACATAATGTAGGGAGAAAACAGGCCAGACCTGCAAACATGCAGCCTACCTCTTTTAAGAAGCTCATTCTTCAGGTCACGCACGTACCCATACCAAGGTCAAGGTATTGCTTTTTGGTTAAAACAGGGGTGGTCCAGAGACAAGTAAAGGGCTGTGTCTGATAAAGAACATCTCAAGATTTGGGTGGTGGCTGTTTAATCCTGGCAACACCACATTCAGATGAGGTATGGAAGGGACTGGGGATAGGCAGTTTCAGAGCTGGCCGCAGGTTGACAACGTGCAGCTCTTCTCTCCCAACGCAACACCATTCAAGGAGGTGACTGATTTACTGCTGTGCCTACAGCAGCTGGGTGCAATGCTCGGTCTTTAAAAACCCTGGGCCCGCAGCACCCCCATGGTACCCCAGCCCTGGCTGGAGGAGGGTGCTGAGGCACCTGGCCCTGGAAGATGTTCCCCTGTGGCTGCTTCAAAAGGCTCCTGCCTGCAGGCGGGAGTTCATCCTTTTGCAGATAATTCCCCTTTCAATAGCCCATAAACATTTTCAGGGTTTCATTTCAGCTTCTTCAGGGAAAAGAATCCTAAGGAAAAGCCCTGAGGATGAGGGAGAGGGTGATCTCTCCGTTATAATTAGGATTTTTAGTAAAAATTCCTATTTTCCTGAATTGCTCCAATAGCTACCTTTTTTTACCTGTGACACTTCTGCAGTATCTGGAAGGAGTCCTGCAGACCATAATTAGAAAAATGGTTCCTCGCAGATTTTTAAATAAATTAAATGAACAAGGAAAAGGAGAAGGGTCTTGCAAGCCCGTAGACAAGTTGGGATGCAAACGATGGGATCAGGGCAGGACACGTGAATGCCAGGGTTTGCACGGCATCAGGGGAGTTGCCCCAGCTGTACACATCAGCTATGTGAGATGGGTCCAGGTTCAACCCCAGGATCCAGGTCCCTCAAATAATTTGTGTTTTATACATTTTTCAGGGGATTGATGGTATTAGAAACCTTTCTTCAGTAACATTATGTGTTAGCTTGCAAACCAAACTGCATGTATTCAATGATGGTCCACCTGGTTCAATAGAAATAGATCTTTATTAATAACATGCACATCATACATATATTTAAAATACATATACATTTTTTTACTATTCACTTTAGAAAACAATTTCATAAAAACCTTTAATCAGGTCCCAAGTAATTTTAAACATTAAAAAGCCGTTTTTTTATTATAGAACCAGTAGGTATTACTCCAATTAAGTGGTGTATAATCACCATGTATTTAACATAATGCAGGCTCATGCATTTCAACAGAAATAGGTGTTCCCTTTTCTGCTTTATTAATCATGTCAAATATATGATGATATACTTGACAACACCTGCCACAGTTGTCATATGCAATTGTGATTCCCTGCTGAGAGCGCGCTGTACAGATGGCATTTAAAAGCTGGAGACAACTTTTTTACAACTTTCTGAGTTCCCGTGAGGGGTGCCTGGCATTGCAGGTAACCCAGAACCCAGCTACGACAGAAACCAGAAAAACCAAATTTCATGAACGGCGAAGAGGAAAGCAATCTAAAAAAGAAGAGAAAGGGGAATTGCCGTATCCCCTCTGTGTTCATGGGAAACTGAGGTCAGGATGGTGTTTCCCAAGGTCCTGCCGAGTACTGAACCAGATCTGTATAGAGTGCACAGAGTTACCAGCTATAGACAGTTTGCGGATTTACAGAACATATACAAAGGCTCGTATGAGGATGGGACTTTAAGGCACGATAGTCCATATACTCAACACATTCATTGAAAACAAAAGTTCCATTTACAGTGCAATATAAATGTATTCAAGAACTCAAGCGGCAGCTCAATAATCACTTTCACCGATAATTAGGCAACGGAGGAGTACGTACATCTGTGGTGTGCAGCAGCCCCAGCCCTGCACGCACTCGTACACATGCTGAGCATCAAGTACACAAGGAGCCTCTCTGGCTTCAGTGAGAGGGTCTGTGCAAAGAAACTCAGCAGAGAACCGAAGCGTTTGCAGGATCAGGGCCCTACAGCGTCGGGGTGCCTGCACCAGGTCACACGGGCAGCAATGCTGCCCTGTGGAGCCGGGCTGCCTCCCAGCGTGTGCACCCCCCTGCCACAGCTCCACCAGCTCCAGGAGACCCCACACCCCTGCCCCCTGCCATGCCTCCCACGGAGCCACCGCCGCCCCTCCTGCAGCTGGGATCAGGCCCAGCATTTACAGCCAGCGAGGGAAAAGCGGCACAGAGAAAATGTAACTCACTGAAACACTAATTACAGTCAAGTGTGCTGCTATTCCCAGACGAAAATGAATTGTCCTAAGCCAGCCATTTTCAAAATGATCAGCTATCGTTACCAAGTCTGTCCTTTGTCACCTAGCTCGTCTATATTCTCCTCTGATGAATCTACTATCTCCAAGGCAACTGAGTCAAAGGGAAGGAAGGACTTGCTTTACATCCAGTGCAAACATAGCCCATACGTGGGAGTTCCTAATGCAGTCGTAATAGAATATATATATATATCTCACTGAAAAAGTTGACCACCTACAGACAGATTCACACATCAGAAGCCAGAAGAGCTGAATTGTAGCTACAAACCCAAAGAAGAAAAATCAGTGTATGTAGCTGCGTTAAAAGGCTGGTACCCAGTAACTTGGTAACCAAATGTTAAAATCAGTATATAATTCAAAAAGTGTCAAATTAAATATTTCAGGAGTAACTTGCAATGTTATTGCACCTTTGTACTTCTCAATCACCCCATAAATTGTGGTTTCTAAGCACTAAAGTAGAATATTTCAGACCCACATTTCAACAGCACAAATCGCTGTGCAAAGCGGAAGGCAGTAAAAACTTGAGTAGACTTTAAATATTTAGAATGCGGACCTTTGATTCAATTTCATATCAAAAAGTCAGCCATAAAAAAGCAATGTGTTTTCTAGAAAGAAATTGTCCATTTTAACAGCCCTAGAGTAAGTAAAAGTAAAAAAATCAGCCAATGTTGCTCAAGAAAACAACACATGAGAAAAACATGAGTAAAATATCTTCCTCTTTCAGGAGTTTTGTTATCTGATTCAGATTTTTGTCTGTTATACCCACTCAGTTATCGCAACACCTTATCAGAGAAGCTTTCAATGGGTAAGAAAGTATCTGCCTTTTCTAGCAGGCAGAGAAGTTATTCTTCAAAGTTGAATCTGACAGGGACAACGGGGTTTTTTCAGGTGATGTTAAAGGCTTTAATCCTACTGAGATTTTTTACTCTATTGAAACATTATTAATTTTATGTAAAAAGTTTTGTTTATCCAGGCAAGAACCACCCTATGAATATATAAAGTAGATCAGTGAAAGGAAAAAAAAAGCATTTTAGCATTTTGTGTAGCTGCTAAACGATATGATTCAGGCAAAAATGGACACAAATTAAAAATATGCGTAAATCAGATCAGAGTGGAAAATTAGATCATTTGAAAAATCAGAAGACAGGAATACTTTTCCTTTACCACTTAGCAGCCTTCTAATGTCCCTACCCCAGCCCCTAAGTCTGCACGGGGCGCACAAAGTGCCGGCAGAGGCCGGAGAGCTCTTTGGGGGACAACGGCACGGCTCACAGGAGCCGTCACAGCAGCAGCCCACACGGGCGATGGGTTTCGCTGCTGGCTTTTGCTGGTGATATTAGGGCTGTTCCACACACTGATAACTAGCCTGGCCTTTCTCAGCTGGCCCCTGTTGAGATGGGCAGCGCCACTTTTACTGGAGATCTCGCAAACTATCCCCAGTGTGGGCTTAATTGTTCACGGCGTTTGGGGCTGGGGCAAGCTGGGGCAGCAGGAGCACAACCGCACATAGCCAGGCAGCTCTGACACCACATTACACTGACCAAGGGTTTAAAGACACCCTTTTGTAAGAGACAAGTAAATACGCCTTGTCTCAAAATAAAAACAAAAACCTGAACACATGCATCTTGACTAACAGCACCTCCCAAACAGCACTGCCCTGTTTTTCCAGCCTTCCCACAATATCTGTGCTGTTTATGTTCTCCAGTTTGCAGGTTATCTTTGTTTTGAATTAGACTGTTGCTTTTTTTTTTTTTTTCCCCCATTTAAAAAAATATCTGGATTTCTTTGTTTCCTTCTGTCTCCTAATCCTGTACTGGCTTCTAACTACTGACTCCAGAGTCAACTTTGCTCTTCACACCTCCTGCCTTTGCCTTTCTGTCTTTTCTCCTGCACTAACAACGTGCCTGAGAGCTGCAATGATATGTACGACACACACAACTAGGATGCTCTAAGCAGGGTTACAGGAGGGATCCTACGTGAAGCATGTCCTGGCAAGCAATGGTATTTGTTCGTATAATGCTTCAGAAATAGCATCAGCCACATGTGCATGAGCAAAGCCTTTCAAAATAAAAAATTAGGCCTTTGGATATATATCTGCCTACAGCTGAGTATGCGCTATTATTTATTTTGCTTTAAAGCTTTAAAGTGGTGATAGCCAGCAAGGCAAAGCCAATTTCTTCACTGTTAAGCCAACAGACCTGTAGGACTTCAACAGGCTTTGGATCATCTTGTATATTTGTTCAGCAGTTCTGGGATGCAAGTCACCTGCAGGTGAACTGCAGGTGTATCGGTAACAGCTAGTTTACAGGCTCGTTAGTCACATTTCCCCAGGTTATAGTGCAATCTTTGCTTTTGACCCCATTGCTGGAGCATCATCTTTTCCCTTATATTACTCTTTGGTATTTTCATGACATAGCTTTGGCAGCTATAAAACTTTCCACCTGTAGTCATCGATTTGCTGAACATCTCTCATGTCATAGCTTGTGAAATATATATTTACATATTCTAAGGTTAATTCCCAGATTGAAATTAGGTATTTCACTTAACCTGAAACACTATTACTAATGCTGAGCAGTTTCATCAGGAGAACCTCTGAGGTTTTACTAGCATCTGTCAGATACATTCATTCTCTATCTATGAGAGCTATCATTGTTTTTCTGTCTTTTATATTCCACATAAAAAGAAATTACTGTCTATTCCCTAGCACCAACGTGAACCTCTGGCCAAACAGCAAATTAGCATGCAAAGAAGTATCAGGGAAACAGCTAGGGAAAGAATCAAATGAAGTTAAGGAAACACTGATGACAGGCTGAAGAAACAATCTTTCTTGTGACTCATTCTGGATTGTATTAAAATAGCAAAGTAGATACCAGCTAAGAGATAATATAAGTAAAAGGTGAATGCAATTATTTAAAAAAAAAAAAACAAACCCTTGCAAATCTCAGTATAGAGTGTCTTGTAAGTAGCAAGCAAGTTAAGTCTCTGAAAATCCTAAGCAAAAGGCTGTTTCCTTTGGCACTGGCTCCTCCATGGTCAAAGCATTTCTCAAAGAAACTTTCTACCTATACCTCTACAGTAAATAACTTGCATTTTACTACTCACTTTCAGACTACTCCACCGCTTTGGGGGCTCCCCTTCCACCGGGGATGGCCTAATTGAACTGCAAAGTGATTTTGAATGTCTATCTACACACAGATAATTTAAATGCAGCTTTGTTTCTATCAAACGCATTGCACACAGTCTCTGCAGATAAGGACCTCCGTATTGCACCAGCTCTGTGTGTACGTCAAGGTACTTCATAACCGGGGGGTTAACAGCGGGGACTGCAGAACATCAGTCAAAGTACCTTCCACTTAGCTCTGAACACATCCGCCTTTGATCACAGGTACATCTGCAATTAGTGCCTCATCTTAACATCTCAATAAGCAGTTCAAGCATTCAGAAACAAACATCAGTGGGTCTAACAGCTACTTTAATTCATTTTATAAATAAGCAATTGAGAATTTTGCTCCAAGTGGCTGCTCGTGTAGCCCATTCCGTAAACGGCGTTCTCTGCAGAGTAAGGCACGATGCGATACGAATGCAGCTCTTCATAATAGAGCGACTGGGAACAGCACTCCTGCACCATAAACTTCAGCCGTTTTCGTGCGTCAGAGTAAGCAGTCCTATAACACGGAGCCTCCTTAAAGTATTCATAGCTCTCCCTCTCTGTCTCTAGGTGAATCTTCCTCAACAGATTGTTAATTAATACAGACCTACGGAGATAGGCTTCAGGGTCATCCAGGAATCGGAGTTTCTGGAGAGAAAGTTTTAGAATACAAGTCCGGTCCTCGGGTAGTATCAGGTGCTGGGGAGTAAAGAGCAAGTAAATGGGTCTTTAGCACGGTGGAATGAAACCAGGGGAGGATGGGGTCTGGAATGAGAGAGCTACTCACTTTTGGACAATACTCATGGTAATCTTGATGTAAATGTTCTTCTTCTGCATATTTTCTCTTAAAGTAGGCTACTTTCGACGTCGTTAATGTCTTTGGTAGGCCCCGATCAGATCAGCTCTGCACAAAAGAAGAAGAAAAAATGGCTCAGTGGCTTGTGGTGCCGCAGTGGCTGTAACGTCACGGTCCAGGGTGCGGGGGGAAGGAGGGGTGCAGCGGTGGGATGCAGCTGGGGTGACACCCAGCCTCGACCTGCAGCCCTCATCCCACTGGCAAATTTACAAAGAGGCTGGCAGATACAAAGGCATTCTTGAGCTGCCACCGTGAGGCTTGCCAGCCCACCAAGCCCCGCTGCGGAGTGCCAGCCACAACACGGGGCACACTGGCGCTGCCAGCAGGACCCCCAGTGCCAGCCCCGCGGGGTACCCCGGCAGCACAGCCAGCAGAGCGGGGCGAGCAGCCCCAGCCGGGGAGGTACCCATGCACCGCGGGAGGGACAGGGATGGGGCCACCAGGCCTCAGAACAGGGGTCCCTGCCCCACACTTGGTGGGGGTGGGACAAGGGATGGGGTTTAATTTCCACACAGGGCTCTGTGGCCTCCCTGGCAAGCCAATGCGGAGCGTATTCACTAGGTGGTAGTGTCGTCCCAGAGAAGCAGGAGAACCCCGGCTCGGTGGGAGGGGGATGCAGCTGGCTCGTTCTCTGGGTTGCTTCATTTTTTTAGGGCACAGAGGATGGAGGATCAGCCTTTGGACTGAGAGGAGGGACCACGTCCTGTGACAGGAGCCCGGCGGAGGGCTGCCCCCCCGAGCAGAGCTCCCCCACAGCCCCAGCCGGACCTGGCTGGCTGCTCCAGGCTGGCTCATCTCCATGGAAAGGTGACGTGGTGCTAATTCAGCATCTTAATGAGATCCACAACTTCAGTGGTGTTCAGTCTGGTGAACACTGGGTCCCTGTGAAAGCCAGCACTGGGATTTGCTTTTCTATACACCAGACAACACCAGGAGGCGTCTGCATCATTTGCGAGTAGCATCATCACCTCCCAAACCCTCTCTTTTGTAAGAAATGTCTGGGTTTTGCTTTTAAATGCACTATATCAAAAAAAAAAAAAAAAAAAAAAAAAAAAAAAAAAAAACCAAAAAAACCCCAAACACCAACTTACTATCTTACTATGCTGGCATTTAAAGGCAGCTCAGGGGAAGAAAGTGTACAGAGCCATTTTTCAGAATAACCCAAAGTGAGGTCCTATGGGATAGGTTCTCTTCCCCAAATCAAGACCTCCTTATGGGGGTATTGAAAACTTAGGTTTTCTGAGGAAAAAAGGGGCTTGGTTCTGGACTGCTGCTTTGCCACAGTAGAAAAGCCCCAAGGTATTGCACAGCGCAAACACAGGTGTCACGTCACTGGAAGGATCCTGCTGTGCGGCACGGGGGGCTCTTTGAGCCGTAGGTGCAGGTGGGAGTGAAAAGATACCCACACAGCTATTTCAGGGACTGGTGGCATCTCTCCTTCACTGTCATGAAGGAGTAATGAGCTCTCCCTTCCTTCCTCTACATCAAAAACACACAAGAAGGGGCTGAAGAAGAAATCCCTTCACTTGTGTTTTCTCCCTGAATTTCAAATCTGTGGGTATAGAGATTTCCCATAAAGGATGTTACAAATCTGGGCAGAAAACTCCTGACTGGTGGATTAACACCTCACTTGGAACCAAGACCCCCAGCCTTGCTCTGGGATCCAGTGCGACACGGTCTGCACAGAACAGCAGCATCTCCCCAGGAGAGGGACCATCCCTTTTGCTGTGGAACAACGCTACATTTTAGTCAACCTGGACCACTGCACACACCAGAGATGCTCCCTGCACTTACCTCAGCTCTCAAGGGCAAGAGTACAGCAGCAGCTTTGCTGCTCTGCTAGCACAGAGCTGCTGCAACCACTGGTTTAAATTCATAGGCAGCAACCTTTGCCACTTGCAGGTTTTACTCTAGTGGTCTAATTACACCGGAGCCCAGACAACCTGGACATTTAATTGCTCTGATATTAGGTTATTCTAGGTGAAAAGCCCACTGCTGTGTTATCTGAGCACAATCACAAGTGTATTTATACTCCCAGCACCGTGGGATGGGAAAACGTTACAGTTTTCCTCGCACTACTCTGAGGAAGGCAAAGGTACAGAAAGATGAAGAGACATTCCTGCGGCCACCCAGGCTGTCAGGGCTGGGAAAGGAGACAAACCCAGCGTACAGGTTGATGAGCTAACCATGGGCCCATCCTTCCCCTTCAAACGAAGCCTCTAAATGCTAAAACTTGCTCCCTAGTGGTTTCCAGGCTGGAAGCACAGACCTAGCACTGCCCATGTGCAGCACAAGCAGAAAATCAGCCCGAGTGCAGGGGCAAGACAGACAACCACAGCGTGCAGAGCGTGCCAGCTCAGTCCTTCAGCTCTGCCGGCTCCATGCAAACCTCTCTCTTTGCTGCTCCTGGCCACAGGAATTCCTCACCCTACTCCAGCAATGGAAGGTGACTGTGGGACATTCATTGTCCTCTGAGCACGGGTGGTCCTGGAGGCACCAGCAAAGAGCAGGGAGCCAGGACAAGGCAAAGAGCCACTGCAGCACTGGCCCCCCGACCCTGAGGAGGAGGGAGGGCTGTGGTTTAGCACATGCCGTGGGCTGGGGGCTGATGCTGGCTGGCAGAATCAAGCAGAAAGAATTGTGTTTTGCAGAGGGACACACATGACCATCCTGGCAGTGGATTCATCGAGCATCCAACTGTCACCCCCTTTCTGGGGTTATGTTCAACACCAGCCTGGGATATACCCCTTGGGTGTAAAGTTGTTGGCTGTATTTAAATGCCTAAAGTCCTTACACCAGACAAAGCAGCAAACTTGTAACAACCCCCCGCCAACCTGATTTAATTGCAAGAAAGGGAAACAACGAGCAGATGAACACCAAAAGCACCTCTGGGGTGTAAGGTTGGTTTTAAACATGTTCCCACTTGTAAGTGAAAGGCTACACTCTAAGAGCAAAGGAGCCACAAGCTGTGCGACACCATGCCAGCTGTTAGCAAATTCCAGCAATTCCGAATCTGCAGGGCTCGGGGCACCCAGCAGCTCCCACGGGTTGTCATGGGTGGTTCAACTTCTACCTTCTCTCTCTGGGAGGGAAGGGGTGCTGCCTGCACACCTGCAGCAACAGGGTGAGAAAGCGAATTAAAGGCAAACCCCATCACAGTGCTGCTCCATAGAAGCTCAAGGTCTGCTCTCATGCTCGGTGTAGCTGCCATCCCACCACCACCCCTCTCATTGACACCGTCATCTTTTTGTGGCTGCTGCTGCTGCTGTCCACACACCGGTCTGCAGGTGCAGAGGAAAGAAAGCATGACCTGTGCCCTCGCACTGCACCCCTGACAGCAGCTAAAGCCTACAAAGGGTACCTCTCCCTGCAGGAAGCCTGCAAGGACCAAGCCTTTCCCCAACACTTCTCTTGAAAGTCAGAGCAGACTGGCTCTGTGCGTGCCTACGAGCTGCTTGGCTGAGGCTGCAGGCATCCAAGGCTGTAGTAATGCCGCAGTGAATCAGACCCTTAGTGTTTTGTTTAAATATAAACATATTGAATCAGTGCTTTTTGTGTGGAAGGCTATTCTCGCGAGCCAAGTGTTTTGACAGTTACAGCAAGGTGGTATGAGTCACTGCCTCTGCCTCAGTCAAGCTCAGAGACAGATACATCTTAATCACATTACATTTTTTTTTCAGCGCTACACCACAAGTCAAGGCACAGGGCCAAATTTCCCCATAGGGACTAACCAGCGTAGTGCTGAGTCCTGAGCGTGAGGTTTGTCCTTCCAGCCTGGATGAACCTCAGAAAAGCGCATTCAGCATCCCACCAGCGTTCAGCTGCAAGCCCTCTGTGAGTCACCAAAGACTCGGTAAAATTTGCAACAGCAAGTAGCACTGCCAGAGCTCAGGAGCCACAGGGCAGGCGCTGCCTGCTCACGCTGGCCAGTGTTTACACCCCACCGGTACATGCCTGCTCTGAATGCACGGCACATCGGAGCACCGCGGCTGTAGCTGCCATTAACGCTAATGGAAGTTTGAAACATAAATCTCACACGCAGCCATGAGGGAATAGATGCCTCTGTCTCAAGCCTGGATCTCTCAAACACAGCTTTGCAAGGGCTTTAATTGTACTTTCAAAGGAGCAAAATGTGCCTGTTCCTATTTATTTCTCCAGGAATAATTACAGTGCTCTATGGCGTCGTACCTACAGAGTTATTAGGCATGTTTGGACAGAGGGTTATCTTATCTAGATTGGATTGGAAATAGATTTATAACATGGCAACTTCACAGTTGAAATGCAAATTACAAGAAATTATCTTCATCTGGCTCCTGTACTCACACATCACCCCAGCGACAGGAGCCCCTCTTTGGCATGAATTAGTGCTGGGTGATTTCCACAGGGCTGCAAGCTAGCCCAGGCAGGAGGCAAGATGGGGTTTAACAAGTGATTGAACAGCCAGGAAAAACAGACACAGACCTTGTGCTTTTCAATCTCAGGCAACAGAGAGGGATCTGCAAGCCCTGCATCTGAACAGCAGCTCTGCCCCAGAGCTTGCACTTGAGACCTTGGGAGTGTTCCCACACCTGCCTGTGCCTCCACCTCTCCTACCTTTCCTTGGGAAGAAAATTCATCCCTGCCTGCTCGGTGCTGCAGTGAAAGGGGTTGTACGAGCCAGTACTATTGGCTTGTTGATGCAGACGTCTGCAGGGGGTAAGCAAAGAGACTCGCTGGCCGAGCAGACCTGCCGACGATGCTGCGCGCCGAAGGTGGTGACTCAAATGTGCCCGTGCCCTGCAGTTCCCTATCACAGAGTAAGGGAGGATAATCAATATGCAAGCGAAAGCTGGCTGAGACAGAAACCATCTCTGAGCATCTCTTGCATGCACAAATAGAAAACCTGAGGCTTCTGAGCACACAGAAATTGACATTTATTATCAGCAGGAGACATGACTTTGGCATGGCAGGACGTATCATCATGTTCTTGTGACTGCTGTCAAACTGCAGTGATAAATTCCACCACCCCCTCTAACCTTAGCAGCACTTGCAATTAGGGGGTGCTCAGCTGAAACCTTCCTCTGATTACATATGCTATACAGCTGCATTTCCCTTCTTCCGCAGCAGAAAAAGCAGCTGGTCCCACTGTGAGATTCCCAGTTGATAATGTAAAGCTACCAGACCACAGGCACATGAACATGTGGATCGAAAACACATGCCAGCCCCAGGATTTCACACAGGCTGCCAATTGATTGCAGTCCTTCCAGAATATCAAGTCTTGTTCCTTGCTCAGGCAGAGAAAGCCCCCTTTAATTGACCTGCAAAAAGGTGGGGACCCACAGACGTGCTGTTGTCTGCTGGCTGGAGCTGCTGGCTTTTCACTTTAAAACTGCTTTTCTTTTAGTTTTCTAACTGCTTTGTAGACCTCCCTAACTGCAGATTCTCCCCGAGCACACGTGTGTGCAAGGCACGAGCATCTGAATAGCTCTCATGAGTGCATGAAGACACGAGACTTAATGACTGACTGACTATTCCTGTCTGGCTCCTTGTAGTCCCACTGCTCTTATCAGTAGAATAAAATCACGTTCGCAGCTTCACCCCCTTTCAACACTAATCCAAGTGATTTCCCTCACTCTGAAGGCAAACCCGACCAGCTGAAGCCTGCAAACTTCTTAGTTACCTGAGGATGCGGAGTCAATCTGCAAAGGGTCTGTCTGGGATAATCTCAGCGGTTCGGGTAAGATTTCCTCCTTGCACGGGCTCAGCGAGCATTTCTGGCAGCACAGCACTGTTGAACAGTTACCTGCCGTGGCGGACCAAGGAGAAACACACATAGTTCAGGTGGCAAAGTCAGGACATACACGGCAAGTAGCTGGACCGCAAGAGAAGAAAGTGCTATTTCAGCAGCCCCACGGGGCTTAATAACAGGAAAAATAAAGAGTTCTGATGTCACATCCAATTCTCTAACTTTGACCTTGCTTCCTGGACTCCCTTTCAAGCATCAGGAAAGTAAAAGAAAACATTAAGAAAAACCATTTCAGTCTCTCAGTGGCATAGCTCTAATCCTGTTGGAGAAAATGCTGCAAAAATGTAGCTTGCTCCTCTAAATATCTGGAAGTTTCCTAAGCTAGAACATAACTGCCCTGAACAGCACCTCTTAAAAAGACACATTATTTTCTCCATTAATTCTTGTCAGCCTCAGAGGAAAGCTATTAAAACCACACCATTATTTTGAGTAGTAGCATTAATTTCCTATCATCCACACACACACCCCCACACACACTGCCTGCAGAGTAATACAGGTCTGGGGAAAGGCAGATTACCATTTATATTAAACAGCATTATTGCAGCATGCATATTTCGGTGTTTGCCTTCCATAGGGTACAGTTTCTAGGCTGCAAGTAGATGCAGCAGCAGCCAGCTGATGCCTTGCTTTCTGGAGGGAGTATCTGGCACACCGTAGTAAGAATATTTCCCACTCGGGGGAGAAAAACAATCACAGATATGCATGCGTATACCCAGTCTACACTTCTACACGTGTGTGCAGAGACACACTATTTTTTTTTTTTTTTGTACAAGAATGAAAATAAACAGGTCTAAATCCTGCAAGAGAGAAAGAAAGAGAGCATGTATGTGTGCGTATTCCCGTCTCGCAGCTATAAGACAACTATATTTAGATAGTTGTCTCATCCCAGAGGATGATACTTCATTGACAGGCAACGAAAGAGTAGCTTCGGTTACTTTTCAGAGTTCAGCTTTGACCGTAAAAAGATGTCTCTGATTAAAACGACCTTTTGTAGAGCATGCTGGAGCCCGGCAGAGCAGCAGGCACCCCTGCCCACAGCCCCCAGCGCCGCAGGACGAGCGGTGAGCCTCCCGCTCAGCTCTTTGCCCTCTCCCGCGATGCAGCAAAGCCAACAGCTCACAAACACAAGCAAAACTTACTCTACGCCAACAGCCACCTGCCAAAGCCGTTGGGGCAGATCCCACCAGCCAAGCCCCACGCCAGCTCGCTGCCACCGACGACCCCCCGGCTCGCTGTCCCCTGCCACCAGCAGCTCAGGGCACTCACCCCGCCAGCCCCCGCTCCGGAGGGAGGGCTGCTCCCCGTCCTGTCCTCGCTGCCGGAGCCGCCGGCTGCTCCTGGAGGAGGTGGTGGCGGTGGAGGCGGTGGTGGCGGCGGTGGTGGCAGCTCCTGCGGGTCCCTGCAGCCACTGAGGAGCGCATCACCTCCCGGCCGCAGCCCGCGGAGGTGGGTGCCCAGATGTTCCCGGCGCGGATTGGTCCAGCGGGAGCAGATGTTGCCCGGTTGCTAGGAGCGTTGCTAGGAGCGTTGCTGGGAGACGGTGACGCTCTCTCCATCACTGGCGCGACTCGAGGACGCGGGAAGGGAGGGAGGGAGGGAGGAAGGGAGGGAGGGCGGGGGAGGTCCCGCCGCCGGGATGCTCCGCGGCGGGCCGGGGTGCGCGGAAGATGGAGCAGGTGCCGCGGTCAGGGCTGGGAGGCGGTGAGGGGCTGCCTGGGGCGCCGTAGCAGGGGATGGGGATGGGAAACACCAGGACTGGGGCGGGGGGGAGCCCTGCTCCGAGCCTCGGGGCGGCGGCGCCGTGGCAGGTGGGGGTGGGATCACACCTCCCATCGGGGCAAGCCGCAGGAGTGCCGGCTGCCCGCTGCAGCACGGGGAGAGGGCGAGAGCTCTGCCCGCTTCAGGGCTGGACTGGGAGAAACATAACCCAGTGCCTGGAAAGGCTGGAGGGAGTGGTGAGTCCAGTTTGGGACTGCTGGCAGTGACAGCTGAGAGCCAAGCTCTTCTGCCCTCCCTCCAGGTCACAGTCTTCTTCCTTCCCAACTTGTGTTGCTCCCTCCTCCCTCCATGCCCACCACCACATCTGGGCACACTGTTTTCTCCCTGAGCCTTTGGGATACTCCCTCACATGCCCTGGGCCCCACCGTGGCACATACTTCCATGACCCCAAAGATGCACCACAGCATTCCCAAATCCCATGGGCAGGAATTGGGATTGCTACAGGAATAGAAGCCACACAGCAAAACAACCCAAACCTCCTCTTTTCCCAAACAAAACAGCAGGTCACTGTGGGGTGGGGCAGCTCCTGCATCCCAGACAGACAGAGAGGATTTTGCTGCTGAGCACCCCCCTTATGGCAGTAGGTGGGGTATCATACCCAGCCTACCCTCATAGCCATGGGTCCAGCCAGCAAGGCTCAGGAAAAGTGTAAAAGGAGTAAAAATCTTACCTGTGTGAGGCAGGGTGCACAAAGAGGGGAAATCCTTGTCCCAAAGATCCTAACTCTCTAGGCAGATACCGGCAGATAGAAGAGTATTTATATATATATATATATATACATATATATATCTCTCCAGCTATGTGTAGGGGTCTTCACTGGAAGGTGTGCCACTCACAGGCTTGGGAAAAGGGGTTGTACAAGATGAGCTTTTCTGGAAAGCCAGACTGGTGCCAATGGCTGTGCTGAAGTTACTGGCACAATGCTGGCTTAGATCAGCCCCAACACCCAGCCCGGGCTTTGCTCAGCACCTTTCTCCAGGAGAAAATCTCCTTAGACAGTAAATTTTCTTCTGTGCCTCCCAGCTATGTCTATGTCCACAGAACTACCCTGGATGACACCGCTGCTCCTGAGAGTCTTATGCTCATCCCATAGCCACCCCCATGTGAGCATCATTCGCTCCAGCCTATGCTCCGTCCTACTACTGGAGGTAACTCAAAGGCTCAGCCAGTGCCAAAACCAAGGCAAGGTGCTATGGGAACACACTCATCTTGGCAGCATCTGAAGCTCCTGGGCAATCCCCTCTTCTGTGATTTGAAAAGTGGGTGTCCCATACATAGACATATCTGTACATGTCACTGCTGGTAGGACACATGGAGCTCCCCTTCCTCTGGTTGCTCCAGGGTCTCTGTGAAGGTTCTGCAGAGGAGCATGCACCAGACTTAGTCCTCCTCCTTCTTACGTGGTGGAAATGGAGGCACACTTCATTTGGCATTCACCTGATCAATATCTCATCCAAATTTTTAACAAATTGAGTTCTGGCAGGCCTGAGTCCCAGCTAACACACGTCAAAACAGCAGCTTCAAACCAGTTACTCCATTGACTTTGAGTATCTGGTTGTATTTGGTGCTCAGTATGCACTGACATGCACGTGCACACACAGCTCCTCTGGTCTTTGCAGTTTGAGAAAAGATCAGTCATGGCCCTATAGGTATTTCAAGTTATCTCTGAAGCTCTGCTTCTTTTATTGAGAAGTCAAATGAACTCAAACTAATTTCAAATTTGAATTTTCTAGGACAATAGAAAGGCACTGGAATTTAATTGATTTTGATTACCTGCCTTATTATTATGCTGCCAGTAGTGATAGTTCAGGTTGGTGTAATTTTAAATTTACTGTGAGATGAATCTGACGTTTCTTTACCACTGAATAGAGGACTTGAGTGATTCTTCAGCTTTTCATGAAGATGTCATAATTAATTCAGTAATATCACTTCTGTAAGCAGAGATAGAAAAGGAAGACACAGAGGCACCTACTCTGCGTCTAAGAACTGAATGAACGGCAGGTTTACTTACTCCAGTCTTCCTGAAATTGATTGTATTTTTTTTTTTTAACATTCAATACAACTTCTGCTGCAAAGACAAATCTTATCCTCTCCTGTGACCACACAAGCAGGACTTACTAGCTGGTAATAATTTGCAGCCAAAAGGTCAGCTAATCTTGCCCCAGATGGCTCCAAAAAACATTTCCATTCCATGGATCAGCCTGGAGCAAATTCTTCTGCAATACAAGTTTAGCTGCTTTTCTTTGTGCACTTTCTGAGGGGGATGAGAGCACAGGGAAATAGGTCCCCTGCCAGTATAAACCAGCATTGCTATGCTGGCTGCAAGGGATCTCCATCAAGATGAGCAGCAGATGCTCGATCCCCTCCCACCCCAGCCCATCCCCTTCCTCTTGCCATGGGAGCACAAGAGATCACCTCCCCTCCTCGTCTGAAGAGCAGCTTTCCCCCTCTGCCAGTGATGCCTGGTCGGGAATCGCTGCCCAGCTGAGGTGTACCGTGTTTTAATGCAATGGAAATTAAACAGAACCGTGACCTGGGACCAAAGTCTCTATTGACAGTGATATTATTGGAAAAGATAAGACTATAAATGTGTACTGCACAAGAGAAAACCTGGACAGGCAGACAATAGATGAGTAGCTTTTTTTTATTCTTTTTTTTTAGGCTTTTGAAAGCAAGATTGCTTAGCATAGTCAGTACTAGAATAAATATATGATTTTGAATGGTTTAGAGCAATTGGGAATATAACCCCCCAGAACATTAGCATTTACTTTAACTGCCTCACAGAATTAGAAAAAAAGTTTCTTCATTTCAAAGCAGTTACACCTCCTCAAGCCAGCTGTTAAAGAAAAATTAATTAAATTAATGTGCCCTTTTGAATTTAAGCACCAAACATTCAAAAGATGTGTATAGAAAAGCACCAGTCCTCTCGGGCAGCATATACCTACACACGTGCTATATTTCGAAATACAGCAGGAAGAAGGTACTTTCCAAAAATGAAATGTACCTGAAAAGTTTGGCATTTGTACCTGGAACACCGAGCAGTTTCAGTTGTGAGGCGTTACATCCTGGACCATTTTTTATCCCTGGCCTGGCCCATTCAGCTGCCTTCAACAGATAAAGACCCTCATGGGCTGTCGCAGCCATTGGCTTGTCACAGCACATGGAGCTGAGCAGCTCGAGTTTCTGGACGCTGTTCATGCCTCCCAGCGGCTGGCCAGCCTCAGGGGGACCGGCTGACTTGGGAGGTGAATCCTGCCTGCATCTAAAATGTAGCCTTTGCACTTCATCCTAAAAGATCAGGTCTTTCTCTTTCCATTTTTCATGCACTAGAAATTTATGTTTCTGCTTTATCTTCCAATTCACTGTACAAAAAAAAATATTGTTGGTATTTTAAAATGAATTTTTACATTTTTACATTTTATATTTTAGAAACCTTAAAAAAACTTCAGAAGCAAGTTGGGGAAGAGCAGAACGAATAAAGCCCATTTTCCTATACTTTATATATATATACCTATATACACATTTGTGCTTTTTATCTCCTACATCCTCCCCACCACCATTAACCAAATTCCACCACATCCCCTTGGACACCTCCAGCTCAACCAGAGACAGCAGAAGAAGCAGCACACACTCCAGCTGGTCCGGAGCTGCACGCCATCGTGATGGACCAGCTATCTGACCCTTGGCCATCACATCGACTTCTTTCTGCTTCTCTGTAAATGATCCTCTGGCAGGTGATAAAATTTGTCAAAGTATAATTGTCTATGAGACAGTTACCCTTCTTTCAAGTGTGATTGAAATTGGCCAACCTGTTCAAAAATGTTTATGGTAGAAGAGAGCCTGGCGAGGAGACAGATGGCAGACAGCTCAGCTTCTTTGGCCTCAACTGAGCTGACTGAGAAGTGGGAATGAATGCTTTCACCCTCTCTTGAAAAACGATATCACTCTTTCGTTGAAATTCAAAACTTAGTTTCCCGACATTAAAAATGTGACTTTTCCAACCGGTCAAAATAAGGATGAAATCAGGGATGTCTTGGCAAAACAACACTTGGTGCTTAGCCAAGGAATTAAGCCAACCCAAGCAAGGAATTAAAATGCAGCTGGAGGAAGAACAGGATAATCAGAACAATAAAACAAAACACAGCCAGGATCCTGACGAGACCTACACATGCTCATGCCGAACAGCGGGCATCCCAGCAAGAGCAGCAAATGGATTGCTAAGCCCGCTGCTGTATTTGCACAGCGGTGTTGTACACCAAGCACATAGAAAGCCTGAGTGTTCTACCACCAGTTTTATGGGTGGCCTCATTCAGGACAGGCTGCCCATACCTTGGCACCAAGACATACAGCCCATTCCCCACTCTCCCCATGTTTAAGGCCAGCAGTTTTACTGTAGCGTGTACGAAGCTCGCACGGGGACACAGGCAGATCTGCCCGGAGGAACAAAAGCCACTCAGGTTAGCCCTGTGCTGGCGATCGGCCTGAGAATGCCCACCCACTGCGACAATACCGCCTGCTCTCGTCACCACACAGCGGCTGAGGACATTCCCACAAGGACATCGTGAAGCTGCAGGAGCAGCGAAGCAGGTGTGGTGTCCCCAGCAGCGCCCACGTCCTTTTGAGTAGTTGCCAGCACCCCTCAGCGCTGGTTTTATGGGAGAAATAGGGTGGAGTTGGTGGGGGAATTGAAGCCAGTTGATGGGCAAGGTGAACTTTAAGTATTTTCCAGAAGATTGCACAGGATGAAACATGAAACAGCGCCAGGCAAGCGCTGCCCTGGTACCTCCTTAGGCCTTGCCACCACCTTGGCAGCAGTGTCCACCTGAGCTCCCAGACCCCAGCGCAACTTGCAGATGGTGGCTGGCTCTGCAGATGCCCCCTGTGCCTACAGGAGCTGCCAGGGGTCTTCTGCAGCCCCGAGCAACCCCCCGCCCTACTCTGCAGCCAGACCTGCCGCTGAGTCTCAAAACATATAGAACATTGCAGCACCTTCCCACACACACCCCTCTCAGCTGAGCCTGGCCATCCCACCAGCGTTAGTCCTCAGCAGAACACCTATTTCATCACCAGTCTGCACCAAGGAGGTTGAGTTTTGCCAAACTCCCTGGTGTCTCTCTGAGCCTCCCAGCTTATCCCATTTCCCCACCGTCTTTCCGAGGAAGGACTCTGGGCTGGGTTTTCCATGTACCCAGACGCGGCAAGTACCAGTTGCTGTTGCTGAGGCTTCCAGGGACTGAAGCTACCAACTGTCTCCAGAAAAAGAAACTCTATTTCTGGGCTGGTCCTGGAAAGCCAGCCCTGTGGATGCCAGCAGGGATTCAGAAATCATCATTTCTCACGTCTCCCTCAAAGACGGTACTGCTATTCTGAGAGGAACAAACTACCCCCGGTTCAAAATTACCAATTTGGAATTTTTTTAGCTTGTCTTTCTCCATCTTAATGTAGGCATGGATTACAGCTGCGACCTGGCAGGAGTACACCACACACACAAATACATCACGACCAAAGGCACATGTGAGCAAAAGTAGCCACCAGATAAAGACATAGCCCTCACCACTGCGGTGACGTGACGTGCCTGGCCACCCAATTTCAGCTCTTCAGCCCCACACAAGCTCCTACCCCTGTTTCCAAAGCAAGACACAGCCACCCTGCGGCCACCCCAACCGCTACAGAGGCATCCTTCAGCATCCCATACACGTGGCCAGGATATCAACAAAGGAGACACGCTGGTGGCATTGACTGCCACGTGCCCTGGGGCAGGTGCCAACACATCCATTGGCGTACAGGACAAACAGTGGCTGGGGGACCACCACAGGGCAGGCACAAGGGGATGCTCCCCATGCTCCTGCCAGGGGCTGGATGAGAGACGGGGGAACAGCAGATGTCTAACACATCACCAGCACTTCTCCTCGCCCACGCAGAGCTGGCTGAAGGGTGGTATACAGAGGGAGGCAGAGACATGGCAGGGCATGGGAACCTCTTCAGTCTCCCAAAGCCCCCACAGAAGCCTCCACCTGCTGCCTCAGGGCCCCTTTGTTTGCGCAGAGGGACAGAGGGACCAAGACAGGGGTGGGGGTGAGGGTGGCAATATTTCCCATTCCTCCCAGTTATGCATTATGCACCGGACACCTGCATCTTTGTTCTGAACAAAACACGTCCACCTCTCCTAGTTGCATATTCACTCGGTTCTGCCACAATACAAACAAAAAGGAAGATACACCGGTTTTGCATGTCTTCATGAGCCATCTGCTTCTATTTTATTGATAAAAACCTGTAACAACAACGTTCAGCATAACAAAACAAGACTGTTTCTAAGGTTTGGATGGTTGTATGTGTGTGTGGGCAATTTCAGCCCAGAATTCTGTAGAAGCTGGGTTTAATGCTTTTTTTCCAGTCAGATATCATCTAGACATTAGTATTCCTAACGCAGCATATAATTAGTGAGAGGCAATATATTGTATGATCATGCACGTTAGCACTTAAGTAGAATAAAAATGTTTCATTGTCAAGTACATGAAAAGCTAAGAATAAACCCGTACCACTCTTCCTGTTGAATATCCAAACATCTTTTCATCGTATTTTTCATCTTTTTCATCACAGTTTTGCACTTCAGACATCTCTTTCAGTCACACACAGAGCAAGTGAAATGATGCTCATACCATTCCAGTGGCCTCACCAGTCAATACCAGCCATTTATTAACTAGATTGAAGGTATAATTTTCAGTGCAAATCTTTGAACTTTACAAAAGTGAAAAGGAGATATGAATTTGTTTCCTATAACCTCCACAGTATGAACAATTCTTCTTGTATAGATGTATTTATCATAAAAATAATTCAGCAATAAATTCAAGCTCTAGAAGCCCTGCTTTTGCACCGACAGAAGTTAGGGACCTGGCATTCTTATTAATTTTTCTGCATTGTTATTAAAGTGATCAACTGTTAGATAAATGTTGTGCTTGTACACCTCAGGCTGGGAGAGTGGAGATCTCTAACACTTTTGACGCCCCCTCAGCCACAGGGCTGAGTTACTCGGAACACCAACCGGCTCACTACCTGCCCACAGTCCTGGCTGAGAATACGGCAGCAATGAAGGGGGAAACCTTAGAGGCAAATTATTCTGCTAAATGCCAGGAGGGAGATGCAGTACGTGGTCTTACAATGCTGTCCCACTGCAATGTGCCCTGGCAGCAATGCCTGTCCACCTGCAAAGCTGGGGGAGGGGAAAGCCTACCAGGTCACGGCATGCGCAAAGGAGAGAGGAGATGGACACACACCTCAGCCACTGCATCGCCAGTGTCCAGCTGTGGCTGCAACAGTGAGACAACAAAAACCTGTACCTGCCAGAAATGGTATATTGTTCCAATATTGAAAGAAGCCAATACGTACGAAAAATAACATTATATATGGTATATTTAAATCAACAGCCAAATATACATTGAGATGTGCTTCATGCAAATGCCTTGGGGCACTCTACCATAAAAAACATTTTTATATATACACATATAAATGCCACACAGTATTTAAATGCTAAGTCTACCAAATGATTACTTCATTTACTCTTCTTGACAAACAAAATGCTACTAGGAAAAAGTCACTGAAGTTACAGTGGAGGATACAGCCCAGCGAGGCAAAACCCACAGCAATACCAGCAGAGGACTACGGGAGAGATGTGGTACCAATTTAATTGGAAAAATTGTGCTTGAGGTGCCACGTAGTGACAGCAAGAAAGTGGAGGATAGGTTTTATCCTGAGCACCATGAACATAAGATATTGCTACCAGGCACAGACCTGCCTTGCAGCAGACCTCTACAGATATTAATGAGAGGATGGAAGATGTGATGGTGGAGACAGCGTGAAGGAAAAGCACCTGGAAAGTGTTAACAAGACACAACCGGGATGAGGAAAGCTGGCAAAATTCTATGATTTTTCTCAGCTGCTAATGAAGACAGACATTTGCAATGCTCTCTTAAGTCAGAGAGATGAAGAGAGAGTGAAGTATTTGGCACAATAAAATGCCTTCCCTGGAGGTCAAGGCTAATTAACGGTTGTGGGACTCAGGAAAGAATTTAGCTTTTGTCTGTATCCTGAATCCTTCCCATTCTTCACCCATGACCAAGATCAGCTTTTTGTCTCGTTACTCAACGAGATCGGCCCATGCTGGGTATGACGTTACAGGGGCCAGACACCTCCAGAGTGGTATCTATTCCATGGTCACCCGCTACAGCTGGGAGGAAACGCAGGCGCCAGGGATAATGCCCTCACTTCCTTGTGCCTGCAGCTGGTCAAGGAGCTGTGATTTCTGTTAAACCACTTCTGTTAAGTAAAATTCAATAATTTTCTCTCTGATTTTCTAGAAAGATGAGCCACTAATAGGTCTGAGTGGAGCTTCACAGCTCCCACCTGCCTTTTGGGTCTCCAACTTTTTCCAACCTCAGCTGCCTAATGCTCACTGGATGCAACATGGGGATGGTACAGTTTTCTGTTGTGCAAGATCCTACAAACTACCACACCCTACCTGCACTGCTGCCATGCAGCAGATTTCCTTCTGCTTCATCAGTGGTACCTCATGGGATTCAGGTTCTTATGTCCCTGTGATGGGCAGTACCCAAATCTCATGCAGGTTCCCAAATCAGGATCAAAAAAGTCTCAGTGTTGGACTTCCATCTGCCTTTGACAAGCGCTGCTTTTTTCCTGCTCTCGTATGAAGACCTGTCGAGTGACAGAGCTTTGCTCAGGCTGTTCAGCTCTGCAGTAAGATCGCAAAATTCATCCTCCCATGACAAATTCAGGAGCAGAGGGGGGGAAAAAAGTCTCACCTTCAGTCTTCTATTTTGGGGGAGCAGCACAGGGAGAGCCCAGCCTGCAGCTCCCCTCTTACACCTTCGTTTGTACAGATGGCTTGTGTGGAGAAGAGACGGATTGTAACGCTAGAAGAGATGAATGGTATCTACCAAGTTCTTTATCCAGGCTACAGTATTGACCTATATCTGCTTCATAAAGGTGAAAAAACATGGATAGCTGTGTGGGTTGAGCGGGAACATCTTCCTGCTGCCAGCTGGCAAACAGCTTGGGGATTACAGCATGAGGATTAATAGCCTTTGTCATTTGTAAGTGCAGATGCTAACCTTACTCATATGACAGACTGATCTTCTTTGGATTCTGTGCCTGTTTGCTGTTCCAGAAAGATGACCTTGGGCTGCTGTGAGAGACAAAATATTTACACATTCATTTCTTAAGGCCTACAGCGTAGGCTGCAGGAAGACACAAGCTCACTCTGCACTGGGGATAAAAAAAAAAGGGGGGGATGGTGTGGTGTGTGGAAGCTGTATGCCTTCAGCAGATCTGGAGCTAAGGAATCATGCAGAGAAACTGGGTTTCAGCTCAGGCTTGATGCCACTGCAGCCTGACTGCGCTGCTTTCTGGAGCACAGAGTGAGCAAACTCCCAGCTCTATGGCAGCACAAGCGCAGCAAGAGCCTTCCCTCCCCACCACCTTCCTGCCCACTGCTTGGGCTTCTCATTTCTTGCATGACAACTCGTTAAATCTGCACCAGATTCCAAATAAACACCCAAACCAGCTATGCTGATTTATCCTGTATGTCTTTCCAAGCTTTAGGATCTGTCAGTTTCTGTCTGCTTTTATCACAAAAGCAGATCAGCTGGGAGCCAGCATCACTGCCTGAGGTATGAGAATGTATCTGCTGGGGTAGTGCACGCTGAAGGGAAAAACCTGCCTCATTCAAAGCATGAGCTCTTCTGCAAACCCTGGCTGCCTTTTTTCCCCCCCTCAAACCATAGTTGCAAACATCACACTTAGTACATTTTAAATGGAAAGTCGATGCTCCTGCATACTAATTCCTTCAGACTCTGTTGTCCTTTTACAGAATGATACCTACAAAAAAAAAAAAAAAAAAAAAAAGAAGAAAGCACACACGGAAGAGGTTGTTTCCTCTGCCATTAACTCGGTCCACATTGAGGGGAATGGGTGTCACTACTTTGTAACTATAAAAGTATCACAGCCCAACCAACAAGCTTCAAACTCCGTAAGTAAGAGAGCAGGGAGGCAAGGTCTTGATCATGAGCATCATAACTTTAAGATAACCCCCCCAGGAGTCAGCTCCCCTTGAGCCCCGGGATAATGCAATAGGGAGGCCATACTCTTTGCTCAGCCTTTCCGTCCACCTTTCGTGCTGAAGGGCAGAAGGCAGCTGAGAGGCAGAGAGATGAAGTGCTTTGATCATACAGATTAAAGATGATGATAAATATGGGAGTGCAAAAAAAGCTCTGCAGGCACGCTAGCTCCAAGGTCATCGCCAGCTTCAGCTGAAGGAGAAAATTAACTGCCAGCAGAGGAAACGCCTGTCCTCTGCCAAGCTGCCACCTTAGGCTTTATGCTGGAGAAATGATCAATAGCAGCTGGCGGCCTTTGGTTCTGTGCGTCCAAAAACATCTAAAGACATTCATGACTGAAGATCAGTCGACTATGTAAAGCACCAAATAACTTCTCAGGATCTGCAGCTGCTAAAAATATATCTAAGTATTGTCCATGCGCCCCAGGAGCTGCACAACCCATGTCACTCCGCAAGGGAAACGCAGACAAGCCAGAGTGCCAGGAGCAAGCGGGCCACAGCAGGATCCAGGTAATTAAAGACGCTGGTAAAATGGAAACCCAAACACATCAAATGACATAGCAGACCATCCAGATAAAGCCTTTACAAACGGACACTTCAGTAACCTATAGCTGTAGCTCAGTGGGCTAGAAGAGGTACTCATTGCTGTGGGCAACGGTCGAAAGTCACCATTATTACAGGGAATATAAACAGGGTGAGATCATTCTGTTCTGTTGTCGATACACACTAAAACCCCAAAAAATAAATTAACAGCAGAAAGCCTCGCAGGACAGGGGTGTGCTGGCTGGAGACAGACCAAGGAAGGAACAGACTGCAATGAGCTGAACGATGCTTTTCGAGATATGTATCCAGAGCAGTTGCCCACAGTATTCTGGGCTTATGCCAGTGCAGTTAGTTGCTTCCCACACAATGGTTTTGTGGGTTTTCAGGCTTCCCACCCCCCCCACCCCCCAAGAGAAGAAAATGCAAATAAGCTATAAGGGTATTCCAGATAGTGGTGTCAAAAGGGGATGAATTATTTTAGAAAATGAGCTCACTGGGAAACTCCATAATCTGGACTTGCAAGCACTCCAGCATTTCCAGGAGCAGGTCAGCCGTTCCTTTCCTGCTTGCTGAACTCCCCATGGGCCTCCCACAGCTCTTTTCCCCACTTGGAGCCCCACAGAAGCAGAGATCAGGCATCAGCATTGGCACCCACGTGGATGGAGGCCAAGGGAACACAGGGACTTGAGACTACTGACCATCGCCAACTGCAAGCCATGTGCAAGTCAGGATTCTCAAGGAATGGAAATCTTGCTGGAAATTCAGCCTTGTCAGCCACAATCAAAGGAAACAAGGGGTTAAAGCAGTGACTGAAAGGGCAGCGGTATTTACAAGAGAAAGACCATAAGCACAAGCGCAGCCTGTATCAATATTAGCAATGACTAATTCAATCTGTCAATGGGAAAAACTACGGGAGCTCTGGAACATGGGGAAGCTGCCACAAAGCCTTCATTTCATAGGCAGCCAATACTTAAAAGTAAAATAAACCACAAAAGCAACAAAAATCCCAAAATACAGCTAGCAAGCATGAGCACCCCCAGCACGGTGTTTGTCCCAAGATTCCTAAATCTCTCCATTGCTTCAGTAGGAACTTAATGAACCCCACAAACACATTGATCAAGGCATAGATGCACCAGCAGGTTTAGCAGCAGCTCCAAAACCCCAGTGCTCCCCTTGGCTCATCCCTTTCCCCTTCCCTCCAATTTTTTTCTGGTAAAATATAAGGCCAAAACACTGTTGCAAGGATGCAGCAACCTGCTTCCATCGGAGAGCAAAGTTCTAACATGTGCTCAGATATTAACTTACTCTGAGCTATCTTCTCTTGCTTTCCTCTGACTCCCAACACTCTACACTGAAATTATATATTAAAATTCAATTCCCTTAATGCAGTATCTTCAGAAAAGATCTTGATGTGAAAATGGCAAGAAGTCCAAAACTAGATTGCTTTATTGTTTTCTCAAATTATCTTTTCCAAGATATTTTTTTTTAATCACACTGTTACAAAACTGGTTTATCTCCAGTTCACTGCTGAAACATATTATTAATCTACATTTTTCCCTTAGCTAATGGTGAAGCACAAGAAACACTTGGCAGGTTCAAGAAGTTACAAAGAGAATCACGGTAAGTTTATTACACGTACACATCCCAGATAATAAAATTACTTATAAACACTTGTATATACATCTTACGCAGTTCAGGAAAAAAGATGCAGAGACTGGAAACCAACTGAAATCAGCAAATGCACCTTTTGAGTTGGGCTGCTTCCCCTGCTTTTTTTCCCCCAGAAGAAAAGTACGTGATAAAAACCCACTCCTATTCTGCTGTTTATCACTCATGCTCATTTTCTCTTGCATTGGTAATACAGCAGCATGAACAGTGCCGTCAAAAACATACTTGTTTGCTGAGCTGTATTTGGGTTAGATCCTGCTTTATGGTACGAAGCCCCAGCAGTGCAAAGCAGATTTTAATCTAGGCAGTGGAGGACAACCCTCCTGCATAGGATACCCACCAGTCTCACCAGAAAAATGACGCTCAGACAGGTAAGTGATAAGAATATATAAAAACATCGGCTGTGGAATAACTCGTATCGCCTGTATCAGAAGTCCTTCTACATGCAGATTATTCTGTCTGCCTCAGGAGGACAGACAAAGCCTGTGTGTATGACACCAACTGATAACCTGTATCACACCACTGCCCACAGGGTCTGGTTAGCCTGGCTGTGATGCAAACCAGCACCAAGGCTCAAATTTGGTCAAACAGCCAGTGCCACAATCTGCACTAGTTAGATTTGCAGAGCACCGTTGAAGGGAAGGAGACAGCTGTGGTGCAGTAGGAGGCAGAATTTGGTGCCAGGGCTCAGTAAATGACAAAAACAAAACATGAAGTGATTCAGTACAGACAAACCTTTTCAGCAAAATATTTCCTGTTCCTTGCTATCATCAGCAGGAGCAGAGAAATGCCAGTCCTCTCCTAGAGAGTGCAGAGAATGGGAGATTGGGCAGCTGACAGTATTTGAAGATCTCAGCACCTTACTGCCTACATACCATCATTACATTGGAGGACAAACATCCTCTGCTGTCACACGGAGCACCTCAACAGCTAACAACTGCTAAACTTTCAATAGCCAAGTAGCAGACTAAGACATGGCCCCTTATCCATCATCTCCATGACTTTAACTCACAGAGACAGGAAAAAAGATTAAAGTGGAAGATGACAACACAGTCTGAAAAGTACCTACATAAAAGTGTCATCACCTCATCCAGCAAGCCTGCTCCTTGCACTGTTTTCAGTTAGAGTCAGGAAGCATAATACTTTTCTCTGGTGTTAGTTCAGCAGAGCCAGCAGACCCTCCAGGGGGTCCTCTGGATCCTGTTCCTTGCCTGCAGGAGAGCTCACCTCAACGATGAGGTGACATGGCCTGACATCCTCTACTGCTCAGCGTGCCAAGAACAGTCCCCTTGCAGATCCCGAGGAGATATTACAAGATAGCACACTTGAAGAAGAGCCCTCAGCAAACTGAATTGTGCTTAACTGCATCACAGAGAAAGCATGGTCTAAAGCCTTCCCGTGTGATGCTCACAGAAATGCTTTTCTGAATAAACCTCACTTTTAAAAAACAACGTACCACGTAAGTAACACATGGGCAAAACAGTGATGCAGAAAAGAGTGATTCAGGCACAAAGGTGGATGTGCAGCTTGTTCTGGTCTTTTTTGGTATTTGTGATGACAGAAGCCATGAACTTCAAGTAAGCATCTAAACATGCATTGTATAATTGCAATATAAAACTGACGCTAGTTCTCTCTCGTGCAAACCTATGGCAATGCAGGCTAACAAGTGCACAAGATGCCTAATTAAAAATACTGGTAGTGTTTAGTCCTAATATCAGTTGCTAGTACAGGAGAACAGTAGTAACGTCTAGGCACTTAAAAGTTGACAGAGAATTCAAGAGTGCTTTCCCATGCTGCCTGAAAAATATATCATCCAGTCTACAGTGGTATAAAATGCTTATTTCTAGGACTTAGAAACATGGTAACAAAAAAAGGGAGAGAATGTGATCTGCCTGCAGGTCAGCCTTTCTGTGAGCTATCTGCGTGTCAAGAGTATTTGCAAACTTCATTAATATAAATAAGGGCAGAAACAGAAGAGAGAGTTTAGCCCAGAAGAAAACAACATCGAAGTCAGTCTGTGACGATTAAGCCTATGACAAAAATATTAAGACAATGACCAAGGAAAGAATTTTGTAGGTATTCCCATTGCTTCTTCCCAGGGTTAATTATTTGGATGTAGAAAATGCAGGACAACCTGGAAAGACAAGAACTAAACTTGCTTCCTAGGCGTTGCCACCCCTTTAATACTCATGACTGCTGACATGGAAAACTCAGGTTAAAGTGTATGTGACCTGTCGGAGCACAGTGATTGCCATGGGATAGCTCTTCTCTGCTGACTGAGAGCAAGGGAAGACAGCCCATAGTCCCAGGACCCGCAGGCTGCCCTGGTAACCACTAGGACTCCAGTAGTGTGTGCCACCTGCAGACCTGTGTCCCCTTCGATTCCTTCATTTCCTGCCAATGACTTTGCTCTTCCTCCCCGCTGCTGTTCTGACCCATAGAAATCCAACCGATCATCTCTTTGCGCTTCATGCTGCGCCTGTTGTACACGGAGATCATTAGGGTGACATCAGAGAGCTGGAAGAGGGCGACCTGGAAGATGAAAGTTTCCTTGTAGACAGGGTTGGGCTGCCCTCGACGGATGGAAGTCTTGCAGCGAGACATCTCCTGACCCACAGAGTTGCGCAGGCAGAGCTTTCCGTAGGTGTCTAGGACAAGAAAGAGGAAACCAATATGTTTGGAACAGGTGACAGACTATATGAAAGCCCCAAGCAGTCAAAGAACACCCAAAAAACCCTGCAAGTAGAGCAGCCTGTCTGCAGTGAATAACAAATGAGAGCTGGACTGCTCTCCTTAGCAAAATCCATGGAATGAGAAGCAGCAGGTGAAAGCACCTTATATTCAGCTGGGGAGAAAAACAAATAACTGATGTGTGTTTCAGCCCTGGTCTCTTGGAAAGAGCAGAAAATCTGGTCCCCAAGCCTAGCAGACTTGTCTAAGATTAACCAAAACTATTAACATCTCTACATCAAATGGTGCATCTCCACCTTCTCTTCTCCCTTACAATCAAGTGCCGTTGGGGCTGTCTTGCCGGGGCTTCCCTTGGCTGCACTTGCCTTCCCACTTCTATGACCTATTACTTGAAATAGCAAGCAAAAAGGGTCCTGAAAAAAGAGGGAAAGGAAACTTGCATACACAGTGAAATTATTTGATCTCACATCATAGTTTCAAGGCTTCTTCCAAATTCTCACTTACATTTTTGGTGGACTCAAGGTCAATTTTATTCACTATTTCAGTCAACACAAGGAGTAAAAACGCTTAATAGATACAGGGAAGGGATGGTCCAAGTCAGTGTTCCCATAAATTCACCCTTAAAACTTTTGTTGCCTCCTGTATTGATTAGTTCACCTCTGTTACGCGGTCACTAATACCACGGTCTCAAGCAGAGCTCTGTGGTCCCAAAGCTCCACAGACCCAGCTCCGTGTAAGTTTTCACTTCACTCTGCACGTGATGGTAACAGAGCACTTGGCTAGAAGAGTCCCCTTCTAGCCCCTTCGTAGTCTGTGCCTGGGTTTCTGCAAGTGAGTATTATTTTAGAGCGTGCTGAAGATAGAAAATAAATAACAAGCCTCCGTCTCTTGTCTACAGCATTTCTATCCTCTTCTGTTCCCATTTGATGTGCTATTTTACGCACTTATCTACTGAGCAACACAAGGTGTGAAATTACACTTCAGGTGTGAAAACACTTCTGTGTCTCCAAAGCAAGGCTTTCCGCTCCTCTCAAACTGTTCCTCTGAAAAAGCTGTCAGGAGACTGACAATTGAGGAGCAAATTGTAAGCCCACACAGCTGTACAGCTATCGAGCTTCTGCCGGGAAAGTTCAGTCTAATCATTAACTGGGGGTGCCAGCTTGCCTCCCCGCCTAACACTGGAGATGAAGTAGATCTTGCCAACAAAGACCTCCTTGCTAGACAGAAAAGCAGACTTGAGGCATGGAATAGCTTCCTGATTGTATCTGGGAAGCAAAGAACTGCTATATCAAGAGGTGGCCTAATTCCCACGGTAGCATTCAATATTGGTGGTGCTGAGGGACCGAAACCTGTAACAACTTCAGACCCCTCGCAAACACAAAGCGCAAGAGAGGACTCTCTCTTCCAGCTCAACTCAATGTGAAACCATGCAAGATAACCACCAGACACAATCTCTTGCAGTACTTGCAGAGGCGTCACTTTGCTTCCACTGACAAAGCATAACCTGCACTGACGCATTCCTCACGTGGAAGTCCTGGATGCTGGTCTGAGCCTGCAGGGAACTCCCTGGAAATAAAGATAAGTGGGGGGTGGGTAGGGGGTTTATGGATTTTCTTAATGTATTCACCCTTTTTTTGGAGAAGGGGATTTCAAAATAGTGAAAAACCTCCACCAGGGTGATTCTTAAATACAAACAAGCAGCCAATTAGTATGATTCCCTGTTTGAACTTTAAAATTTTTCTTACTTTCAAATTGAAATCTTATATTTTCTACAGAATTTCAGTGCATTTCCCAAACCAATCCCATTGACAGGCAGAAAGCTGAAGTGGCTTGCTTCTGCTGACACACAAGAGAGGTGAGTGCTGAGACCTACGAATTCAGGGAGATGGGACCCTCTATTTGCTCCTGGCCCAACACCTCCATTTCTCTCCACATATGTCCTCGCTGCCATATCGCTTTCCCCACTACCCTCTGAGAACTGCTTTGCTGAGGGTGAGGGCATTTGATTGGGATCAGAGTCGGGGCTGGGAAGAGTCGGCAAGGGCAGAGCTGGGGCACGGAGCAGCACTGGAAAGGTCCTGCCCCTGGAACCCTTGGCAGCTCTCGGGAGGGTTTCCCTGGCTGTGCTGGAGCAGGGGCTGGGCAGAGCGGAGAAACGGTATGCAGCCAAGGACTGCTACCAACACCCTCACTGCTATCCCACCTGAGCATGGCAATGTGCAACATAACTAACAGCAGATGAAGTACTTTTTTAGCTTATCTTCCCATGCTACTTGAGGGAAAGGTCACCCACTCAGGCTGTAGTACGTCTTTTTCAGAGAAGACAGGGAGAGGACTGAGGTCTAGATTTTCCTCTCATTAAACTTCCCTATCACCCTCCTTCTGAGTGCCACCAGCTCAGAAGAGATTCATCACACCTAACTGCAGGCACATTCATCTGAGCAGTCCCCAAAGGAGTCAACCAATTTATAATCAATACCACCGAAGGAGCATAAGGCATAATTCAGCAGCGACCTAGTAGATGGTGCTACCATTACAGATGATAAAGGTTTTAACACTAAACCAAGTGCCACAGCTGAAACACCTCACAGGATGCTGTTTCAGGATGTCCCAGTTAATTTTCCAGGCAATGAATGGATGAGTTTCTTGCAGTCATAAACTCTAGGATGTCACATCCCTGAGGCCTCAGTTTTTGCAAGTGAGGAGTAAGGCAGCTGGCTTTAAAGAAAACCGAGCGTCGCACGACCAATGACTCAAATCCAACAGAGACCAAAGTCAGAAAATTAGGCTTTTTCTTTAATATACAACAGGTCTGCAACATAATTCTGCTGCAAGGCCCTGTCTATACAGTACCTATGTCAGTGGGGATTTTGCACGTATCATCTGCATCAGGCAAGAACATGCAAGGCTGGAAGAAGACTATGCTCAGGGCAGAACTAATACCAGGAGCCCTATTCACCCCCTTGTAAACACAGGCACAAAACCAGTGCAAGTGGCAACTAAATCAGGCTGCTAATCCTTCTCAAATTTATTCCACTGGGTGTATTTTACCAGCCAAAAGAATCGAGCTTGCCTGAACAGAAATAAAAGAGTAGGTGTGGATTCAAAATTTGCTTTGCAGAGCTGGTACGTATGAGGCTGAGCTGTTATTCTGCTTCACTAACTACATTTTAAGATCGTGGTTTGCCCTTATTGCATTGTGCTCCTTGCAGCATCTTTTTAGGTGTTTCATCAGGTAACACTCCCTAGTTCTCCTTGTGGTCCACTCTGGTCCTCTGAGATGGAAAGCTCTCCCCTCCAGCTGGCTTTGCCAAAGAAAATCCATCCCCAGAAACACAGTGAAATTAGTAGAACTACAGCAAGGATGAACTTGAAAATTTACTGAAGAATATATGTGTGAGAGCATCTATTTATTCTGAAGGCAACATTTTCCATCTAATTACACGCTCAGATCCAGTAATGGCCTCATTACTGTGGTATCTCAGCACTTCATGCTCTTCAGTGTATTTACTTTCATGCCACCTCTGTCAAGCACAAAGGGAGAAGAGAGATTAAGGCTTACACTCCTTAAAATGCCTAAGTGCTCACCTTCTATTTAGGCACCTATCTCACTGACATAAAGAAGAGCGAGCCCTCTTAAGATCTGGGAGGGTCTGAGACTGCAGCTTGCCCACGATTACACAAAAGTCTGTGAAGAAGCAAGAACTGTCTAATTTTGCCGAGACCAATTTTAGCATGCATCCACCAGGCTCTCCTTTCCATATGGGCTTTGGAACAGAAGTTCTTGCTACAGATCATTTTTACTCTAAACTCATCTTTCATCTCTGGTACGAGTGGATTGAACAATGTTCTCGTATACATAAAATATCAACACCTCTGCATTTAATACCAGAGTGAAAAGCACTAAATCAAGGAATGCTGCAAGAAGCCAGACACATTTTGGGCTGGCGCTGCATAATCTTACTCCAGAGGTTTGGCTAAACCTCTCCTCGCACGGACTGATCTGCCCCCATCAGCACTGCCCCAACCATAAAACACCTCTCGAGAGCTCATCTGCAAAGGCAATCAGTTTATCTGCAATTCTTCTAATGACCCATTTCTGTCATCATCCTTCTAAGGGAACTAACTGATAATGACAACTCAGGGGAATAATCAGCTATAATTTATACGTTCCCATTTTTGGAGCAGGGACCATAGCGTGCATTCTACTTTCATTTACCCTAAGCTCCACCATTACTAATAAAGCTGACCCATGGACAAAACCACTGCAAATACAAAAGCGTCTAACCCCCTGCTTAAATTTATGTTTAGAAAGGAAACAACCAAAGACTCCTGACCCCTCAGGTCTGCGGACTGCAGGGTACAGCAGCGCACCGTACGGACCTTCCCACCCTCGCTCCAGGCAAGCTAGCTCATTTCCAAAAGCAGTATAACCATGTCAGCATGCTGCAATCCAGACTAATAACAGCTGCAGTACAATAAAGCCTTGGGCGTAGAGCTTAATTTCACCCAGCTGGCATGCCCACGCTCCTAGCCTACATAATAAATGCAGCATCGCTTGGCAATGCAGCCCCAGAGCTCAGCTCTGCGCTGCTCCGTACAGCACGGCTCAACGCCAGGTCTCGGTGGGAGACCCAGGCGGCCAGGGCTCCGTTAGTCACGGCTTCACCTCCCCACCGGACCAGCAGCGAGGCAGGAATACTGTGAACCTGGCTCACTGCAGCCGGATCGGGAAAAGAGCAGGGAGTAGAATTAGACCCAGGCTTTTGTTCCCAGCCCCACACTGTGGAAGTCTGGTGTAGACCAGAGGCAGCTTGTGGACTACTCTAGAAATCCTACAAGGGCTGAGAGCTGCCTGCTACGTTGCCGAGATGCCAGCTTTTCCTCCCCTTGTTCCATTCAAAGGCTTGTTCCACCAAACCTTGGCTACTCAGGTCCCCTCTCCCACGGCTGGCAGCCACCACGCAAGGGAGAGGCTGGGATATGGCAAACCTTGACAACACGTGCGTTGAGAACAGACCAGCAGCGCCTTTAATTTAAAACGCAGCAGAAAGGAGCGCACTGCTCCCAGGAAGCAGAGTTTGGCCTGAGAGAAGGGAACTGCCAGCATCAGTGACCCGTTTCATGCAAGGAGGTGGGCTGGGGAGGGGTAGGAAACAAGGGCTCCCGAGCAGCAGCGCCCGGGTCTCTCAGGAAGGAAAGCTGCTTCCTGAGACCCCCTGAGCTCAGGTCCTTGGTGATCCCTCCTCTGCTGCCACAAGACCCCATGCACACTCTATTTGACAGTGCTAGCCCTCACCTGGGATGCATGGTGGGCTGCAGAGCCAGCTTACCACCCCCCCTGCGTTCTCTAGCCCACAGAGGTGCAGCTTTACTCAGGGCTTACCCAGCCAAAGCAGCACGCAGACACCTCTCCAGATGCACGAGGTGACTCTCCTCTAATCAGGGCGTTTCAACATTGGGCATCATTGCTGCTGCCTCAGAGAGGGGGTGGGATCTTTAACCAAGAGCATAGCAGAAAGCATGAACGTACACTTTCTCAGTAACAGCAGCAGCATGATGTAAGGCTGCTTAAGCCTGGCTTTTCTCACCTCCAGCAGTGGTGCCCAGGGGCATGGCTTTATGATACAGCCTGTCATCGGATCTCCTGCAAACCGCTCTGTAGAATTGCTGCAGATTTGCACTAAACATTCAGCTGCAACTGAAGCTTGAATTAGGAGAGTTCTACTCTGGAAGTAAGCTTTGCCTTTTGTTTGTTTTGGGAGAGGATTTTTTTTTTCTTGTTCACAGCTATGGGAATGGAAGAGCCATCACCATACATTCCACTTCAGATGTACTCCTTTGATTCAGAAATACCTTCATTTTTACACCCAGCAAGTATAACATAGATTATAGCTTTTAAAGACCTTTTAGAAATACAGAACTATTGAAAACATTACTGAATAACGGCATGCTATCAGTGGATGTCTAATTATCATGGAACATCCCCCACCAAAATCTCACAATTTCTCTTTGAAAGTCCACTATTCTGTGACCTGCTTTTCCGAGCTTAATTAATCCCGGGTCTCAACATGGTGGAAATAGCTGCACCAAGCCAGTCCATCCACCCGATAGTACCCAATACCACGTGCCTTAGTAAGTCAATAAAAATATGGTGAATATGGCATATGCTGATTCTCCCCCAAATACTTTCCCAGTCTTCAGCTATTTGTGACTTAAGAACTTCCTCTGTCAGAGTTAACCTCTTCATAGTTAACGGTCCTCAGTGGATCTTTCTTTGTGAACTTGTCCTGTGCTGTACCAAACTCAAGTGGACTTCTAGCATCCATGACATTCTGTAGTGAGGAATTTGAGAGCATAAGCGAAGAGCTGTCTCCTCTTCAAGACCCACTACCTCCTACCTTCGTTTTGTGGCTTTGTATCAGGAGAGAAAACAAATAACTGCTGCCAATTCACTTTCTCAATGATACTTATGATTTCAGAGGCGTCCGTGAAATCTCCCATCTCCCTTTGTGGTAGCATCGTAGGAGGTGCAGTCTATTCAGCTGCAGCTCACTGGAAGCTGTTCCCATGCCCCTGATGGTCTCTGACACTCCTCATCACATCCTTCCAGTTCTGCCGTATTCTATATGAATAGCAGGAGCCAGAACTGTACATGGTATTCATTACACCAGTGACATAGTTACAGTCAAACACCAATTTTTCATTTTGTCCTCCGTATATTTCTAACCTTTAACTTGTTTTTTCCCACTACTACTGTGATCCTTGAGTGGACGTTTTCCTGGAGCTATTTACTATAAGCCTAATATTTCACTCACGAGTGGCTCTGAGCCCATCCAGATACTAAGCTTGAATTCCATCCCTGCCCCCATGTAGTACCTTACATTCATCCACCCTTCATCTTCCACCTCACTGCCCAGCTGCTCATTACTAAGACATCCTTCTGGGCTCCTTGCATCTGGCGTCATTTTTACCACCCTGAACAAAACTTTCTCAAACAAAACTGACCTTTACTGTAAGTTTATTCAAGCTATATTCAAGGATGGGCAACGAAAATCTGTGGGAGTGGTGGTCCTGTACAAGCCTACTGTGACCAATTGGCAAGTAGCAAGCAGCAAGTAGCTGCCCAGCACCTCTACTGCTCTGTTAATAACCAAGCTCTCTGGACGTCTGAATCCACCCCAGCTCACCCTAGTACAGATCACCCTTCTGCTACGGATGAGATGAAAGCATGAATTACAAAGCTTTAGGAACTCAAGCAAATTCCCTGTTCAGAGCAAGATGCGCAGGTTAGAAGTTAAGTTCCTTATTCAGCTCCCTGGTTGATTGGGAGAAATTCACCTGTGCCTTAGTCTTCCAGGAATGAAACAGGGATAACAACTTTCCTTCCCTCACAAGCTGATAAAATAAAAGCCACTAATGGCTTTCAAGCACTCTGATACCAGAGCAACAAATACCGTGCAAGGATCCTAATTCCTCTATGGGAGCATCTTCTGCACTTACTGGCATTGTTATCTGTGGCTCATATGTTTGTTTTCAGACAAGTCTTCACTCCAAGAATTTCTCCTGTTCCCAACAGAAATCCTGATAGCTTGTTCTCTCCCCCCTGTCTTTTCCAACATTAATGCTATTGTATTTGTTTAATGGGGTTAATATGCTGCTTGTATAATAACAATCACGTACGGATGTAATTATTATGTGTGATTAATTCTGCAGCTGCTGAAAAGCTTGGAGGACTTTTCTTAGGCGAGGGAATATCTTTACAATAGTCCTTCTCAAATTGCATTACACAGACGTACAACCCCCCCCAAAAAAGGCAGAAGGGGAAAAAAACAAGGGCTGGATTATTGAAAAGAGAACTGCACCCAGCAGAGTAGCTGGTGAAGGTTAAGCATCATGTGGGCAGAGACCATGTCTCTGTTGCATGTTTATACGCCAACTGGCACAAATGATTCCTGCCATCACTACAATCCCAAGGTACTACTACCATGCACATGGTATGTAACTGGTTATAAATTCTTAAAGAGGTGTCTGCCAGTGGTGTAGGCTTCTCTTGTTACTTTTTCTATAATAAACATCCTTTAAACAAACACACTGTGTTTTGTTCTAAGAAAATACAATACCACAGACCAAAATACGAACACCCACAAAACACTAACACAGGTTAATGATTTTTACAAGAAGCAAAAAGACTGAGGTGCACTGCACACAAGCCATTAGCACTCTAATACTGAGGGTGTCTACATCTGACAAAACTGTAGATGCTTTTCTGCCTGAGGCTTTTTGGCACACACTGATAAATTACAGCCCAATGCTGCAGCCATACTTTTGAGTGCTCTTAAGTGCTCCGAGTGATAATGGACCTATTTGCGTGATCAGGGATTGCAGACACAGGCCTGTAACTCGGCATGCTCCCCAGGACAATACCTGAACACTTATCCTTGACCAAACTGTTCTTAAATCCCACAAATGTGACCTCAAGAGAAGACGCTGCCTGTGAGATTTAAGTCTCTGTAAGCTGTCCAGATGTTTTCTAACCCAGTTATTACCCATGTAAGAACCCACGACTTTAATATTTACCTCACTCAGTTTAAAGGTTTACGCGAAGCAGATGATGTGCCCAGGAAAAACCGAGACATGCGCATTCTTCCTTTCCCTCTCCAGAAAACCATCTGGTTTAGCGTCTGCAGCCTTTAATGCCTAAAATCACCAATGTCCCAGTCCAGTTCCTTATTCTGCACACAGTGAAATCTCTGTGCAAGGATGCCAAGGAGGGAGCACGCACGCTGTAGGAGATGCTGAGCTCACCTGGGCAGGACTGCAGGTAGCAGAGAAGAGGGTCAAGGTGGGCAAAAAGCACAGCTGGAGACCTTGCTGTTGTGTAAGACTCTCCTGTCATTCCCCATAACCGCAGCTGTCAGCAGCAGGTGATGCTAAAGCCACTGGGCTGCAACAGGACCACATATGGGTACTGTATAGGTTCTGTGCATGCAGGGCCAGGAATGCAGATGGATTCTGCCCATTGACTTCTCTCCGTCTCACCACAAATGGCTGTCCTGAATAGCAGATTGGGCTTGGTATTTAAGTGCCCTGAAGTGCTATTATATCTGAAATCCCCATGATACTTTAAAGAAATAAATCACTCCCTCTGAGCTTCAAACAACAGAACTGCAGATAGGACATATTTGAGAAAACACAAGGGCTATTTGCTCACACTCCAGAAAGGGAGCTAGCAGTTTTAGTTTTCACCTAGTGAAAGACTTATCGAGCATCTCATTCAGCCACCAGCATGTTTCAGACAGTAACGATCGGACCTCACAGCACTCTTCTGCAGTGTCTGCAGGAGCTATCAGTGAAATGCTACTCCAGCACCTGAGACAAGTGCTGGTTTTCTTCCTTCTTTTCAACTTCTTTCAGTTTCTGCTTCACTGGGTTTTCCTTTTCTCACCACACTACTGGGAACTGTAGGTGCAGAACAACAATGCAGAATGCAGAAGCAACAATGTGACTGGGAATAAAAGGAGCAGATTGTGACAGGTTCAGAATTTGCCTGTAATCGTTTATGAATTCCCATGTTTCAACTAAAAACTGATCTAACATTGAGAGATACTGGTCTGACAGTGCTAAAATTGATCCAGATACAAAAAGGATGTGAAGAAACAGCTCAAGATCACCTGAATAGCAAAGATGGAAGAACTGCTGTGCAACAATTTCAGGACTATTAGCTTGGGTAGCTGACAGAAGACTTTGGCCACTTCATCAGACTGACTAAACTAGGTCTATCTGAAGCCCTGCAAACACAGAAATGGAAAAAATCAGGCAGAATTTAAAATGAAAGGTCCCTCAAGGAATGCTTCTTTGTCCCATATCCTGCTCCTGTTCTTATCAAACACACACAAAATACTTCTCAGGTTTAAAGATGCTTCCAACCAAGCTACTGCACTCCTGTGCGCTCACCAGCTAAAAAGCTGAATGGGACATTCAATCATTGCAGCTAAAATATCTCACGCTGAAAGTTCACCCGTGCACACATGGCTAACCTGCCAAACCCCATCCCACCAGAGGCCCAGGACAGACACAGCTCCCCAGCACTCACAGACAGAGTTAGAGGGTTGCTCAGCTTACTGCAACCCACAGAGCTATACAACATGCACCCAGAAGGACATTTGTTAGAAGGATACCAAAACCATCAGTAATTTG
The DNA here is from genome assembly GCF_015220075.1 of Falco rusticolus. NCBI lineage: Eukaryota > Metazoa > Chordata > Aves > Falconiformes > Falconidae > Falco > Falco rusticolus. Next base: position 31,225,651 of record NC_051193.1, read on the forward strand.
GTCATGATATTGCAGGTAGTAAGCAGGAAGGCAATTATTTGAGTTCTGTGCAGTGAAAACATTTCATTTATAGGAAAAAAGCGGGCATTACACATGCCTGACCCAGCCAGGTGCAAGACAACTTGTGCAGGGCCTGATTTAAGAACAGAAGTGTTGCATAATCCACATCTTCAGGCAGGTAAGAGAAAAAACTCCAATACAAGCAGATACATGAAAACAGGCCAGAAAAAACTGCAGCAATTAACTTGGACCTATATTGGCACTACTTCAATTTCATTTCTGAGAATAAAACTTCAGGATGTACCTATATCGCAGTATAAACACAGGTGAGCTTGCTTGCTAGTGCCTGTGGTAAGACTCTTGTCTTAGTCTACCTTTGCTTTAAATTACTAAAAAGGTCCCAGCTTGAAACCTTTTAATAAAACATATACATGCAAACAGGAACATATAACTCACATGGAGACCTATGTTGCCACAGCTAATACAAGACTAGCTAGGGCTACACAGACTGGGGCCATGTGTTTTACTGTTGCATAGACCTGCCCTTAATTCTCGAGGGACTGACTGATGACATGGATTATTTCTGTAATTTGTTCAAGTATAGTTTAGGGGAAACTTAAGTTTTCACCTCCATATGCTGAAATATTACATAAATATTTTGCTAGCTCTGGGCCAAAGAGCACAGCATTTTGCAAAAGCAATCTTAGCATTTTGCAAGCCACAGATACTATGTCAAACCCAGTGAAGGCAAGGAACTGTCAAAGGTTATTACCTCTGACAGGCAGAGAACCACATCACAAAAAGCAAACACAAACAACCAAAAAAATGTTATTTCACGTTGCCATTAGCTGCTGGTTTCAGACAGGAGGCGAAAGGACAACATGAGCTGAATACTGCACTGCCACTCAACCCCTGACCGAGGCACGCTGGCAGCAAAGCAGATACACCACACACTGTGGCTGCACGACCCCATCTATACCATGGACATTAGCACCACTATCCTTCTCAAGGGCTAACTACAGCTCAGACACCAACAAAACCCACTGTAAGGCAATTTCAATTTTTTTCCTTTAGGTACTGGGAAAAGGGAGCTCAACTGCTGTGACCCAGAAGAATAACTTTCAAATCTTCTTTCTGCAGCAGATTTTCTTGTGCAGCAGTGGAGAATTCACAGCAGCAGGATCCCCTAAAAGGGCCCAAAGCACCAGGTCACCTAGTGCTCAACAGCACAGCAAGGGGACTAAACAAAGTATAGCCCTGGGAAACACTTAATGGTGCTACGCAGGACCTCTCTAGATCACGTGGTAACATATAATCACTTGAAAAGCACTTCTTTCATTTTACGGATCTGCTAAGAATTACTCTGTGCTTTGGGTACAATAGCACTTTTTCCATAATCAAATGTTGTAAAGGTATATGCAATAAAAGAGACATGCAGGTGTTACTGTCCCATCGGCTGTGTCTTCATACGATTGCCTCCAATTACACTGTAAAATTTACCAGCACACGTATTTGAAATGATGCTTTTAATTTTCAATCAGATACTCTGCAAGGAAACCCAGCTCAAAAATGACATAATTGAATATCTTGAGGAAGAAAATAAAAAGCAAATTTTGACTCAATAGTGTTATTTAACAGCAGTGAAGTACTTACCAGGTGGCCTATTAATTGCGAGGTTTCGGAAATGACTGCCTTTGATCATCTCCACTGACAGCCGCCCCGTAGTGGCATTGTATGACAATCCCACAAGCAGCTCTGGCAACCCTCCATGCGACAGGGACTGTGTTGAAGAAGCGCTATCACTGTGAGAGATTGCTGACAGACTAAGCTGAGAGTCTGCACTCTGCAGGGAAAGAGCACTGAAAGTCTCATCAGGACATTCACCACCACCCTCCCTTAATTCAGATCTCGTAGCCTTGTTTAGTAAGATCTCTCTTAACAAATGACAATGACTAAGAATGAATTACAATGGGGCACCAGAAGAATCAGAGCATCACTTTTACAAGAACACATCTCTGAACTTTCTCTATAAAGATGAGGAACTCTGCGTAATGTGTTACCACCAGTGTAAATCAAAGACTCTGAGATAAGTACAGATACTACTACATCAAATGCACAGTACATCTCCTTGACAATGATTTGGATGGAAGATATTTTGCAGTTGGGGGGGGTGTGTGTGTGTGTGTGTGTGTCATGTACTCTGCATTTTCTTACTTTCTTTCCTTGCTACCATGATGCTCTCTCTACCCCCTCCTCACCCAGAGTATGATGTTTTATTCATTTTGTGTGCACAAGCTCTCACTGAGCTTTTTGTAGACAATGAATCTTGACAGAGCTCATCTACACAAATTGATTGGCATAGCCAGAGCTGTATACAACTGTGATGCGCATGGAAGATTATGAAAGCAGCACAGCCAGTTCCTCCTCACATGACCCACCTCTCCACTTCCATCTGTCATGAAAAGGAACATTACCAAGCATTTCTGGTAACATGGAAACTGCACTACACAGAGATCCACAAGCTCGTAGCTAGTGCCAAACGAGGTAGCTCTTACACTGGCAGTAGTACAGGTCCACCAACATAATGGTGCACGAGAACTACTGTCCCTGTTGAAATGAAGGCGTAATTAGCCTTGGTGGTCCCAGGCCCAACTTACTGTTTCTGCATGGCACAGCATTTCATGACTTGTGTAGACGTAGTACATCTACATGACTTTATGTAAGTTTGCTAGCTGAGCCACTGTTTATAAGGCATGGCTTTGTGTCAGGAAGACATGCCCCAGGCTTCCCCTAACTGGTAACTTTTTAAGTGACCACCAGTTGCATCCTAACAGCTCTGCATGAAAGATATGAGGTACAGCTGGTCCCCATTCACCAGATGAACAATTTTATGAACTCCATAGTTATTTCACCAAACTTACACTCAAGTTACTCCTTGGCTCCAAGACCAATGTCACCTTCACTTCCCCTTCCCGGCCGATGTTGCTCAGGTAAAACAACTGCTCTCCCATCATCTTCTCTCCAAACATCTTGTGTACTGCGTAGAGGCGGAAACGAACGGCATGGCTGCTTAACTCCTCTGGCTCCAGCTTACTGAAGGTAATTTTATCCTTGAACACGGGGATGGGTCCTCTCTGAACACTTGTCTTACCCCTCTGTTTCTTGCTAGGCATCAGGACTGTGTGCACTTGCCAGGTGTTCACACCACTGCGGTCTTTGTCCGGGATATCCCTGGCCTCCAGGACAGTAACTAGTAGCTTTTGACTTGAGGCTTTATAGTTGAAGATGACATCTAGGTCACCACATTTACAGATGGGCTCATGAGCACCGTGATGAGCTGGTGCACTGTTCACTTCATTATGTTCCTGTAAAGAGAAGGAAGGAGGAAAACCTGCATTGGAGTACAAAATTGCCTCTATGATCTCACCTCTATTTAAAAAAAAAAAATTGTTCTCCTCACTTGTGCTTGCAAGTGTAGGCAGTTGCTCTGCAAAATAAGGATCCCAGTGTTTCTTGAAAGGCCAACGATAGTTAATTGCCTCATTTTGTGTAAAATTCCCCATATAATCTACTAAACAACAGCACTTGCTGAAACATTTCCAACAAAAAGTATCATCAATATTTAAATGTTTTGCAGGAGACTGGTAATTTGGCAAAAATTTCATGTAGGAAAAACTAAACAAAGGCTTTTTTAAAATTTCATTCATGTCAGTTTTGAGGTATTAATAAAACATTTTGGTTTCATTTGGTTAAAAAGAACAATTTAACCTATTACTTTGAATATACACCAAATTTTTTTCAAAATGGACTTTTTTACTTTACTGAAATCAAACAATTCAGTCAAAACCTGCTAACTTTTTGGATATTTTGTTCTGCTGGAAGTTAAAAAACATTAAGCACTACGTTCAGTTTGATGGGAGGGGAAATCATGTCAGAATTTCTTGCAGAATGAAAATTGCATTTCCAAATACTACTCTATAATTCAATACTTTTCCTACAGCTAAAGCAATGATAATCAAGAAAAACAGTCTGATTAAATGCATATCGATTCTTTATTCTCTTTTTAAATCTCCCAAGAGCGGCATCGGTTCCTTCTGTTCAGTTTGGATACTAATACATTCAGAATAAAAATTCAAAATAAACAACCAAAACAGGGGCAGACCCATTCACACACAATCTTTTATGCACTTTTAAAACAAAAATCATCTTGATAAAACAAGATAAAACAACATGGAAGCTCACCTTACCTTTTGATGAGTGGGCGTGTGCATTTCTGTTCAAAAGTGCTTTTTTATCTTTAAGCTAGAATATGCTTCGTGTGATAAAGGGGTTGCTATAGTGATCAATGATTTGTATTTAAACATGAGTATACACTGTACTAGGGAAAGATTTTCAGTTAATAGCCAGAAGGTGAATTAAGGCCTGTCACTAGCAGTCTGAGTCACCCTCCTCCTCAAACATTTATCTTCTTTCGCATTTCAAGTAACACTTCTTTTCAACAGGAATCTTATTGTTTAGAGTATGGATGATGGGCCATGGGACTTCTAATGCAACTCCCTACACAAGTGTCTAGGGTGGTACGTGTCTCAAACAAGACTTCAGACAAATCTCAGAATATATATCTACTTTCTGTCAATCTACTTTTCAAGCGCTCATATTCAGCTGCCATGATGAGCAGAGCTCCAGCTTTTCATATTTTCATAAGTGTTTGAAATTCGTGCACGTGAATACAGAAGTCCATGCGTGCACATGAGTGATGGAGACCCACTGTCATACATCTTGCAGAAGGAATGTCAAAGGGAGAAAAATCACTGCTTGGACAGCACGCAAAATGACTTGGTTGGCCATAAAAATGCCTTTCTGTATGAACAGCAGGCTGCAAAGACAAAAAAGCAAGGCAGGCCAGGTTGCCTGGAGAGAACATGATGTTATGCAAATGCAAAGTGCTGCGGTGTAGCTGTCAAGTTATTCTTGTCTGGCTGATGAAATAATATTTAAGAAGGAATGGGATTGGGCTTGATTCATGTTTCCCTCCACATGTTCATCCCTCCCCACTTTCATCTGTGAATTTGCTGTTGAGAAGAAATCAAGGCACATTTAAGAACTACTGCTACAGTGTGGAGACAACTGTGCTTGTGGCTTAACTTTGCTTTCATTTACATGCCTGAGCTGGAGAAAAACTCCTGTGCATCATCACAAACCCACAAGTATGAAGATCCAAGAGGCACTTTCCTGCCCCAACGGGGCTGAATATCTCATCTTCTGGCAGCGTGTAGGGGCAACTGAAGGTCAGCTATCTGGTTTTTGACCGAAGAGCTAGAGACGATCTGGATTTCAGGAGATCTCAAATTGTGCCATTATAGCTGTGGCCACATCCACTGCAGAGAAAACTGCATGAACCAGAGGCAGAGAGGGAAAGAGAAATGCCAAACTCCATGGCAATGACCTTTCTGTGGGCAACCAAACTTTCGAGACGTCATGGGCTGGCCCTTTCAGAGAGCACTGTGCTATCTGGGACTCACCCTTGAACAGGTTTTCAGCACACAAAGCTTACGGACGCTCAGTTTTCTTTCTGTTGAAGTCGTTGACAGAACTCCCCTCAGCTTGGGCTATGAGTCTATTGTGAATATACTGGTTATACAGCCACTTAAACCAGAATCCAAGGAAAGTGCAGGTTTTGGGTATTTCTTCTGAATTTCTTTCTTTCCCTCTTTCCAGCACAGTTGTTGAGAGGTCAAGCCAACCACAGCAATTGATTCTGTATGTCTAACCCGGTCATTCAGGACAGCCAATATCCTCTTTACTAGGTAAAATAAGTCCATTTCTGCCAGAGAAACCTGAAAGAGCAGCTAATTATGGACATGGCTTGAAACGGTACTTGTGGTTCCACTGCAGGGGCATAAAATTACCATTTTTGTCTCTAAAGAGAGGTCCTCTGAGTAAAGCATAATAGCGCTTGGACATTTCTGGCATGTCAGAACATTTAGTTCCTGCAATAAAAAGTCTTTCATTAATCCACATAATACCTTTGGATGAGAAGCTGCTTGTAGCAGATAAACGGGGACTTGGGCATATCTACCCCCTAATGCTATAACCATTCTTTGCATTTTTAAAAATGTACGTATCAGGAGCAGAACAAGAGATGTATTCCAAAGAAATACACGAGGACACTGGAGACATTGTGGCACATGTGAAGCACAGCAATGTACCGCAGATGTGGAAAGGAGAAATGAGCCTCGTGGGCAGACAAGCAGCCTGTGTCAGAGGCACACAGCAAAGAGAGGGCAGGACTGCCGCTGCGTGGAGTTCCCATGTCTTGTGTAATATTTTGTGGGGCTGGATTGTGCAGCAAACCAAAATGCTGTTCAAAACACCCCTTAGGGCTGGAGCAGATGCCCTGAGGAGATGCTTTCCATCTCTTTAACTGGCTGCAGGCAGCGTGCTCTGAGGAAAAGAACTTTTCCCTCAAAGCCTTGTTGCTCAGTGTGATGGAGGTATTAATTTCCACAGCTGAAGAACAGTCTCTTAATTCAGGCAGAAGATGTGCTGTTCTTTCAATACATCTGATGCAGGCTGATATTTTTTCAGAAATTTAATCTTGTGGTAAAATAGTAACGAAAACCAACACATTACGGACAGAGATTACGAGAGAAAAGGGGGATGCTAAGTCATCAGGTGTTTACAATACCTTAAAATCTGTAAAGTTTTCTTGAGGTTTCAAAATAAAGGTGCAGAGCCAAGGGAAAGCAGAGGAGCTCCAACCCCAGGCAGTCTCCTTCCCTGGAAGGGTGCCTGGTACCAGTGCGGACTAGACTGATGGTCACTTGGCCAAGTCACGGGCCACCCCCACCAGCTGCCTCCAGCTTTCCAGATGCTTCCCATTGTCTAAGCCATAGAAACCACATGGAAAAAGAGGCACAGTTTGGACTCAGTGACCACACACCATGTCCCCAGACGCCCTGCACATACAGCCAGCAACAAAGCTCTGGGCCACCACAGAGGGCACTTAAATGCTTTCAGGCAGCTAATGGCTCCAATTTCAGTTCAGAGATTGCAGTCAGAAATCACCCAATAAAACAGCTTCTCTGAATGTTAGTAGCAAGAGGTAAAATACCAGAAAAAGGGGAAACACATAGAGAGGGGTGTATGTTCGCGCACACACACACACAGGAGTACCATTATCTTGTGCTGTGCTGATCAATTTTTCACTTCATTTCTCCTCTAACATTTTTTGGCCCCCAACGTCCTTCGAAAGCTTACACTGTGTGTAATGGATGACAATTCGCCATACCTCAGGGCTCCAAGGCGATGAGCTGTCAGTAGCATCATTGACTTCAAATCCCTGGTTGGTGAATGCTGCCTCCATTTCCAAACGTCCTTCCACGCCTTGCTGGCTAACACCATCACCAACGCTGGACTCCAGCCTAGTGCCCCCGCTCTCAGTTGTTCTTGAATCAACAGATACGTGGTCATCTTCACGATAGGATAGGTTGTCTTGGTAGCTCAGTTGGCTTAGTCCATCCAGATCTAACAATTTTCAGCAAGAAAATAATTTCAGAGGGATTAGAATAACTTCCTGATCCTCTGTCTCCACAAATGTGCCTTTCTCTTCTCTTCTTTCTTTTCCCCCCACCCCCCATCTCCAGTATATATGCAAGAGACAGTTTCTACCTCTGAGTACCGAAGCACTGAACTTACAAGTCCCGTATAAATCAGCATTTGATAGAGCGGACACGGCTGTTTCTTACCCCACTCTGACCTGAGAAACTGGCTGCCTTTACTTGAAGAAGTTAAGTACCAAACACAATTACCAACGGAGTGTTTGGGATATTCAAGTGCCTTGGGGCTGTTTTGCAACCCCAAAGCAATTGCTTCCATGAAAGCACAGGTCAGACAAATTACAGAAAAGCACAGCGTAGGTCTGATGAACAGGTATCAGCAATTTCCTTCTGTGCAGGGGGAGGAGGAAGAGGAGGACAGGAGTTAGCGTTATCCTCAAGAGGATGGTGCTGGTGAGGAAAGGAGTTTCACAGAGATAACAGAGTTACCACCACAGCCCTATCACCCATCCCTGAGAGCCTGGGTGTGCATAACCAGACCCACAAGCCAACTAGGAATCTCCAAATCCCATGTCTGGGCTAAATTATCCCAAGGGCAACCGAGGGGAGATGTGTTCCCTAATTTCCTGCCTGCTTTTATTAGTTTTAATTCATCTGATCCTACACACTTACTTCATGGGCTAAAGTAAGGTTCATTAATGAGAATAAAATTATCTTCTCTGGCTCAGACCACAGATTCTTTCTCTGCACCACTGAGGTCTCTACTTTGAACACATGGCACTTTACTTGAAGGCATCAGTGAGAGCTCCCTGGATGGAACAACACAGACAATTACATGTGCAGGGACACAGATGAAAATAACATCATGACTCAGCCTTGAATGTGCTCTGCAAGAACTTTCAGAAGAAAATGAGGGGCCTTTCTCCTCCTAATGCACCTGGATGCCAGGCCTTGCTTTAGAAACACAGAGTGCTAGATTCTGCTTCCATCTCTTTCAAAAAAGCAAGAAGCAGTTACAGTGAAAGAAAACAAGTTGTGCTTCCAGACAGCTGATGACAGTAATGAAAACAGAATTACCTCCTTTGCAAACACAGCTATTTGGCACTTAAAGGTTTCACAGAATGGCTGAGGTTGGAAGGGACCTCTGAAGGTCATCCTGCCCACACACACTGCCCAAGCAAGGCCCCCTGCTTGTTTGGTCCCAAGTAGGTGATTACTATAGAACCATCATTTTTTTCAATTTTGTTCTCCAACTCAAACCTTTAAAAAATGTTAATTACTCTGTTTAATGGAAAACAATTTGTTTGCTTTGGTTTAAATGAACCAATGTTTTCATTCCCCACCTGATACATGAGAGAAGGAACCAATTGACATGAAGAAGGCAGAGGTACCCAACAATGTTTTTTGATTCAGTTTCCAGTGGCAATTGCTCGTCCCACATCTCTTGAGTCCCTGAATCTCAAGGCAGATACTGGAGGAACAAAGTCCCACACACTGCAGGAGAAGATCAGGTTTGAGACCCTCCAAGGGACCCGAACACACACAAGTCCGTAGGGCCTGATGAGATGCATCCCAAGGTCCTGAGGGAACTGGCTGATGTAGTTGCTAAGCCATTCTCCATCACACCTGAAAAGTCACGGCAGCCAGGCAAAGCTCCCAGTGACTGGAAAAAGAGGAACTTCACACCCACTCTTTAAAAGGGCAAAAATGAGGACCCTGGGTACTACCAATCAGTCAGACTCACCTCTGTGCCCAGTAAGATCATGGAACAGATCTTTCTGGAGGATACACCAAGGCGTATGGATGACAGGAAGGTGATTAGACACAGTCAATATGGCTTCACAAAGGGCAAACCCTGTCTGACTAATCTGGTGGCTGCCTGCGAGGCAGGAACCGCATTGGTGGATAAGGGAAGAGCAACAGATGTCATCTCACTTGACTTCTGTAAGCCTCTGACATGGCCCCACACAACATTCTTGTCTCTAAATTGGAGTGATATGAATTTGATGGATGGACTATATCTGATGGATGACTTGGCTGCAAGGCCTCATACAAAGGGTTGCACTCAATGGCTGAATGTCCGAATGGAGATCAGTAACAAGCAGTGTCCCTCAGGGGTCCGTACTGAGACTGGTACTGTTCAATATCCTTATTAACGACATAGACACTGGGAGTGAGTGTACCCTCAGCAAGCCTGCAGATGACATCAAGCTGAGTGGTGGAGTTGACACACTTGAGGGAAGGGATGCCATCCAGAGGGACTCTAACAGGCTCGAGAAGCGGGCTAACGTGTACCTCATGAAGTTCAACAAGGGCAAGTGCAAGGCCCTGCACTAGGTGAGGGCAATCCCTAATCTATCAGTACAAACTGGGGGATAAACTGTTTGAGAGCAGCCCTGCAGAAAAGGACTTGGGGATGCTGGTGGATGAAAAATTGGACAGGAGCCAGTAATTATGTGCTCACAGCCCAGAAGGCCAACCGTATCCTGGGCCGTGTAAAAAGAAGCATGGCCAGCAGGTCAAGGGAGGTGATTCTGCCCTTCTACTCTGCTCTGACGAGACCCCACCTGGAGTACTGCAGCCAGCTCTGGGGGACCCCAGCACAAGAAAGACATGGACATGTTAGAGCATGTTCAAAGGAGGGCCACAAAAACTGTCAGAGGGCTGAAACCCCTTTTCTATGAAGAGAGACTGAGAGAATTTGGGTTGTTCAGCCTGGTGAAGATGTGTGGGCGAGATCTTATTGCCGCTTTTCAATGCTTAAAAGGGGGCATATAAGATGGAGAGAGACTTTTTACCAGGGCCTACAGTGATAGGACAAGGGGCAATCTTTAAAGAGGGCAGATTTAGATTGGATATAAAGAAGAAATTCTTTACTGTGAGGGTCATGAGACACTGGAACAGGTTGTCCAGAGAAACTGAAGATGCCCCATCATTGGAACTGTTCAAAGTCAGGCTGGGTGGGGCTTTGAGCAACCTAATCACAGTGGAGGGTTTGGACTAGATTTTTAAAAGTCCTTTCCAACCCAAGCCATTCTATGGTTCTCTATATATCCCTCTGTCTAGAACAAAAAGCTCAAATCTTTCCAAGTAGAAGAAATTCTGTGTTTGATCTTAGCAGCAAACATGCTGTTTCTGATTCACAGCCACTCAACCAACAAAAGAAACCAAAATCCAGCAAGGGTAACAGGGATTATACTCAGGAAACAGTTCCTGGAGGGGTGCAGAAGTCCCTGTCTCTCTCCTTGGCTGCTCTTTCAATTTAACAGCTCAGAGATTAGGAGAATAACTTTACCCCCTTTCTTCAACTATGAATGGTCTCACATTCACACCCCCCCTCCCCCCCGTAAAATACTTCAAGCACCAGCACTTCAACAGAGAAGTCTAAGAGCACCTCACAGCTCTGTAATTATGGTCCTATTCTGAGGTATGGGAGATGGCCCTTCAGGAGGAAAGAGGAATCCAAACTCAGATCTCTCAAATTCCAGGTGAGAGCTCTTCTGACTCACTTCTGGAAATGCAAATCCCACCTCTCCTCCTCCTCATCCTCCCATCTGGCAGACCTAGGTCCTGAAACGAAGAGCCCTCATTGTCTCACCTTCGCCCTGAGCTGAAAACTCTTGAGTAAGGGTAGAAAGTAATTTGATTTTTTACCATTACTCCCAGTCTTCTCTACAAAGTCAAAAACCAGAAAGAAATAAACATAAGAACATAAGAAATAAAATAACAGAAATTCCACAAATTTAGTGAGAACAGGATGGATACAGTCGCTCCTTAAGGCATTTAATTAGCAAGCCAATGTCTAATACACATTTTAAACAGTGGGTCATCCATCAAAGCACACACCACACAGCAGGCTTTCAGAATAAAATGCTACTGTAGTAAGAAATTATCCTCACACAATTGTCTTGTGGTTTTGACTCCTGCTGGGATAATATCTAGATCAATAATAGAGGAATTTTCAAAAACTACATTAAAGCCATAAAAGGCTATTCATAACAGGAGAACTCCAGAAATGTATTAATAGAGCAAGCCATCTCCCTAAGACTCAGGCACAAAATGAATGTGTTAGGAGAGCAAGTGTAGTATTCAGGGAAAGGAAGGGAAAGGAAAAGGTGATTCACTAAAACCATTCAGTGAAACAGTCTGGCTTTTTCTTTAAAGTAGTTTGGTAAGAGATAATCATTTATAAATACCAGTATTAGAAGATCATTACAGGTAATAGCCCAGCTATACAGACTAGAACAACTACACCTCTCCAACTACATCTATTGTAACATTATAGTCACCAAAAAAATGGTGAAAACAGAAGTTGTTCATGTAAAGGGAAAGGTCAGAACAGTAAAACGCCTGTAATTTACCTGAGAGATCTTTAAGGAAGAAAATGTCAACTGTCTTATGAATACCTGACATGAATAAACAGCACAGCATCAGGGATACACACTGAGACAGCATTATCCAACTATCTGAACTTTAATTAGCCAGGAATCCCTGCAGAGAAATAGCAGTTCTAAAATTAAGGGCAGATAGTATTGTACACTAAAAGAGCGTGAGGGTTTTGGTTTTGGTTTTTGGGTTTTTTTTTCAGTTCTGTCCCCCAACCTTTCACTGTTGTGTCACATGTATCCACAAGCCAGGAAGGAGGCAAGGGAAATACTGAGGAACAGAAATCACCAATAGATCTGGATAATCTATATTCAAAGTTGGAGAACTGACCATGAAGAAACCGTGAGTTTTGTCAGACAGAAGGATGAGCATCACCTCCAAACAGAACTCTAACAGGCACTCGGCTACGGAATCATCTCTCCAAGGATACAGGGAAAGCTCAACACATAGCACATCCAACACTGAAAATCAGGCTGGAAAGGACTGTGAAGACTCCCCTTACACTGGCAGGTAAACGACCTTGGTTAAGTATCTATCTTCTTTTTCAATGATACACAATCAGTTCTACGAAGTATTACAATGTGCCAAAGAGATGACCTGAGAAGCCTCATCACTTCCTAAAACACACTGTCAGAGTTCAAAGATGAGGCCTAGTAGATCTTGCTAAATTAACATCACATCATTCACTGACCAGCAAGAAACACTGAGATGAAGAGTTTAATGTGTACCTGTTACCTGTGGTGACCATGGCAATGGATGCTCTGTGGACTGCAACGGGTCACCAGGCTTTTACAAGAAAAAGCATGTCTTTTGGTGATTTTTCCAAAACGAAAGAAATTTGATCCCTTCTTCTAGACTGTACACTAACACATGCTGAAAGTTAAGAACCTCTTTAAACATGGTCCGGAGAAGGAAAGGATTTTGGTATGGATCTAGGTACCTTTTGGACTTGAAATCCTCCTAGCTACTAGCAGTGATTTTCAAACTCCTCTTCCTGAAATACAGTAACAGCAGCAGAAATACAAGTTAGTGGGACTGAGGCATATTTCTCCTCATACAGCAGTAATCCTCTTGCCTGGCCCTTGCTATAGTCCCAGTTTCAAATCACCCTGCAGTAGCCTGGCACCACGTGCTCCCTCGTACTGAACCAAACCAGATGCAGGGACACTAAGCACTGCTCCTGCCACCAGTTATTTTGAGATTAGCCATCAAAAACTGCTACAAAACTTCCTAGAAGATCCTCAAAGGAGCAGAATCATTATCTAATTGCAATAAATCTAAACAAAAATGGTTTGTAAATTTTAGGGGTTAAAAAGAAAGAGGATCTTAAATTTCAAGTGACATTATGCAATCAGGCCAAGATTGTTTAATTTACCACATGCTGGGTAATAGCCTGAGAAGACTCCATGTTTCCAGAACTAAAATAGGCTCTTTATTAACAGGGTGATTTGCAGAGAGGCTGTGGGCAGAGCTGGCATTCAAGCCATGCAGCTCCCCAGAGCATCCTCCAAACACTTCCTTCCTGCGGTGTGGCTCCTCTTTCCAAGCCCTATTCAGGTTACTATGAAGATTTTTAACAGGTGAAAAGTTAAAGCTAAATGAGTCCAAAGTGCAGATTGTCATAGCAGTGACAACAGAAACAGAGGGTCAAGGAAAATCTCACGTAAGAAAATGATGTGAGAAGACTTTGCCGTATGTCAAGGCTGAGTGGGAGAGAAGCTATTCAGGGCTCTCTGGGATGCTCAGTTTCTCTGTGTGGCTAAGTTTGCTACAGACTTCTGATTCTGTAAGAAAACTACCAGCCGTATGAGTAAAAGGTCCGCTAAGAGAACACAAGGAGAAGAGAAGTCTCGGGCAGAGACTAAAGAAGGTCTGAGAGTGCCATGATCCCGATCTGGGCTCAGCACTTCCAAAGATCCTTCATCCCTCCCACCCAGCTGAAACAGGGTTTGATACACCCTCGGGGCACAGTGATGGCTTTACACCCCCAAACCTTTCCGTGATCACTGCAGCACCTAGGGGCCAAAATGGACTCTCATGCACATGGAGTTCTCTGACCAGCAGGGTGTGGGGTTATGTAGGATTTACCCCAACTGCTCAGCTCTTCTCCCAAATAAACACCTTTTATCAGGAGCCATGTGTGTGTGCAACTATTGCCGTACACCCAGTAAAAGCAGCTCTACATGCCTCAGAACCCCCCTCTGGGTTTGAAGGAGGCCTGACATACCCAAAAATTAGTTTATAGGCATTTACTCATAACGAAAGGTCTAATCTTGAGCTTAGTGAGGAACAGGGCTGAGAACCAAACGTCTTAGAGAAAGCAGGTTTTGACATGTGGTTTCATCTAGTTTCTGAACAGCTATTTAAGCAATACCTCTGAAAAGTAAGAGCAACTCTGCACCGTGTTGTGCCAGAAGAGTTCAATGGAGAGCCATATCTTGAAATGATCACTCTAATCAGAGGGCACGTTAAAATCAAGCAATTGTATTTCAAAATTAAAACATTCTATGGAACTAAAAATAAGGGGCACTTTCATGGCTCTAATGAACTTTTTCAGATTTTAGAATGTGTTCGGGCCAATTTTCTAAGTAGCTACATTTTCAAATGCATTGCATCTCTGTTTGTATAAAAGAGTCATTACATTAGTCCACAGAAGATCACAGAATTCTTCCCTTCTGTGCCATAAATGTTTAGTTTCTGTCATTGCCTGACATTTGGCGTATGTGCTGGCAAACGATATAGCATAATTCATTTGCTGTTCACCTTGTGTTTGCAAAGCTGTTACAAAAGAAGACATTCAACTTCTGCTAAAAGGCTTGCTAAAGAAATTACTTACATGGCACAGATCAAAAATAATTAGAAAAAAGTCCTGCAGTCTTTACTCTGGCAAAACTGGCAATTAAACCCACGAAAATCCCTGTGGATTATGAGCCAGAATTCAAGAGCCATATATAGTTAATGAGCTGCAGGTAACCAATACAGAAACCAAGTTTAGTAAGACAGAAAGCAAGATTCAGGACTTGCTCTCCACAACAAAAGAACCTTTCCCTGTTGAAGCTACAGATCTTAGACTCCAACTTCTTTCATCTTACTCCACGCAAACAGTATCGTGGCATCCGGGTACCTCTGTACTGTCCCCCTCATGGCTGGAGAGCAAAGGGCTGTATCTGGGTCTATGTTCCACACATGCTGGTGTTGCTTTTTCAGATACTTCCGATTGAAAACTTTGTGACCACAACAGAGATCTCAAACTGCTTAATCACCTCACTGTCGCTGCCTGAAGAGACTGTCTGTCCTTCATCCGCCCAGAAACTGTTTACTAGGAGAAAAACACAACTTGGGCTTTAGACAGCCTGCTGCCCTTGGCCAAGAAGCCACATGACACAGCATGCTTCTAGCAATCTGATGGACCTTCTGGCGAGAAAAAGGGGACCAAGAGTCTAGGGAGGACTGGGGAACAAACTCAAGAATTATCTGCTTCTTCAAACCTCTGGGAAGCTTGTGAATGTCATATTCTATCAGCAACACTTACATACCACTAGACTTCGCCCAGCTCTGCACATTACCCTTTTTTTAAAGAAAATGAAGATATTTAACAGAGCAGAACACAAAGGAAGACACAAAACACATAGAGAACCACTTGTAAAATCATTAGCATGTGCAAAACCAAAGTAGTAAGCAAAGGGACTGAAAAGTTTTTCATGCTTCCATTCCCCTGCAGCTCCTGCTAAGGTGGAGAGGGAACTTCTTTTGTGCAGAAAAAGCAACTCAGATGTAACCTGCTCTGGGTAATACCATGAACACATAAATGTGGCACGTGGCTAACAGGCACTGCTGACTCCATCTGCCAGTAGCAGAGAAACTCGGGAGACCAATGCAAATTGTAACCTTTAAAAGTGAAGATAGGCATTTGAGCACGTTCCTGTGAGTGCCCTTCCCCTCCTGCTACCAACACATGCTTCGAATATGAGATGACTGCACCCTCATTAGTGTGAAAATATCCGCCAGATGGGGAAAGGAGGGTTCAATACATACTATATATACTTGGCCTTGCTTTGTCAGGATGAAAACGCAGAGGCATTTTGCTGATCTCCCTGCCATCAGCACCAACGAAGCACAACAGCAGGATGTTTTGACCCACCTGCGTGCACAGAGAAGGGAGCAGTGGGCAGGACAGGCAGGCAGTGTGTACGTGCACGTTTGTGTACACACGTGTGAACAAGCCGGCTGTCAAGTGTGGTCGGTCTGCTGCTTGTTCTTGAGCATGAAGTATACGATATGGTTGCCAAGACTCACTTTGATAATCACCACGGCAAACCCGAGCAGCTGAACAAATGGGTATCGCAGGCAAACGGGTGGAGGGCAGCTTGCTCAGTGACACTGCCTGGTTTGGGAGGGAAAGCACCTTTTTCCACCTCAAATCTCATGCCAACCACACAGCTGCAAGTAGGGAAACTGGATCCTGCTTTTATACACTGTGTTAGGTCTATTAAAAATCTGCAGTATAAACGTAACGACAACTGCTGTCACTGCTCCATAAATTTACCTGCTGCTGCACAGAAGACAGCACTCAAATCCTCAGGCAGAGAGGGCAGAGCAAGGAAGCTAGCAGGGCCAAAGCAAACTGCTCCCACCAGCAGCCCAGCAGAAGCTGGCTTCTTCCACACTGACATGCCGCTAGAGTTGACCCTCTGGTCTGATTTGCCACAGTTTGACAAAAAGCCTGCTGTTCCTTCTAGAAAACTGCTCTCAATTGGGAGGAAAAAGTTAGGTGTTCCTATTCTGATAAAAATGAAAATAGTTGTAGATATTAGCTTGTAAATTGTCACTGGCCATGTCTCACTAAAAATATTTTTATGTAAGCCATTAAACCCAAGTTTCTTTGAAATTTTTTAAAATAAAAACTATTTCAAGCTGTAACAATCCTATGGCCTAAATGTGCCTTGTTCTATTCAAATAATCAAAGTACGTAAAACTAAACATTCCTTTTCAGTCAACTGCTGCATGAGCCTGCAGCTCCTGCAACCTGTACAAATTTAATTTAAATGTTCGGCAAATGTGGATAAGTTCTATTTATACGTGTAAATCTTTTGGATTTTTAGGATAAATAAAAATTACTCTGGTTTAAACAGTAGTCCACTTTTCACTCGAACAGCTTGCCAAAAATCCTGAGTAAAATATCATCTTCAGTAATAAAGCCACATCTTCTAAACCACTGTAACATTAACCCATGGGCACAAAGCTGTATACTTAAATAAATGTGCATTAATGCAGTGTACAATTCTGGGTGTCACGAGACATTTTGTAAAGGATATGTGGATGCAGCACTCCTGGACCACTTACACCAGGGAGTGTAAGGGCACTCCCTGGGTGACCTGCATGCAACTCCCTGCAAAACAGAGCAGAGCCCTTTTTCTAAGGCAGAAGGGAAACGGTGAAGGGGTGGAGGGGAGGACTTTGGCCCAGTTTGATATATTATTGGCCACGTGACTTTGACTTCAAACTCTACCAATCCCCAAAGCATGACTGCATCACTTATTATGACACTGGATGCTATTTCTTACTAGCATTTGGAAGCATACAGACTAATTAAACAGTGGCACTGGGGAATCTGTAGCAAACGCTTGATATGTCTGCTGCTGCTTCTCTGCCTGAGCAGCAGACAGCTCCGTGTCAACTTAATATCTCTGTATTAATAAAACTAACTTTACTCAGGGGAGAGAAAAATGTTCACCATTCAAATATACAAGTGTCCTGATTAGGAAAGGACAAGGGGGAAACATTTTCTGTATCACCATGGAAACTTAAATAAAGGACCCATAATTACAATCTAAATTCTGGAATGATAATGAATACATCTTGAGATCTGCAGATGTTGCATAGCATATACATATTTCTAGCAGCTTCAACTCAATTACTTCTATGCAGCATCTGTTTTACAAATCAGCTTCCCACCACTCATAAAGAGGCATGATGCAGGATTTTTTTTTTTTAATTTTTTTCCCCAGAGGAGACAGTGGGGGAGGAAGGAGGGTAACCTCTTTTTCTGGCAAGGTATTTCAAACTACCACTATTTATTCAGAAATTTCAAACACCCAATCAGTTACAAAGTTAGCTTACAGGCATCCAAATACACTAAGCTAAAATGCATGAAATAAATAATTCAAGAATTCTCTGCAGTGTTACTGAGTATAAGAATAACTTATCACTTGCTCAAAGCCTATCCAAGAAAAAAAAAAAGCAACAACAGAATAAAATAGGTAGTGTAGGTGTAAAATATAGATGTACTGTATGCATCCTGTCTGCCTGCATGTTAAAAAACCCAACAACAAACAACAATCATTCTGGCCAAACAATGAAAAGTTTGAGAATGTAAAATGTCTGCTTTCCTATATATTTAATGCTGCCCTTGTCTGTCCACTTTCTTCTTAAAGATTTTGATTCTGCTTTACAGAAGTCAGTGAGAGTTTCAGTGGGAGCATCCCCAAGCCCTGAAGGAAGCAGAAGTACTACATAAAAAAAAATTTATTTGATCATACAACCAAAGACAATATCAGTGCATCTATGCATAATGCATACACTCGCAGGACCCCAGGAGCGCTCTGTGCCACGTTCCTTGCTATTACAGAAGCAGTCACACAGGCCTGGCATTAAAATTTTCATGATCACGATGACATAGAGAAAGAGTGATCTGCAACAGCTCCTAACTCAGCAAAACCCTGAATTGCACACAGAAAGGAAAGGTTGCTGCAAACAAGGGATTTGTTAAACCTTCTTGGAAAAGAGAAGGAACGTTTTGTAAAGGGAACATGCAGCAACACACGAGGAGTCGCTACTACCAATTCCTGTGCAACTACAGCTCTGATTTGCACTGTCTTTGTCTTGCTCTTGCTGTCAACCATTTGACCTGGGAGTTCAAAAAGAAGTACAGAGTAACACAACTACCGGATTTATGGGCTTGACTAAGGAGGAGAGCATCTCATAGCTTCATTTATGTGCAAAACGATCTGGGGATACAACCTGATCACAAAAGAGTCTTCTGTTATAAAACAGAAACATAATCCACAACATCCACCTAGACCTCAAATGAATTTAAAACTGATGGAGAATGTGCTGTGATACAGTAAATCCATGCTTCTACACATGCCATTATGGATGAAGAGGTTGTGCATGGTGACAGTGCACCACTGACTAACACTGACTGCTCATTTGTTAACGAACAGAAGGCAGCCTTCAGCTGGGCTTTCTCCTCACACCCAGACCTATGTCGTTTTGTCCCCTTCTGGTAGGTATACTGACCCAGGAGCCATTGGGTGCCCAGTTAAAGGTAAGGTCCCCACGTCTTTTCTGAGTGTCAAGTGACAGTGTCCTGCTTTCACAACACATCGATCTCTACCTCTACATCTGTCCTCACCCCATGACCAAACCCACACAGAAGCTCTCGGAGGTGAACACATTTGGCTGTTTGTAATGCAGGCAGAAAGAATCACAACTCGGCAGCTTTCATACCAGGCGACATTTCCAACAAAAAGAAAAAAAAAAAGCAAACAAAAAAAACCACAACCAGAGTAATCAGAAACAAAACATTATTTGGCTCTGACCATCAAGCACCTCTATAGCTGCACAATACAGCAGTCAGAGCAATAAACTCCAATCCTGCACACTGCTGTGCAAAGAAATAGAGAACTGCCCACAGAAAACAGCATGAAAATCAACATATTTTCCTGTTGCTTTTTTCCTACTCCCAAATTTGGATTTTAAAAATAGGAACATGAGATTCAGCTTCAGACTGACTCTCACGTTGCTGCCTAAGGTTCTTCCACAGCTAAAGGAAATGGCAGCCAAGAAGCAGAAGCACAATCATCCCTGATTTTCCCAATCACCTACTTTACATTTTACGTGTGGAGTAAGCATGAGTCAGGCTTCATTTATGCTACTGGGTTTTATTAGCACAGGCCCAGGATTTGCAGAGAAGAAGAAGAAAAAAAAAAAAAAAAAGAGAGATTACACACTGTAGGAGACACTGCTAAGCCAGGAAAGCCCCTGGTGTGGATGCAGTTACATCCATGAGTCAGCCTACACCCCTCTGCCAGCCCCAGTTAGGTTGTTTGAAGAAAACACGCAGCTGCAGAGGCAGAAAAGCAGCTTCTGTCAGCAGATGCTGCACCTACGCTGGGGACACTGCAGGGCGCAGGTGTAGCTGTGTACGCTCTGGGCTGTCGGGCTGTAAATGCTCATGGACTCGGAAACTAAATAAACTGCTGGATCCCAACAGTCGACAAGTTAGAAAACACCGTCCTGTCCTTCTAACAAAAAAAATAACTTTCACTTTATAAGCGTTATTTTTGTGACAGTTTTCCTGGTAGCTTTTGTACCACAATGGGTTGGTTTTCTCCAGGTTCCCCATCAGTCACCTCTCCTACTTGTTTGCTTGGCTTGGATATGCACTTCTCCTTCCAATGCAAGGAGGTCACGTTGTAAACTCTCTCCACTACATTTAAGGAAATTCATCGGAATTGGCACGAAAATGGCACCCAGCAGAAATCAAACTGGCCAAGGAAATGCTCAGGAAAGCCAGAACACTGACTCTTGTTTCTCTTGAAACTGGTTTCACCACACCACGCTCACAACCTGCAAGACCCAGCATACGCACACCAATTACGTACCATTCACAGCACCCAAGGCTGTAACCATTCACTTCACACCCACAAGTCTTTGTTTGCTGATTAACAGGGTGGAAATCAACTCCCTCGGAAAGATGTGTGTTTGAGGTGGCTACGCATAACAACTGCATTGCAACAAGGCAGATATTTATTTTCCCACTGATTTTTCTAATTGAAACTTTCTGTTTGCTACCAGAGGGCTGATTCACCACAGCCCCCCCCCCCTTACCTCCGCTGTAACACCACCGTTTCCATGGCACTCCTGGGAAAAATCACAGACTCCAGCAACAGCAGTGGGTGAGGATGTGGTACAACAAGACTCATATGTGTTCAGGACCAAAGCTGTCACCCAAAAGGGACAATCCTGTCCCAGTTCTCTTCCCCTTGATTCAGTTTTAGCCATCATGTGACCTACTTACCTGATTCAAAAGGAACAGGGAAGCAGCCGGTAACTCTCAGCTGAAGCAACAGGCTGGCCCAGGTAACCCACAGTGGCATGCTCATGAGGCCAGGTATGGAAAGTTGCACAACTACGTGGTCGGGGAAGGATGATACATCCCAGCTGCAGTTTTACATCGGCTACTGACAACTGCAAAACTGCACCCTCAGGCCCAAAGGTTTTATAGCTACATTATTTATGACAGTAAGTCTAGACCCCAAAATTGACCCTGTGACACAGAGCTTCAGCAAACCTCAGTGCTCTCATTAATCCGAATTCAGGGCTTTCTCTTCAGCACCACAACTCTCACACTATTTGCTGGAAAATACACCCACACAGATTACGCTGCTATGTATAGACCATATGGGCTTGGATCTCTCAGCCTGAGGAGGGAAATGCTTCCAAGTGTCCAGCTTGTGCGGGTAAGCCCTCACAGCCAGTGCAATGAGTCCCTCCTGGAATGCTTCGCCTCACACGGATACGGAGCTCTCTAATCACCTGCCTGAACATCAGGGAACTTTTTGGTAGGGTGATGAAGCCATGAGAGCATCAGCTATTTTCACAGTCACTAGAGAAATTTTCTACAGATTTTGCTATGGATTGGTTTAAGATTCAAACTAAGTCATTCGTGTTGGTCTACAAATAGATACTGATGAAGCCTCCCTAACTCAATCTGAGGAAACCGCATGAGAATTATGCAAACAGCATGTGCAGAGGTACAGCCCAGCCACACCTTCCTCATTACCTGGAAGACCCACACAGCCCAACAATATCATTCACTGTCTATAAAAGTGCACATTTTTTCCTCCATGACTGTAATTTCCCTCTTTTCTTTCATTCCAGTCTTTTCCCTTGGTTACTATAACTGTTTCAGCCACTCCAAATGATGGCTGCTGCCAAAAGGTCATTACAACAGCCAAAAAAGAACTAAGCACAAGTAAGTCATATCCACACACCTATCTAGCAAGAGGTGAGGACCAACACCAGTTCACCTTTTGGCAGAGCAATCCCACCTCCTATAAGCTTACATTACTGGTTTTTGTGCTGTTAAACCATGAAAGAGGCTAGGAGGAAACAGGTGGATTATCCACACTTCCCTAAGTCCTTATGGTCATTCCCTTCTGCATTTGCCTGCCATCATGGGTTTGCATAAGTAGCCTTCTACAAAGCCAGCCAAGCTAGCAGCAATAGGGAGGGGAAAAAAAAAAATAGAAGAAAAAAGAAAAAAAAGTACTACCGTTTGTATCAGCACACAGAAATACTATGTTCCAGCTCTGCACAGAGTGCTGCTAGTACGCCTGCACGTAACCTCCACCACAACACAATGAGATCATTCACACCTGCCTTGCCTGTAGTAGGAGATGGAAGGTGAGGAGGCAGAGTTTCTAGGAGAAAGGCAGCACTTCCCAGATGCTGCCAAGATGCTGTTTATTGGTAAATGAAGCCTCTTGAGTCCTAAACAACCTTCCCAGAGGAAGATAGAGTCGCAACTGCCATATGGGGAGTGGGAAGAGGATGCCACTAAGCTAAAGTGGATCAGAAAATACATGCACAACACGCACACTCACACACACTGTTTGTTCTGTAACTGCACTGAACAGCATTTCTTCGTCTCAAATACATCCTTCTTCATACAGCTTATACAACCTTCTAGATGGCTAGAGCAGATGACAAGTGCTCCTGAACAGAACATCCTTCCTCATGCCCCACAGGGAGCTAAACACAAGGAAGCTCTGCCCACCAGACATGGAACTGGGTGACATCCCAAATTACTGATCTGCTGTGGGCTTAGAAAGACACTGTGTCTAAAATCACCAACTGAGAATGAACAGCAATGTTGACAGGCCCAAGACAGAGTCCACAATGGTAGCACCTTTGAAAATTCAGAACCACTCCTTGGCTTCCTTCCCCCAGCTGTAAAGCCGACATACCACAATCTATCCTCCTTTTGGGACTGTTGTGTACTCTGATCAGCACTTACTTTTGGCATCATAGATGAAGATCCCTTGTAATCTGAAACTTTAGAGAGACAGAACTGCAAAGGAGTACTTTAAATATAAAAAGGAACATGGTACCACTTTCACAAGGACAGAAGTCTGTGCACAAACATTTTCTGAGTGGTTCTCTAATTCCCAGAGACAAAGCATTCAATGCAAACTCACATCTGCGCTTCATTTCAGAAAGCTGTGGGCTCATACTGCATTCTTCAGAGACCAGATGCATATCCTCAGTCACGTTAGAGCTTTCTCCCACTCGAGCAGCCAGGTACATTTTCTGTGAAGTGCTTTTGTCCACTGTCTGTCTTTGCTTTTCTTTACTCAGTCCTAGCGGTGCTATTGATTCAGTGTAGCCTCATTAAACGTCCTGCTTTCAGTACAGGCACTAATTTTTATAGGGCTATGTTATGGCTAGAACACTAGCTGGCTCCATAGCCAGACAGGTGATAAAATCCACGAATACTTAGGATCCTTACATGGAGACTGGCCATCTATCTATTTTAGTCTCTGGTTCAAGCAGAAGTTTTATTTATCACACAAGCAGCATCTTCTTGTTATGGATATAGTCTGCTATATAGGTTTATAGGACCTAATGAAAACTCATTTCTTGCTAGGAATTCCTGGCCGTATGAAGGGTCTTAAACAGAGGTCAGGAGTGCTCCTATAGAGCAGAAAGAATAATTTCCTCTGCTACAGCAATTACTGGCAAAAATCAATGACCACTGTTGAGCTGGAGGCCAAGGTAAGTAAATGCAATAGCGCTTTCCAGTTTTAAAAACTCCCAGAGCCTCAGAGGCGTTCCTCCCCTTACACATGTATTGAGGATAACTATCTAGCCATCTAGACAAGATTCCTATTAGGACCTCAAACTTCCTAGCATTCCAAGGTCAAAAAAAATGTATTTTAGTCCAACTGAAATGCAATCTTTAGCTAGCATTGAGATTGTCTAATTGATGGGAAAAAAATCTCCAAGGACTACATGTAGCTTAAGTGTAGTGCTCACCTATATATTACACTGGTGTTATGAACAGTGTCAGACAGCTCGGGAGACTCTTCAATCACAGAGCTCACTGTGCAAAAATAGTTCAGCTCTGCTGGTGTGTCTGGCCCCATGCCTTTTCAGAGCGGTGTCTGCTGAAACTGCTAACTTAATGGCCACTTTGACTTTTTGTTTGTAAAGCACATGGGCCCTGAGGAAGAAGTGGGCTAAAGCCATTGCATTCATGGCACAATTATTGCTGCTTTTCACCTTTTTCATTATTACTTTTTTTCCCCTCTATAGATTCAGCCTGGGAAGCAGACAGACTGGCCAGCTCTGCCCCGCTGCTTGCAGCACACTACTGCTATAAGTGGCTTATTGCTCCACTGCTTTTTCTCAGTTCTTAAGCCAAATGTGCAATGACTGATTTGGCAGCCACGCTCTTGCCAGCCACCCCCAGTCAGCTGAGCAGCAGCATCTTAGCTGCAAGGGGATGCAAAGGCTCCTCTCTCCCCATTCTGTGATGGGACACTGTTTCTTTGTCAGAACCATTGAGGTTAGACTCAGTGAAGGAGGGTCTCAAGGAAGATGCGAGAGCAAGTTCGTATGTATTTGCAAAATTTACAACTACATGACTTGCAAATGGTGGCTGGGATCTGCATGCACGGAAGGGTCTGCCTTCTCATCACTAACCTCTTAAACCAAAACCTAGCATTGCAGTATTTCCTGCTAAAATACCTCCTTCTTTTTAAAGTGTAAATCAAAAGCATCCAAAGTGAAAAACTTTTCCCTGCATTTGCTTGAAAACTTGGCACAACATTACTAGCATCATTTAAGTACAGACCAGGACTCAGCAGCAGCCAAACATGCACCCTGCCGATTAGCATGCCTCACAGTGTCTAACAGACATTTGACTTAAAAATTCAAGAATTTCATTACTCAAACACTTTATTAGATCCCTAAGCCTAAGAATGGTTTTCACTAATGTGTGTGCTGCTTTGGGGCCTGAGAAAAGCTACTCTGGGAGCTAGGAAACATTTACTAGGAGGCAAAAATGTGATCAAAAGCATATTTGATAAAAAGGAGAAGTGAGAAGGGGTAATGATGGGTTTTAACTGCAATGTTATTTTATTCCATCTCAGAAGCATGCTGTAAGTTTAAGGAAGGGGAACAAATATGGGATTTTGTTTTGCATCTTTTTTAAAACAAAATCATTTTCATCTAGGATTGGGTTTTTTTCCCCCCCTAAACCCAATGAACTATATATTGGAATGACCTTGTAATGAGTTTCTGAGGCTCTTTAATCACCAGTGGCTGCTAAATGAAGCGTATCTATTTTCTCTGTTACATTACTATTGGCAACCAGGTCTTCAGTAAGTGCCCAGAAATATTTCCATGGCAACAAAAAAGCATTCAGCATTGCTACTGTTTTGTGCCAATTTAGCTTTAAAATATTCCATTGTGAAGAGAAATATGGTACATTAAATGAAATAAAGTCAAGATGCAATGTTCTGAAAAGAATATAAGGATAAACAGGAAACATGTATTTTGCAGAAATGGGGAAAAAATGCCAAATGGAAGGAAAAATGTTCAAAGCTAATATTGATGCTACTGAATGCCTTTGCTGAATGTCAGCAAGTCCATATGCTCGCTTACATTGTCACTTAGGGTTAGGTAACAAAGCTAACAGAAATAAGGATACCTCAAACATCTTCTCTTGATCATTTTAATCCATGACTGAAATTTTAAGTTGCCAGAGTATTACAGTCTCTCTGCATGTCTAGGTTACCATCAGAAGAGTTCACACTCTTGATGTTAGAGAATGAATCTAAAGGAAAAAGAGGAAATAAAGAGTTGAAAAAATAAAATACAAAGAGTATGTGTGTGTTTTGGAAGCGAAGGGTCACTTAGAGCAAAACGAGTTCTTCCACATCAAAGACCTTGTGGAAGACATTTTCAAATCACAGTTCAGCACTTTCTCTCCCATTATACAACTTAGTTCTGAGAAAAAAGGCATCAGCTCCCAGCCCTCCAACCCTCAAATGGCCAGCTTTATGACTATGAAGTCTTGAGACCATTGGGTGGCCCTTTGTGCCATGCATTGCGGAGATAAAAAGATGAAAGACTATTTGAGAGCATTTGGAGTGACATTCCCTCTGGTGCAAAAAGCTATGCAATGCCCCCCTAAAGTGCTTCGTGTGGGAACAGAGCGCTCTAGGCAGCAGCTATGTAGGTGCTGGGGAGCTCTGTAAGGCCAGCCTTCCCATCCACAATGGCTGCAGACAGTTTGCTGAGGAGGAAAGCCACTAAATACTAAGAGACAGTCCAACAGCAACTTGATCAGCACCGGCTCTCAGCTGGGAGAGAGGTTCAGAGCGACCCTCCCCCTTAGCTGCCGTGATGGGTTACTCTGGCATCTGTCTGTCACTCTACGAAAACTCACAGAAAATTCATCTAGGAAAATCCATCTGCTCCATCGCACGTTCCTAAAGGACCCTCTCTCTCAGACGTCTCTGCAGACAATGCAGAGAAACTGCTCTGACAGCGACAGCAGCCCATTCCTGGCCTCCATTTCCCTGAGACCTCACCACCATTTCTCCCATCCACTGTAAGCAAGGATGCAGACCAGAGACAGGACAAAGATGTGGAGGCCACCACTGAAACAATGCATTTGGCACATGGCTGCTCCCCAGCCTATTCTGAGAAACCCCAGGATTTGCCGTGAATCGCTCTAGCAGCCCATCTGCAGGAGACAAGGTTGTGCCCTGAATAGCACTTGTCCAGGAGGATCCGTGGCTGCAGAACTCCCTGGAAGGACACTACGTGCCCTGTTCTGTCTATGCTCACACCAGACACAATCCAAGCACACAGAGTAATTCCAGCCCTAAAGCATTGACTTGCCTATGAACAAACCCTGTGGGCAGGATATCACACAGGCAACATATAGGGGTACCAGAAGGTAGGGGATCTACACAGGTTAGAGGCTCTGGGGTGCTGAACCTGAGAACTGGCAACTGTCCATTGGAATATGAAACAAGCGGGCCCAGTTTGGGAGACAGAACAGCTAGACCAAAAGCTCTTTTTAATTATTTACTCCCTGGCCATAACAGTGTGAGGAATAGTAATAAAGAAAAGAGCTAATTTTACATTCATTAAAGAACACCGTTAAGGTTTATACCCTGTCGGTCTGATATTCCTATTAAATAGAAAACAAACGGGCTGATCTTCCACAGTCTGCACAGAAAAGGCTAAATATGTAAGACTTCCTTAGAAGCCAAGAGTGATGCAAAGCTCTTGGTCATTATAAAACAAACATTTTCAAAAGCATTTACTGCCTGCTTCAAAAAAAAAAAAAAGAGAATTTAGACATTGGAAGACAAATACTGAGGACCCTCAGTGAGTCTCAAGTACATCATCAGCTCCATATTGTAAACCCACTCCCCACTCCCCCCTTTCCTCTCTTATCCTTCTTCCTAGGATGTTGGTAAAGGGTGGCTTTAACCCAGCAAGACCCAAGGATGGTGCCAGCAGGACCGCAGCTTTCCTGCTTCTGGTTGGGATGTACATATCTGTCAGTCCTCTGTGACCCAGGTAACGTCCAGCCACGTCTGCGGCAGCATTGAGTGAGTACGAGTCACATGGCTGAAATTCAGTCCCAAATACAATCACCTGAAAAGCTGTTCATGTCACTTAATGATCAGAAGTCATAGTTAGGCCAATTTAAAAATGAAAATATCAAATCCAGTTCTTCACAAAATCTCCTGCCTGTTATCTTCTTCAGTCTTATTTGAAAAGCCTGTGGGGGTGGTGGGAGGGGTGGAAAGTGATTTGGGAGCCTTTCATCCATAAAATCATGAGATATGGCTGGCTTTTTAGTACAGCATTTCACAACACATGGCACAGTAACATCTTGAGATTCCTGGCACAAAGAAAAAAGGTTTGAGATTATATATATCTTTAATAGCAACGATGCAAAGGCAGATGGTTCTCAAAGCGAAGGCTTAAGGCTAAACACTCCCTTTGAAGGGTCCTGCTACCAGAAACAAAACATGGAGGGAGCAAAATACTTTTTGCTACAGCAACAGGGCCTGACTGCCTTCTAATACACAGCATCTCACCCTGGAGTTTTCCACTTGTTTCAATGAGATTAGTCTCACGAACAGGAGAAGAATTGGAAACAAACGAGGAAAGGTTAGATTTTTTTCTTTGGGATTTGGGAAGTTCTATTTTAGCTGTGGGAAACAGAGACAACACAGAACATAATGAGCAGATTAGCAACTAAATCAAATCAAGACCAGAAAAGAGAGGTCTGGGTAATACTGTCAGGGTGCATGCTAGCTGCTTACCTGCAAAACCTGCCTTGCCATTATTACTTGTTAAGGAGCCACCCAAGCTGAGGTTGTGCTTGTGATGTCCCATCCTCACAGAGAGCTCACCTTCTTCTTCAGTGATGGTAGGAAGGCGATCAGGCAGCTGGAGATCTTCACGCATCCAGTAGGATCCATTGGCTGTCAAAGACACGACGCTTTCAACGCACTGCTCTGGTACACTGCTAGTATTTTTAACCCGTTTTTGCCTCTGCGGGCCATCGTCAGAGCCACATGGGAGGTCTTGTGAAGCAAGATCAGGACCACCAACATGACCATCTTCTCTAGGATATAAGTATTCCTCATCCCAGAGGTCCAGGTGTTGTTCATCGTCCGATTCCTCAGAATAATCCTCATAAACCCCTCCATTATTCTCCAAGTCCCGGTTCCTCTCTTCTTCTGTCTTACGACTTGCTCCACTCAAATTCAGCAGTGAAGCCGATATAGAGTCTCCTGCTTGTTGGATAGCTTCATATATTTGAGACATCCAAGACGACAGTGGCTGAAGGAAATTCTGAGCAGCCTCAGAAGCCATGTTTGACACTATGCCAGTATCTGGTGATCAGTTGTTCAGTTTTGCCAGCATGTCACTTACAGTTCAGGGAGCTGCAGAATAAGCACCGTAAGAGATTACTGTAAATTTATTTCCGACAACACCTGTTGACACATCATCTACGTAAGAGGTCTAGAACTGAAAGGAGAAATGGAAAAAGCACTTCTACTCACTGAGAATACCACTAGAAATCCAGAAGTTACGGAAAAATAACAGATTTTCCTGCAGAGATCTGGAAAGCCTTAATTCAATTGCTAAACCTTACATAAAAATTTAAACCTGGAACACTGGAACAGAAGTACCTTTTCTGAAGTGCACACATTCTGGTTACAGCTGTCCACAGACCCGGTAAAAAAAAGTACAAAACAATCTGCAGTCAAAAATCTCAGATAATCTCCTGGCCCCGACTTCAACCACATCCTTAGCCTTAGCATGTCCAGATGGAAAAACTGAAGGGTGGAGAATCTGGGGAGAATTATGTTTTGATTTATTAAAGTGACAGGCCTAAAGTGTGCAGAATCAGCCCATGGCAGACAACTGTCTCAAATGCTTTGCTCCAGAAAGGCTCTGAAGAAACCCTCTCTGCCCACAGAGTAACACAACCCAGAGTCATTTTTCCCTTCAGAGAAATGAGGAAAAAAAACCCAACAACACACCAAAAAAACCCACAACCAACCACACACCAAAAAAACACAAAACCACCCCAACACAGGAGGTGGAATATTATAGGAATGAAATCACTGGGAACAGAAGCAAGTTAACAAAAGCATAACTTGCAGAAAGTTAAGGTGCCTTTTTACCCAATATACATCTTCCCACATTATCACAAGACAGATATTCTTTTAGGAACTCTGAGAAGGAGAAACCTACAAATAAGATGATGGGTTTAGGAAGAAAGGATTAAACAGTTGCAGATTTTAGGCTAAAAGACAACTAAAAAGAAGCTTCAAAAATTATTTCCGGTGTCTTGCTGAATTTAGGGGTGTAGGGACAATCAGATTACGAAAGGGTCAATACAGTATAAGCAGCAAGAAAATAAGCTCAGCAGCAATGTGGATTACCCTGTGAAACAGTCTTCAGAGAAATGTAGTGGGAATCCCAGTGTTTTGATTTTTAAATGGAGCATTGACCAAGGAGAGCCCATCTTGCTTGGTGAGCAGCTTTTTTTTTTTTTTCCACAGATGAGATTAGTGACTTAAGAGGCCTTTACCTTTTGAAACACCTGTGCCAAATAACTGTTCAGTGATGTTGAATTACACTGCAGACACTTTGAACAAGTTTACCATCAGCTTCAGTAGGTACTAAGAATTACAGTCCTAACAAGGGCAGCAAGTGAATGTAGGTTACTAAAGCCATTTTAAAAGCTGATGGCTGCTACAAACTTTCCAGGCTCAGGGCACATGCTGTTCCAGTATCCACCCGTCACCCGTTGGCCTCTGGCTCAGCCACTGGGACCCTGGTAAGGTTCCCTGCCACAGATTAAATCTTTGGCAAAGAACAGATAATGTCATGGTATAACCTCCCAGGTGAGCTGTTCCCTTCATTGACTCTCCTCTTTCCAACCCTGCCCTTGGTGAAGCCTCTCTGCTTTGTGCAACTTATTTTCTCATAGACCTAAATTGATGACAAACTCCACAGAACACAATTTCAGCATAACGCAGATTTGTTACTGGTAAGTCCCAGCACCAGAGAAGCCACTGGGAGGACAGCTTACTTGTAACAGTGAGATTCTCTCAGGCATGGAAGGAGATAAATTTGGGTGGCAAGTACTAGATGGTGGATATGTTTTTAACCTGTCATTTACTTACAGGCAAGGGCAATTGAATCTGATTTCTGATGAAAGGAGAACTTCCTAACGCTCTGCCTCCACCTCAGCATGACAACAGTAGCCCTTGGATGGATGCAGGCATCCAGGAGTGATAGCTAACCAATGCAGATAAAACATATGGGTGCTAAAATGAAGCACTGATCTGTTCCAAAAGTCAACAGAACATAGACTTGCAATATTTGCGCAGGGATTAATTAGCTCCTCTTGTTATTAGATTTCAGAGCTAACACCCAAATGACCCAACACAGGATCCCACTTCTCCCAGATGCTGTGGCTGATGGCACCGTGGCTCGGGCAAACATTGCAGCACTGCACAAGAGACTCCGCATTAGGGAGGTTAGTATCACAACCATAAAGACAGAAGGAACTTTTCAAAGCAAGATTTGACTTTTGTCAGGGAATTAAAGTAGTGATCTACAGTCAGCTGCAGAGCTTGAATATGGTCACCCAGTCACCTGAAGAGGCAGGTAAGACTTGAAGACACATCTTTCATATCTCAAGTAGTTGCCCTGATCACCTTCCTATAAGTAGGCTGAGGGCAAACATGATGTGTACACACACATATACACACCCACGATTCTACCCAAGACCAGGAAATTTGTCTGGATTAAAGGCAGAGAACCCCAACAAATGGTTTTATTTCCATTTACAGACAACGGATAGACACTGAAGTATATTTCACCCAAAAAATCTGAACTGCATTGCATTAAAACCTGCAACACGCTTGTACAACCTCCAAACCAGTGCCTACATCATCCCTACAGGCAAAAGCAATGCAATTTCCAGGGTGCCTGAGACTGTTTAGCCTTTGTTTGGCTCTTCCTCTCGTTCTCTCCCTCTTACTGAAAACCCCACAGTCAATGATATGCTGAACAACTGGAGTTCAACTGAATTATAAATCACTTATTTTTGGTCTTGCAGCAGATGGATAAAACATGTAACAAGCTGCAGACAAGTTTAGGTGGGCAACGTTTTTACAAACTCAGAGGATCAAAGGGGGCTGAGCTCTGTCACAGGCTTACTGTTTCCCAGGAGCTCTCTCCCTTAATTAGCAGGCACTGCTCTAACGGGGTGTTTATGATGTGTTTCACAACATGGCCTTTTCAACATAATGGATTTTTACTTTTGAATTCTCTAACAATTTTGACTTGCATTAAAAAAAACAACTGAGCATTTAAAATGTGTGGGACAAAAATCCATTTCTTTTTAAAAGCATTCATCAAAAAAGAAAGCAAGAAAAAAAAAAAACAGTTTAGCAAATTCACTTCAGGTTCCGTCTTCTAAAACTAGCCACAAGAATTTTCACACTGAATCGCCTGCTTAACTCAAAGTTGGGTTTTGGTTTTTTTCCTCTTGGAAAAAATCAGATAGCTAAAATGATCAATGTTAAGCATTTCACAGAAGCCATCATAACCTTTACTACAATCTATATTCCCTTGTCTTGATAGGATCATTATTCCTGAGTAGAGTTCCCATTGAGAGCTGCAATTACTGTATGGCTAAAAAAAGACTATTAGCAGAATTTAAAACACTACCGCAATATAAAGGTTTGTAATATTAGCAAAATGTCTTTCAATCTTCTTGATATGCAGGCTCCAAAAAAAATTGCCATCAGATGTGTGTTTCTTACAACTATTTCCCTTATTCGAGCTGTTGCAGCGCATAGGCACAATCCTCCTTTTCTTCAGTCACCTTTTGTTGGCCCTTGCAAGTTTTCTACCAAACTCCTCCCTTGTTTTCAACCCGTTGTCTACAAGCCTCCCAACATGTGTTTCAGCATATAGTAACTGAACAATTTTCAAGTGAACGTTTTTTTCCTGGAACGCTAGATCAGGAGGAAATCCACAGCCTCACCTCTCTGCCTGGGAAGGTACCATCCCATATAGAGACACAAGAAGAAATCAGCTCCCAGCTTCCAAAGATCAGAAGACATCTTTGTCACGTCACCGTTCTAGAAAGATGCACTTTTTGCCACTGCCAAGAAAATTGTACCAAGAAGCTCTTTCAGCATTTTGGGCAAGTTGCTGAATCCATCTGTCCATGACTGGAACTGAGCACCGTGCCGGGTCACGGATTTAGACAGCCACACTACAGGTACCCAGGGGAACAATTCCTGCCTTCCCCATTTCCCAGAAATTTTAATTAAGACACTGATAATCACTGACTTTTATTTCCTGATCTCATACAGACAGCACGCTCACCTCACGCCCACCTGGCATGCCATGGATCATATCCATGGACAGTTGTGTGGACATCTAGGAAAAGCAGTGTTACAGACCCACCGTGAAGCCCTTCTTCAAGCTTAGGAGAACAGACCTAAACCAAGGTGTGACTTAAGCCAACGCCCAGAACATCACGGACCTGTGGAAAACACAAGGCCGTTTTGCTGTTCATAAAAGGAGGAGGTAAGGAAGGCTTGGAGGCGTAAGATGGTGTAATAATCCTTTTTCAGCTATTGAAAACCATAATGAGCCAGACACTCCTTTCAGACTGGAGCCCAATTAGCACACACATACCATAGCCGAGGGGAGATTAGAAACGTACCCTGCTGAAGGCAGGCAGCAGCAGCCCTGGGCCAAGAAATCCTCTACCCTAGTTCTGGGAACAATCTGGACTTTTTGCTCGTGTAGTGGCCCAAATCAAATTTAACAAGATGCTCAAAGCCCTTCCATCCTCACAGTGAAGGATAACCAAACACTGCTACAACGAAACTGTATTTCCAGTTAAAACTGTCACCAAAATGTGCCAAAACCAGCCTGGCCATTTGAAGCTGTACAGTTGATTGGAGCCTCTTGCAGAAGTGTTACGAGGAAAGTACACAGGCAGTGCCCAAGGTTCACATCAACTGTGAGCGTCACTGCTGATCAAGTTTCCCCAAGGTAAAATAAAACAGAAATACAGAACATTTTGGTACCTCTTTGGCCCACATGCTATAAAAATGCTATTTATGTAGCTGAATTTAATGCAAAGAAAAGAGAAGCCAGGCGCTTTCCAAGTGATTATGTGCTCTGTAATAATACTTTTCAGCTGGTGATTCAGAAACTCCAGGGCATTCAAGGAAGATCTAATAGTTTATGTCAATAAGTTACACACCTCTCATTGGAAACATTCATGGGTTACAAATCAACATGGCAATAAATCCGCTGGTGCAACACATCAGTCCTGCAAGCCGCAAAAGGGTGAAGGGAAAGCAAAGACGAGATCAGACAGACAGCAATGCACCCTGCTGCACGGAGTTTTGCCTCTGCACAGGGAGCCTGCAGACTTATTCCTCACTCCCAAATCATCTCATGTCTTTCCAGGCAGCTCGCTACTAGCGATGCTGTGCCAAATTAGTTGTAAAAATTGATACCCAAAGGAGAGAAGTGGTTTTGATCAGGATATTTCACCCCATGGTGTCTCCTTTCTTCCCACCCCTCCGATGCATGTTCTCCTTTTGTCAAAAACAACAGGAACAATTACTGATCTTCACAGTCTCAGTGGGATGGGGAGAAGAGTAAAGGAATATAAGAAAAAAGGAATTATGCAAATGTGACATTAACTGTTCAAAACTGTGGGGCCTTTTTCTAAAAACCCAGGTCTCTCCACTAAATAGAGTATATGGTGATAAATCCAGGCAAAAAAGTGCTGCTGGAAGACCAGCATCCAAATATTATGCTCAGAAGCTCCATCAGCATCAGGGCAGAGGAGATGATGGCAATTTCCTGTGCTGACCACTTCACACCTTTGGTTTTGCTTAGACCCTTCAGACCTCCTGAACTCAGAAGTGTGTTCATTTCACCTAAGTCCACTGCACTTACAAAACAGGGAACCTGTAACTGCACAGATAGCTCTATTGCCACCAAAATATTACCACAAAACTTGAAGGAATTTTCAGGAGGGAGAAAATGGAAACACCGTCCTTGACCATATTTGGCCCAGACATCCAGCAGAGCCAGATTCTGCCTCAGCACTAGTAAAGTCCAGAGTCACTCCACTGGAGCCAGTCACATCCTCCAAATCAAAAAAAGCGCCTTTGAAGAGCCACTTGTCACCGTATGCACAAAAACTAAGTTCTGTGCCAAGCAGTAGTACAAAAAGCAACAATGAATAACTTTAATTGTTTATACTCAAACCGAGGGTTACAAAAAGGGCATAAAAGAAAGTCACAGATCACTGGAGTATTAGAAAAGTGGTGTTAGTAGTGCAAATTGTGCTCTTTCAAGGCACAGGAATGAGAAACATCTGTAATTACTGGATTAGAGGAATGAAAGAAGAAACCTGCAGTCAGAAATTACAGTGCATTCTGTTATTGAGCTGCCGTCATTCTTTGGTTTGCATGAAGACAGAGGAGCCAAAAGGAAATTGCAAGTTCAAAAAGCTGGAGAAACACCAATTTACACCACCACTTGAACCCACCTACCTGTGCTGGCAAGCTGTTGCCCAGAGCAGACCCTATACACAGAGTCTCAATCCTGCCTGTAATCACGCTACCCAGTCTGCAGCGACTGTAACACGCCAGGGTCAATCAGAGCAATTACTTGCATGGAAAGGAGAAGTGGGAGAGCGTGTCTAGCTGTTTAACACAATGAAGATATTTTAGAAACATTTTGAGGAGTCACCCAGTTACTGTTACTCTTTCTTCCCCCACCCACACTCCATCCTTACAGAGCCTATGGAAGCTGCTCCCTATGGACCACCATAGAGCTATGCAGACAGTGCTGCTTGGGAACCACAGCCCTGAGTGGCAAATGCAGTGGATGATTCCTGGTTATCCATCCTTGTGTGTGCACATGGCTAAGTCCGTAGCTCCCATCTCCATCCACTCCTGCTAAGTCAACCACCAGTCCAGCCAGACACGCTGGGAGGCTGAGGGGGGTCACTGGGCAAACCAGACCTAGTTTCAAATTTTTTAAAAGAATTCAGAGCCACGGATCTGAGCAGAGAGTTGTCCCTACCAACTTAGGAACTGCTCCCATGGCTACTTCTACCCTTCATTTAATCCAGCCTTGTTACAAACCAGGCTCTCATGTCTAGGGCAGGCATCAGTGGCAACAGGCACACTCTCCCCTGTCCAGCCACTCTTCCCATGAGCCCCTATAGAAGCAACTGAGAGAAAAAGCAATACAGAAGAGCAGCTTCATTTGAACACGGAGATGCTTGCCTTTCAAGAGCTCCTCTCCCTCCTGCTGCTGGCTGGACAAGGAACCTAACATCTGGCTGAGCTACGTACCTCAACTAGGTGACACAAATGACGCCAGACTCATTTTCAATCTGCACCTTGCCAAGGACAAGGGAGCTACTGGATACTCAGCATCAGGGTTACAAAGACCAACCACAAAGTAAGGTCGACATCTAGATAGTGCTGCTAACATTCCTGCCTTTGTTGGGTGTTATAGGTGTTGATACTTTCCTTAAAGCCTCAGCTACAGGAGAGGAGTGGTTTATATAAGAACTGCGTCTCCATTTATTTAAGTGTGCTGCTAGCCCCAGAGGCTAGAGCAGTGGCTGTGCAGAACAGCTTGAGAACATGAACTGAAAGTGCTCTCAAGGCTAAGACAGAAGGGAAAAGTGTGGGGGGGAAAAGTTTGTTCAAACCTCATGATGTTTAAGTTGATTTCACATATCAGGAGTACATCCTTAACATCACAACAAGTGTTCAAGGCAAGACATATCTGGAATACTTTTGTATAAAGCACAGTCAGGAAACTACAATTTCTTTCCTGGTCTCAGGACACATCATTATTAAAAGATTACAGTATAGAACAAAGAGGGCCCTTTTCTTCATCAAGTCACAGCACTGAAGTACACTGTTAGATACAGCTCTTCACACAAGGGTTTACCCAGCACTGTCACATGTTTCTGTGAAGTTCATTTCACTGAATCCCAGCATGGTCGGGGTTGGAAGGGACCTCTGGAGGTCACCCAGCCCAACCCCCTGCTAAAGCAGGGTCACCTACAGCAGGCTGCACAGAGCCATCTCCAGTTGGGTTTTGAATGTCTCCAGAGGAGACCCCACAGCCTCTCTGGGCAGCCTGTGCCAGTGCTCAGTCACCCTCAAGGTAAAGAAGTTCTTCCTCATACTCAGGTGGAACTTCTTGCTGTTTGTGCCCATTGCCCCTTGTCCTGCCTCTGGGCACCACTGAAAAGAGCCCAGCCCCGTCCTCTTGGCACCAGCCCTTCAGGTTTTTGTAGGTATTTGTATTTCACCCATGAATTTCTGAAGCAAAGGGCTCAGCAATACTATAAACACCATCAGAATACATAAGAACACATTACCACCTCTTGGTCCTGAAATTCACACTACAGGAAGGGACATCAAACCATCACAGCATCAAAAGATCTCACACAAGACCCCACAGACATCTGTCAGGCCTCTGTTCAAGGGAAGATCCTCCTTCCCTGTGTGCGGGGATGCTCCAAGGGGAAATTTCATCCCCACACATACTCCCCTACCACCTGAAAGACCACCAATGCTGTGAGGAACCATTCCAGCTGGCTCCATTAAGGCCAAAGGTGTAGTGTTTAATTTTTCCCTCACTAAGGTATTCTGCACATGACCTACATCAAAAGCATACATCACTCTGGTCAACTCACAACTGCTTCATGCCACCACCACTTCCTTCCGCACATGCCTGGGCATAGCCAAGCAAGCTTGATATGCCTGAAGTTAACTCTGTGCTACCCTCCTATCAGTTACATGTTTACTGGCTTCTCTGTCAAGCTTCGCAGCCTACTCTGGGCTCTCCTTTGCAGTGCCAAGTCCATCCTAAATACAGGCTGGCTGCGTCCAAATGAGCTCCAGCCCCTGCAGTGAATGGGCTCTGGCAGCTGAGCAAGAGGCAATCAGGGCAGCACATCCTTGCTCAAGAGATGGGCTCATCACTAAGGTCAATGAATCAGTCAAGAATAGGATCCACAAAAGCCTCAAGTATCAGAAACGTTATTCATTGTATCCTAGTAATTAAGAGGCTTTGTCCTGGTGTCTCCTGAAAGGTTTTCAATTAATTCTTCATTTTCACAAAGATCTTTCCCTTATCTTGTTGCTTTCATAAGGACACAAACTGTGCAATTAAAATCAAATTAGGAACAAATCAGCCAGATGTATCCTACAGCCATGATGGTGGAAACATCTATTTCATTCTGTCACTTGCCTTGTTCCAAGGTCAGGCTTTATACAGAAAAGCAAAAACAACAACAAAAAAGACTTTGACACTTTACAGCACATTTTCTGAATGTCAGCCTGTGCACCTGCAAAGTGCAAAGTTGACAGATTTGCTTATGTTATGTTTCTATACTAACTCTCCTTTTTATCAGTAGAGAACTCAAAACTCAACTAGATGAGAGAAGCATCTCATACACAGAACCCATACACACCTCCTCAGCTACAGCCTTCATTTACCTATGTTGTTGCAAACTGGGGTTTATCCTATTGCAGATGTTATAGTCATACCAGAGGGATCAAAATGCAAAATGCCTTCTCTCCTATTTAGACAGTTAAAAAAGCTGATAGTCATAGCAGACAGGTATGTTCTAACCACTTCTAATTCCAGATGTGGAGATGCAAAATGATTCCCACAGTTTGAAAGCTTAGAACTGGGAAGAACAATCATTAGTGGCCTACATGTTAAAGAACAGCAGAGTCTTTAGAGTCAGGATCTCCTTGTCACAAACACAGCTCACCAGAAGTTGAGAAGAGGAAGAGTGAATGTTAACCAGTAAGTTACACGTCAGAAACACTCCCGTCCCACTCCTTTCTACCCAGTAAAGTCAGATTCCAAATCTGAAGCAAACTCTTGCTTGTCAACACTCCTCTTGGGAGAACTCCCTCACCAGGCAACTGCCATGCTAGGAACAGCCTTTCCTGGCTTCCCAGCCCAGGCTCAGGGTCCTGGTTTTTACATTCGCCATATGACACACTGTGTTATACCAGGGTTTAATCTATTCTCTCACACTGCTGTCCTTTAAAAGCATTAGCATTTCCTACACACATATTCCATATTGGCCTTACAAGTATCAAAATGCTGTGGTGAAATTTAAACTAAATATAGAGATGATATTTTTAAATAGCTCTTCGCTCCAGCTCACCAAGCTGATTTTGTTTGAATGGAAAAAGCAGGTTCCAACTTTAAGTTTCCATTGTAATTAATGATTACAACATATTCCTCTGCCGTATCAGATTTAGCACCTCATTAATGTGTGTGGTATTTTGCTTGTATGGCACAGCTGTAGTTAAAGTTGAATTAGTGTTTCCATTATAAACCCATGTTTTCAAAGGTTTATTACTCAGACACATAAGATTTAGTCTGAAATGAAAATTGCCATCGAGTGTGTCAGCTGGGAAGCAATTTTTTGTCCTTCAAATTTGGAAGGAAAAAATTACAAAAAAGCAAGCCACCCTTATTATTAATAATTCACATTTTAAAAACCATTGCAAATACATGTTTACATGATGGCCTGTGACAGCTCCATAGAATGTCAACGCCCACACACTCCTGGGAGATGTGTCAACTTAAAAACCAAAATAAAAGCCACATTTTTACACCACTTGATGGGAGGCAAAGAGAAGGGAAGAAAGACTTAAAAATAATGTCAACCAAGGAAACTTATTAAAAAAAACAACATAGCCTTTGTTTGAAAACATTAAAGTTAGGACTTTCAATGGATGGGAATAATTTCAAGTATTTGTACTTTAAACTTTTTGGTGCCTGTCCCTGGCTCGTTAATGCATTTAGTTAGAAGCAGTCAGTCCCAATGACTTCCTATCACATGTGGCATCTAAGCCTTCAACTGTCCATAATCTGGACTCTTAAGGTATGACTAGATCATGCCTTTTGCAACAGACATGCTGAATTCGCGTACAAGGCAAATGTACAACAAAAAGACCGCCAGGGGCTCCATGCTTGGCATTGTGCCCTTCTATAATTAGCTTTAAAACTGAACCACTGAGAAGCAGACCTTTTAATGGGGAGCTTCCGAGAACCTCTTCTTGGCTGATTATTTCAATGAGTATACACTTACGAAAAGCAAATTTTCAAACAATGTATGATGAAATTAGCAACTTCTCAGTTACCACCATACCAGAATGGATGTTTTTTTGGATGGCCGAGAAACATTAAAAATCTTATTTTTATAACCACATAAATTCCCAGTTATTTAGGACTCCAGGACCCATGGGTTTCCCAAGACATTTTTTCCAGACAAGGACAAATGCATGAAAGAGCGTGTAATAGCGCTACAAGAAAACCAGGACAGGCATATCCTTTGTGAGTAGAAAGGCAGTGTCATTATTCAGAATTGTCACAATTTGCTCTTCACTGGATTAACAAAAGCACTCCCACAACAGACAGAGTGGGGAGCATGTGTTTTCTCCAGTGTTGCCTTCCCTTTTTCAACAGATTACTACAGACAACAACAGATACTGGGAGCATGGTAGCACTGCGTATCCGTTGGTCAGGTTTTGGAGGTTACTATAGTCTATCCAGAACCCTGCTGTTTCCACACAAATAACCCCAGACTCAGCAAATGGGTCTATCTCTGTCCTCCCAGCAGTCAAAGCCTTCAAGAGAATCTCTACATTAAGGGTGTATAATATTGTGATACTTACCAAGGTCCTCATGAACTCTGGACTTTTCTTGTAGTGTTTTCTCTTCCTTGTCGTTCCAGGTATGGAAGTCCACCTCTCTTTTCAAAGCAGACCTTCTTGTTGATGAAGCGGAAGAGGACTGCAGGAAGAATAGTGAAGACTCCAGCTGCAGACAAAATACCCAGCAGCCTCAGGAATAACTAGGAACAGAAAGTCAGAAAGAAAATATCAGCCCAAGTAGGAAAAACTGCCTAGAGGAAGATGTGGTTTAACCACATCTGTATCCATGGCTCTGTTTCCCCATCCTCTCCCCAGAAGAAATAGCAATGAAATTCAGCAGAACCTGGACTTGTGTTAAATGGGTACAACATCCATGTTGGGCCAGTCTACTGAGGACATTGACAACAAGGTGGTATTACACACCAAGCTCAGTTCCAATTAAGGTCTTTGTTTCTGCCACATGTTGAACTCCAACACAGGAAAGAATCTGATTTTAATAACTCTCGTATCAATGCAGCATTCTACCAGCTTGAAGAGAGACAACTCTCAATCCATACTGCAACAAGGATCCAGCCAAGAAAGGGCAGTTGGTTATAAACCATTTCCGCACAGCTTGCGGTAATTCTCAGGGGAGGCTGCGGAGAGGATTAGGTGAGGACACAGATGGCCCCAACACCTCCTTTGCAATGTGTGTATTCTCTCTACAGCATCAGATTACACCATAATGGTACCAAACTCCATTACGCTTACTAAGAACCAGGTTAATGTACAGCCTATGATCCTCATTCAACTGTTACTTTACCCTGAAGTAAGAAGCGTATTACTGTACTACAGAATTACCCTTCTTTGCTGCAAAAGACCAGCCTCCAGCTCAGGTAATTCAGTCCAGCTTCCTTGCTGTCAGGTTTGGCCACATTACTGAGCACAGTGGTTTGTACCAGCTGATGACTAGTACTATACGTCAGCATCCAGAATGTCAAACTGCAGAGAAACGGCCTTATTTCAATTTATCTCATTCTGCCTGTACCACTGGGTCTGCAACAACACAGGCGCCAGCAAAAAGAGCTTTTAAAGCCATTTCACCTCTCTCACACATATCAAAATGCCAAAACAAGGGACAAACACTAC
The DNA here is from genome assembly GCF_015220075.1 of Falco rusticolus. Lineage (NCBI taxonomy): Eukaryota > Metazoa > Chordata > Aves > Falconiformes > Falconidae > Falco > Falco rusticolus. The sequence goes on from NC_051193.1 coordinate 31,267,115, forward strand.
ATACATCATCTGATGTGGACAGCAAGGGCACACACGTCAAAAACTGTAAGTGCTATCTGCAAAAAAAAAAAAAAAAAAAAAAAATTGTCTTGTTATTCTGGTAATTAATTCACCAGGAAGGGGTGAAGTTCAGTTGTTCAATTCAAGTCAAAGACCCCATAAAATGAAACATCAGCAGCATCAGTGGCACACCAGGGATGACTGTGATTGCAAAGCTGCAGCTCACAGATGAGATGAGTAGGAGGCAAGGATGTAAACAGAGCCAGCCCTGCCTGTGAAACATCCTACTGGGAGTTTATAAGACTTGACTCAGCAAAAGACTTAGACTAGAAGAGCTACAATATCTCCAGTTACAATTTTAATAGTGCACAGTTAGGACTACGATCTAGGGGATTAAAATAACTTAAATTAATACAAGCCAATGTGCCTCAAATGGAAACAAAAATCACCATGCACAGCAGGAGACCTGTGCAAAACAGACAGAAACGAACCCAGAGGATATGGGTTACACAAACTACGGAGGTGGCTCTGACCCTGCTCACTCCAGCCTAAGGAAGGAACAGAAATAGGCACTGCATTACAGCAGCTTAAACGACAAGACCAGTCTACATTTCCATTGCTCTTTTCTGCATGGCACAATCATTTCTCTGGCAATTCTGTGTCCCCCTTGTGCCACCCAGCACCGAGTAGGGGCCATGAAGATGAAGGTCTCCCTGCCAGCGCTGAAATTTGGTGCCAAAGCTTCCCTGGATAATTTGGCAGGCACACACCAGACCCATCTTCCCCTCACACCTCCACCCACTGAACAAGGCTGGGACATTAATGTGGCTGAATGATACGTCTATTCTGGCTATTTTCAGCTGCTGAAGTCACCATGAAGTGGCGGCTGGAGCCAAGTATAAACCAAAGGAGCTGAATTTAAATCAAAGTAGCCATAACCCCAGAATATACATGGCTGGGTTCCATCACTGACAACTGCTTTTCTTGAGCATGGCATAGGCAGGAAGGATTTATACCTTACATATAAAACACTTGGGATCACCACATCACAGCACACAAGAGTGTGTGCACACATGCATGCACATGTGTGTCCACAAGCTCATGCACATGTGTGTGTGTGCAAAGTTGGAGCAAGTAGGTAGCAAACTGACAATCCTATTTTGAATGCTCTATGTGAGTGATTTCATAGCAGAGAGTGTGATGTAGATGGGTGGCAAAGACACCACTGTTACTATTATGAAGTTACGAAGCCCTTCTATAAAATCTCAGCTCTGAGCCCAAGGAAATTCCAGGGTTTCCCCTTCTCAGAGAGGGCATAAGCAAGCCACCGGTATTTTTAAATGTAAATTGTCCAACACATGCTCTGCTATGCTACACAAACCCCAGCTGCAGAAATGCTCAAAGTGCTCCTTTCTCCAACAGACCTGCACGGTACCTTGCAAAATCCCAGAGCAAAAAGTAGACCCTTAACTAGACCAGGCATCACAAAAAGTTTGGAGACAAATTATCAGCTGCTATCCACTTGCTCTAAACGATCTCAGACTGGCACAACAGCATTGTTGCTCGTCTAGTCTTGTTTCCTGGTCAGATGCAGAGGAACAAGAAAGTAGTAGTGCAGTGGTGTAATACTGGGGACAACTCTTCAGGCTTCCCCTAGCTCCTTGGGCAGAGATGTAAAAGGCTCCTCCTGTCAGAGCTCACAAGAAGTCCAGCAGCAACATCTAGGAGGAAGCTTTCAACTAACTGAACACTAATAACTGTGTCCACACAGAGGCATCGGTAAGAAGGGACTGCAGAGACCCCTCCCCATACATCCTGAACAGCAAAGACTATCAGCCAGCCACCAACAAGGACTGAGATCCTTGCACCACACCTCCCTTCACTGCAGGCACCAAGCAAAGAGGAAAGGGCCCCCAGAAGGACGACCACAGCACTGGCAGGAACAGATACCTCCTGCACAGATGGTTCCTGCAGCAAACCACAGAGTCCCTCTCCTAAAGATGGTCTGCCCAACTGCAACAAGGTGGATGAGACTTCTGCAGCACAAGCTTGTGCATCCTGTCCCACAGCTTTAAGCAGACATCTCCTCTTCTCCCCTCCACATTATCCATGCCAGACAGAGGTCTGTGCCAGTCTCTCTGAGGGAAGGCTGTGATTTTGCACCTGATCACTGTCTCACATACCTGGGCAGAAATGTTACAGTCTGTGCACCTGGCTCCACCTAGAAGCTCAATATCCCTCTGCGATGGGAGACATGCTAGCTCTCTGTTCCTCCATCATCACAAGGAAAACATGCTGCACCTGGTCCTGACCAAGTGGCCCAGCTCTCCTCTCAACTCTCAGCTGAAGGGCTTCTTCAGACTTGAAACTCTAGGCTAAGACTACCTCTCAGAAATTATTGTAAAACTGATTTGGAGTAGAGCTCTGTTCTGGCTTGTTTGTGCAGTGTCTGGGCCTGGGAGGTAGTGAGGAAGGGCAGCAAAAATGCATACATGTCACTGTGTTACAGCATTGCTGAACTGTGTCAGAGCTTCTCCACACAGGTAAACATCCAGCCCTACAGCAGTAGATGACAAATTGTACCTGAGGGCAAGGAGACATAGGCAGGCATTCAACTGTTGCTTCAAGCCCTGGGTACCCAGGTCGAGGGAAGAAGCTAGCCACCACGTGCTCTAGGACACAAACAGTCCATTCAGTCAGGTCTCTCTCCCACTCACACATTTTTAAGATAAGAAATTAATGCCATAGATCCTTTGTGTATCAACCCAGTGGTCCCACAAATTCTGTTGCCCCAGGTGAGACCACAAGCCAAGAAACTGTGCTGGCACTCCTGGCAAGTTGAGGGCATGCATAACTGCACACCCTCCTTTGCATACACTGCTTAAGAACAAACAAAGAGGTGCAGTGTGAAGGGCCCCATTCTAGGAAAGAGGAGATCAAAGATGGAAGTGAGATCAACAGAGGACTTCTGACAGAAGACACAAGAGCACAAGACATTACAATGCTGTTCCTGCTCCAATCTCTCACTCAAAGCTACCTCCACATTACAAGATGATTTCAGAGGAGAATCTGCCTGGAAGAACAGGAGAGAAGTATTGGCCACTCCACTACACACATTGAATCCAGCTGGGTATTTGGCTTGTAGCACATTTTACAGCAATTCTGAGGTTTGCAGGACTTGGCCCCTCCAGACAGACCAGGACCAGGAGAATGAATGCAAGAAGTGCCACAATAGAGTCACTTTGGAGAGTCTGCAACTATGAAAACCTAATCCATTCAGTTTTGCAAGGGGTTAAACTTTGCAAAAAATCCTATTCCAGAACAATAGCTCTTTAATTCCATTTGATACCAAGCTCCTGCCAAAGGAATGTTTACTGGTACTTTTTAATTACAAAAAAACCCATAAATTGTCTGTTTTACTGTCTGTGCTAATTACATTTCATTATATATTTGGAGTAGGCTATGATTTTCCTGCTGGTTCCCATGACATTTTTCATTATCAACCACTAATTGTCTAGCGTGCACACTGCATTGTGAACCAAGTAGGCTGATGCGTGGGCAGAAGATCTAGCGAAAGCTGCAAGGCAGTAGAAGTGCACGTTATTATTATTACTATTATGATGCATTAGAAAGTTTCCACCTACTTGCATACCTACATATCCTCATCCCTATCAGCAGTTTCACAGTGCAACAAGGCACAGGAGTCCATCTATAAGAAGCCCCATGCCTAGCAAGGCTCACAAACTACCAAAGGAGAGTTGTGTGGGGTAAAACAGTAACAGTAGCCCCACTGCAAGGACAAGTTCCCTGCTGCATGCAATGGAAACACCAAGAAGGTTTCTCAGTCACCACTTGGTGCCCAAAGCACGTGGGTATCAGGATCTTGTCACTTGGCCCACTCACAAGCCAAGGCCAAGATTATGAAGGAAAATAGCGCCATATGTGGATTCCTAAAGGAACACTATAACCAATGGGACCTTTCTGAGAAAGCAAGACAGAAAAAAGGTAAAGAGTTTTCATGAGCCACAGCTAAGACAGTTTCCATTACAGCAAAACCTCTAACAAATCTGTATCTATGCAAGCTTAGGAAGTGCCACAAAGGGTAAAGCCACTCACTGCATGCAGCATCTCACGAATTCAGACCAAGGGAAGCCGTAGGCACCAATTCTTCCTAGAGCAAACTGCTAGAAACAGGAGCGCGTGACCACTGCTCCCCAGATCATCGTTATCAGCCTCGGACAGGTGGCAATTCTATTCATGTGCACCACACACACAATACACAAACACTTCAGAAATAAATGTGTGCTTTCACAGGACTGCAGCTCTCTCCTGATGTCTATTTCAAAGGAGACAAAGCCCGACCCTTCCTAACAGCACTGTGAGCGAACAGTTGTATAACTCCTCCTCTTCTCCTCAAGGTGATCCACAAATACATTATCAGAAAGGCAATCAGACCACATTCAGCACTGTAGCAGAAGGGTGAAATTCCCACCCAAGGCAGGACTTGCCCTGCATCAAGGCTCAGTTCACACACTTCATTTTTATGTGTTGATCTACAGATAGCAAGAATGAGGAAGTTCTCCAGTCCTTTTATACGAGGAATATGAAGGACTAAAAAGCACTTTTGATCTGACTATACTTCTATTAACTTTGACTGCGAAATTTGACTATCAAAGAGTGGAAGAATGGTCCCATTCATAGCTGCTGCTGAGGTATTTGCAGGTCACCTTTAAAGATTTAAGCTGCCCTTATGGCCTATGACATAGGCATGCAATTTCAAAGGTCTCAGAGACAGTAAAGCAACTTCATCTCCTTTCTTATACAACCCACATAACCCAGTACCCAAATACCATTGCAGGCTTCAATGCGTTTACCCCGCAGCAACCCTGCAAAGCAGGGAAATGCTAACAAAACTGCTCCACAGAAGGGGAGCCAAGCCACAACACAACCCAAACGGCGGAAGTTAGACCCAAAAGAACAATCAAGAAAAGTCCCATCCACCTATGCAGCAGTTCAGTGTCTAGAAATACCTCACGTTTCGCCCCAAGGCTGAGGCTCCCAAACAGAACTTCCATAGCACCTTCCTAGAGTTAACACCACAGCAACAGCCGTGGCCTCCAGGCATACTCCTCCATCACCCTGAGTCACCTGAAAGCCACAGGACTGGCATTTCTTCCACCAAGCCTGATTCTTTTTATGGACACAATGCAGGAGAGGTGCCTGACACCTCCTGGCAATGCTGAGTTCAAGGAACGCCGAGTTCATCCGCACAACAGAGACATGGAAGAGTGGCATTAAGCAAGGGCACTCACCAAAGAAATGGAAAGCCT